>NW_028274821.1:48998439-49623439 GCF_037043125.1 Eumetopias jubatus | reverse complement strand
AGTGAATGCATAGCATTTATTATTTTTTTTTTCTTACCTGTGCTCAGTTAAGTGTGTTAGTAAGGGCTCATAAGCTCTAGAAGTCTCTACAATGGAACGTTACTCTGAGATGAACAAAGACAGCTAACCCTGCTTGTCGATGGAATTTTACAACTCGTAGCTAAGCATGCGTCATTACTTTAAAATCATTAAAAGGTTTATTCTAGTTTGCATTTAATGTAACTAGTCCCCCAACCCCTCTTTGTGTTCTTTTCTCTTGCTAAGATCAGAGAGCGAGCTTTATTGCCTCTGTTCCTCAATGAGAGCACACACCCCGACACTTGTTTCTTTGCTTCTTTCTGCACATAAATCAAAACCTGTAGTTGAGAGAAACAGACTTTTGAAAAACATCATTGATCCCAAAATAACATGCAGGTGATTTCTACCGCTTTATGACCCATTACATCTGTGATCTATAATTTCCCCAGGTGTCAGTTACTGAATAAAGAAATAAAAATAACATTAAATGATGCCTTTCAGACTTAATTAATTCATAGTAGCAAGTGAAAGGTATCTGGTTAAAAGATCAGTTTCAATGTATATAGAACTTTGCTTTTCAACGATATTAAAGATACAAAAACAAAAATAAATGGCCTATGTATAATAAATGCAGTTTTGATCCTCCTAGATGCTAAACTGTCAGGGAAATTCAATTCACGCCATACATCATGACACAGTATGTAACACCTATAATTTCTAGTTTTCTTTAAAGATTAAAATAAGAGAAGCCAACATCAAACGTGAGTCCTACACTAGGGGTATTTGCATATATGAGTTCACTTAATGCTCACATTGAGCATCTGAAGGTTGGCATCATAATCCCTATTTCACAAATGAGGGGAGTTTCAAAGAGATGAACTAACTTGCTCAAAAGCTAGTGTGGTGCTCGAGCACATAAAGAAAAGATGGAATAGAGAAGAGTGGCAACAAGTTAGAAAAGGAGAGGAGAGAAAGAGAAAGGGGGTACCTGTGTCCTTGAACAAACAATACTCTAATTTCCCATTTTCTGCACTACTTAAATACAAACTCATCTCACTGGTTTCATGGGCAAAATTTAGTTTGGATGATTATAAAAATGCTTCTGTGGGGACTGAATGGGACAGCTGCTTTAATTCTAAACTCCTTCCTACTTCTACTTGGTGGCAGATATTAGAGAAAAGTTAAGTATACAGCAGTCACTGACTCCAAATTAAGTGGTAATGAATGCAGATTTCCATGAAGATTCCACGAGTTAGTAATTACAGTTTTATTGCAATTTGAAATGGTGAAATAAACTCAGTCTCCACTGTCCCATACATGTAATTGATGAGTTAATTTGTCTTCAGCACTCTCGCTGTTCTAATATTTCTCCATCGATGCCATGAAAATTAATAGGATGCAAAATGTATAAAATTATACCCACTAAAAAAAAAACCATTGTACAGTACCAGAGCGGCATATTTATTTCATCTGTGGATGGTACAGGGTCACCATCTTTTTCTTCCCCTTTCCCAGTGACATTTTCAGATTTGACATTCTGTGACATTTTCAGTTTAATATTGCTAATACCCTGGCTGCAGAATTAAAAGTACACCCCGAGGAAGGGTTGAATGCAGACACATCAGGAGAGAGTATAACTGTTTTCCCCCCTCTAACAAATGTTTATATGGAAACAACATACATATTAAGAACCACAGAACAACTCCCCTCAACTTTCCGTTTTTGCAGGGGAGTGGGGGAGGGTAGGTTGTCAGTTCTGGGTTCCCAGGGGCTCACTCTTCACTGGAATCTTGAAGTGCAATGAGCCCAATGTGAGATCCTACCTGCATATTGCCCAAGGACTGTTTGATAAATGTCTGAAGTAGGGACTGAATGAAAGGTGCTCGACATACAGCAGGTGAGGCATCCTCACCTAAAGACAGCTGAAGAAAGGTCTCTACCATTATGATTCAGGAGCCACAGGAGTCCCCACACTCTATACCCCTAACTGATGCATAAGTCATAATGTTAATTGAATGTGGATGCTCACTGACATTTATATAGGGTTCTCTTTGATGAATGAAAGGTTAGATTCTTTTTTTTTTAAGTATAGTTGATAAGCTCCACCTGACTTTCCCGTGGCAATACCTGTGGATTCCTATTACATTCTAGATATGCTTCTCATCTCCACGCTAGCCCAGTCACTGCATATTTCCTTTCATCCATAAGCAATGCAATTTTTCATTGGGAAGGGCAATATCCTTACAAGACTCAACCATTACTATTGAGTGAAAGACACATGGGCAATATCTGAGCTAAAGTACTTGGTTCTGTTTATCATATTCCAAACCCAAATAAGATACTCCTCTTCAACTAATCCAGTCTTCCTTTTCCCCACTATCACTAGCCCATGATCTGTTTGAAGAACTGAGCCTCACCCCAACCTCTAAATACGGACATTTACTGTTTGAACTTAGACGGAGACAAAGCACCTGGGGTGAACACAGAGAATAACTGGATCTTCCAGATCAAGTGACAAAATGACAGCATTTGTGTTGTTTTGTCTTTTTGCATGCGAAATTATCACAATCAAGCTAAATAACACAGGCATTACCTCACACGGGTGTGTGTGTGTGTGTGTGTGTGTGTGTGTGTGTGGTGAGAACCCTTAAGATCCACGGTCTCAGCAAATTTCAAATATACAATACAGTATTAATAACTACAGTCACCATGCTGTACATTAGATCCACAGAATTTATTTGCCTTGTAACTGAAAGTTTATACCCTTTAACCAACTTTAGAAATAAGAGCTTGCACCTAATCAACTTTGATGGTAGTTCTAATCATCCCTGGCTTGTCCGAGTGGCTCTGCTTTAGGGTTTTCGAACCATAGCTTAGTGCAGACCTAAGGTCCACCCAGGCAAAGTCAACATATGCCAAATGCTAAGTACTATCTCACAGAACTTCTGGGAGGCAAACAATACCACAAGAAGATTGCAGCCCTGGAGGGACCAGAGCCAGTTGTGGGATTCATTCTGTTGAAATTTCAGATTATAAGAGTCATAACCAAAGTAGTGACCTTTCAGTCTGCTAGAGGATGTGCCCTGTTGGTCGCAGCGCTGTAACCAGAGGCTTGAGGAGAAGGGCCGAAGGATACAGAGGAGAGCACACAGCTCCTTGCCACTGTTGGTAAGCTTCAGTTTAGCATTACAAATTTTTCTTTCTAAATGATATCCGGCATGAGGCTCTTATTTTCCTCTGCTGTATAGTTTCTATTTGTTTGTTGTTGTTATTTTTCATGGTTAAGCTATGTGCTTTGCTGAGAATAGGTTTGCAACGTTCTCCTTTCCTATGTGATCTTTCCCAGTATCAAAGAGCAAATGATAGCTGGATTTTTCCCCTCAGCATTAGTCTTCTGCTCTCCTTTTCGTGTGGGGGTAATATAACCTAACAGAACATACACTTCCGTATATTTTCATTATTTGGCTACTATTCTTTTGCACCTATTTAAGATGTACTCAGTGTTAAGCCGCATAGAAAATAGCTTTCTTGGCGATTTTTTAATAAGAAAATAATTTTGAGGGTTCCTTTTTTCCTAAGTGCTCTGATATGCAAGAGTCAACTGGTAGATTTATACAGAAAAGGTAGAAGTGATCATCTTAGGCCATAATACCCTTCTTTTAGTCCTACCTTGCGACACAGAGGTGGCTGCTATTAAGATTTACCTCCATTTACACTACAGTCATAGACCATTAGAGTATGCCTGTGGGCTTATATGAAGAAGATGCCTATTTACTTAAACACAAGCACAATATTGTCATTGATACAGTGGATACAAGAATGAACAGTTATGTAATCCAGGGGAGGATGCCCTATCAAATTAGTTAAATTGGTGACAATTTTTCATAACCTGTTTTAAAAGAATGTGTTCTTTTTGTGTAGAGTACAGAGAAAAGTTAGGAAAAAGAAAATAACATCTGTTGAAATAGATTGGGTAGGCATGACACCTAGAGTAGATAGACGCTGGAAAAGTAAACGAAAGGAACATTTACGGAGTGTCTTCTAGACAGCAAAGTGCTATGTTTATCCCTCTAATACACGTTACATGCTGAAATTACACGTTTGTTTTTAAGCCCCTTGATATGCTAAAGACAGTGAGGTATTTGCAGAAGACAAATATGTAGGAGCTTTGTAAAACTAAGAGAAATATCTGTAGCTTTCAATACTACATACATAAATGCACACACAGATAAGTTTTTATAAACATACTCTATGTATGACAGGATCATGTCTTAAACACTAAAATTAATTAAGTTGACATGGACATGAAGATTTGCAGAGACAGGAAGTTTTTTCTTCTCTCTCCTATGTCCTCTGGCTCTAGTTGGGCATTTTATATGCTTAGAAAGGGTTCATTATTATGAGGCGCTGGGGAATAACAGATGCATAAAATCTGATTCTTCACCCTGAGAAATTTTTAATCGAGAAGGAATATCCAAAATAAAACAACTTACAGTGTGCAGAAAGTTAACACAGAGGCACAAACACAGAGCTAAGGAGGGAATGACTGAGAAGACAGATGGTATATGATAGCAAGGATTAAGATTTCTATAGGTAGAAGGTAAGTCCAGAAAAAAGAAAAACCATGAATGCCTAATGTCTATAATTTGATGAGGTCAGTAACTCCTTTATAAGCTGCCCCCAAATCTTTTTGGATATAAATATATAAATCAAAACAAAGGAATAAAATGTAAATGATGACTACAAACTGAATTTGGCAAGGGATTTAGAGAATAATATCAAGGTTTTCCTTGGGGCAAGAACAAAAACTTAATGAGATAGGTGACTAAGAGCACAAACAGGAAGAAATGAGTAGAAGTAAAAGGTGGTAGGCAGGTCTAAGGGAAAGGAAGAACATATACAGAATATGGTGCACACTAGAACAATCTTAGCATCTTTGCATTCTCTCCTTTCTTCCCATGCTTTGGAAATAACTTAGTTCCATAATTTACCCTATCAGCAAAATCTCTAATTAAAAAACATATCCCAATAAAGGGAAATCTAGACCAAGAAATTATTGAAGTAATGGAAGTGAGTAAATAACTGTATCTTAGGAAAATAAATTGCCCAAGATAAAAAATTCCCACTAGGGTACATTGGTTCAAGAAGAAGTAACAATAGAAATTAGACAATATTTTCAAATTAATGCAGTTTAACATTCTACACATCAAAACTTATGGGATATAAATAAAATATTTTTAGAAAGAATTTCATAATTTTAAATGTATATTTTAGAAAAGATGACTAAAAATCCATTACTTATATATCCAAGAAAAAAATTAGGAAAGGAACATCAAATTAAACCCAAAGACAGTAAAAAAAGAAAAAAAGAAAAAGAAAAAAAAAAAGAACTAACTAGAAAGAATATATAAAATTGAAAGGGTTAATAAAACCAAACACTGGTTTGCTTGAAAAAAAATAATAAAATTGGCAAACCATTGGTGAAAATACTAAAGAAAACAGAAAGAAAACACAAAAATAAAGGCAAGAATAAAGGGGAGGTCACTAAAGATCCAACAGATATTAAGATAATCATAATAGAATACCATTATACTAACATTGGAAAATTTACATGAAATGGACAAAGTCCAAGCAAAGCACAACTCAAAAGATCAAAGATAAAAAATCCTAAATTAACCTTATATTTTAAAATAAATTTAATTCAAAATTAAGAATCACCCACAAAACAAAGTCTCAGCCCAAATGGCTTTCCCAGCACATTCTACCAAATATTTAAGGAAAAATTTATGTCAATCTTTCACAAACTCTCCCAGAGAACAGAAAAAGGTTATTTTGCCCAAATGATTTTATGAGAGCAGCATGATTTTGATATAAAAATACAATTAGAAGGAAAAATTTATAAGCAAGTCTCTCTCATACACATAAATGCCAACATGTTAAACATTAGAAATTCAAGCCAATAATGTATAAACAGCTAAAATGTCATGAACGATGTGTGTTCCAGAAAGGTAAAATGGATTAATTTTTTAAAAAATCAATCAATGTAATTTACCACATCAACAGAAGAAAGGAAAAAGTAGCATATGATCATCAGAACAGATGCTGAAAAGACCTTTGGTAAAATTCAACATCAATTCTTAATTTAAGAAAAATGCTTAGTGGCAAAGATGTGAAGAAATTAGAACACTTGTACTCTGTATGTAGGAATGTAAAAATGGTGCAACCACCATGTGAAACAGTATGGTGGTCCCTTAAAAAATTTAAAAATAGAATTACCATATGATCCAGCAATCCTACTTCTGGGTATATATACAAAAGAATTGAAAGTAAGGACAGAAAACAAACTGAGGGTTCTAGAGGGGAGAGGGGAAGGGGGTGGGGGAGGATGGGTTAGCCTGGTAATGGGTATTAAGGAGGGCACGTATTGAATGGAGCGTTGGGTGTGATACGCAAACAATGAATCATGGAACACTACATCAAAAACTAATGATGTAATGTATGGTGATTAACATAATAAAATTAAATTTAAAAAAAAGCAAGGACAGAAACAGATGTTTGTATATCCACACTCATAGCAGCATTATTTACAATATCTAAGAGATGAAAGCAACCCAAGTGTCCATAAATGGACAAATGGCAAATGAAATGTGGTATGTACGTACCTACAATGGAGTATTATTCAGCCTTAAATAGGAAGGAAATTCTGACACATGCTACAACATGGATGAACCTTGAGGACATTATGCTAAGTGGAATAAACCAATCACAAAAGGACAAATACCGTGTGATTCTACTTCTATGAGGTGCCTAGAGTAGCCAAATTTATAGACACCTCTATTAGAAAGATGGCTGCCAGGGTTTTGGGGGTAAGGGGGCATGGGGAGTTACTGTTTAGTCAGTACAGAGTTTCAGTTTTAAAAAATGAAGAGTTCTACAGATGGATGGTGGTGATGGTTCTACAATGTACCAATACACTTAACTGTGCACCTAAAGTGGGAGTAAATTTTATGCTGTATTTTACAATATTTACAATTGTAAATATTGTATTGACAAGATTTATCATACAATAAAAAGATCTGATGAATGAAAATGCTTAGCATACAGAATTGAAAGAATATGCCTTTATTTGATAAAGGGTATACAAAAGCAAAAATTTTATATTTAACAGGATGTGTTGAAAGTTTCACAAAGAAAAATCAAAGGTATTATTTGAATTGGAAAGGAAAAAATAAAACTCTCATTGTTCACATATAACTAAAGAAAAACATGCATATTCTACAACTAAATTACTAGCATAAATTACTGAGTTTACAAAAGTTGCATGATATATTTATAAATACCAATATATAAAAATGATTCTATTTCTACGTATCAACAAATATTAAAAAATAGAGATCATTTATAATAGAATAAAATTCAAATAACTAGGAATTATTCTATAAAAAGATATGTGATACCTCTACCCAGAGAATTAGAAAACATTATTGAAAAGACCTAATAAACAGAATGATGAACTACGGTAAAGATTCAATACTGCAAAGATACAAAATCTCCTGCTAGTCTATAGATTCGATCCCAATCAAAATCTCAATAGGTTGTGTGTGTGTAAAGTTTATAAATTGGCAAGTGGATTCTAAAATATATTTGGAAATACCATTGCCCAGAATACCCAAGATAATCTTTAGGCAGTTAACTTACTGCACTAGATATTTCAACTTATTTTAAAGCCACAGCATTAAGAAAATGTATTTGGGAAGAGATTTACAAACAGAAAAAAGACCAGAGAGCTAAAAAAATAAATCTATGAAAACACAGCTATCCAGTGCTAATGGTGAAAATGGGTATAACCACTTCGGAAAATGGTTTGATCTCATCTAATAGAGTTGAAGATATGCAGACTATCACCGAGCAATTTTACACCTGGTTATACACCCATGAGAAATCTGTCCAACTGTGTACCTCAGGACATGAACAAGAATGTTCATTGCTGCATTATTTCTAAGAGTCCAAAACGGGAAATATTCCAAATGCTAATCCAATAGTATGAATGCTTTTTAAAATTCGGTATAATCGGATTGAAGAATATTAGACATCAGTAACAATAATAGCTACATGCTACATCATGGACAACCTCGAAAAGATAACCTATAGCTATAAAATAAGCTAGACACAAAAGCATACTGTATGAGTCCATTTAAATAAAGTTTGAAAAAATTGGCAAAGCTAAACCCTAATGTGTACTAATGTGACCTTAGATAATAAATTATAAACAAAAGCAAGCCATTATTAGTGAGGGGGGAGACATGAGCTAATGATGGGGAAAAGTTGTGAGTTCTGCTATCTTGGTAGTGTTCTACTACTTAACATTGTTGGTGTGAAAGGTGATGGCTTTGTGTCAAACAAGCAGCTACGCATTTGTTTAATTTTGCTCTATGTTACAGTAAAATGGCTAAAAAATAATTGTAGAAAAATATGGGTTATTCAAGTCAAATTAACGTCAAAAGAATGCCTAAAATGTGTCTAAATAATATAGGGGAATGTTAGCTTCTTCTACTAAAACCTTTTGTTAGGTTTTATTACTGGCCCTGCTGGCTATTAGAGAGGCTGAGAGACACTAGTGGAAATTTACTGATACCTGAAAAACACTGAAGTCCTAAAATGCCATCAATTTTGCTCCAGGAATGGTGTTAGATTTCACAGTAAATGACTGGGAAGGAAGATTTAAATGTCTGCTGCTGCTTCCTTTTCCACTTAATTGTGAACAAACATTCCTATTTCAAGGTCCAAAGAGGTGATTTTGACACCTCCTGACTCCTTTTGAGTATGAGATAACATTTATACCCAGAGCCACTTGAGGTGGGAGACCCCACTCTTGGTCTGCGGAGGCCAGCAATCCAAGTTGCACAGGGTAGAGAACTTCGCTTATACAGAAGCATGCAAGCTGCACACACTAGTAACAGGGATAGGACAAACCAGGAACCACAGAAAAGTCGTCATGAACACGGAGCATTATGCCACCACTCCACAGATCCATTTTATCACAATAACTGCCAATGTTCACAACAAAACAAAACAAAGCATCTAGTCTGGATTATAAAGCAGATAACCTGCCCCACTCTCCCTCCCTGGCCTCATCCCTTCTGATCCAGCTCGTGGGAGTCATGCTCTGTTGAGTCCAAGTCTGATTTATTCTTCACATCACAAATCTGCTAAAATAGATGTTCAGATCTCACCGTGCTGCTCTCCAAATGAAGACAGGCCAAACACTATGTACAAACCAACTGGCTGCCTCCACCACAGAAAGATTCACTGATGCTGTCCTAAGTTGTGAAGAGAAATAGGGATGGAAACCATAGCTTTTGGTCTATTAGAATGAATTACTAACAACAGAAGAAATGTGTCTGTGTG
Source organism: Eumetopias jubatus (assembly GCF_037043125.1). Lineage (NCBI taxonomy): Eukaryota > Metazoa > Chordata > Mammalia > Carnivora > Otariidae > Eumetopias > Eumetopias jubatus. The sequence goes on along the minus strand of NW_028274821.1, from coordinate 49,614,013 downwards.
TGCAGATGCTATGTGATATGATGTGTGGCATGGCATGGAGAAAGCACAAAAACAGAAGTTAATCACAGGCAACCAATCATATGGAATCCAGTGGGTTATAATAATAGAAATCATTTTAGACAAAGTGGAGTGATGTGCGACTTAAATATACAAACCCCTAGGTATACGCTGTATTCTGAAACAATAAAAGGGTAAAGTCAAGTTAAGAATGCCTTCATTTGTTTCACAACCAGAAATATGTTCCTTTCTTCCTGCCAACCCTACGGAGGGTTGAGCTGATCTGCTGTGCTGAGCATCCAGAGGGCAGCTCACCGACAGCATCTGCTGGGGACTCGAGAAAGCTGTTCTCTCTTAATAGATCCCATTTTACATTTTTATTTCTTTGGGTGTGTAAACTCCTAAAGAAATGATGCATTGCATGGAAATTCATCCACAGCTGAGAGTGCAAATAAGGGAAGAAAAACAAAATCATAAAAGACATTAAAAGGTACATTTCAGAAAGCAAGTTTACTCAGTTTCTTAAGCAATGAAGCATTTGTGTTTTCGATTTTAAAAGAGAGGCAGAAAATATAAAAACAAAGTGATTCCCCAGGGAAAAGATATGCTTAACATGGCTGAAAAAAGTTGGTTATGTTTAAACTTTTCCCTTTAAAAAGAGGCGGGTGGGAGAATGGCGTAGCTGTGGATTTCAGTTGTCTCCTGAGAGAGTCGGCATTCTTGCAGTTTGTGTGTAGGAGGGCAAACATTGCCAAACTATTTGGGAAAGAAAGTGCATCTACAGTAAAGCAGCAGGAAACATGCTGTATTTAGTATCCTGATAGCTGAGAGCACCTTGTTATGCGTTGGTACTTCCACTGTCATGCACTGGCCAATAATGGTGAACTGTATTTTGAGAACCCAGTGGCTATGGTCCAAAATTAATTCTCTGAAAGCCAGAATATGCTGCAGAAAATGCACACCTTTTTAATGTTTGTATTTATTTAGATGTCTGATATGTAATTATAGCATGTTGGTCTCAAGAACACTCATCTAAGCAATTCCTTTTTCGCCAGAGGAATAAGGTTGATGAAATTTCCAGACATTAAAGCATTTTTTCTGCACCTACTGGTGCATAATGATTTGGAATTCATTGATCTCAGCAAAGCATAAACATAAGATGAAGAATGGTAAAATATCTCCTTCAATCTTTGGTTGCAATCTTTCATTTCAAGATACATCAGTGACTTTTTTTCTAACTAAAAGCACTTTAAAAACACACATTTTGTGCCTTAAAGAACTAATGAGAACTCACTGATCTTCAAACTGGTTTTACTTATATTAGATCTAAATATGTAGAAATATATGCCAAAGCAAAATTTGTAGTTTTTACAAAAATCATTTTTTCTAAATAAAGTTTCCTATTATAAAGAAGTGCCTTGTTTTTATTTACATGATTAGTAATCTCTTAAGCACTTTGTTGGATCTGCTTTATTTCCCTTGGTTTGTGCACTTGGGTCAACTGTGTTAATGTGGTCCTATGTTAGATATGAAAGCAGCATCTATCTAAGTAATAGTAATAGCTATTAACAGTGACAGCTGATGTTTATTGAAAGCTTATTTTGTGGCAGACTCTGTGCTAGGAGGTTTATATGCATGATCTCAACAAATCTGCATATCCGTAAGGCTATTTTCCCCACTTACAACGTTTAAGTTTCCAAGGTCAGCATATAGGCTGTAGTAAAGACGAAATTTGAACCAAGATTAGATTCTAGAACTTCTGTTCTTAAATTGCACTTGCTGTGGATAACTAAGTTAAGAGAACAGAGCTCTTATCAGGGCAAAACCTTGCCCACATCATGAGAAGAGCCTGCACTGGGGGTTAGTGGACCCAAGCACCAACGTGACTAAAGCCAGCTTCATGTCAGTCAGATCACCAAAGATCACCGGAGACCAACCTCTGCTCTAGAAAGAGGAGGCCAGGAACATTCATAGTGAGGGTATAATACATTCTGTCTGCAATGACCAACCATTTATTTGGGGAAAAAATTAGACTATTTATTCTTCCAGCAACTACAGCAAATGCCAAAGATGAGAGATTCTACTCAGGGATTTGGTAGATGGTCCCAAAAATGTCTGGTCTTGGCACAGATTATGAAATACTTGGAGCTTCAACAACATTCTAATTCCTCACTAGACACCTGAGTAAGATCTCAACACAACCAAATCCAAATTACCCCAGTAATTTGATGTCCTTCCTACTCTCACAGAAAAGTGGTAGGGAATCAAGTGGTTATTAGAGATACATGTTTGACTCAGTGCTCCATATACTCTGCATCCTCTACTTTCAAGAAAGTCTTTTTCAAGAAAAATTTCAAGTATTAGAAGGCTATATTATTTCTGTATTTTGTACTTAAAAGTAAAATAGCCCATCTTAGAAAACATTACCAAGCCAATTACAAGAACTATACAGATTTTTTGTGTGTCAGTTGTTATTAGACACCTCTTTATAAAGAGTATTTAGTTAGCCAGAACATCTCCTTTCCCAAAATGGTTATTATTTTTAACATTTTATTAGAGCAAAAATATTGGGGCACCTGGGTGGCTCAGTCAGTTGGGCATCTGCCTTTGGCTCAGGTCATGATCCCAGGGTCCTGGGATCAAGCCCCATATCAGGCTCCCTGCTCAGTGGGGAGCCTACTTCTCCCTCTTCCGCTCCCCGTTTGTGCTCGTTCACTCTCTCTCTCTCCCTGAAATAAATAAAAATCTTTTAAAAAATAAAAAATAAGAATCCGGGGGGGGAAAGCAAAAATATTTATAGAAAAGTGGTTAGCAGCTCAATGAATAATCCCAAAAGGAACATATCCATGTAACTAATGCATACATCAAGAAAGCATACACCACTAATATTTCAGAGCTACTTCCAAGGCAACTGCGATTTTTACGACTCAGATTATTTTGGATTATTTGTAAAATTTTATATAAATGGACTCATATAATATGTATTCATTTACTATATCTGTCTCTTTTGTGGGATATTTCAATATTGTGGGATAATTCAACGTGGTGTTGCATGTTGTTCATTCATTTTTATTGCCATATGTTATTTCACTCCTATGAATATACCAAAATCTCCTTATCCATTCTAGTGTTGACTGAAAATCTGAGTGGTTTCCAATTTGGGGATATTACATCTGATACAGCTGATATGTTATTGTACATGTCTGTGATATATAAGCATACCATATATATATACACCATACTATATATATTTTTTTTCAAGAAAACAAAACTATGGGCCCACAAGATAATTGTTTTTCCAACTGTAGTAGATAATGCCAAACAGTTTTTTCAAAATTCTTGCATCAGTTTAGACTCCCCACCAGAATTTCATGCAAGTTCCAGTTGTTTCAATTTCTCACTTCACGCTGTTGTCTTTTTAATGGAATTTAAATTTTATACTATTTTTAAATGAGCAGAGCCAGAAAGATAAATTTAGGATTCACAATTTAATGTATGAATTTATAGAGGCAATCTCTATGATAAAGAAATAAACCTTAGTGCTTAGAAGTATAGATTTGAGGGTACAATGCTGTTTGACCCCTATCCCTGTTGCTTTCCTATCTTTGGGATGGTCAGCATACTTCTTTGCCTTTCTAAGCCTCAGTTTCCTCATCTGAAATAATGAGAGTAATATCTAAAAGGCTTATTACGGATTAAAATAGTCAAGCTTGTCGAAGAACCAGGAAAATAGAAATCATTCCTGAAACATCTAATAATACTACCTAAAAGCACCATGATGTTGGCTGAAACCATTAAGCAACCATAATATTGACTTTTGCCACCCTGTCCTCTGCGATTTAAAAACAAAATTGGAATTCAAAATCTTTTTGTCTTCCTGTACTTGTGATTTATAAAACCAGAGCCAGGTACAATCTAAACAAACAGACCTCGAGTTCCTTGGTCTATTTCCTTGTCTTCCAGTAGACAAATATCACTTAAGATAGCATTATAAGGGAAACAAACTGTGCATAAATACACCTATTTTCTCCACTAGATTATAACTTTCATGTTCATCTCTCTCCCCCATCTAGCAATGCAGACTTTAAAAAATCTTCCATATAAGAAGCAATTAACAAGTGTTAATTGAATTGCATTCATTTGTTTATGTCACAAAACCCCAAGAGTATCAATCAATATGAATAAGTTTGAAACATGGATAAGTTTGAAACACAGAAGGGAATCAATAACAGACCCTAAAATATAACCACTGTCTTACACGATTATTTTGAAACACAAGGCAAATACAGAACGGTCTATAAATGCCAATGAAAAGTACAGTGGTAACAATAGCAATCAAAATAACAACATTCAAGAACCAAGAGACTGCTGTCTTTTATAAATCTCTCATAGTTTTCCAAACTCCTTTATTTTCCTAAAAACTTGGAAATTGTGTTTTGCCTACGACAAGCCAACATATTCGAGTCTGTTTCATAATTCTGTGCACATGAATTCTAAGCAGCTCAACACTGGCAGAACACATCCTTCTGTGTCTGATGCATCATTCCTGCTCAATGAATGAAGATCCAAATAATCAAAGGAGAGACTTATGCTTTGCATAGAAGCAGAATCAGGAAGAAATAAACACGAAGAAGTTCTTTTCCCCTGTTTTACTCCTGCCCTTCTCTCTATAATTAATACTTTTTACAAAAGTATCACATTATTCATGCTTTCAACAAGTAGTGAGAATCTACTCTGTCCAAGGTACTAATCCAAGTAAGTACTGTAAGGATGGTTCAAATGTCCATGCTGAGGGGGGGAAAAAAAGTCACATTCTGGTGGGTAGATAAGATGTATTTAAATAAATCTAAGACAAAAACATAATATATGGCAGAAAATCATAGATAAAATGCTATGACAAGTCAGAGAGATCATCTTTCACTGTGAGGACAAAGAAAGATTATTTGGAGGAGAGTACATTCAGCATGGGTCAAGAAATAGAGAAAAGATTTTACATCCACACTACCCTCTCCAACAATGTGGATGACTCTCAGCTTTTTCATCCAAGTAAATAAGTCAACATTTTGATTTTCCAGCAGTGATCATAAGTGATGCTATGATTTGTGTGGGATTTTAATCTGACCCTGATGCCCACTTTCCAAGGAAATGTGTATTTCACTTAATAAGTAGGCTTGTGTTTAGCGACTCTGGTCACGCACAGTAAATGCACAAGTGAGTGTTTGGAACAAGACTGTATTTGTGGAAAAATTACTTACTTAGCAATTAATGAGCCTATTTTCATTGACGCCTGAAGCACTTGAAAAAAATGATAGGAATAAATTGAGGCAATTTATTTAGAAAATGCAAAATTGTTCACATGGATAGTATTTGTTGTCTTACCTTTTACAATGAGACTCTCAATAGTGGAAATATAGTGGAAAAGCCAGTATTTACAGAATGAAAATATCATTAAAGACTCAGGAAGAATTATTAAAACAAAAACAACAGCACACTATTTGACCTAATACTGAAAACCCAGAAGCTGTGATTTGGTATTATGAAAAAAAGAGTCCTGCACATGGTGTGATGTAATGAAGAAGGGGCTAGAAAGAAATGAGAGAATTTGTAGGGAGAAGTTTTCCCCAACACAGATAACATGTGTAATAATATATCGTGAAGAAGAAAGAAGAATATGGGACAAAAATATTCTTAATCACAGTTTTAGAAATATCCATGGATATTGACAGGATGGTAAAAGAAAGATAATAGGACTGAGTCCATTGCTTTGCAGATTCTAGTCATTTTTACATACATTTCAAAAATAAAAATGGTTTAAGAGAAATCATTCCTGTTAGCTAATCTAAAATCTAATACAATATTCTTCCCAGAAGTTGTCATGAGGTAGTTTAATTACACAATCCAGTTCTGGGCCATAGCAGGCAGGACCAGATGCTGGAGAAAGTTTCTCGGGACTGAGTCATGGCTTTTCATGTTTATTTGTTTTGTTTTGATGTGTTTGTTAAATAGGGGGGGGAAAGAACTTTTAACATTCAAAGTTGAAGTCAGAAGTTGAGGCTGAAGTACCCTCGCCAGACTCAAGGTAATAAAATGGCTGCAGCGAGGGTGGGGGTGTCGGGCAGGGAGTCCATTCCCAGAGATTAGCCACAGAGTTGACAGAATACATGTCAAAGCAGCATTCACTTCTTTTGAATCACATAATGACTTAATTTCAAACACTGCATGGATCTAGGCTCTAAGAAACCTGAACACAAATAACTAAAGCTCTAAATATAGAGTAGAAAAAATCGCTGAAATTCTAAATACTACAAGGGGAGTATTTGTGAGTTCTGGCTCTGATTCAAGAGCCTGAATTGTTTCAACATGGATTACCAAAAAAACATAGATAAGTTTGAAACACAGAAGGCAATCAATACACAAATCCCAAAACCAGAATACTAAAAGCAGAGTTAAGATAAGAATATTGAACTGACACTAGCCAGACACATTTCTGTTTATTACTTCTAGATAAGAGTTTTACCAATTTCTAGGGCACGCTGGTAAAATACCAATATTGTACTGTTAACATATTTACATGTGAATTTTAATTCATTTAATATGCATGGAGACATGTTTGAAGATACATCCAAGAGACAGTGGTTTAGAAAAGGAATATCTTAGGTCCATTTTCAAGACCCTCAAACACTAAGTCACTACAGTAATTACTGGGTGGAAATGTGATTCATGGATCTCTGGTTTATTTGCGTGAAAATATTAAGGTTGAGGAAAGGATTTTCCATCTATATAGGCAAATGCCTTTGCAAGTTCTTAGTCCCATTTGGCTGATGTTGAAATATTTAAACCCATATTTTGTGACCCCGTTTCAAATTATTGTGTGTGAACAGATGGTTCTGAAGGTTCAAGATTCCTAGAAAGTTGTCCTTTCTTCTAGACACAATTATGAATCTAACTATTGCTCTCCTTTATGCAAGAGCTTTTAGTTATATTTTACTGTAATGTCTTAGGAGTTATAATCCACAGTGATATTTACAGATTTGTGTATTTATAAGTGTTTAAATGATGTATTGTTAAAAACTTTCAAGAATGGTGAGAGTCCTATAAGGGGGTTATAGGTGTATGAAATGCGAAAGTACACTTGCAGTCAACATTTTAGTGCCTAGACCTGGCTGACTAGGTGAGCAAAAACTGTTACAGGATGTTGCTAAACCAGGCTCATTTTTGCAACATTGCTCATTATATTTTACTCAAATCTAAAACGGTCTGAAGTATCTTGAACCCACCACTTAGCAAAACAAGGATGCATGTCAATTCTTCCCCTACTAATCTTTGTGCCTGACAGTCTAGCACACATCATTTATCCATGCTATCAACTCAGAACTCTCTCAGCAAGAATAACCTACTTCTGGAAAACAATCAGATAATGCAATGATACTCCCGCTGAAAACTGCCTATATGCATTTAATACACCAGATTTGAATTTTTAGATCCAGAAACAAATGATAAAATGGAGGCACCAGAGCAAGAAATGTTGACTCTCCAACAGCTGCAGAATTTGATGGTCCATTTGAATTTTCCCCACAAGGTTTCCATCCAAGCTTTTCATTGTGAGGAGGTTGAACAAAACAGTGAAGTTTAGTTAAATTCTATTTAATTTAGAAGGATCAGTTCTAAAATGCGGGTGATATTTATTATATGTGACCAGTACTACTTGCTTTTTCTTACACAGCTCTTTTCTTTTACTCACTTGATCCGTTAGGAAAAAAAGGATGTTCAGGGGCATGTGTATGCCCCCCTGCATGACGAACTGATTGTGTACTTTTTACTGATCGCAAAAGAGGGTCGAGAGGCAGAGTATATTTGTACCAAGCCCTTCCGCTAATAGTGATAGGAACCATAGCTGGCAAACAATGGGTTTCCACTCAACTTCAACAATCTGGCTGGTATGGAAATTGTTCATAAGCAGTCAGTGTGTTCTAACTTGGTACTGTGCCTACTGAGTCTCCATGGTTATACTCTCTGTTAGGCAATATCTAGTGTCATGCAACACAGGTCCCTAAAAGGTCATTTTCATTTCCACAAACAAGCAAACAAAAAAGACCCTGCCTATTGACTTCTCATTACAAATGCAGACTCAAACATGCTTAAAATATGTTTACCTTATTTTTCTTTCTCGCTGTGGCTAGAACATCTGTTTTCGGAAACATCCTTTTCTTTTCAGTAGCATTTGTTTCTGAAGCTGTTATCAAGGAATTCCCTCCAAGCTTACATCCTAGCTGTCAACATCACCCAGAAGACCTGACATCTAGGTACATGTGAACAGCTGAAATAGAAAGCATCTGGTTTATTGCTCAGATTCTTTCTCATAACACCTAAACAAAACAGAACTCCAATAGGTAGTTCAAATAAGCAACCATCAAAATAGATATGTAGAAACTAATTAGTCAAAACTATCTCCAGTAAGATTAAAGAGGGGAACATAAAACTTTAGATACCAGCAATTTTATTTCAATATTTATCCTACCATATTTCAAAATAACAAATGGAAATCATATCTGAATTCATTCAAGGCTCAAAAAACTCACATATATCCAGACATATCTGTGAAAAGCTCAGATCTCTTGTCCACAAGCAGTCTAGCTTTCTTTCCTGTGAGATAATCAGCCTTACAAAAAAACAGACACACGGTGTTTTTTTTCATACTAAATATACAGTTTTATGTTTGATACAAAGAAAGCTGTTGTCATATTTAAGATATTAACTAAATCAATGTTAAAAGTTTTATTTTAATCCATCATCTAGACTACTTAATTTATAAAATGAGATAAAGACTTCTAATTGTTTATTAACATATTCATTTAAGAAGGTCTTTAATAGACCCTAGGAAAAACCTCAATTTATCTGCTAGTATTTCCAATTAAATAATCTACAGTATGAAAAAGAACGGCCTGTAAAGAAAATGCTGGCTTCAGATGCATATTAAGCCATCTTACCAAGATAAACTGAGTATCTAAGAAGTGTCAGGATACCTATTTTCTTTCATCTGAAAAGATATACAAATAATTCTAGTTTTAGTTTAAATTTACAATCACACCCTTTTATTAATTTACTTTCTAAAAGAAAAAAAAGGACACAGCTGAATAATTTGTCAATCCTTAGAGCATTTCTATGTGACAGATGATAAGTAACTATTTACTTTCTAACTGACAAAAAGACCTTTCAGAAATATATGTACAAAGATGCCCCCAGACTATGGTTGAAGATTAAAATTTTCCCTTGGATGAATACAATTACAGGGTGTGGTGAAGAATAAAATCCAGTAATGTTTAAGGCAAGATGGTCAACAAGATACGCAAAGAAACAATCTCCTCTGATACATAGCAAATAATTCTGGTTAAACATGGGAAATGTTTTCCTACAGTATGGATACACTGAGGATAAAGGAAAAGTGTAAGGCCCCAAAATTATAAAGTTTTATTCTATATATAAAGAAGCTGATTCTATATAAATAAGCAATTACTGGAGACAGTATTTGCCTTAAGGGCATCTGGCAATTTCTTGTGACCTAGAATTTGACTTTTAGCTGGCCACAGTCATACAGGTTTAAGAGACAAAGTCTGATTGGAGTTAAATAGGTGTGTGTGTGTGTGTGTGTGTGTGTGTGTGTGTGTGTGTGTGTTTGAATACCAGTAGTTGAGAATTTTCCAGAACTGTTGAAAGATGCCAGTCCTCTGATTCAGGAAAATCAATAACCGTAATCAGGACAATTCAAAAGCAAAGCCTAAACAACTCATATAATGGGCAAAGGTCTATTATCCTCCTCATATAAAGAACTCCTTCAATTCAATAAAACACAAACAATCCAGTAGAGAAGTGGGAACAAGGTATTCCACAGAAGAGGAAACACAAAGAACCTATAAACAAATGAAAAATATTCAATCTATTTAGGAACCAAGGATATTCTAAAAGAAACAAAATGTAGCTCACTGCATTTTAAAGTTAAAAAAAGAAAGTCTTATTTCTTTTGGAGAGGTTGTAGAGTTAAGAGGAACCCTTGGACTTTGTTGACAAAGGTGCAAATTTATTCAATCATAGTTTGCCATTATCTAGTGATGTTGGATATAACCTGGATCCAGCAATTTTACTCCTAGATATTCTTAGGGAATTTTTTATACATATGCATTCAGAAATATGTGCATTACCATTGAAAGCAGCATTGGTAATAACAGCAAAATCTAGAAATCACCTAAATAAGCGACCACATACAGCGTGGTATATTCATACAATGGAATACTATACGAGCAGTGAAAATGAATGCAACACAGCTACAGGGATCAATATGGATATATATCAAACATGTTATGTTGAATTAAAGAAGCAAATTAAAATACAAGCATTATGAAAGTATATAAAATTTTTTTAAAAAATTAAACATAACTTACAGATACATGCATATGCAGTTAATTTACAAAGGAAAACATCATTATAAAGTTTATAAATCATTATAAAGTTAAGGAAGTTATTGGTTCTACTAGAAGAGAGGAAGAATATGATTGGAGGGAATATTATTATGAAGTTCACAAGGGATATCAATTTTCTATTTTATATCTTAAACTGGGAAAGAGGTACACAGATGTTTATTATTGTACATTAAACTATATGTATTATTTATAATTTATATATTTTATTCTAAGTTAATTGTTTAAGATTATAATATTTAAGATGTTCATGTCTTTCTACTCCTTTTTATTTTGGGATTGCAAATTGTAATGCCGCATCTGAAAACAGATGCATTTTTTTTTAACAGATGCATTTTCCATTACTTCTCAAATATACTGGCCTTATGCATTTCCACTTAAAGTCAAAGGTCAATCTTTTATAAAAGAATTTAAAATACATAGTGTTTGAAATTTTGCTGCACCTGGAGTTATACTGCACTGTTAATGATGAAGTATGCTCTGACACATGTAATTCTACATTTCCAATTCTAATACTTTGGCAATTACATATCCTAATGCACTATATACTTTTCTACCACAAAGCTCTACACATTTTTGTTGCTGAAATTAAATATGAAAATTTCTTTGTGATAATTATTTTAGAATCACGCATATCCTAAGGCATATTTAATAAACCTACAAACCCTGAATTATTCTCCTATAGTCTAGACTTTTGTCTTCCTTGACCATCATCTTAGAAGAATCATGATCTTTACTTGATGCTCATATCATATGAAACTATTTCAACAAAGAGGATTTTAGTGATAATTAAGAATCCACTCACCACAAATCAGGATTTTGATATTCATGTCTAAATTCATGGAGACTGCTGAAGTAACATTTTTGTGTTTCTGTGTATGTGTATATGTGCATGTGTCCATGTATGCAAGTGTACTTTATGTTAAACTACAAGGATCAAGACCAGAGCTTGACTTTTTCTATGAAGAGCCATTTTAGGCTTTGGAGCAATGGAATTTCTTTCATTACTATTCAACTCTGCTGTCATAGTACAAAAGCAACCACAGAAAACAATAAATGAATGAGCATGGCTGCCTTCTAACAAAGCTTTATTACAACAGGACAGATTTGACCTGCAGGCTATATTTTGCCCCTATCCTCATCTAGATAATTATCTAAACTTCTCACTTAGCAGAAAATATAAACATGTTATACGTGAATTATGCATTGATTGGCTGTTAATTAAACTTTCTTGGGTTAGTTTAGCCTCTCACTAATTAAGCTGCAACAATGCTGGCCTTTTTAAGTTCCTCAGACACAACTAGTTCTTTCTTGATTCCTAGTTGTTACTCACAGACACTAACTGTAATTTCTGATAGAATATCCTTCCCCTAACTTAGTATCTAATTACTTCTGTACAAAGGTTTTGATTTGAATACCACTTAGAGAGGGCACCATAACATTCACTCAATTTTTTGTGTACATACATCAGTTATTTGTTGTCTAGTATCTTTTTTTTCCCCCTATTAAACTGTAAGCTTCATGAGGGCAAGAGCCATACTATTTTCTTAGCCTCTGTGTGCCCAGTGCTGAAATGAAGCTTAGGGAAAACTAAGCAATAAATATTTATGGAATGAAAAAATAAACTGCTTTCAAAATTGCTCTAAAATTATATCATCATCAGCGTTCCAGGGAAGATATTGGAGTAGGAGGATCCTGAGCTCACCTCATCTCACAGGTACACCTACATAACACCCACATCAGTGTAAGTAACCCAGGAAACAACAAGAAGAACGGTAGAACAGGCTCTCCATGGTTGATGGTAGAGAGGAGGCAGCTATATCAAAAATGCTAGGAAATTAACCTGCCAGATGAATCACAAAAGGGAGAGACACCACAAGCATGGAGAAAGGAGAGGAACAGAGCTCACACCAGGCACCTCAGACAAGGTGGGATTTATACTGGGAAGATGAATCCCCCTGGCACATGGCTTTGAAAACCACAAGGGCCTAACTTGGCAAGTTTTACAATCAATGGGGCTTAAGACCAAGAACTGGAAAAATCAGTGGGCTTGGCTCTGGAAAAGCTGGAGGGCGATAGGAAACTGAGTCCCCAACCTTAAAGAGACAGCATAACAACTGCTCCTAGGTATAGCACAGAAGCAGCAGTTTGGAAAATGCCTAGGATATATGGGAAGATTTATTTACTAATCTCAGAATGTGAACTGGAGGCACAGGCACCTTTAGGAGACTTCTCCAACAATAGAAGAGCTGGTGAGCACTATTTCCCTCCCCCCACATGAGGGAACCAACCCAAACACTTGCCACCTAGCCGGCTAATACCATGTGCTCCACCCCCACATTCTCCTGTCCCCTCCACCCAACCTATCCACTGGGGTGACATCCCTCCAAAGCAGCCCCAGGTCCCATTCTATAAGCAAACCAGCGCATACCTTGCTAATACTGTGGGTCCTGTCTCTGTGTTCTCCTGCAGACTCCCCCTGTCTGAGCCACTCCATTTGGCAGGAGTTGCTTCTAAGTGTGACTGATGCATCTCATTCTGCAAGCAGCCCCTAGTGTGACAAGCACCACTCCACAATGACCCTTGCCCTGAAGAGAGGGGAAAATAACTGAACACACCAGTTCAACTGCAGCCCCAATGGAGGCAGACATCTGACCCAACCACCGGTACTGCCTACCAAACAAAAACCTCACCGGGGGTGGGGGGCAGCACATGGGTAGTCTGGGATCAATGCAACCCCAATAAAGAGAATGGGGACAGACATCTGGTCTGACTGCAGACCCTGTCCACCAGTGAAAGCCCTGCAGGGCAAATGCAGGGAGAGCTCCCCACAGTTCAGTGCAACCACAGCTCTGGAAAACAAGCAGAGGGAAGGCATTTGGTCTGACCTAACTCAACCCCAGTGCATTCCCTTAACAAAACAGGAACCAAACCCTCCCCAAAACAGGCAAAGAGAGCCATTGTAGATGGCTGGACTGAGGATAAATGTGGCTCAACCCCAATAGTAGGGTGCATGCAACACACACAGGAGACACCCCTGAAGCACCAGGTTCCAGTAAACAGGGGACACTGCACTGAGGGGCACAACAGAACCTCTTCTTCATGAGACCACTACTTTCAAGATCAGGAGACATAGCTGACTTTCCTAACACATAGAAACAGATACAGAGAGTAAAACAAAATGAGAAAGAAGACAGAGGAATATGTCCCAAATTAAAGACCAGGACACCACAGCAAAAGAGCTTAAAAAAAAAAAAAAAAAGGAGATAAACAATATACCTAAAAGAAAATTTGAAGTATTGGTCATAAAGCTACTCACTGGACTTAAGAAAAGCATGGAGAGTTCAGTGAGACCTTCAGCAAAAAGACAAAAAATATAAAAAAAGAACTAGTCCTAGATGAAGAAATCAATAACTGAAATTAAAAATACACTAGTAGACTAGAGAGAATAGAAGATCAATGGGCTGGGAGACAGAGTAATGGAAAGCAAACACACAGAACAGAAAAAAATAATAAAAAAAAATGACAATAGCTTAAGGAAGCTCAGTGACACCACCAAGGAAGTCACTTGGGAGAAGACAACTGCAAATGATATATCTGGTAAGGGGTTAATATGTAAAATATATAAAGAACTTATACAACTCAACACCAAAAAAAAAAAAAAACAAATAATCCAATTTAAAAATGGGCAAAAGACATGAACAGACATTTCTCCAAAGACGACATACAGATGGCCAAACAGACACAGGAAAATATGGTCAACATCACTCATCATCAGAGAATGCAAATTTAAATCACAATGAGCTATCACCTCACACCTGTCTGAATGGCTGAAATCAAAAACACAGGAGACATCAAGTGTTTGACAAGGATGTGGAGAAAAAAGAACCCTCATGTATTGTTGGTGGGAATGCAAACTGGTGCAGCCACTATGGAAAACAGTATGGAGGTTCCTCAACAAATTAAAAATAGAATTACCCTATGATCCAGTAATCGAACTACTGGATATTTACCCAAAGAAAATTCGAAAAGATATATGTACCCCACTATGTATTGCAGCATTAGTTACAATAGCCAAGATATGAAAGTAACCCAAGTGTCCACCCATAGATGAATGGATAAAGAAGTGGTATATGTATATATAATGGAATACTACTCAGCCAGAGAAAAGAATTAAATCTTGCCATTTGCAAAACATAGATGAATCTAGAGGGTATAATGCTAAGTGAAATAAGTCAAAGAAAGACAAATACCCTATGATTTCACTCATATGTAGAATTTAAGAAACGAATGAAGAACAAAAGAGACCAAAAAAAAAAAAAAAACAAGACTCTTAAACATAGAGAACAAAACTAATGGTTGCCAGAGGGGAGATGGGGGCAGGAAGTGGGGGGAAGATGAGTGAAATAGGTGAAGGGGATTAAGAGTACAGTTATCATGAGGAGCAGAGAATATAGAATCAATAAGTCATTATATTGCACATGAGAAACTAATATCACTGTATGTTAATTATACTTGAATTTGAAACATAAGTTAATAAAACTTAAAAAAAATAAAATTATATCACAAGTTGTCAATTTACAATCTCCCACTACCTTGAATTCCTTACACAATAACATGTAAATTCCTTAGTATGGCAAAGACCAGACTCTGACAACTCTGCTTGCCTCATGTCTTGAAACAATACAGTCTCCCCATTTCCCAGTCTTCACCACACACTCTAGTTCAGTATGCAAATGCTTACAGAACACAGAGCTCCAAAAGTTTCACAATGCAGAAAACAACTTTTTTGCCCCTTCAAGTTAAGGTCATATCTCCACTTTCTCCAGTTTCCCAAATTTTCTTCCTTTCCTCATGACAAAAACTTAAAAAACTCTGTCCTAACTGAATTCCAAGATGAGTTCTTTCATATAATTGATCCACTGCCCAGACCCCACTATATAGTTTCCCACTCTCCCCTTTGGAATCTCTTCTGAAATTGTCATGGATTGTTCTTTACTGCTCTCACACAGTTGTTTTTCTGTTAATTCAGACCATACTCTGTTCTTCAGGGGACTCAGACCTTCATTCACAGATCTGTGTAGCCCCAGCAAATACATGCTATCACACATATAAAAGAAAAATTGTACTGAGCCTCTCTCTAGGAAGAAGTTAGCATTCCTTAAACAATTTTATGATGAACTTAATGGAATTTTAAGATTTGTTCTGGGAAACTAATTATCCACCTGGCCCAGTTAACTAACAGCCAAAAGTTTAATCATCTTTGACCAAACATACCCTTATTTTTGTATTTAGCTTAAATACTACTATGTAGTCATTCTCTTTTCTTACAAAATGTTTCTACCATGAACAAATCTTTGAATTGGTCCAGTAGAGGCCTTTATCCCTGCAGCAAGGTTATAATGATATGATTTTCGTATGTATTCATAACTAAACTTTCGGAAGAGTTCCCTTGTCGGAAGTCTTGGTCGGATCTCTTGGTCCAATATTTCTTGGACAAATGAATAACATCCTTCTGAATTTACATATGTTCTCCTTGACAAAAACCTCAAAAACACATCCAAAAATGTAAAAAATTTTGCTACCTGCATCTTCTCTTGGAGGTGATGAGAGGCTCTTCCTCCTAAGAGATAAAGTATCAATTTCAAAATGACTGAGCTCAACAGCCTAAAACACTACACGAACACAGACAACACTGGATCTTCAGCTTAAATTCAAAAAGCGTACCAACTTCTTCACCTTGTGAAATTATTCTTATCCATATTTTAATTTCACTGAGTCTGAATGAGAGAGAAATGTGACTGCTTCAGCAGACGGCCTGTCACAGACTGCATCCCACAATTAAGACTTATATTAAGCAGAAGCAGCCTGATACCCTATAGACAGTTCTGAATACCAACAGCCCCCCTAAGCTTAGCCGTAAGGAATACACAGACCAGCTGGGGAAATTATAGGTTAGCCATTTTTAATGGTCACCTGAAAACCTTGCCTAAGCAAACCAATGCTGAGGATTCCAGAGAAGAGGAAAATATTTGCTTTCTTTGATTTCAAGTTTTGCCCATCTGTGCTGCTTATGTAGTCACTGGCTGTGTAACAGTATAGGGGCCCCCAAGGGTTGCCAAATGTTCCAGCATATGCAGTGATTGGTATATCCAAGGAAGGGCATTCCATTGACACAGCATGGGCTCCAATCAATACAGACAAGGTGCCCATAGGATACCCCTGAGCTAAACTGTAATCCAAGTGAAGTACATATTCTACATCACCCGAGTCCCTATTCTTCACTCTTGGCCTTCCTTTAAAGGGCAAAACCTCTGTCAATATATCCCTTCTCCCTCTTTTACATGTTTACAGGCAAAAACCTCAACTCAGGCCTTAGAAATCTCAGCCATTGTCGTTGTCACCTCCATCAGAAGACTTTGTGTTTGAGCCTTTTCTCTAGTATAAAATGAAAGGAAATTCCTCTGTGAACATGTTGATTATCTAAGGAATAGAAGGAATTTTTCTGATGCTCCTGAAATATTATGCTGTCTAATCTGCTTCAGAATAAATTCCAAATTTTATTCTAGAATTTATTCCATTTAAGATTGAAGTTAAAAGGCTCTCAGAGGGGCACCTGGGTGGCTCTGAGCTTCTACATCCTGATTTCAGCTCAGGTCATGATCTCAGGGTCATGGGATCGAGCCCTGCATTGGGCTATGCATTCAGTGGGGAGTTGCTGGAGATTCTCTCTCCCTCTCTCCTTTTCCCTCCCCCCACCTGCGTGAACTCTTGCTCTCTCTCAAACAAATAAAATTAAAAAAAAAAAAAAAGGGTCTCAGAGACTCCACTTTTCTTTAGGATGAGAGACACAAATTACATACAAATACAAATAGTTGTATTACATAATGAAAAAAGTTTGGTAGTTTGTTTGTTGGCTACAAAAGAACTGGAAGGCTGTGAATATGCAATTGTCTCTGGGGTCCCAGTTTATTCACTTGTAAAATGGGAAGAAAATTACCCTAACTGATTTACAGGGTTGTGTAGTAATGCTCAAAGACGGAAAATTCATGGGTGTTAATTTTGAAATGGTTACATTACATAAGTAGGTGTGAGATATTATTATCATAGTGTCAGCTTCAAGGAAGAAGTAAAAAATCAAGTTTGAAGTGAAGCAGTCATGCCTCTGTTCTCACCCTCATCTTTCTATAATGTGTGGTTTTCTTAAAAACCCAACTGAAGGTCTTTTTTGTTGTTGTTGTTATCTAGTGGGATCACTGCTGTTGGGGGGAGGGGAGTTGTATTTTCTAGCTGTGACCTTATGTCATTACACTCACTTCAGAACATAGGAGCATGCCATTAAGAACATCTCACGCAAGTAAAAGGTGGCAGCAGTCTTTTGGCCCTTAAAATGCTGGTCTCTGTCGCAGAATTGGGATGAGAGGTTCTTCCTTCGAGCTGTAACATTTTTAACCCTGTTAAGGATCTGAGCAAATAAGGTGGGTCTAGGTGACAAACAGAGATAGAAAAAAAAAAAAAGTTGCTAAGGAACTACATTCTCCAGAAATAGAAAAGAGATTTTGAGATTATAGGTTCAATAAACTGATAACCTTCAGACACAGGGTGGCTGTTCAGGCTTGGGCTTTTCCACTGCATATTACAATGGCACCCAATGTCTAAATTTAGAATTCCTGAAAGAAAATTATAACGTACAGAATTAGAGGACCTAATAGAAATGACATTGACAGGACACTCTATTTATTTCCCCTCCTAGATAGAATAATTTGGTACTTACTTTCCAAAATCTTTCATAGGGGTATATGGTGGGTGGGGGGAGAGTTTGGGAGAGAGAGTCTTACTTTATTACAAAACATGAGTCCCACAGACCAGGTAATCATTTGCTAAAGCCTCTCTCTGCAGGAGATGCTATTCACAAAACTGCCTAGGCTCTCTTATCCAAATATTCGCTCTGATAGACAGCATTATCATTGTTATTTAGCATATATATTGCTCTTCACAATCATATATTGCCTAATCTTAGCAACACATCCCCAGTGAGCATTATCATCTCTATTTGCAGATGAAAAGAATACAGCATACAAAGGTTAAGTGACTTACCCATCATGAAACAACCATTCAGTACTGAACAAGAAACTGAGCTGAGGACTGGACTATAAAACAACAGGCACCCCATCTACTAAATTGTAAACAGAGGGCTCACTTCTTGAACATATGAGGAGGGGCTCAAGTTCACTTTTTTTAATGCCTTGTCTCACCGGGAAAATTTAATAATTAAATCTTGGCTTATCCTTTCTGCTTTTTCAAGATCTTTTTATCTCAGCCTGAGGAGTAGAGCAATAATACTTTCATTATCTGCCACAAAGAGTCACCTGCAGGTTAGACCAGACCTGATTCTAAATTAGGCAAAGTTTTTCTCCATTCCCTGCCAAACACATCACTTATGCCCTCCCTGCAAAGTATTCTCCTTTCAGCCTTTACCCCACTAAGTTGTAACTGAAATGCCAACCATAAGAAATTGCTTTGGAACCGAAACTTCCTTGTGTATCAGAAATTCCCCAAATATACTTGCATTTGTGTGTGTCCTTGGTGGGGGTGGGGGGGGGGTGGGGATAAGAGTCTCACTGCTCTTAACTCTTAACTCTCTGCATAAGACTACACAATTAGAAAATGTAGAAATCATACTTCTAATTATACTAAATCCTTAAAAAAAATACCACAGATATGTAACTAACAATTTTCTATCTTTATTCAAGTTATTCTGAGGCCTTAGTACAGCATTTCCCTTTCAGTGGTCCTTAAATAACATCACTGACTAAGATTCACACTAAGGCCACCATAGATGGTGGTTTTGAATTGACCTGGTATGTTTTGACAAATAAAAACTTCTAGCTGTTTTCTTTGTTTGGAAAAGTGATTCTCGGGAAGTGTGAAGTTAAAGGAAATTCAGAGGTCATCTAGTCTATCTGACTTGACTAAGGCAATATACAGACGAATTGTGTTACCTTTAGTTTATTGCTGGGTTGGCATAAATTTTAATCTCACAACAGATAGCCTCCAATCTCCCTAATAATCTCCATAAAAGGAAATGGTTCTTTAGGATGTCTAGACAGTATATAGGTCAATATATTTCACAGTATGCATTTGTGGTTTGTATTTTTAAAATTCAAACAACAGTTGCTGTGATATAGTACATTATTTCTCTAAACAGTTTCCACAAATGTATGGCTTTGTGATTTTCCATCAAACAACTACAGTGATGTTGGTATACTTTTGGCAGAAAGCCTTACTCCAAATCTCAGACTCCATATACATGCTTTTAAGTGGTCCCATTAGATAGTAAGTATCATTTCCCATGAAAAACGGCTGTTTCAATATCTATCTCTCAGTTTCAGGTAACAGGAACACAATGCTGCATTAGAAAAAAAAAAGTTTTTGTTTTTTGTTTTTTTAATCGAGAGGCTCTTGAATTTTCAGTAGCAATTGCACAGTACTATCCCTCTGATAATATCAAGGAAACAATTTTAGTTTATACCTATTGATGGAGTCAAGAATCAAGAGAAGGGCAGAATAAACATTTTAGGACCTCTCATTAATAAAACAAGGCCACAATGTATACATCAGGGTGATAAAGCCTGCAGTATGAAACACAAGTAATCCTGTATTTTTGTGCCTCAGTCTATCCTATTTCATAACAGCTGATTTACCTGATTTCAACATTCCAATTGCATCCTGATGAGCCCCAGAGGTGGCTGTGTGAAAGGCTCTTTTTCCTCATGGAAAGAGCAGACATACACAAATGGAGACTGACCAGCAGACAGAATGATCTGTTAAGTCTTCCTGGCAATGCTTTCTCTACTCTTTAATTTCATAAAGGTCAGAGGCGCTACTTTAAACAAGGGCCTATTAAAATTCTGAAGGATGGAGCCTGCTCATCTCAAATACTGAGGTGGTAGGTGAGAGAGGGGAAAGGAAAAAAAAAAATCCCACCACCCCGTACAAGGTTAGATTAGGCCCTGTGTACATATAGCTATCTGAGGGAAGATCGAGCCCCAAAGATTTTAATTTCAGTGAAGTCATACAGAGCTAATGGAGCCACTGGCGATCAATAGCTCCCACTCTCCTATGAGAAGGAGAGATTTATTGAGCTCTTCCCACTGATCCTGCATCAAGCACAGCCAGCAATGCTGATCGCTGCGCCCCCCCAGTTCCTGCAGTGTGCAAATGACTGACTCCGTTCCAAGCAACAGCTCAGCTTGCACAGCCAGCACAGAGTTCTCTGATAATTCCTTAATATGTCCATCGGAATCATATCTTTATAACATTTAGGCTGGGAGATAAGAGAACCAATAAATCACTTACCTCTCTCCCTCCAAGTTCAGACTCAATTCAGGAAAGGTACAGGAGGTGGGGGTAATGGCAATCTGTGACACAGTTTTATGGCTGCTAACCTAAACCTATTGGCTCCTGGTCCCTTCTCTAGTCCCTTGGATCCTACTCTACAATAAGATTTGGTCTGCAGCACGGATACCCATCTAGCTGCCTCATACTCAAAAGCAAAATGTGGAACAACGGTTGTTAGGCCCTCGCCTCTCCAATCAGATAAAGCACTGTTCTCTGAGTAAGACTGGAAAGAAAAACTAAAAACATTTCTCCAGTACACTTCTCCTAACAGTGGAAGTTCTCACATAAAAGACCCTCTCCCAAATACTGAAATCAAACCTGTATGTTTGGTTTTAATGGATGCCTTGGGGATATTTATATTTGAAATTATTTATTAAATGATCAATGTAATCACTTATAAGGACTAGAGATAATAGTAAGACTCATTCCTGGCTAGTTCATTCAATAGTGATTTTTTTGTGCTGGTAATGTACACAACTCCTGTTTTATCCATTGCTCCCAAAATCAGGAATTCCCTACTGTCATCTACAGAGATAAGCACTATATGCTGGCAGATAAATTCAAGGGGTGGTTAGCAAGTGTCACACACAGTTCACCAGTAAGCCAGGTAGTTTGCTGCTCTTTGCAAATGAAAAAGTCATCTTGGTTATCTGCCACCCAAATTAAGGAACAGTTTTCAAGAGTGAAACTGGAATTTGGCAGTCCCTGACTTAAAACACTACTGCAACTAACATTCATTGAGTCACCAAAGGATGGTAGTGGAAGTGTCAAGTCAGCAACCAGATGACTTCCAGATCCAACCATATTTGCTTTATCTGTTTTTCTTCCCTATATTCTTTCCCACTGCTTCTGAAGTCATATGTTTAATGCTATATAATCAAGTAAGTCAGACTTTCCAATCAACTTCTCTTTATTAGTGAATTTCATCCCAGCTTTTCTACATCTAGAATGCTTACTTAACTTGAACTTGTTAAAACCAATATCCCTGGGGCGCATTGGGGGCTCAGTCAGTTAAGCGTCTGCCTTCGGCTCGGGTCATGATCCCAGGGTCCTGGGATCAAGCCCCACTTGGGCTCCCTGCTCAGCCTAACATGCTTCTCCCTCTCCTCCCTGCTCCTGCTCTCTGTTGCTATCTCTCTCTCTCAAATAAATTAAATCTTAAAAAAAAAAATTAAAAAGTAAAATAAAACCAGTTTCCCTAATTTTCTCAGAATCACAGATCTCTGAAACAAGTGAAATAAACAAGTTTCTTGGATTACATTCAAAACGACTGCTTTCGTTTCTTTATTTTTGCATTTATTAAATTTACAAGTTCAAATTGACATTTTAAAAGATCAAAAAAGAAAAAGATCAGATAGTCACCTTGTGCTGTTCCCAGCAATTAAAAACATTAGATCAATGTACTATCTATTCCTGAAATGAAATCCTCAGATCAAGGGCGAGTTCACTGAACACAGGACTCACCACATCCTATGTGTGACAGCCTACAAAGACCATGTATAATCAGGTATATTAATAGTGTCTTTTTCTTATTGTTTAATTTATAGATAAATACATGGAATAAAGATATGAATTTGCTAGGAAAGCAGAAGATAAACAACCCAATCCACTAAGAAAGTAGAAAGAGTTTCAGTACAAACTCATCATTTAAGAATGATTGTGTTATGTGTTAGACACTGAGGTAGGTATTATAATCTCTATTTTGTAGATTAGGAAATTTAAATCCAAAGAGGTTACACAACCTGCCATAATAGCAAGTAAGTGTAGAGCTAAGATTTAACTCCACATTCTTTGATTTCAAAGCCCAGGTTACACTACCATTATATAAGTCTGGGCGTTATCAAGGTGCTGTATGGCTCATTAAGTCAAATTCCCATTCTGTTTAATTATTCCAAAGGAGGAATAAGTAAGACACACTCAGAAGTAGTATTGACTTTGAGAATTAAGACATATTTTTAAATATAGAGCTATGCATATTGAAATATATAGTTACTTATACTTAATCAAGTAACTTACATAAGCAGATTTCTTTTTTAATATGTATTAAGTCATTTAGTTTTCAATCAAGGTCATGGAAAAAATAGTCCACAGATGGAAATTTATTGAACACCTACTATGTCCCAGGAGCTTAACTCCTATTATCTTATTTAATCCTCATTCAACTTTATGCTACAATGCATTATAATTCTTATTTTAAAAAAAACAGATTCAATGATTAAATTTCTTGATGGAAAATAGGGTGAGGGGAGAAAACAAGGTATTTAAATCTAGCTATTGACTCCCAACTCCTCAACTCCAAAATGCCAACAACCCCTAATAAATACCAAATGAAATATAACACAAGCATGCATGTGCTTACAATACCATCACTGGTTTAAGGCTAAAAAAAAAAATTTGTGGCAAATAGCCAATTTAAAAATTGCATACGGGGGCACCTGGGTGGCTCAGTTATTAAGTGTCTGCCTTCAACTCAAGTCATGATCCCAGAGTCCTGGGATCGAGCCCCACATTGGGCTCCCTGCTCAGCGGGAAGCCTGCTTCTCCCTCTCCCACTGCCTCTCACCCTGCTTGTGCACTCTCTTTCTCTCTCTCTCCCTCTCTCTGTCAAAAAAATAAATAAATAAAAATCTTAAAAATTGCTTAGTGTTTTCTGAAATAGTTAAGACTTTTTACTAAATCATTTTTAATGATACAAATGATAAAATTATAATGTCTGCCATTTGTAAGAAAAGAAATAAGACAATTACATTTCATTTCAAAAATATAATAGCTGCCAAGACAATATAAGATGAGACAATATATCATTAATTATTAATAAGTGGCACAGACCTGCATTACCCAATGTATGGTACCAACACATGTTGTGGCAATAAAATTTATATAAGGTGTCACAAATGTTAACAGTTTTTATTTAAAGTATTTTTTTATCTTGTAATTTGATTTCTAATTATGGTCAGTGATATTAGTTTTCCCTTTTATAAAAGATTTAAGTTTCTTTTTAAAAGAAATTTCTTCTTGATTAATCACTTTGGAATACTATTTAATAGTGTTTACTAAATGTGAACATAAGTACAAAAATCTTTGGACCTAGCAATTATATTCCTATGTATATACCCAACAGAAATGTATACAAATGTACATGAAAATATAAATATAAGAATATATTCATTGCAACATTATTTGCCATAGACCCAAGCTAGAAGTTAACCAAATGGCTATCAACAGCTGAATAGGTAAATAAATTGATATATTCATATGAGATATGATCCAGTAATTAAAATGACTCTTCAAGACATAGATGAATCTCACCAATATTGAGAAAGCAGCCAGACATAATACCAAATATAATGCAAAGCTCCTAGAAAATAGTAAGCATTCAATGTATATTCGTTTGTTTTTTTTTTAATATTATTTGTGGTAATATTGTTATTATTTATTTATTCTTTCAGTGCTTATGGCCAAATCCATCTTTACTTAGAAGCAGGTTATTGTCCTCTGGGGACACTTCACTACACTCTTCTACAAGGAGGGATGCTGCTATGCTGATGATTAATGGTTTTATATCAGGTGTTGTATTGACTGGATTGACTAAGTTAATTTAGCACATATACCACTAAGGCCTTTTCTAAAGATCCCATTAGACTGGTAAGAGAGGCAGGAAAGCTCTTTCCTTTCTCTATTGTGTCTTCTTCTGCATTCCTTACACTAGAGAAGGAAAATCCAAGGTACAAATAAAAATCACAAATGATAACACAGTTAATCCAAGTAAGTGGAAAGAAGAGAATCATAAAGAGCATAAAACTGACAAACAAAAGAGAAAATTAACAAACCAAACATTGGGGCTACAGAAACTAACAAGATTAATTAACTAATAAGTAGGCAGGTCAAGAAAAGAAATACAAAGCACCAAAAATATTAGAGGAGCTATCATTACAAACCTACAGATATTTAGAAATAATAAGGCAATATTATCAAATTTATTCAATAATTCAAAAAACAAAGTCAAGAAATCTCTTAAGTCACATCTTACCAAATTCATTAAAGAAATTGAGAATGTTTAGCTCTATATCCATCAATGGAATTAAATTCCTCATCAGACATCTTTTGCAAAGAAAAAAAACAGACACAAATGGTTTCACTCAGGAAATCAAACACTTAAGAATGCTATACAAATTCTACACAAATCCAGAAAGTTAAACAGGAGGAAATACTCTCAAACTAATTTAAAAAAAAAAAGACAACAACAGGAAAACCATGACAAAAATACCTGACAAATACATTAAGAGAAAGAAAATTATGCACGAATACACTTCATACACATAGATTCACTCATACTTAATAGTAAACTGAATTCAACAAAGTATAAAAGTGTAATACATCATCAAGTGACATTTACTCCAAGAATGCAAGGTTGGTTTAACATTTAAAAAATCCTCACTCTATAATTCACAGCAACAGAATAAAGCGGAAAACCCTTATGATATGTTCGGGGCATAAAAATCATTTGACAAAATTCAACTCCTATTCATAATAAAACTTTCAGCAGACTAGGAATAGAAGAAAATATCTGTAATTTGAAAAGGGATTTCTATGAGAAATAATGAAAGACCAGATATTTTCCACCTAAGATTGGAAACAAGATTAAAAACATAACACTCTTACCACTTGTATTTTTCATATCGGAGTTCCTATTCAGTGCAATGGGCAGGGAAAATAAATAAAAGGCTTAAAGCTTAAAAAGGAAGAAATAAAACTACTATTGTACATAGAAGATATAATAGTTTACATAGAAAATCCTCAAGAATAAACAAAACAAATATTAGAATAAATGAATTTATGAAGATCATGGAACACAAGGTCAACACACAAAAACCAATTTTACTTTTATATATAGCAGTAGCAAACTAAAAATAATGACTTTTTAAAGATTTATTTTATTTTAGAGAGAGAGTGCAAGCAGGGGGAGGGGCAGAGGGAGAGAGAATCTTCAAGCAGATCCCCTGGCTGTGAGTGAGCCTGATGTGGGGCTTGAGTCCACAACCCATGAGATCATGAGCTGAGCTGAAACCAACTGGGCCACCCAGATGCCCCAGAAAAATAATGAATTATTTTTAATACCTCATTTATAACAGTGTTAAACATAGAACACTTAAAATTAAGTTTAACAACATGCAAGGGTGGCTGTGTGGCTCAGTCAGTTGAGCATCCAACTCTTGATTTTGGCTGAGGTCATCATCTCAGGGTCATGAGATCAAGTCCCATGTTGGGCTCCCAGCTCAGCAGGGAGTCTGCTGGAAGATTCTCTCCCTCTCCCTCTGCCCCTCCTCTCCACTTGCATGTGCTCTTTCTCACTCCACTCTTTCTCAAATAAATAAATCTTTGTTGGGGTTAATGTAGACCATGAAATCAGCCATAATACCTGGCTTGCTAAAATGTAATAGAGGGCAGCTATTTGGCTTAAGAGGGCTTCAGGGAAGGTAACTCCCTGAGGCATTCCAGTGGCAGAGTGGTCACGCAGGCCTCGGCATTCCAAAGGCCTCCGCCTTTATCCAAAACCCTCCCTTGCCCCCAGCAGCCTCCATGTTACATTTTAGCAAGCCAGGTGTTATGGCAGATTTCATGTTCTACATTAACCCCAACAAATCTTTAAAAAAAAAAAATACACAAATGAAAGACTTCAACAGTAAATACTGCACATTACTGAAATCAATTAAAGACCTAAATAAATGGAGATATCATGATTTAGATTGAAAGACTCTACACTATAAATATGTCAATATTCCCCAAATTTATCTATAGATACCTTACAATCACAATCCAAATCAGCAGGCCTTTTTGCCAAATGGTCAAGTTGGTTCTAAATTGCATATGGAGAACAGTATGTATTAGTCCAAATAAACTTGTTCAAAAACAATAATGTTGGAAGATCTACTGCCTGATTACAAGATTTACTATAAAGCTACAGTAATCAAGATGGGTTGCTAACACAAAAAAGTAAACATAGATCAATGAAATCGAGAGTTCAGAGGAAAATACAAAAATACTGAATTTCTAACAAAAGTTCTGAGGCTATTCAAAGGAGAAAAAGAGAATCCTTTTTAATGGTACTGGAATAACCTTATAAATACAAAGAAAAATGAACTTTGACTCCTACTTCAGACCACATGTAAGTCTTAATTCAAGATGGATCATGGAGCTAAATATAAAACTCTAAATCTCCTAGAAGAAAACCTGGAAGATGATTGTTGTAACTCTGATAGGCATAGATTTCTTGAGAAGCTATTTTTTTTTAAAACCCAATAAACATGAAAAATAAAACTGTCAAATCAGACTCCCCCAAAATTAAAGATTTCTGGTTACCAAAAGATACAATTAAGAAAATGTAAAGGCAAGCCAGACTGAAGGAAAATATTTGTTACAAAAATATCTGACAAAAGATTTGAATCCAGGATATAGAAATTCCTATAAATAAAAAAACACAATCCAATGTATAAAAACTTGGACTAAGGTATAAACAGACATGGTTCCAAAGGCTTATGCAATAAGCTTATTAAAAAGGCATTCAATATCATTTTCATCAGAAAAAGTCAATTAAAACCACAATATGATACTATTTTATATCCATGAGAATGATTATAATAAAAAAGACAAGACCAAATATTGGCAAAGAGGTGTAGCAACTAGGACTTTCTGATATTGGTAGTGAGGTTTGAATATGGTTTAACTACTTTGGAAAATTATTTGGTAGTTTCTTAAAAGTTAAACATACCTATCTGATGACCAAGAAATTCTTCCCTAAATATTTACCCATGAGAAACCAAAGCAGATGTCTTCAAAAAGACTTGTAGAAGAGCTTTCGTAGCAATTTTATTTGTAATAACCCCAAACGTGAAAGAATTTAAATGTCCATCAACAGTGGAATGAAAAAGCAAATTATAACATTCATACAACAGAATATTACACTAAAAAAAAAAAAAAAGAATGCTCTGCTGATACAAACAACACACAGGTGACTATCAAAATCATATTGAGCAAAAGAAGCCAGACACAAGAGTATCATTCCATTAAAGGAATATTCAGGAATGGTCAAAACTAACCAATGGTGACAGGGATCACAATAGCGGTTGCCTACAAGGGGGAGAATGATTGAAAGGGGCATGAGGAAACTTTCTCAGGTGATGGAAAAGTATTCTATTTTCTTAAAGATTTATTTATTTTAGAGAGAGAGAAACCACGTACACACATGCCAGGGGAAGGGCCAAGGGAGAGGGAGAAAGAATCCTCATGCAGACTCCCTGCTGATCATGGAATGCCTGATGCAGGGCTTGATCATAGGACCCTGAGATCAAGACCTGAGCCAAAATCAAGAGCTGGCCACTTAACCAACTGAACCACCCAGGCACCCCAAAATGTATTATATCTTGATTAAAGTTATGGTTATACAAATGTACACATTTACCACTTTTTATTTATACACTTATTCTCTGTGCATTTCCCCTCAATGTTTTAATTTAATGAGAGGAATATTAACCCAATTCTGATACTCTACTCAACAAACTGAAAACTGGTACAAGGACTTTGAAAAGTCATCTGGTAATCCACACTAAAGCTGAATACATTCATGTACATAGATCTGGCAATTCCACTCCCAGGCAAATAACCTGCAGAAAGGAGTCAAAATGTTCACCAAATACATGTACAAATTTTTCACATTATTCATAATATCCCAAGCTAGAAACAATTCCTAGGCCTACCCAACAATGAGATGGTTAAATTGTGGTGAATTTACATAATGGTATTCTAAACATCAATAAGAATAAAACTATTGTGGATTTCACAATGTTGAGTGAAAGACAAAAAAAAAAAAAATACAAATTGTAGGATA
Organism: Eumetopias jubatus; assembly: GCF_037043125.1. Lineage (NCBI taxonomy): Eukaryota > Metazoa > Chordata > Mammalia > Carnivora > Otariidae > Eumetopias > Eumetopias jubatus. Next base: position 49,585,258 of record NW_028274821.1, on the reverse strand, counting down.
CCACTTCAAAACTAAACAAAATCAATGTCTAGTGGTAAGAAGCTAAGAAGCAAGATAGTAGTCATATACAGGGTAGATTAATGACTAACAGAACCATAAGGATGCTTTTTCTTCGATGGATTCTAGTTACATAGATACATTAACTTGTGAAAATTCACTGAGCTCGACATGGATGCTTAATGCATTTTATGCATGCTATACTTGAAGAAAAAGTTTAAAAATCTGTGGTAAACCAGAGAAATATATTCCATGCTTTGGTCATGACATGTCATTCAAAACTGTCATGAAACAATGTAGCATGAATTCATCTGCCTAATAGTGAGTAAAAGTGATAGGAGAGAGGTGTGATTTTTAAATTTTTGTTTACCATCTACTTCAGAAATCAGTTTATTTTTATTTGAGCATCTGGGTATTTCAGGTGTCCCTGGGGCAAGACCAAAATTTATAGTTCTGTAGTTATATAGGCCACTTGTTTATATAGAGAATTTTATAGCTTCGTTCTCCAGGCTTATGTCAGTATTGTTGTTTTCTCTCTTAATTATCCTCCGGGACTTCAGTGTGCACCCAGATGTCAATTCAGATGGGCCAGCATGTATCTTTCTGGAAGCAATGGACTCTGAGTTTTAACCAGATGGCTGAGGCAAGTTCCCTTAAGGCCAAGCTCATTTTAAACTTTGTCTATGGATTTAATTTGTGAAGAGGGTTCCATTTTCAATGTCTAATCTCATTTACCCAGTAATTAGCTCATCCTTTCCTATAACATTTCTTTTTAATTTCATGATGAATGTCTAGATATAAGCATGAACTTTATTTTAAGAATTTACTACATGCCAAGCACTCTTCTAAATCTTTCATATGTAATTCATCTAATAATTACAATTCATCTATGCAATAGGAACTATTAAAATTATCCTCATTTAAAATAAAGAAAAAATGAAGGACGGAGAGGTTAAAAAAAAGGAAAAAGAAACTTAGCCAAGGTGACATGGAAGACAGACTTAACGCCAGGTAGGCGAGTTCCAGTGTCTCTGCTCTTAACATTAAATAATTCACAAGGCAAGGGTTAAGCATTTGTAAATGTGCAGAAAGTGTACTCAATTCTCAAGTTCCACTGCTGCAAATCTGTCTTCCACCTTGATCAACTTATTTATATATGCATAAGTCTCAGATTCCTTACACATAGTGTAGATAATAACTACCTAAATAATATCATCAGCTTAAAGATTACATGAGATAATGCACGTAAAGCATTTCACACAGGCCTGGAACATATTAAGAACTTGATAAATATTAACCATTATCTTCACTTATGCTATTATATCACTGTTACTGGGAATTAAAACCTCTGCATTATTTATAAAAGAGGCAGCTAGAAAGTTGAGTATGGAGACCCAGCAAAATTTCCTGAAGGATTAAAATATCATAAACACTGGTTGGGTTTCTTACTTTAAAGTTCATCTATGCCAGACCACTGGCTGCTAACAGAACCTCTGGACCCTTTAGTCCTGTCCAGGTCCTCCAACCACCATCAGTGTGATAATGCATCAAACAAAATGGAAAATCTCAGGTACCTTTTTCCAGAGTTCAAACTTTTTTTTTTTTTTAACTTTTGTCCTTTGCATTATTTTTCAACTTCAGCAGAAATTACGACAAAGAACTATTGTTTGTCACAACTTAAATCCCACCTTCTGTACAGATAATCCAACATGTACACTTACGTGTAAACATGGATATTCTGAATCTTCTTTCCTATTAACTTTACTTCTTTGAAAAAGAACACAAACATGTGTTACTTTGTCTTTGGATTAAAAGTAGGTGACACCGTGGAATCACTTTTACTAGCTGTAAACAGTGTGCTCTTAAATTCTCAGACAACTTCACAGAGAATATACATGGGACTGTTAGTAACTCCGGTATATGGCTAGACAAAACCTGGAATTTACCTTGCAGGCTCCAGAGCCCACTACACACCAGCCATCAAAGAGCAATGTCAGTGGTATGGACAGTTAACTTTTTCCTCTTGCTGCCTTTTCTCTCTTGTTATTTTAAATTTCACTGAAAAGAGTAATAAGGCAGGTAAATATACTTTCTTTTACATTCCTTCTTCAAACGGCTTCCATGAATAGTGTCAAAAATGGTATCCCTTATTCTCCTACAGGACTGGGGATCAAAGAAGCACCCTCACTGTTTTTCCTGTTGTGATTATTATTAATACCAGCTGTTGGGTGTATGTAATACTCCAGAAACTGTTGTAGATCTACTTTATACACTTTAATATATATTCCCCATAGCCATAATAGGTTATTATCATTAAACATCTGAAGTAACTAATACTCAGAAAAGATGTGTGGCTTTCTCAGATTGCTCAGATGTAACTGGTAGAAGTGGGACGTGGACCTAGAACATCTCATTTCAGAGAATGTTTACCTTTCCCACTGACAATCTCATCTAAATTCCTTAAAACTGAAGTTTGGATATCTTTCATGTTGTTTGCATTAGAATAAGGGGCTCCTACTTTTGACCCCATGTGGTAATGAACAGATTCCTGTTTTTTTCTCTCCTGCTCCATTTGTCCTTGCCTTTTGCTCAAGATGCCACTACTGCAATTCTCTTTCTTCTTAACAGCCCTTTGAGAGGGTTACCAAGTTGGGGTACAAGAGCAGTACTGTGCACAGCCATTAAGCAGGGAAACCCCTCCCTCCACCTGTGTCACACATTATTGCCAAACGATTTTATCAACGGTGTTAGTCTACCCTTATGCCATAGTCTGGGTCTCATAGAACTCTTCATGAAAAACTATCTTCTAGAGGTCATACCTCTAACCACTCTTTCCAAATAGGCCTAAACCAACAGAAATGCCACATGAGTGCAGAGACTGACCCTCATCACATCCCTTCTACTGCTCGCAGATCCTCACCCTTCACAGGTGCCACCTCCCTTGGCACTCTAACAAAAACCACCCCACAAATCAGCAGTTAGTCTGTCTCTGGTCAGACCAAACAAGCCTGGTTGTTTTAGGCTTAGCAAAACCACCTTTATTCAATTCACATTCCTAAAACTTAACATGGTGCTTGGTACAATCAAGATGATCCCCCCCAAAAAAAGCTCAGTTAACTTTTTTTTTTTATCAGTTTCTTTGAATGCAACAGGAAAGAAACCATAAGTAAGGGCTACCCTTGGAGAACGTTACATGGATATGAAGATAAAGAAAAAGTGCAGAAAGAAGGACTGCACTTTTGGATCAGGTAAGTTTAACTATGATACCCCTCAACAAGATAGGGAATTCAGGAAAAATGATCACGTGTGTTGAGACATGAATGGTATGGCAGGGAGCTCATATTTGAATATACTGACTTTGAGATGCCTATGGGGCATTCGGGTGGGTGAGAGTCCAACACAATTTGGATCTTGGAATGTAAGTCAACATAGGTCAGGAAGAAGTAAACTGAGTCATTATCGCTGAATACTACTGAAAGCTGGGGAGTAGATAACATGGTCCAGAGGGAGGGAAAAGCAGAAAATTAAGAGCAGTGAAAGCTAAAAACCTAAATATCTCATTTTGTTACAGTGTGCTTTCCGCCAAGCCTTTCAAAGGAAACCTTTTTCCAAGACTAAGGTAAAGAACATATCAAATATTAAATGATTAGTGATGGAACCTTGGACATCAGTGAGTATCCAGCCAGACTTCAAAATATACTCCCCCTCCCTGCCATTGAATTATGTGCCAGCTAATCATCCCTCCTGCTGTATTTTTCTCCTTAATACTTATCACCATCTGATGTGCTATATATTTTACTTAGTGCTTTTTGTTATCTTTATTTCCCCCACTTGAATAAGATATAAGAGAATTTGTTTCTACCTTGTTCACTGCTTAGAACATCTTACTTAGGTGCTAAGTATTTGTTATAAGAAAAAAAAAAAGGGAAAACAATAAAAATTGCTCTCTACCCTTGGGTGGCAGGTAGTACTGAAATGCTATGTAAGATTTAGCAAAAACAGTTTGTCCTGTTTCATTTCAACTAGAGCGTTAGGAAGGAGATAAACTTGTAGAAGCAGTTAAGCTACAACTTATTAACATTGAAACATACAGTCAAAAGTCATTCTATTACACAGTTTCTTTATTCTAATAGAGAAGCTATCAGAACATAGATAAAGAGAATTAGCTGGCTTGTAATTAGACTTCTGGGACACTAAAGGATAACTGTTTCAGTTTCAACAGCCTAGACTGAATGCATTAAATATACCGTATTACATTGACAAAATGAAAAAAAAAAAGTGGCATTAGCATGCACTTAAGCAGTACATGTTTGTTAGAAGTTCCCTGTTCAGTGGTGGTACAAGCTGGTTTACATAGCACTTCTGCAAAATATCCCATCATAATGCATAGCACGGGCAGCAGACGTTCCTTGAAGGAACTGGCATTCTAGAAGCAATGCTTCTAATTGGTGATTATCCATGATATCGACCCATGTGCTGAAATGTTTAGAAGCTGTTTCAAGTAATTCTAATGCACTGGTTTGTTGCTGCGGATTTGGTCTTTCAGTTCAATATGGTTTTCTTTGAAAGGCACTGGGTTTGAGGATGATCAGACCGTATTCTCTGACATCTCATCACTCCCCAGGATCCATTCACTGATCATCAACTCTCCAACCTCAGAGTTCCAGGGCCATACTTCTGGCAGCTTCAAGCATGTAGCCAAGGGCATTTCTAGATTAAGAACCATTCAGAGAATATGCACCCAGAGCTCAGAGTGCTGGATTCCTCTCGGCTGGCTGAGAATGTACTGATATTGGGTCAGAAGAGCTACATGTCTACAACCTCCATGGTTGCCAGCCCTGCCCAGGCTTTCAGTGCCTCTGTGCTCTCCATGCTTCTGTTTTGCCACCCACAGTCTTCACGCACAGAGAAGCCAAACTTGTTCCCATGTTCTGTAAAGTCCTATGTGATCACATCTGGATTTCTCTCTCCTGTCTAAACCTCCTACAACAACAGGTCCTTAGGACAGGTACCTCCAGCCTTCTTACTGTTCCTCAAATTTGGAGAAACTCATTCTTCCTTCAGACATTTCTACATCCCTTGCTCCTTCTCCCTGAATAAATAAGATTCTGATTGCCTATTGTCCAGTAGACCACATTGCATACGTTACCCTTTATCCATCACTATTGCCTTGCCTTCTGTGCCCACCTCTGAATCAACCAATCTCAGGAGACAAGGTCTTTTCATCTGCTGCTTCCAGGAAGGAAGAGAGAGGAAAAAGAGAAAAGAGGGTGAGAGGGATAGAAGGAAGGAAAGGAAAAGAAGAGGAAAGGAGGATAGAATCATTCCCTTTTTGAGGCTAAAAAATGCTTAAATAGGGTGTATTAATGCACACATTAGTATATTAACATCCAAGTGTCCTATACTTCCCCTAAAACAGATGCTTCCCATTCCTCATCTTCCCAATATAGTTATATGGGAAAGCTTTTACTTTTAAGTCAATATTTGATATTCACATTAAAACAATTATGTGAATAAAACTTACAAGCCACAAAATACACTAGAATTTTCATTTTCTTATAAAATTCCTTTAAGATTTTTATTCATTTATTTCTAGAGAGGGAGAGAGTGGCCACATGTGCACCCCAGAGTGGGGGTGGGAGGGGCAGAGGAAGAGGGAAACAAGCAGACTCCCTACTGAGTGGGGAGCCTCCTGCCGATGTGGGGCTCAATCTCACGAACCTGAGATCATGACCAGAACTGAAATCAAGAGTCAGACACTTAACCAACTGAGCCACCCAGGCATCCCTAAAATTCCTTTCTTGGATTTAATAATTGTCTGATTTCCTGTTTTCTTAGTTTTCTATGTAGTCATCTCCAACTTATCCCCAACCTCTCCAACAGAACACGGGGATTCATTTCCCCTTGTTCAACACTTGGGAACACTTCCTCTCCTTTGAAACATCCACCATAGATGGAGTCTTTCCACATGCAGATGTGACTGCTTTCTTTCCAGACCTTCCACACAATCATTATACTCAGAGTCTCTGCTGTATCACCATCACATTATAAATTCCCCTCTCTCCTTTGTTGCACTCCTGTCTATTGAAACAGCTTCAGTGGAATTTACAATAAAATTCTAGCTTTTTAAATTCTTGCTTATTTCCCATTTTACCATAAGCCCAATGCCACTGTGACTTTAATCCTTTATATTAAACTCTATTTTGTTTGTATGATTGCTAGAACACTTTTCTCTATAATCTTTTAGGGCCTTCTCTTTATATTTGCTATTCTAAAATTTCCCAGTGATGAAATTTGTTTGAATGTTCACTGCACTAGGTATTTGGCTGGCCCCTTTAATTCTAGAAATGTATGCCCTTCGGTTCTAGGAAATGTTCTTGAAGATTTTTATTTTTGCCTACATGTTTGTTTATGATTTAATGTCATCTTTATCATTAGTTTTGATTACATTTTATTCTAAGCCAAATCTTGATGTACACAATACTGGAAAACTTATTCCTATTCTGTCCACGGCTTGCCTTGTTGAGAAGAAATAATACGCTCCAACATGCAAGAACTCCACAGTTTTCTGTTTCCTTTTTAGTCCTAAGGGTTTAAGATGCCTAGCACTTGTAACTATCAATACAACATGCCTGGCTTTGAGCTGCTGGACGGCTAGTGTATGTGAAGTCCAGTGCTTTGAGTCCTTCCTAATGGCTTCCCTTCAAGGTCTTTTTGGTCTCAGCCCCATCTGCTGCCAAGAAAGCGCTCAGGAGGCAGACACAGTCTTGCATGCAAGCCACACTAGGTCACAGCCACTGCCACTCCTCCTAGCACCAGAGGGTGCCACCACCTGGGGTCCCTATATTTTTTTGTTTAGTTTTTCTCTATCTTAAATATACTGTTTACATTTTAAGGAGTTGATACTACTTTTTTTATTATGTTCAATTAGCCAACATATAGTACATCATTAGTTTTTGATGTAGTGTTCAACGATTCATGGGTATTTTAAGGAGGGCACGTGATGTGATGAGCAGTGGGTGTTATACGTAACTGCATTTTTTTTCAGATCCTCTTAGGCTTTTGATGACATTTACACTCCCATATAAAATAGTCTTTTTTCTTGCAGTTATACTATACTGTTTTTAATTAAACTTACACTTTATATTGTTAGCACACAATTTATCATGCTACTCTTTCCCAAAATTCTCAGCTGTTCTCAATTTCTTGTACTTTCAGATAAACTTACTTGGAAAGTCTTTTTCAGGTTCCAAAATAAATTCCATTTAGATTTTTATTTAAATATGTTAACCCCTTATTTAATTTGAGTACTGCTATTTTTCAATTCTCAGTTTTTCTATCCAAATTATGAGTCATTTTTCACATTCAAATCTTATTTGAGGTCACTTAGTAATGATTTTTAGTTTGCAATTTTCCTCATATCAGTAACAATCCTGTTAAATCTATCCTAATGCTACTATGAATGAAGTTTAATTATATTTTATTAGGGTATTCATTTATAAATTTGCCCATTATGGTTACTTTGGTTCTAATAGTTTTGTTTTGTTGTCTAATAAGCAATTATACTGCCCACACTGAGCAACAATGTAGTGCCATCCTTCCTAATAGTTTACATCTTATTTCCACATGCTAGAATTTCCAGTTACATTTAATAAAGGATATGATAGTGAGAATCTTGAACTTTTTCCTGATGTTAATAGCAAATACTATAGTGTTTCACAATTCTTATAATATTAACTGTTTGGGGGTTTTGGAGTTTTTGATTAACTGTTCTTTGAAGACACACTAGAAGGCAGGAGCCATGAGGGTAGAGACTATCTTATGGCAATTAAACATTGTCAATCTCTTACCTTGCTCTGACTTCTGTTGTTGACTTTTATTCTGTTTTTTTCTCTTTTATTTTCTTTACTTTGTTTTAGTGATCCACAGTGATTTAGATGTGATAATGCATGCTTTTGTCCTACTACTGATAATCTTTATATTTATCATATACCTAAAATTGCATTTCTCAATGTAAAATAACATGTAGCTACTATTAATTGAGCACTTGCTTTTTCCTACTTGCTTAACAGACATTAACACATTTATTCATCACATAATTCTGTGAGGTAGGCATAACTAGGACAATTTTATACAGAAGTGCTATTTAGGGTTAAAGTGATTGCCTTCAAATTATCCAAAAACTAAAATTCAAATCCTTATTGGTTTGATTCCAAGACTACGTTCTTAACCAATATGCTATGCAGGAAAACTACTAGTTTTTATGTACTCATTTTATTGTCAAAAAACTCAAAAAAATTTGCACTAACTGTTCACTTTCCTTAGGTGTCTAGGTAATAATCAAATGATGTTCTAATAATGTTAACTTTACCTTCATTTTCCAAACATGTACTCAATGCTTTTCCTGTTTTATTGATTTAAGTAGAATATTAAATAATAATTTTAATAGCTGGAACTTTTGTCATTAACTTGATTTAATGGGGATTTCTTTAGTGTTTCGTTGTTAAATATTCTTGGCTGATGATTTGACAAAAAAGTAATTTATCATATTAAGGAAATAACCTTCTATTCCTCATTTAAGAGGTTTCATTTTTAATGAGATACATACTGAATTTTACTAGATGTCCTTTTGGAATCATTCAAGAAAATGATAAATATTTCTCCTTGTATCTTTTAATGTTACTAAAACTTAAAAGATTGATAGACTATTATTTCATTTCTAACATATTCAAATGTTAACATGCTATTAAGTTTATCAGCAAGTTTATTATTTGATAGTTTTTCAATGTGTCAAGTATGTCTGTAGTTTTGGCTTTTCATTTCTCTTGTTAGCTTTTGGGATTATGATCATGTTAGTTACTTAAAATTAATTTTAGGGGCACCTGGGTGGCTCAGTCATTAAGCGTCTGCCTTCAGCTCAGGTCATGATCCCAGGGTCCTGGGATGGAGCCCCACATTTGGCTCCCTGCTCGGCGGGAAACCTGCTTCTCCCTCTCCCACTCCCCCTGCTTGTGTTCCCTCTCTTGTTGTTTCGCTCTCTGTCAAAAAATAAAATCTTTTAAAAAATTTAATTTTAAAGCTTAATTTATTTTCTACTCTTCTGTGACACGGTTCAGATAAAGCAAATCATTGTCTGTTACTTTAAAATTTAAAATCATCTTCAAGTTCTTTAGATATCTAGGTTAAAAAAACTGCAGAAAAAATAAATCAACAAAGGAATGATACAGACTCAACTTGTATGGAGGTATTTCTTTGATAATTTCTTCAATTTATATTTACCTCTTTATTCTGATAAGGCTCCCACATTCATTTTGACACAAGTTTGGTTATTTGTAGGTCCTAGAAAATGATAATCTATTATAGTAAGACTTCCAAATTGACTTTTATTGACCTATTTTTTAAAATCACTCCTATACCTGTAGTAATATCCCTTCTCTAAATTTGCGTATATGTTTCATCAATATTCTTTAATGATTAAGAAAAGTTTTACTATTTTTAAGAACTCATCCTTCAGTTTCAAATATCATTTCTATTGTTTTTCTGTTTTTTTAAATTTTTTGTCCTACTCTTATACTAATTATTACTTTCATCATCTTGGTTAATGTAAATTGTTTCTTATAATAGTGATAAACTATGGAAAGTTTTAGTGTCTTATGTCAATTTTTTAGATTTAAATGATAACCTTTATATAAGATGATCCATTTTATGTCTTGAATTTTATTATCAATTTCACCATATCCTTATTGCACCTCATATAGGACCAATAATTTGCCTATTCTTTAATAGTTAACCTACCTTGGTCAGTTGGTTTTTGTTCTCCCTCCCACACAAGGAGATTCTAACCTATCTGAAGGTCTTTTCACTTGGGGAATTTTATATATATTCACATTCTTTGTCAAAATACATAAATTTATTTTTCTTTCATTATATTTCTTAATGCTTCCTTGATTGTTATATTTTCTACGTTTTAGTTTAGATTTCCCCAAAGTACCACTGAATCAAGTTTAATTAGGAAGTGATCACAGATCACTGGGTGGCTCAGTCATTAAGTGTCTGCCTTCGGCTCAGGTCATGATCCCAGGGTCCTGGGATCGAGCCCCGCATTAGGCTCCTTGCTCAGCGGGAAGCCTGCTTCTCCCTCTCCCACCACCACCCTCCCCCGCTTGTGTTCCCTCTCTTGCTCTCTCTCTCTGTCAAAAATAAATCTTAAAAAAAAAAAAAGGAAGTGATCACAGAAAGGACAAGGAAATTAGGAAGTGAGAAAGGGAATAGTTTGTTGTTGTTTTAAGCAGTAAGAGTCACATGAATGCAGACAGGACAGGTGTGAGCAACTGAAGACCAATCCTACTGAAAATCCTCCAGGGAATATATACACTGGATCTCAGGTTGTTCCACTGAAAGAAAAGGAAATGGGATTTTATCTGCTTATTCCCAGGCCTCATTGGATGGAATTATTTCTGAGGGTGTTAAATTCCTGGCACTCTTGAGCTATCTTAGGAGCAGGCTAAGAAAGCTCTTGCAGTTTCAGAGAAAATCTTTGGGCAAAAATGGAAGAGGGTGAGACACAAGGGTGTTTGTGGTGGAAAGCTACATTATGTGTGGGGACTATCAGCGGCAGGGATGGTGAACCCAGCAGTAGGGCAGGAAGGTATATTATATGGTACAGGGTTAGGGAGGGTGTCCCTCCTTTACTAATATAAAACACACATGTATCATCTCTAATTCTACAAATACATATCCTTGATTTTTTAAAATACCTAACTGCATATATTTCCAATTGTCATCATTGACAATAAACAGACCAGACAATAGCCAAAATACAAACAGGAACATACTTGAACGCTGTCCACCTTGCATCTTACTGCTAACACCTCCTTTTTTTACAGGGAAGAGAGAATATAACCTGGAATTTTAAACCACTTACAATTTGTATTATTTTACACTCTTCCATAATTATTTGTAATATGTGTACCATGTTAAATAACCATAATTTTATCAATTCACTGTATTCTTTATTTTCATTTAGTGTTTCAGTTGTAAAAATGTACCTACAAACACTTAAAGAAATGGCTTATATGTTCTATAAGTGTTCTAATGTTTACATATAAATAACACAGTAATTACATATTTTTATTGCTATTTACAGCACTACTCGTCTTCAGTTCCTTATATTTGTTACTTCTCACATTTCAATTGTTATTAGAACAAATCCACAAATTTGATTTCTTTTCCTTGATTTTTTTTCTGCCTGGATGAGCATTAGATGATTATTAAGTTTTAAAAAGAAAAAAATAGAAATCTACATATTCCAGCAAAATAGGTTGAGGTGTAAGTAACATCTTTAGAAATCAGTATTGCCTGCCACATGATGAGCTGCTTTCAAATTCAGAGTCAGTTTTTTTTTTATCATTGTATATTAGTTCTACATTTTTAATTTTGACTCATTCTTCAGAATAAAATAATTATTCATGTTTTGGATCTTTATTATGTCTCTTTCCCAGTCTCTCCTGTCTATCTCTTTATTCCTTTCCTTATGCAAAGTTCTACAAGAGTTTCTTAACCTTTTTCCATGTGTAACTTGCCTGATTTTCTGATCTTTGTTCCTATTTCATTCATTCTGTTATTACAGTTTTTCTCTATTCTTTTCTTAACTCTACCAGCCTTCTTCTAGGTCTGAGTTCCATCAGAGTCCACATTCCTTTGAATGATTTAAGAGCACAACATAAATTTCTTTAAAAATATTCACACCCGTGTTTTTTTCCCCTCAAAACTATGGTCTTCCTCTACCTCAAGCATTACATTTATCTTTTTTATATGGATGATTCCTTTCAGTGTCTTTTTTTGTTGTTGTTTACATAAAATTGAAAAGAAGGCACATTCTAGACCAATGCTGCAAAGATGTATTTTACTTCATCTTAGTGTTTCTTGAACGTTATTTAAAACTCTTTTCAGATCTCAGACTAAAACCTGGTTTCATGTTATATTATCCCTTTTGTGATCTAATTGCCTAATTTAGAACCATAATAGTCATGTCATTGGTGAATCTTCTGTGAGGGAATAACTTACTTTCCTTTGGTCTATCCTCCATTTTCCACATGGGGCGACTATCCTACTTTCTAAGACTTCTGTCTCCCACCCCTACTCCTTCCATGTCTGCGAATACCCTGTAATCATTCTGGTTTTTGGTGTTTTTGTTTTTTTAAGACTTGAGAGAGAGAGAAAGAGAGAGAGAACAGGGGAGGGGCAAAGGGAGAGGGAGAGAAGCAGACTCCCTTCTATGCCAGGAGCCCCACACCAGGCTCCATCTCAGAACCCTGAGATCATGAACAAGAGTCAGGCCTTTCACAGACTGAGCCACCCAGGTGCCCCATGTAATCATTCTGTTTAAAACAAGCATTCTTGTTCTTGTTTTTCCTCACCTGATTATGAATTTGATCTATATTTGTAAAGAATTTCTAACGGATTTCTCTCCTATCCCACAGCCTGCCTTCAACTATAGTCTTAATATAACAGACTAGAGAAATATTAGTTTCTCTCATGATCATCTTTAATCCTTGTAATCCCATCCTCCTTCCTCTGGAAAAGTTTATAAGGAATTCCCCATTACCTTCATTTCACATTGTCCCCTTCTTGATGTTCCTGACATATGGATGGCATCTTCCCATATTTTCCATTAAAAATGCTGCCTTTTCCTTCTGCTTTTATATTCTTTTGTTCATTTGATGGTGATTCGGAAAAGAGTGAAGATTTATATAGTGATGCTCAAGTTGCTTCTCATCCATGATTCCTGTCTACTCCATATTTTAGATGTCACCACGCAGATGTCTCCTTAAGTCTCCATCTGCTTCCCATAAAAAGTCATTTTCGGATATTTGCTTTTTCTCTCTATGTCTTCAGGGAAATGTTCTTTTTCTCTTTTGTTGCCATATGGGTTTTTTTTTTTCCTTTTTTAGGCTCCGTCCCCACCCTTCTGAATGGGCAAAATCTGTGTCAGTCTATAGTTTGACAGCAACAGTGTGGGTGAAGTGTCATTGGTCCACTATACTCTCCACATGGGAGACGTTCTGATGGCTTCCCCATCTCACTTCTCATCTGAACATCAAGTTGCTTTGCAGAGCATCTAGTGCAATTTGTGATACCTAACAAACATTCATCAACTTTAATTCCACAGGACTAAAATTGGATCTTTTCTTGCTCAAAGTGGCAGTTTTCTCTGACTAAGCTAGAGAGTAAGATGCAGTTGGCTACATTTCTCAGCAGCATAAAGCATGAAGACCTCCTCTGGCACACATAATCCCAGCCCTCTTCCATCCCATCCCCATATGTGACTAAGCACCTAAGTATGCCATAGGCTTTTATCTATCCCCTTCTCTATTGTTTTTGTTCTGGAAGGTTAGTCTCTGAATGGATGCATAAAGAGATGAACTGCTGATAATGGACTAGAGAAGCCTTGGTTCTAACCAAAGTTAGTATCCACTGAATTAAAAGTTTGCCTAGTTTATTAGGTTATGGTCTCTCTGCATTTTGATCTTTTGCGACCTCAGAACATAGTGATGACACAACATGGTTTCTCTATTTTCTTTTAAATGGATCATTAGATTTAAATAGCTCCTAACATTTTTGCTTACAAATGTACTTTATGGAAAGTCAGAGATAATTTTATCATCACATCTAGTCTGCTCTTTGCAACCCAGAAGAGTTCAACTTATTATGTCAGTTTGCCTATTTAGCCATTTTTTCCAGTCACTTGAAAATTTAATTAACTAACTACCACATATCCTCAGTATGCTATATTCTGGACATATTAGGATAATTAAGCTATTATTATTATTTCCTATAAGAGATTTAGTCTAGGGGAACCTGGGTGGCTCAGTCAGTTAAGTATCTGTCTTCCGCTCAGGTCATGATCTCAGGGTCCTGGGATTGAGCCCTGCATCAGACTCTCTGCTCAGCGGGGAGCCTGCTTCTCCCTCTCCCTTTGTCTGCCGCTCCCCCTGCTTGTTCTCTAATAAATAAATCTTTAAAAAAAAAAAAAGATCTAGTCTAGGGGGAGGAAAGGAAAGAACCTGTATATAAATAAGCCACAATGTCTTATATGGATATTATGATATAAATCATCACGCTACATTTTCAGAAGAAAAAGAGGTCACTTTCTCCAAGTAGGATTCAGGAAAGAGAGTCAACACTTGAGCTAAATTTAAAAAGAGAAGTAAGGTGCTTTAAAAAACAAAACAAAACAAAACAAAAAAACTCCAAAGTGGGGCAATTGTGGTCAGAGTCCAAAAGGATAATTCACAGAGTAAGACTGGGATACTAGAGGAGCTAAGAGCAACTTGGCCTTATTGAATTATAAAACGTGAGACACACTCAGCCATGGTTAAGGTTGGAAAGGTAGGAGCCCCTTAAAAATATTAAACTATAAAAGTAGTCCAATATAAATGTTATTACAACCTTTATCTAGTACTAGAGTTTTTTACACCTCTTCTCCAGAAATTGATTTGTTATAATAATTTCTACCTCCATTTTTATAATTATTCTATTCAGGAAATATTTGCCATATAAATCTTATTTAAAGAAACATTCTAAATATTCTTAGTTTGTCGTTTTATGAATGACTACTTTTTTTTGCATCATTCTTCTCTTACCATCCAAAACTCTAGAAATATTAAAATGGTTTTGCTTTAGGTAAAATAGGTCACAAATACTTAGCCCAAGTATACACTTCTGTATTTTCTAGATCTTAGATAGCACAGATCACAATTTCTCCCTGCATTGAGGGACAAATGTTATGCATCGGCTGAAGTGGCAAAGCACAAAAGTTTGGCATATGGCATACAGTTGAGAAAATTAAAAGTGCTTACACTGAAAGGAGGTCATAACCCAGTGGGCATAACCAGAACTTGGAGGGTTCATTCCATTACTGGAATGTCAACCAAGAGAATGGCAAGAGAGTGTATTATATACATCAAAAGTATTTACAATGTCAGGGAGATAAAATTTAACAATGAAGAGTGAAATGGTAAAAAAAAAAAAAAAAAAAAAATTTACTTTAAAAATTCAAGGAATAAAACCTGAAGAATATAATGACAATGGATACCTGCAACAGACCAGTAGTATGAAAGGTGAGTGACAATGAAAAACTGTTAAGTCAACACTATACACTCTAAATTGTTTACATATTCAAAAGGGATTTCCAACTCTCCTATATTTTTCTGGAGTGAGGATAAATAACAGCAACAAACAAGCAATATCAATGCATTCCTAAATTATGTAGAAGACAACTTTATGACTCATAAACAAAATATCCTAAAAAAAAAAAAAGACTGTATTATACCTCTTACAGAGCAGGAAAATAACATTCAAGCTAGTGTCCATAGGCTGCTGCAATTGAGAGTAGTTTTAACAAAAGTATCATGGCATATTTTGATGAGTGCCTACTATGAGCCAGCTACCATCCTGAGCACTTGGCATGCATCAATGACCCAAAACAAATGAGGACTACCCAAATGGAACTGAATGTTTATCTGACATAGGCAGAAAATAAAGAGGCATAATAAATAAGTGAATTATATCTTGAATTAATAGTGATAAGTGCTACATAAAAAAATAGAAGTTACGGAGTACTTTGGCGGGGGTGGGTAGAGTGTCAGGGTAGAGGCAGAGACGGTTTATAATATTACACTTGTCAGAGTATGTTTTACTAGTAACATTGGACTTGAGTAAGTATTTGAAGGATGTTGGAAACACCTGGGTGGTTCAGTAGATTAAGCGTCTGCCTTCGGCTCAAGTCATGATCCCGGGGTCCTGGGATGGAGTCCCACATTGGGCTACCTGCTCAGCAGGAAGCCTGCTTCTCCCTCTGCCTGCTTCTCCCCTTGCTTGTGCTCACTCTCTCTCTGACAAATAAATAAATAAAATCTTTAAAAAAGATATTTGAAAGATGTGATGGAGTCAACCAAATGTATACGGTGGCACAGGGAAGAGTATCAGTGGCATCAAAGGCGACAAGGTACAATAATCGAGGTACAGCACAGAAGCAAATGTTGTTGAAGCACAAAAGAGGAGGAGGACATTGAGGGCAAAGAGAAAGGTGATGAACCCCAACATATTTAGTGTCTTGTGGGCCACTAAGAATTTTAGATTTTAAATGAAAATGGAGAGCAACTACAGAATTTTAAGAAGGGGAATAAATGCTGTATCATATGCTTTTAAAGGATCAGGTGGCTGTGGTATTTCTAATATGGTATAGGTAGACAAATTTGAAAGCAAAGCGAATAGTCAGAAGGCTATTGCAGTAACTTTAGGTGAATAGATGATGGCTCAGCCAGAAAGTAGCTATGGAGTTTGTGTTTGGATTTTAGATATATATTGACGGTTGCATTACCACAATTTGTTGGTATTTGGGGATGTGAAGGAAAGAGATTAGTTAGGACAACAGCACATTTTTGGACTGAATGACAGGATGGATGGAGCTGCCGTCACAAAAAATGAAGAAGGCTGCAGAAAGCTGAATTTGGGAGAAAGAAGTTACAAATAGGCGTTTAGGATACGCTGATTTTGAGAAAATTATTAGATATTCCAGTAGAGATGTTACACATGCAGTTAGATGCAATAGGCTGGACTTTGAGATATTCTGGGTTGGCTATATCATTTGGGCCTATCTGTCAGTAGGTAGTGATGAGACAAGATTAGATCACTAAAGGAGTGATTGTTCATAGAGAAGGGAAGAGGACCAAGGACTGAGCTCTGAGATACTCAAATATTAAGGGAGTGTAAAGAAGAAACCAGGAAAGGAGACCAAGGGGTAGCAACCAGTAAGACAAGAGAAAAAAAAAAATGTGGCATCCCAGAAGGTAAGTGAAGAACTGTGCCAAGCAGGAAAAAGCTGCTGATAGTTCAAGTAACACAGGACTGAAAATTGGCCATTTGATTTAAAAATGTAAATATCACCTTTTACTTTGATTCAGTTATTTCCATGGAGGGATACAGATGAAAGTTTGGTTAGAGTGAGTTAAGAAATAATAGACAATTTGAAGAAAGTATAAACAACTCTTTCAAGGAATTTTGATCCAAAGAAAAGTAATGAAATGTGGTTGCTGATAAATGGGGTTTTCTCCACCTTAATATTAGAGCAAAATAATTATATGTTGCATTAATCAAGATTCAACCAGGGAGGCAAAACCACTTAGAGTATTATAGAATAAGTGTTTTTTGGAATATGATTTTTGTAAGAACTAATTTTATAGGTCAGCTTGACTGGACTAAGGGACACCAAGATAGCTGATAAAACATTGTTTCTCGGTGTATCTGTGTTTCCAGAAAAGATTAGCATTTCAATGAGTCAACTAAGAATACTGCCCTCATGGATGTGGTTGGGCATCACCCTATCTGTTGAGAACCTGAATAGAACAAAAAGGTGGAGAAAGAGTAAATCTGCTCTCTCTGCTTGAGCTGTGACATCCATCTTCTCCTGCCCTCAGATATCAGTGCTCCTGGTTCTAAACTCAGACTGAATTACACCACTGACTTACCTGGTTCTCCAGCTTGCATTCAGTGGATCATGGGACTTCTCAGGTTCCATCATCCTGAGACAATTCCTATACTTTATACAAAAGGGTGCACGCACGTGTGTGTGTGTGTGTGTGTGTGTGTGTGTGTGTGTGTGTCAGGGTTCTCCAGAGAAATAGAACCAATTGGATACATTTATATATATATACACACGTACCTACACTCACACCCATGTCCACCTCTATACATACTTACATAGCACCTATCAGTGAGGATTCTCCAGAGAAACAGAACAATACAATTGTATATATATTATATGCTGTATGTAGGATATGTATTGGTTCTGTTTCTCTGGAGAACTCCAACTGATCCAACTGCACACATTTATGGAAGAAGCTGAGAAAGTAAGTATCCAAAAACCCAAAAGAGAGTTGGAGTGAAACACTAACCAGCTTTCCCAAACCACCAAGGTGGTTGGATAATCAAAGCTTGAAAAGAAAGCTGGAAAGCCAAGGATGGCCAGGTGTCAGAATAAGACCATAATGAAGAACTAATGGAGAAGACTATGAAATTTACCCTCTGCATCTGGTATTGGGCCTGGAGGCCAACAGGGTTGATGGCCAGGGAGGAGAGCCAAGAAGGGAAGAAGGAAGAAAGCTGGAATCTGCCAGAACTTCTGCATCTGTTTCACACCACAAAGGAGAACAAAGAAAATCTAGTACCTACCAGAACATATATACCTGTCTCACACCAAAACTGTTCCCAATGACCTCTGAAGAATGACATCTGCTGCTCTACTTCAACTTTTCCAAATCTCATGCAAAATTCTCTACCCTGAACCATACAAAGAAGAGGTTTCTGAGAAACTTAGTTACAGCTTAGCCAAATTGATCCAGTGCAAAACCACACAGATGCCGATCTAGTAGAAAGGGGGAAAAATGATGATTCAGACAACAGACAGGAGATCTGCAGCAATGTCCTTGAGTAGGATAGAGGGCATCATAGCTAATACACAAGTGAAGGACTTACATTTACAACAAAGTAAAGGTGTTTGGGTTTATTAAAACCTATTTCCAAAAAAATAGCAATCATCTCTGCTGAATCCACTGATAACAAGTATTAAAATCAAACATTAAAATCATCATGTTAGAAAATTTTTGGTATATTTTAGGGGATAATTACCACTTAGCTGCATATAAATCTTCATAGGAGGTCAGTCACTAATAGCAAGAAATGTTGTATTTGTTAGTGTAGCTCAATAATTTTATGGTGTATGAAATGAAGGTGTAAAATGGAAAAAAAATATAAAATGTTTATTTCTAAAGATTAAAAAACCTCTCATTTGGCCCTGAATTTAACAGCCATCTATACTCTCATGAATCCCATTTGTTTTCATTGTTTTCCCTACAGTAGATCACTCTTACGTCAGTATATCCAATTGCCTATTTGACAGCTCTACTCCTAAATCCTCAAAAGCAGCTCTGATCCAACCTGGCCAAAACTTGATCTATAGTTCTCTGTATATCATACCCACTCCAATTCTGGTTATTCTCTAGTTGTAATAACCACTCTTTCAAGCCAGAAATATAGTAGCGCTCCTACCTTCATCTCTCTGCCTCTTAGTCAGCCCTCCATGTACTCACCTAATGTTCTTTTACCTCTTACCATCTCTAAAATCTGTTCACTTATCTCAGTTTCACATAACATTATCATCCTAGTCAATGCAACCTAAAACTCTCTCCCAGATTATTAAAACAGCTTTGTTGTAGATCCCCGTCATCCTGTTTCTTCACTCTTATCCCAGTGCATTCTCCTCACTACATCTAATAAATTTGTTTGGTGTTCTATTTGTTTTAATAATTGAATCATGCCCTTGTTGATAAATGGCATTCCTTAATGTGTGTTTTCAGTGCTCTCAAAATAATTACCATACTCTTTAACAAGAACTACCCATCTATGTGTGATCCAACTAACTTACCTTTCCAAACAGGAACAGTGGGAGAAAAATGAGGTTGTGATGTTTTTAACTCTTTATATATATATATATATAAATATATAACCAAGTTGTGAGGATCTATTTTTTATGTTAATAGAAGAGGGAAAATATTATGTTTTCAAATTTATGTAAGATCACCAATTTGGTGACTGAGAAAAGTTTTCTTCACAGAACTCAAAAGTAGTAGATTCCAGAGTCTACAGAAGGCATTATCAGATGCTTTGAAAAAAGATCAAAAGAAAAAAAAAAAAGACTAGAAAAACATTAAACAAAGGTTTACAAAGTTAATGGGTTTGTTGCAGGTTATCTCTGATTTTATAACGTACTAATTTTTTTTAAGTGTCAAAGAAACATACCAAGTACGTAGTACTTAACAAACTTTCTTAGCCTTGAAACTTTTTGTTACCAGAAGGCATCACAGAATAGCTACTCTATAGAGCACTTTTGGGAATGCCATCCTAAGCATTTAAGGAGGAAATGGAGGTCTGAAGAAGTTGAGGTTGAAATAGTCAAGAGGGTATCAAATAGAGCCTGAACAGTTCTATGGGTATTAAGGAGTAGGGGATGGGATAATCCCTTATGAATTATGTAAAGAAGGAAAGTTTGTTGAACAGGGTAGGGCAAAGGGGAGTAGAATCAGGTTACAGGGAGGAGTTGAAGATGCTCAACATCACTGCCCCAGTCATGAAAGGAGGAAAGATCTAAAGGAAAACACCAAGTAACCCATAGGTACTCAGTACTTATGAAAACAAAGTGAGAAGTTTTGTTTCCTGGCTACTTAAGCTTGACACTTGGTTTATGACTTATATATGTTCTAGCCCTTATGTCCATTATTTTATAACTAGATTGATCAAACCCAGATTATGGCAAACTAATTGAAACACCAGCACACGTTTTCTAAAGAGGAGTATCAATGTAATACATTCTTAAAGAGAAGAAGCACTGCAAATAGTAAAATATAACACAGAATTAAAAATAGAAAAAAAGGAATGTGGGCTTTTGAGGACCTTGTTTTGATACATTTGTAAAGAAAAAATAAAAGCAAAACCACTTTTTACTTAAGCAGTACAAGACCAAAATATTGCTTAAACAATAATCTGAGACCTTTATTCTCAATTCCACATATTTAAGACAATAAAAATACATATGGCACTTCTAAGAAGTATGGACCCTGTAAAATTCTAGTTGCCCTTCTAGAGAAATGAGATGAATGGCCTTCTAGAAGATTCTCTGATCATTCCCTTAACTTTTTCAGTAAGAATGTAATGCCAGATTGTGTAGTAATGAAAAAAAAAAAACTTAAAAAGGACAAAGACCATTCAAAGACCATCTTCTTCACAACAATGCAGCCAGTTCTGTGATTCAGGATCTAAACAACATAAAAACAAATTGTGGCCCATGTTTGCTTTCCACATGAATTGCACAAAAAATATGTAGGCACTGTTTTCTGCAGTATTTCACCATAATTTATCCCATGAATCATAAATTATGCCTTCCATCAGTGTTCAATTCCCATTTTCACTGTATATAGAAAGTTTCCACCTCACTGATCATTTACATCAGAATGAGAGATACAGGAAGTCCTATCCCATCACCAGAACACAGAAATAAAGATACATGGATTCTTTTTATATTTTTGTATACACGTAAAAAGTATGCTCAATCAAAATTCAAAATATAGTTTATCCATGTTAATTGCCATAGGACATGAAGATGAAGTTATAATAGGGAATTCCACGTGATCAAAGTTCTTGAAGCAAAAGACAGATCTTTCAGATGAAAATTCCAAAGGATTCTATACGGTTCATCATGCCCTCTGACAAATGAGAGTGATCCTGCCACAAACACTGTATTTTTTAACTCACCAAATAGCATGAACTCAGCTGTACTTGATATTAAAGACAGTACATTTATATGTCTATAAATTATGAGAAAAAGATTTTGTTTCCTTGAACAACTTTCTTTGTGAGCAAACTCAAACTGTTCCAAAATAATTGAAGATAGAAGGACTAATAAGTAGCCAAACCCACATATAGAGAGCATAGTCCAGACTTTATCCCACTAGTTTTCACTAATCACATGTCCCATGAAATCTTGTATCAGGACTACTAACAAGTACAAAATGGCCAACCTGAGTTTCACCTTCATTGCCTTCTCAAAGTAGTTTTTTCTCTTCCTCCAGACACTCTAATGAGCAGTGAAATGGTGCAAAGGTAGACATCAAGAAGTATGAAGGGAAGAGGTAATGGCCTGTATAACCTGAAAACTATAGAATCAGGTCCTGGGTAATTGAGTATTCGTGGGACTTGGCAAAAAGAGAGCCAGTAGCTATAATTCATTTAGACTTAGAAGAAACTCTCCTTCCAATATCAAAGTATAATGAAGAACTGAGTGCAAAATTTGTTGCCAATTTCTGATTATAGCATTCAGTGATCCATCCAAGGACTAATGTTGTCCATCATGAATATGAGAGAAGGGTATATAATGGGCACAAATAACTGTTCTGAAGGCAAGTTTACAGGAGACAAGCAATTACAACCTGATTTTATAGATTGGCACAAAAACACTTTTGTCTTTTTCTTTATGACAATCAATCAATTCAATAGAGTCTTTCCTATTAATGAAGCCACCGTGCTTTGAGGGTACAAAGATGTACTTCAGCCCTTGAGATTTTAAAAGTATAGTGGGGGATGTAACCATGCACTAAATAACTTCAGTAAAGAGAACACTGTTTAAGTTCAGAAGAGCAATTAATTCAGAAAAAAAAACCTACTATGTACTTGCAGGATTGCTTGAAGGTCCACACACCTAGCATAAGTTTTTTATAAAGCAGGAAAAGATCATAAGGAGAATTATCATCAACCCTTTCCATTTAAAAATAATTTTAGTTATAAACCTACTATGTGCCAAGCATTTTGCTAGATAGGATACAAAAGAAACAAGATATCATTACTGTTATCAATGCAGTTGTGTAATGGGAAATGAGACAGGTAGATACATAGACCACTATATAAATAAAATGTTTACAAATCCTAAAGAATGTTTTTTCCACTTTAAATTTTCTACATAGAGGTATAATTCTCTTGTTTTTTTCTTTTTTAAGATTTTATTTATTCATTTGAGAGACAGAGACAGAGAGAGCACAAGCAGGGAGAGAGGCAGAGGGAGAGGGAGAAGCAGTCTCCCCACTGAGCTGGGAGCCCAACATTGGGCTTGATCCCAGGACCTGGAGATCATGACCTGAGCCAAAGGCAGACATTTATAAACATCTGAGCCACCCAAGTGCCCCGTCGATTCTTTTTTAAGTATATAGAAATAATTTACAGTAATTCGTAAGTTGTGCAAGTAACCTGTGCTGCAAATTATTGGGAATTTCTCTCTATTGGTGCCCAGATCTAGTCTGTAGTTTGCAGGAAAGAAACTATATAGTCAATGCAGAGCTGTTCAGGGAACTTTAAAAAATTATAGATTCCTGACCCCTGGCACAGTCATTCTGCGGACCACTTTGCAAGCCACTGCCCTTAGCCATGTGGAACACTTAAATTTTGACAAAAGTGAAGAGCTATTACTAGAAGGGCTGCTTTGTGGATTAGAGAGGGTAGGAACCACAAGGAAATAAAGGATATCATCACACATCATCACCTAAATTCTCTCACTCAACTCTTTCCCCGCTACTTCTGGTCCACTTTCTGTATATTTCCTTCTCCTCCAGTGGGACATCTGAGAGCCATACTTCATCTAGACTTAAAGAAGATGGCAGTCCAGGTTAACATTCTATCTATACACTAGGAAATCTCCCCCAGGGGAAAACACTGACTAGAGGAATTCATTGAGGAAAAAAATGAACGTAAGAAATGATTTCATACCTTCCACTAACTTCACTTGGAAAATCATGTACTTATTAAGCATTAACAAGAGAGAAACTGATTGATTGATTGCTTAAGGGAGGAAAAAAAATCGGTAATGTGATCCATGAGTTCCAGATTTTAAAAATTCAATAATTCAACAAACATTGTGAGCATCTCTCTATGCTGAGTATTATTGAACTTTAAAAAAATGGGAAGAGCAACATTTCAATGCTAGCATATTAATCACTCCATATTTGATTTAATATTTGATTTAATTTTCATACTTCCATTAAACAAGTAATGAATAAGTATTGATCTTGTGCCATATTTTGTACAGGGGATAGAGTTTTGAATAATTCAGCCCTAGTCCTTGCTCTTTTGGATAATACTTTCCAGTAAGGGATAAAGGCAAGTATGGCAACTACAATACAGTGTGACACAAGTAGAGAGTACTATGGAGAATCACTGCAAGGACACATAAAGCTAACTTCATGCAGACTGAAAATAAACATATGTTCCAGGAAACATGCCTGCGAAGTTTTGAAGGCAAGGTAACAAATGTTCAGGAAACTGCCAAATAATTCATAGCAATGTACATTGTGGAAGGTGGAGAGAAATACAAACTAGGAGGGCCTGATTTTAAGTTGTGAAGTCATACTAAGAAATTGGATTGTACCTTAAAATAAGGATCACCAGAAGATTTCAACCATGCAGAGAATAAATCAGGTTTGTATTTCAATACATTCACTTAGCCTTCCAAGTTGAGAACAGGTTAGAGAGAGTCATGACTATGAGACACACCAGTTAGGAGGCTAATCAGATGAGTGATGATGAAGGATATGTCTTAGAGTAATGAATAGGAAGATAGAACAAAGTGGTTGAAACTGAGCAATGTTAAAGAAATAGAAAAGAAAGTACTTGGTAACATTTTGGATAGGTGTGTGATGGTTTAGATACAAGCATAGGAGGAGGAAGAGGCTAAAGAAATTATTTTTAACATGTTGATGTTTCAGTGATCAAGCAGACATACAAATCGGGTATTAAATAAGCAGTGGGATGTGTGGGTCTTGACTAAAGTTCAAGAGAGAAAACAAGCTGCAAATATAGAGTTGGGAAACAATGACTCACAAACAGTAACTGAAGTCATGGGAGTGACCAATATTGCCCAATTTTAGTTTGTAAAGGATGTAAGCTAGAAAGAAAGCCAACAAAGGAAGATGATCCTCAAAAGTACTTAGGAGGAGAAGCCAAAGATAGACAGAAAGATGGATAGAAAATTCAATACGGTGTAAGGGAAGCCAAGGAAAATTTATCAAGGATGACGTCTTCAACTGTGTTAAAATCTATTGAAAGTTCAAATGAAAAGATTAAGGAGTATCCAGTTGATTAGCATAGCACTCTCTACGCTTTTCTGATACCTTGGAATACATACCTATGCATCCTCTGGTCACAATATATATATATATTTTTTAACTTCAAGTAGGTTTTTTGCACAGAAGCTTTACTTTCTACCATTTTGAAATTGGGTTTTAGTAATGCATATTCCACAACCAACTGAAAAGGAGTAGTCATGGACATAGATGCTAAATAATTATTTGTCCCCCAAAAAAGTATATTTGTGATCACTTAGGCCAAATCCTGCTGAAATCCTGATATGAATTTATAACATTACATTATAGGCTCTATGAGGGCATGAAATGAATTTAGTTTCTCCACTATTTTATGTCCCAGCACTAAACATTATGACTGGCACAAATTAGATGCTCAAAATATATTTTTGAATGGATGGGCACCTGGGTGGCTCAGTTGGTTAAGCAGCTGCCTTCAGCTCGGGTCATGATCCCAGGGTCCTGGGATCGAGTCCCGCATTGGGCTCCCTGCTCAGTGAGGAGCCTGCTTCTCTCTCTTCCTCTGCCTGCCACTCTGTCTGCTTGTGCTCTCTCTCTAATAAATAAAATCTTAAATATATATATTTATATATTTGAATGGATGAATGAATGAGTGAAGCACTGGAGGCAAGAGCTAGAATTATCTGATATTTCCATTATATAGCCTGCAAAATAGAGATGGCTTCTGGAGAAAGAATCAATTGAAATGCAAAAATAAACACTAACTGATCATGTGAGAAAAACCAAAGGCAAGTTTTATACTAATTAGCAAAAATAAAAATCCTCTGTCCAACCCTTAGATGCATTCATGTATATATTATCCAAAAAAGTATTCAGCTAACTAAACTCTATTAAGAATTATTAGAAAATACAAGAGAGCCAAAAATAACTAAACAAGTGACTAAGATGACAACAAACAAAATCAGCACCGATGGGGCAAGATAGTGTAAATGTGGAAGCAACAACTTAAATGACTCATTCATGATAGTATGTAGTGAATTAATGGTAAGTCCTCAGTAAATCATCTTTAGTCACTTTCTTTAAAGCACTGGTTAATAACCACCACAGTGAATGTTATCTACTCACCTTTTCTTTGCTACAAAATATTAGAGATAACTCTATTGCTATGATTGTAATCATTAAACTTCCTTAGTTTGTTTCTTTTATAGCATATTCAATTAAATGTTTTGAGTACATACATATTCTGAATGGAGAGAACTACTGCTCCAAAATATAACAGGAAGCAAAAATTGGAACTAAAAGACCCCCACACACACCCCAACCACCCAGGTCCCTTGATGCAAAACAATCCTACAGAAGTAACTGCAAGCATGTTGGTGGGGGCTTTAGGATAAAATGATGCCAAAGGGGAGCTAGTAGCTAGAGATGGAGGAGTCACAACCCTTTTTCTGCAAGCAAAAAAAAAAAAAAAAAAAAAAAGTCAACTATAATAGTTTAAATGGTAAGTAAAATTATCTCCCTCAAAACAAATCCAAAGACAGGTAGTTCAGGGATTGGTTCAGTGACCTAAGAACACAAACTTTTTATTTTCCTGCTCTGCCATCCCACTGGATTACTACCGTAATCCTTTCCCTTGTCTACTCATGTTACAAGATGGTTACCACCATTTCATAGATCTCATGTAGTAAAAACAGAGCTAAGGGGATTTTCTCTCTCTGTCTCTCCCACCTTTTCTCCTTCTCCCTCTCTCTTTTCAGATGAATTATTTCCTAAAAGCCTTCCAAAAGACTTTTCCTCAAGTGCATTATCCAGGAGTAGGTCACATATCCATGGATGCTCAACTCAAGTTCTGCTAACAAGGACAAAGGGAGATGAGAAGTGGCAGCAACCAACAGCATTAGTCTCTTCTTTTGGATAGAATACTCACAGCTAACATACTTGGTATTTTTTTTCCTCAATCTGATTTCTCCCATACAACTTTTCTAAGCTGACTTCATTGTCTTTTATGTAAGCCAAAATAAAGGAAGTATTTTGTCTTATAACGAGTTCAAATATGAATGGTATTGCAATTTTCCTGTGTAAATTATCTTGCCCCTTGAATTTTAGAGTTTATAATTGATTACATTTACAAATAATGTATGAAAGTAAGAAGGTTCAACTCAACAAGAGTTGAAGAAAAGCTATTATTATACTTGTAAAACTTATTTTTATTGTTTGTTAAATGGGCCATGAAAATTCAGTGATTTTAATAATATTTTATTTATAAAGTATTAAATTTTTGGTAACGTAAAGTGCAATATGTTTAGAGTGTAGAAAATTAAAAATCTTATCTAGAGTACTGCTATTTTATTTTTTTAAGATTTTATTTATTTCTTTGATGGAGAGAGGGAACACAAGCAGGAGGAGTGGGAGAGGAAGAAGCAGGCTTCCCACTGAGCAGAGAGCTCAATGTGGGACTCAGTCCCAGGACCCTGGGATCATGACCTGAGCCAAAGGCAGATGGTTAGCAACTGAGCCACCCAGGTGCCTCTAGAGTACTGCTATTTTAAATTAATGACAAGAACTAGTCTATATTTTTAGTACATTAGCATTGCTCTATCTACTAAAAACTGAAAATTCCCTCCTGCCTATTCTAAAAAAGGATACAGTCTATAAAGCAGAGAGGTTCTGTAAAACAAGGAAGAATAGGATGTTGAAAATGCTCTAAAATCATTTAATTTTTAGATCTGGAAGTGACTGCTAGTCTACACCCCTTGTTTAATAGATATGAAGTGACTTGCCCAGGTTTCGTGAATAACTAAAACAGGAGTACCAAGGTGATGACAGAGCAGGAGGACCCTAGGCTCACCTCATCCCACATTTACAACTAGTTAACTATCAAATCATCCTAAATACCCCAGAAACTGACCTAAAGACTGGCAGAACAAACTCTGAAAATAAAGGTAGAGAAGAGACCACAGGGAAGAAGATAGGACATTCAGAGACTTGGTTTGGGAGAGAAACAGATGTGACTGCTGAGGTGGGGAAGGAGCCACAGTCACGGAGAAGGGCAAAAGTGGACAGGAAAAAAATGAATTCCCACAGCAATTGGCTTGGAAAGTGAGAGGGGCCAAATTTTATAAGTTCTTATAACCAGTGGGGCTTAAAACCTGGAGTTTTAAATGTCAGCCAGCTTGGTTCTGGGAGAGCTCAAAGGACATTGGGGCTGCTCTTGGAGAAAAGACAGGGCAAGCAGCCTGCAGATATACAGTGTGGAAATAGCAATCTGAAGAGTGCCTGGGGCACATAGTGGGGAGGTTATTTGCTCATCTATAAATATGTTCCAGAGAGACTGTGTTCATGGAGAGACCCTTCTGGGAAGAAAGGAACTGGCAGGTGCCATTTTCCTCTCCCGCCCCTCAGCATTAATACAGAGCCACTTATGGGAACCAGCATAGCGCCAACACTGATTTTCTTACACCAGCTGCACTCTGGAGGAACCACCCTCCCCAGGCATGCTTGCCTCAGTCCCAGCATGGTGGGCCCCCTCCCCCAAGAAGACCAACCCAAACCCTTGCCAACACCGTGTTTCCCCACCCCGGGAGATTTGCAGAGCCTCGGTTACAGGGCCAAGAGGTATCATTTCACAAACAGACAAGAGCATACCTAGTTGAAACATACACATCAGGCCAGCGACCAAACATTGCTCACAACAGGCAAAGAGAGCCTCTACAGATGACTGGCCTGAAGAATAAAGTGGCTAGGACACAACAGCAGAGCATACACAGGACACATTGGAAACACGTTCAGAAGAGCCAGGCCCTAAGGAACAGGAGACATTATACTGCAGGGCACTACAGGACCTCTTCTTCATAAAGCCATTACCCTCACAAACAGGACATATAGCAAACATTCCTAACACAGAAAACCAGGCAAAGAAACTTAAACAAAATGAGAAGAGAGAGGAATTTAACCTAAATGAAAGAACAGAACAAGGCCACAGCTGGAGATCCAAGCAAAGCAGATGTAAGTAACATGCCGGATAGAGAATTTAAAGTAATGATCATAAGGAAACTCACTGGACTTAAGAGTGGAAGACATGAGACCCTTAACACAGAGATAAGAAATAACACAGCAAAGATAAAGGGCTCAGTACATGAAATGAGCAACACACTTGATAGAATAAAGAGCAGGCTGGTAAAAGCAGAAGAATGAATCAGTGACCTCCAAGACAGAAGGAATGAATCAGTGACCTCCAAGATGGAGTAAGGGAAAGCAATCAAGCTGAACAAAAGAGAAAAAAAATAATTATACAAAATTAGAATAGACTAAGAGAACTCAGTGACTTCCTCAAACATATTAACATTCCTATTATAAGAGTCCCAGAAAAAGAAGAGGAGACAAAAGGGGGCAGAAAATGTATGTGAAGAAATAATAGATGAAAATTTCCCTAATCTGGGGAAGGAAACAGATATGCAGATTCAGGAAGCATAGAGAACTCCCATCAAAATTAACAAAAGCAGACCCATACCAAGACATATTAAAATTTAACTGGCAAAATATAACAATTAAAGAAAAAATTTTAAAGGAGAAAGAAAAAAGACAATAGTAACTTACAATGGAAAACTCATAGGCTATCAGGAGATTTCTCAGCAAAAACTTTCCAGGCCCAAAGGAATGTCACAATACATTCAATGTGCTGAATGGGAAAAATCTGTAGCCAAGAATAGTCTATCCAGCAGGGCTATCATTCAGAATAGAAGAAGAGATAAAAGTTTCCCAGATAAAAACTAAAAGAGTTCATGACTACTAAACCAGCCCTTCAAGAAATATTAAAGGGGACTCTAAGTGGAGAGACCAAAAGTGATAGTATGAAGGTAAGAAACACAAAAGAAACACAGTAAAAATGAGTATTTCTATAAAAAAAAGCCATCCCCTCACTTTCAGCATCAGGTATTTTTAGGTCTAAAATGAGTCTCTTGTAAGCAGCATAGAGATGGGTCTTGTTTTTTTATCCATTCTGATACCCTATATCTTCTGATTGGAGCATTTAGTTCATTTACATTTAAAGTAATTATTAATATGTATTTATTGTCATTTTCTTACTTATGGTTGTTTCTAAAGATTTTCTCTGATTCTTTCTCTCTTTTCTGTTTTGCTGATTTTCTTTAGTGATATATTTGGATTTCCTTCTCTTTATTCTATGCATATTTGTGGGTTTTGATATATGATTACAATTAAGTTTGTATATAACCTCTTGTGCATATAGCAATCTATATTAAATTGATGGTCATTCAATTTGAATCCATTCTTTACCCCTCCCCATGTTTTAGGCATATGTTTTCATGTTTTACATCCTTTTACTTTGAGTTTCTTGACCGCTTTTTTCTTTTTTCTAGAAAGTAAAAATCAAAGAAGGAAAAAATCTGTAAAGAACACAAATACATGGAGGTTAAACAAAATGCTACTAAACAATGAATTAGTCAACAAGGAAATCAAAGGAGAAATTAAAAAAAAATACATGGAAACAAGTGAAAATGATAACAGTTTAAAACATTTGGGATGCAGCAAAAGCAGTTCTAAGAGGAAAGTCCATAGCTTGAGGCTTACCTCAAGAAGAAAAATCTCAAATACACCTAAAGGAGCTAGAAAAAAAAACAAACAAACAAAACCTAAAACCAGCAGAAGGAAGGAAATAATAAAGATTAGAGCAGAAATAAAGGATATCAAAAATAAGAAACAATAGATCAATGAAACCAGGAACTGGTTCTCTGGGAAAAAAAAAAAAATCAACATAAATGATAAACCCCTAGCCAGATTTATCAACAACAAAGAGAGAGAGAGAGAGAGAGAGAGAGACCCCCAAATAAATAAAATCACAAATGAGAGAGAATAACCAACACCACAGAAATACAAAGGATTATAAGAGATTATGAAAATCTATATACCAACAAACTGAACAACCTAGAAGAAATGGGCAAATTCCTAGAAACATGTAAAATACCAAAACTGAAACAGAAAGAAATAGAAAATTTGAACAGACAAATAACCAGCAAAGAAATTGAATCGATAATCAAAAAACATCCAACAAAAGTCCAGGACCAGATGACTTCCCAGGTGAATTCTACCAAACATTTAAAGAAGATTTAATACCTATTCTTCTCAAACTATTCCAAAAAAATAGAAAAGGAAGGAATACTTCCAAATTCATTCTATGAGGTCACCATTACCCTGATACCCAGAGCAAATAAAGACACCACTAAAAAAGAGAACTATGGGCCTATATCCCTGATAACACAGACGCCAAAATCCTCAACAAAATACTGGTAAACTGAATTCAACAATACATTAAAAAAAAAAAAATTCACCATTCCTGGGTTGCAAGGGTGGTTCAATATTCACAAGTCAGTCAACATGATACATCATATCAGTAAGAGAAAGGATAAGAACCATATAATCATTTCAATAGATGTAATAAAAACATTTGACAAATTACATCATTCGTGATAAAAACCCTCAACAAAGCAGGGTTAGAAGGAACATACCTCAACATAATAAATGCCATCTATGAAAAACTCACAGCTAACATCATCCTTAATGGGGAAAAACAGAGCTTTTCCCTTAAGGTCAGGATCAAGAAAAGGATGTCTACTCTCACCATCTTTATTGGACAGAGTACTATAAGCCCTAGCCACAGAAATCAGAAAACAAAAAGGAATAAAAGGCGTCCAAATTGGTAAGGAAGAAGTAAAACCTTACCTATTTGCAGGGATAACATGATACCATCAGAAAACTGCTAGAACTGCTAAGTGAATTCAATAAAGTTGCAGGATACAAAATCAAAGTACAGAAATCTGTTCCATTTCTATATGCCAATAATGAAGCAACAGAAAGAAATTAGGAAAACAATCCCATTTATAATTGCACCAAAAACCAGAAGATACCTAGGAATAAAACTAAGAGGTGCAAAACTTGTACTGTGAAAATTCTAAAACCCTGATGAAAAAAATTGAAGATGACACAAAAAAAATGGAAAGACATTCCATGCTCATGGATTGGAAGAAAAAATATTGTTAAAATGTTTATACTACCTAAAGCAATCTACAGATTTAATAAATCTCAATCAAAATACCAACAGCATTTTTCACAGAGCTAGAACAATCCTAAAACTTATATGGAACTACAAAAGACCCCAAATAGCCAAAGCAGTCTTGAAAAAGAAAAGCAAAGCTAGAGGCATCACAATTCCAAACTTCAAGTTATATTACAAAGGTGTAGTGATCAAGATAGTATGGTACTGGCACAAAAACAGACGCATAGATCAATAGAACAGAGTAGAAAACGCAGAAATAAACCCACAACTATATGGTCAATTAATCTTTAATGAAGTAGTAAAGAACATCCAACAAGAAAATTCCTCTTCAACAAACAGGGTTGGGAAAATTGGACAGCCACATGCAAAAAACAAAACAAAAACTGGACCATTTTCTTATACCATACACAAAAATAAATTTAAAATCAATTAAAGACCTAAATATGAGCCCTGAAACTGTAAAAATCCTAGAAGAGTACATAGACAGTAACCTCTGACATCAGCCGTTGTAACTTTTTTCTAGATAGGTCTCCTGAAGCAAGGGGAATAAAAGCAAAAATAAATTATTGGGACTACATCAAAATCAAAAGCTGCACAGCAAAAGAATCAATAAAACTAAAAGGCAACCTATGGAAGATGTTCACAAATAACATATCTGATAAAGGGTTAGTATCCAAAATATATAACTTATACAACTCAACACCCAAAAACCAAATACTCTAATTAAAAAAAAAAATGAACAGAAGACATGAACAGACATTTCTCCAAAGACAGACGGGTGGCCAACAGAAGCAGGAAAAGATATTCATCATCACTTACCAGGAAGGAACGGCAAATCAAAATTATAATGAGGTATCACTTCACACCTGTCAGAGTTGCTAAAATCAACAACACAATAAACAATAGGTGTTGGTGAGAGTGTAGAGAAAGGGGAACCCTCTTGCACTGTTGGTGGGAATGCAAACTGGTGCAGCCACTTTGCCAACTAGTATGCAGTTTCCTCAAAAAGTTAAAAATAGAACTGCCCTGTGTTCCAGCAACTGTACTACGGGGTATTTACCCAAAGAATACAAAAATTCTAACTCAAACGGATACATGTACCCCTGTGTTTACAGCAGCATTATTTACAATAGCCAAGATATGGAAGCAGCCCAAGCAACCATCCATTGATGAATGGATAAAGTAGTGACACACACACACACACACACACACACACACACACACACACACACACACACAATGGGATATTATTCAACTATATAAAAAGATGTAAACCTGCCATTTGCAAAGACTTGGATGGAGCTAGAAACTATAATGCTAAATGAAATAAGCCAGTCAGGGAAAGACAAATACCCTATGATTTCACTCATATGTGGAATTTAAGAAACAAAACAAACAAGCAGAGGGGAAGAGAAGGAGAGATATCAATGAACAGACTCTTAATTATAGAAAACAAACTGATGATTACCAAAGGGGAGAGGAGTGGGGGGATGGGTTTAATAAGTGGTGGGGATTAAAATCTCGATGAGCAGGTCTCTATGAGCACCAGGTGATGTACAGAATTATTGAATCACTAAAGAAAAATAATTAAAACAGAACTGACATTTAAGAAGTTGTCTACTGGAAATTTCTACTTTTCTTACTTTAGAACTGCCCTTTACTCTCATACTTTCAATCTAAAAACTAAAATGTTCATGGATTAAGGCAACCTGGTTAACTGAAAACTAACATTTTTATTTCAATTTTGACTACCAAATCTTTCCAAAATCTATTAGTTTCCTTCCTTGCCTTATTGCAAAGTTTAGACTGAATATTACTCCATGCATTCTGGATACTTCTGATCTGGAAGCACCTTGGTATCATCCTAATGAGCACCAATTTTTATGATTCTGTCACCTGATTTTGAATTTATAAAAAGAAGCTGAATTTTGGTATTCCTGGCCCTAGGTCATTTCTTGGGCACTGTTGATCACTTTTATGTTTGTGTAGTTATTTTGTTTCTAAAAGATATGAGCTTTTCTTTAGATTTCCATCTTTATGTTAAACAAGATGTCAAGCACCAAAATTCTGACTGGAATGTTTTATGTATTTTTATTTTGGTTTTTCCATAGTTCAGGTATTACCCAGTTTTTTTTTTTTAAGGGGAAATGGCAGATCAATGATAAATGATTTGAGGCTATAAAAGATTCAGTCACTGTTCTAACTCTCTGATCTGATGATCCAAGACCAGCATTAATAAGGGATGTCAGGAAGTCTTCCAAAAGTTTGTTGAGGGTAGGAAGAGAGCTTTTTCTCTTCTTTTGCACAGGGAAACTAAGAGCACATGCAGCCCTTCTGCTCTGCTCTGCCTTCCTTAAAATTAATTTAGGTGAACTTTTGAGCATTCTTCTAAAAACAAAAGAATTATTCTTGTACACATTCTCTATCCTTTTCTGTGCTTCTTGCTGAACCAGTCGTGTAAGTAGCTAGGCTAGTAGCCTCAAAGGTTGCAGATTCAGAATTAACTTCTCTTTCCTATATCAGTTCAGGGTTGTGTAGAGTCAGGTTGGGTGGGACAGAACAAGACAGCACAAGAGAGAATATGGTAAAACTTTCTAAACTAGGAAGTATCCCAATACTATGTTCTCAAAATATATAATTTAGTCAATAAGTAGTATTTAAAATAAACATGAATACACTTATTTTAAGTATCGATTCCTTGTTAAAATTTTGTTACCTGTGCTTTTGCTGTGGGATTTACATATAGTTAAGATTGACTTAAAATGAGGTCCTCTTGTTATTTGGGTTACAAATATTAATAAGGTATGAGATGCATGTGTTTTAGATTAATTACAGCATAAGATGAATACTGTTTTAGTAACAATTTAGCATATCCCAGCAAAGTGAAAATGAAGGATGATGGCATCATCATTTCCAAACTATAGGTGATATGACTAAACACCGATGTGGCTGAATCATCATCATCAGCTTAGATGACTGAATACCTACTGAGCCCTTGATATTATTCAAGATACCATGAGTTCTACAAACTATGTCATTCCTCCTAAGATACTGCCTTAAATGAACTCAGTTGGATTCATTGATGTAGAACTTCCATTAGCTCTATTTTGGAAGTTTTGTTCTACCTCATAGAAGTTCAAATTTCCCATTTCCAAAAGCAGGTGTTAACTCAGTAGTTTGCTCTGTGCATATTAGTGAATTATGTATATTTTATAGCTTTATAGCTATATCTCTATGTACATATTTATGTCCTATATTTGCTGAACATTTCCTAAGATATCATTTTTTATTAGATGTACATCAATAACAGTACAGGCGAATACATACATATATACATATATTAATAAATGAATACTAGACCCAGTTTTAAAATATTTTCCTTTTAACATCCTTTAAAATGCATTTTTTAAAAAGTACATCTTAGAAAAAGGACATATAGTACATGACTGTGCTTTCCTACCCCATCTCCTTCCCTGGAACAATTTATTTCTGAAACAATGGTGGAAGCACCTAGTAATTTATGAGTCTAAGGTTAAGTAAAAACTTCCTTTTTAAAAAGTAACAATTTCTCCTTTCATCACAGATATTGATAACTCAAGACTGATAATAAGATTTTATCAGCAATTAGGGGCGCCTGCATGGCTCAGTTGTTAAACGTCTGCCTTCTGCTCAGGTCATGATCCCAGAGTCCTGGGATCCAGCCCCACATCAGGCTCCCTGCTTGGCAGGGAGCCTGCTTCTCCCTCTCTCACTCCCCCTGCTTGTGTTCCCTCTCTCGCTGTGTCTCTCTGTCAAATAAATAAAATCTTAAAAAAAAAAAAAGATTTTATCAACAATTTGAGGAATGATATCAACAAGATGGTGGAATAAGAGGTTCCAACACTCATCACCACACAGAAACACCAATTTTGGCAACCTCCTACAGACAAGAATAACTTCTTCAATAAACACAGTTGAGAAAACTGGATATCCACAGGCAAAAGAATAAAATTGGACCCTTATATACAAAAATCAACTCAAACTTGGGGCACCTGGGTGGCTCAAGTCCTTTAAGTGTGTGCCTTTGGCTCAGGTCCTGATCCCGGGGTTGTAGATGGAGCCCCACATTGGGATCCCTGCTTAGCAGGAGTCTGCTTCTCCCTCTCCCTCTGCCCCTCCCCACACTTGTGCTCCCATTCCTGTGCTCTCTCTCAAGTGGGTGGATAAAATCTTTAAAAAAAAATCATCTCAAACTAAAGACTTAGATGTCGAAAGTGAAATTGTAAAATTCCTAGGAAAAAAAGACAGGGGAAAAGCTCCTTGACATTGGTCTTGGTGATACCTTTTTTTTATATGAGACCAAAAATATAGGCAACAAAAGCATAGACTACAAACAAGTGGGATTATGTCAAACTAAAAAGCTTCTGCACAGCAAAGGAAGTTATGAACAAAATGGAAAGGCAAACTACACAATGGTAGAAAAGCTTTATATGTTCAACCAATTTACTTATATGGCAAACTGTTTATTGAATAAGGGATTAATATCCAAAAGAATATAAGGAACTCAAACCAATAGCAAAAAAAAAAAAACAAAAACCCCTCTCACACACACATAACCTGTCTGAAAAATAAGCAAAGGATTTGAACAGACACTTTTCCAAAGAGCCAACAGGTACATGAAAAGGTGTTCAACATCAGTAGCTACGAGAAATGCAAATCAAAACCACAATGAGATCTCTCACTCATAATAGGATGCCTGTTATTAAAAAAAAAAAAAAATCTCAGCAAAGAGGAATAGGAAAGAGAACCCTGGCACACATTAGTGGGAATATCAATTGCTACAGCTATTATGGAGAACCGTATGAAGGTTTCCAAAAAATTAAAAATATAACTACCCCATGATCTAGCAATTTCACTTCTAAGTACTCATCCAAAGAAACCAAAATCAGTATCTCAAAGAGATATCTGCACTCCTATGTTCATCACAGTATTATTCACAATAGCCTATATATGCAAATAATCTGTCTATCATTGGATGAATGGATAAAGAAAATGTGGTATACACCTACAATGGAATATTATTCAGCCTTTAAAAACAAGAAAATCCTGCCATTTGTAGCAACATGGACGGGCCTGAAGATCATTATGCTAAGTGAAATAATCCAGACACAGGAAAACAAATACCCCATAATCTCCTTACACATGGAATCTAAAATAGTTAAATTCACAGAAGCAGGAAGTAGAATGGCGATTGCCAGGGGCTGGGGAAAGGAAAAGGGTACATAGTTTCAGTCCTCTAAGATAAAGAAGTTGTGGTGATGGATTATATAGCATCATGTCTATAGTTAACAATACTGTATATCACATACTTAAAATTTGCTAAGAGGGTAGATATTAACTGTTCTTACCACACACAAAAATAATAGTAATAAAGAAGGCATGGGAAACTTTGGAAGGTGATGGACAGGTCTGCAGCCTTGATGATGGTGATGGTTTCACAGGTTTATACTCACCACAAACTCATCGAATTTATACCTTAAATATGTGAAACTTTTTATATGGTCATCTACCTCAAAAAAATGGTTTAAAACAAAAAAATGAAATAAAACAGGTTAGCATGGTAAAAAAAAAATTTGATAGAATTATAAGGTTTGGGGGCCAATATCATGCGCAGTTCAGGGTTGGTTTCCTGACTTTGCTCTTGCTCAGAATTGACAACTAATGAGCAGTTGTCCTCACTACTCTTTTACAGCTTAAGTTAGAGGCTAGAGAGAAAAAAAAAAATCTCAGGAGCAAAGTTTTATTTGCTGATACCAATAATAATTCCTGATGCTTCTTTTCCCCTCCAGAGGGAAAAGTTATACATATTCTCCATTTCTCTGATGTGGCCATGCTCTCACTATGCTTCAAGCCATTTCCTCCAACATATTTCCTCAGTGCTCGCTTGATCTAAGATAGCACAAGAGGGTATTTTAATCATTGATATGGACCTGGTGGGGTGCCTCCTTTATGTAAGTACTTTTGGTTTGCTCACAGGGCTTCCATCTTTAATACTTTTTTTTTTTATCCCAGCAATGATTTTTTTTGTATTCGAGCTAGAATGAAATTCCAAAACCAAGAAGCCCAAACATTTCCATTTTTAGAAGAAGCAGCTATGACCATCTCAGGTAGTTTCACAGGGCTAAATTCAATGAATTCCTGGGATCCCAGCGTCCTCACCAACTCAAGGTCTATTTTTGCGACACCATACCACTAGGGAATTTAACTGCAGGCAATAAAAACCAATTCTGGCTAACTTCAACAAACAAAAGGAATTTATTGGAAGAATATGGCATAGTTGACAAAAACAAAGAAAGTGCCAAAGAACTAGGTCAATAAAGAGAAGGAACAAAAGTAGTGCCAGTGATTGGGTAACAGGAAGTAATAACAGTCTCTCTCAGATGCTTTTCTGGTATGAAAACACCAGGATCAGTTTTGGTCTTTGTGTCTCTGCTCAAGTTTGTAATTCCAGGGATCCATTTCTTGAAATTTGCTTTTAGAGGGGAAAAAAGGCAAGGCACTTTTTTTTTTTTTTTTTTTGAGAACTGGCATCAAAGCTGTATATCACAGTAAAGATGTTAGGCTTAAAGAAAAAAAAAAAACAATGAAAAACAGGTGCTTATACAAGAATGTATGCTGATTAAGTTAAAATAACATTTGCCCAAAGCAAGTTTAACAGTTACTCTTATACCACTCCCATAGAGTATTCAAGATAATTAACAAAGTTAAGAGGGAAAAGAATTAGAAAATTCAAAAAATCATCAGGAATAAAAGTTATGACAATTGTCATTATGATGCACTTTCCAGCATACAACCAATGTTTTAACATATATAATAATGCTTGGCACAAGCTGTGAGGGCAATTCAGACTATTAGCATAAGACCTAGAATAATGGGAGGAAATTTCATTAAGCCAGGGAAGTCTACATTAGTGAATTGTCTATTTTAGAATATTTACGTTACTGTTAAATACATACATTTGATCCATATCATCATAATCAATAAAGGTCTAGACAATTTTTCCTGTGATATTTAAAAAAGGCCCAGAAATAAAATGTTTCACAGTACTAACAAAGAGTAGTAATCACACTACTAAAAATAATTTTCAAAGAAAAATGGTTAAAACATTCAAAGAACCGATATCCCAGGTACTGCTTAGGGACTTTATGTTTATTAACCCACTACCCCTTACAATTCCATGATGTAGTCTTATTTAGTACCACCATTTAATGGATGAAGGAGTTGAAACACCAAGAAGTAGGTATTATTATGATCACTGTTTCATGGACAAGAGAATTAAGATCATACAACCAATAACTGGAAAAGTACAGGTAATGATCCAGTAATAATGATTTTCAACCTAACAAATGTTTAAAATGCCTGTATATTTTCTTTCTCAATCAAAATACTTTAGAGATCTTATTAAGACTGTTATTCAGCTCAGCAATATATTTCTCTGGGTGACAAGAATAAGTAAACTTCAGCCAGTCCCTTTGGAAATTATCCCAAATCAAGAATCAACAAGGTCAGAGGTAATGTATTACTCAATTTGCAACCACCACCTAAAGCACCAATAGCAACAGAATAAATACAAACACAGGTCACAGATAGCAATACTGTCAACTAAGGTCCTAATACAGTGCAAAGAAGGAATATTTTCATCAAAGTTTTTTTTCCCCAGTTAACATAACAGTATTTCTTTAAATACCACTGAGTCATCTCTTTAGAAGGGGGTTTCATCTGAGTCATCCTAGCTAACAAATCACAAATCCTTAAAATTTAGAACCAAGTCTAAGGGCAGTTGTGTGCCCTCCTGAAAACTTGGGTGCAAGCAAGGCTAAGAAAGCAGCTGTGAACTGTCATTTACTGAAGCTGATAGTGTTTGAATTAGGAGAAAATCATATTCTTTGGCAAAAGTTCAGGAAATAAATTGTACAGAATGCCTTTGCATAATATCTGGTTTTGGAAGTGACAGTGAAAGTTGTAGAACTTAATGACCCTCAAACCATGATTCTTAGACTAGTGCCCTCTTTGTAGGATCTTCATGGCCAATAGTTTTGGGCTTCAACCCATTAGCCAATGAATAAAGCACTGAATACCAATTATTTATTTACCATGATATTGGTGCTACTAGCAATACAAAGGACATGATTGTTTTCTACAAATGGGTCATGTCTCCCATCCAACGTTTTCAAGTATATAATTGGGTAGGCTGGATTTCATGTAATATAACTCAAAGAAATGTCTAGCCTTTCCTTGAGAAGTACCCAGGCCACATTTCACACACAGTATTAAGGGACAGCTAGAGGACACCAATAAATAATACAGAATGGTTGTTTGCATAAGTTATTTTCATACCCCCAACAATCAGTGCCTGAAAATTTCATAGTAGAAACTATCACATTAAAAAATAATTTATCACTAAAGCAATGAGGATCATTAATTCAATGACATTGTAACATAGCATTTTCTTTTTCTGGCAATTCTAGCCAACTTGAAAATAAAGAATGATTTTCACTGCCAATGGGTACTTTTCCTTTATAATTGTAAATATTTCAGTATAAAGTCAGTCAGGTAGTGTGAGCACCAAAAGCCTACAGACCTTGTGTTTTTTTCTTCTTTTATTTCCTTTTTGTCTTTAAACCCTCACTGTGGTCCTAGGGTATACAGGATTTTAAAAAGTGTTGATAAATGAATGAAGATAGGATTATGAGGACACAGTTATGCACAGGTAAACACTGCAAACTTGTTATGCCCACTCAAGCATCCGGTACAGAGACAGGATGATTGTTTCGCAACTCTTCCTTTTCAGGTAAATCTATTCCTCAGTAAGAGACTATTGAATAGCTAGAAGCTGCCCATGTTACTGGAATACTTCATTATAGTGGCTGAATATTCTTGTGTTAACCTTCTACAGTCAAAATGTGTAATAGGAAATACTAAATTAATCTGGGCATGGTAAGCCCCTGTTATAAAGAAAGAATCAGTAGAGACCACATCTATCTTTTCTTCTTTACCTGCACCTAACAATTAGAGAATTCAGACATCTGAATTCGTGGTCTCCAAATGGTGCTCCCCAGACCCCAAGGAAGCAACCTCAGCAAGTCAGGAGAAAACTGAATAGATGGCATCTGGGCTTCTCACAATTACCATCCCTCTCTACGAAATTCCAGCCAGAAAAAGTAACAGTTGTTCATATTTTATATATAACAATCTAAATAAAATTATGTTTGGAACAAAAAAAATGGGATACTAAAAATCAGCACTTATCTAAAGGAGTTCCTATAAAGTAGCAAAGTTGAGCAATCAGACATTTACTGACATTTATTGCAGTGCTGTGGCCACTCAAAACATTTGGACATCTCTCTGAAAATTGCCTTTAGACAAGACAGTCCAAACTTTTTAGGCTCTTCTCTGATGGAAAATACTCAACTCTTAAAAGTGGACAGTCTTACAAAACAGTCAATGTATTCAGAGCCGTTCTGATGTTCAAGGTAGGAGATTAAGCTGAATAATTAATATCATGTTTGATCAAATGTGACTATAAAACAATGAGATGTTCTGTTCTCATGTGGATGTCCTTTGATGTTGCTCGTATATTTATGCAGATGAAAATCTTAAACGGGACGGGAAGTGTTTAATTATGTTTATATGACCAAATTATTCTGTCTTGTTGGTTTAATATATATATGTGTGTGTGAGAGAGAGGTGAGAGGTGGAAGGGGTAGAAAAGGGATATCCTTATTTCCTTCTCAAGAACTAGAGAGAATTTAGCAAATGTTTGTTAGTTCTCCTCACTATATATTTCACTAATTCATATTCTTCCTTGAGCTGCCCTTGAAAAATCACTGTTTCCTGCCAGTGGAATTGTAACTTCACTGTACATGGTCAAGACCATGACTAATGACCTTGAGATATAAAAACAAAGTGAATAAGATTTGCTATTTGAGTTTGCTGCCAATCCCACAGGAATTTAGCAAATGAAAAGCAATTTTTTTTATTATTATTATGTTCATCACCATACATTACATCATTAGTTTTTGATGTAGTGTTCCATGATTCATTGTTTGCGTATAACACCCAGTGCTCCATGCAGAACGTGACCTCTTTAATACCCATCACCAGGCTAACCCATCCCCCATCCCCCTCCCCTTGAAAACCCTGTTTGTTTCTCAGAGTCCATTGTCTCTCATGGGTCGTCTCCCCATCTGATTTCCCCCCCTTCATTCTTCCCTTCCTGCTCTTTTTTTTTTTTAAACATATAATGTATTATTTGTTTCAGAGGTACAGATCTGTGATTCAACAGTCTTACAAAATTCACAGCGCTCACCATAGCACATATCCTCCCCAATGTCTGTCACCCAGCCACCCCATCCCTCCCACCCCCCACCACTCCAGCAACCCTCAGTTTGTTTCCTGAGATTAAGAATTCCTCGTATCAGTGAGGTCATATGATACATGTCTTTCTCTGACTTATTTCGCTTAGCATAATACCCTCCAGTTCCATCCACGTCATTGCAAATGGCAAGATTTCATTCCTTTTTGATGGCTGCATAATATTCCATTGTATATGTGTGTGTGTGTGTGTGTGTGTGTGTGTGTGTGTGTGTGTGTATACACACACACCAAAGAAGAAGAAAAGCAATTTTTAAGAACAGGAAAGTTAGATATGCTAAGGCAGTATTGTAATTATTAGTCTGAGCTTTTTAATAATGTGTATTATTGGTAGCTCCCATTCTTTGAGTCCCTAATCAGTGCCATGCAATGACCTTTACATACACTGTCCCACTCAATCTTCACCACAATCCTTGCCTACAATTACACTGATTCTAAGTGAAAGAGCCTCTAAGTGAACCCACTTGCATTCTCCCTTCATTCAGGTCTTTGCCCTAATCTTGCCTTTTAGCTTCTGACAATCTCTATCCTGTAAATGTTCTGTTTTCGTTCACAGCACTTAATCCTC
This sequence comes from Eumetopias jubatus, assembly GCF_037043125.1. Taxonomy (NCBI): domain Eukaryota; kingdom Metazoa; phylum Chordata; class Mammalia; order Carnivora; family Otariidae; genus Eumetopias; species Eumetopias jubatus. The sequence goes on along the minus strand of NW_028274821.1, from coordinate 49,542,507 downwards.
CCCTAACAGATTATACTTAGGTTTCTTGGGTCTCCTCCATCCACAGAAGATAAGCATGGTGGTTTTTTTTCTGTTTTAGTTACTACTGAATTTCTAGTGCAGTTAATTTAACAGTTTGGGGCCCATAATAACTCTTTGACAAATATTTGTTAAATGGATAGATTGTTTGATGAATGAATAAAAGGGCAAATGGACATAGATTCCTCTCTCCTTCACAATCTTAGATGTTTTCACTATATCGTACTTCTTCACAAATTCACAGATATTTTATTTCTAAAAACAGCAAACCCATTTCTCCATATTACCTTGAAATTCTTATTCCCCAATCACTGTCCACCCCATTAATACTACAGGGCAGGAAGGCTAGATCTCAACCCGGAGGGTATAGGATAACCACCAGGTAGCAGAAATGCCCTGGCTGGTGTAGAGAGCCAAAACAAGGACTGCAGCAGCCAGCTACTCCTTGAGTCCTCCTCACAGTTCACAGGACTGGGAAACTACCAAGAGAAGTTGCCAAGGTTTGGAAAGCACATTGAGGGCAAAGTTTGGAAAGCACATTCTAGTAGATCAAAGAAGGGAATGGTAAGCATAAGCCCCACACTCACCAGTATAGTAATTCTAACCCACCCAACAGATGGCAGACCAGGCCATCTGTTGTTTCCTTTCTAGGAAATAATTTTTCTCTGTAAGCAAATCTTTAAGAGACGTTAAGGAACATGATAACTATGTTAGAAGACAACAGAGAAAAACTTTTAAAGGAGGAAAATGAATTCAAAGGAAGGGACAAGTACAGAAATTTAGAACAAACTGGAAAAAAAAAACACAAGTAAAATATACTTAGAAAAGGGACCATATTTGCAACATGCAGCAAGATAATCAGATATTTCTAAAATGGAAACACTGGACAAGCAAGGTAAGATTTTTGAAATAAATAATCCAATGGAGTAGCTAAATGAATACATTCAAAATTACATTACTTAGCAAGAATATTAGGTCAGGGAACTTTCCCAAAAGACATGAGAATAAGAGGAGGGAAAAAAATGAGAAAAAAAGGACAAGAATGTTGAAGAACAGAAATAGCAATGTCAAAATCCACTGAGTTGGAAAGCCAAAAGAGAAAATAAATAGTACAGGCAGGGGATAAAATAGCTGATAAAATTATAAGCAAAACTCTTTCCAAAACTAAAAAAGTCTTTATATTAGGCTTCAATTTGATAGTGTTCTGTGGCAGAGAGGATTCTGTTTGTACCAAACTGTTTTTCTGACCTCCTGGGCACAAAGGAAGAAGCTACTTTCCTACCATTCCCCTTGTATAATTTATTAACAAAAGAAAGTTTGAGTAGAAAAGTTCTCAGAAGTTTTATCATACAAATATCATCTTTGAAAAATTCTTTAGAAGAGATTCCTGCAAGAAGAAAAATTAATGGAAAATAAATATCATATTGAAAGAAACAACTTACACTGTAACTAAATAAGGAATGACATTACAATCCTAAAGCTCCTTACAATATCAACACAGGACCAAAGACTTCCTTTGGGTCAGACAATATTGACAGAGAAAAATACCTAATATGGGTCTTTGAATATAATACATAACTTTCAGGCCAAGAGGAATTTTTTTATAGGTAATGATAGGAAAACGTGATCAAATTTCACTTTTGGGTGTGTAACACTAGAGATATTCACTGGAGTCCTGCCTAAAGATATATATTTGGAAGTAACAGGGCATAGATGGTAATCTCATCCAAACTGAGGATTTTAAAAAATCAAGAGTGACTGTAGATTAAGAAGAGAAGATGCTCAAATATTGAGCCTTCTGACACACCGATATTTACAATTGAAGGAGATGCTAAGGAGGTAGTCAAGGAAATAGAAGTACTGGCTGGTGAAGAAGTGATTTGTGGCTAACAATAATTATATAAAGCAATATTCAATCTCATTAATAAGACAAATGTAAATTAAGGCAATGTAATAGGTAAAAATAGCATATCAAATAGTATGTTAGTGAATATTGGTGAAATCTTGTCAGTGGGATGCAAATGTGTGCAGTTATCTTGGAGTGTAACCTATTCATACTTAGTAAAATAGAGTATACATGTAACCTATTACATAGCAATCCAGGCTTTGGGTTATCTACCAGAGAAACACAGAGATGCACAAGGTGGAAGGAAATAATATGAGGATATTAATAAATAATACATGCTATATTCATAAAAGAAAAGGAAAAAGAATGAACTAGATCTACATACAGTAACTAAAATTTTAGGAACATCATTTTGAGAGAATGAAGTTCAGAGTACATCACTATTATGAAAAATAAATACAACAGTTTTATCCATATTTTACAGATATACATATATGGAAGAGAAAACTAAAAGAATATACAGTAGATAAATGATAAGATATATAGAAAGGAGGCATGGGGAATAGACTTGGTGATAAAATATGAAAGAAAATAATAAAATTGTATAAAGTGTTCTTGCCTAAACCAATTACGATTCTGTCCCTTGAAATAATCATGTGAAAACTCTTGATCCATTTCCTGGAATAAAAATAAAATTTTCAGTAGTAGGCCACATTTACTGTGGTTTAAATATAAAGTTTTCCATTGAAAGAATTTTTTTTAAATAGAAAGTGAAATTACCTCTCGGAGTCCTATTCATTTTAGAACTAAATGGTAATAAACAGGAAATACACAATGTCTTGAAGTGTGATACTTATCAAAGTTTCCCTGATCTTTTCTATGTTGAGAACCTTAAATAATCGTGATATCCAAAGAGCAGAATCACTGAAAAAAAAGGGGGGGGCTATTTTTTGTGATACAGGTTTCCAGATATCTGAAAGATAACTTTTTACATAAAAGTTTTCTATTTTAATGATATCAGCCATTAGTATATGCCTAATACCTACTATATTATTCTCTACTTTCTTAGAGGGCAGCATATGGAACTTAAAATCCATTACCAATTTGTACTCTGATAACCAGTGAGTTAGTTAATAGGTCCATTTGCTACTGCTCAGTAGAAGAACTATTCCTGTTACAGATTTGACTTTCATCTTCTGATCAATATGGCCATGGTCACCCTTCTTTTTTCATTATTGACCAGATACTTATCTTCCACTTTCCTTCTTTCTATAGTTCTCTTTGAACTCTAGATCCTATAATTCCTATTCATTCTCTGAATTTTCCCGTATAGTCCTTGGCTTTTGTTTCAAGTACATCTGATTTCCATTTGGCCAGCAAACCAAACGATCAGTTTTTCTGTGGAGTAGCCATCAGGTTTAGGTCTTCTCTGGGGAAGTGACCCCTTCAGAGCACCAGAATTGGAAGTGGAAAAGAAATGGATATTGCCATTCTGCAACTTAATAGCTGGGTAAGTTCAATCAAAATTAACTTCCTTAAAGCTCCAGTTCTTTTATCTTTAAAAGACTAGTAACACTGATCTGAGAAGACTATTTTGAAGTTTAAATGAGACAAATACATCTAAAGCACTTCTCTCAATGTCTAGTTCCTGAAACAGTTTATGTCCAATAATTTTGATACTTATTTTCAAATGTAAACTATCAGCTATGCTATTTTTTTTCTGGATTCTGTAATACCCTAAGTTTCTAAAAACAGCCAGAAATCTGCCCAACCAATAAACAGAGATGTTCTAGGTAATTGAAATGTTGGCCTTTAGCCCTAAACTTCCAAATTCTTTTATATCTTTAATAAAATTAGAAAACATACAGTTATCTTAAGCTACCTTTCAAGTCCCCTAAAATGTATTCACCAACATATTGCAAATATGAGTAAATAAAATACTATACTACCCAGATTTCACAAGGGTGATACTGTCTTCATGAGACTATATAATTTTGAAATATAGCCTAGGATCCTAAAAAGCTTTATTGCAGTGAACTATATGCACATTCCTTCCAGTTATATACTCAAAACTATTTTTAATCTTAGGATGTTACCTTCTATGTAACACTTGAGAAAAACCGAAATTATAAGACACAGATCCAAACTCAACAAATAAAGGTTGGGTCTAAGAAGGAATTTGTGATGATTTGCAAAGCTGGCAACTGGGTCGTCTCCAACTCAAACTCCGGCTCAAAGTTTATTTCCCCTCTATATAACACTTAGTATTTCACAGAGGAGAAAACATGGTATGATTTTTATCAGACTTGATGCCATTCTGTTGTTCAGGATGAAATTAAAATTTTCATGAAAATTTCCAGACATCTGAAATTCAAAATATCCTTCTCCAAAATTTAAATTCATAAGCAGACAGTGTTTGTCCAAAAGTTCTTGTCGATATGCCAATGGAACAAAGGTCAGAGATATACCAACAGAGAAAACTGAAACGAGATAAAAATGGATGGTACAGTGTGTTGAGCAGTCTCATATCCGGGGATATTCCTGGTTTCAATTTTGAGAAAACATGCCCTAATGAATTCCAACACATCACTGATGATTTAAAAGGAGGAAACGAGTTTGAAAGGGCCATTTTAGTTCTGGTCTCCCCCCCCCCCAAAAAAAACAGATCTAAGACACAAAAGTTTATGTGTGAACAATTTATTTGGCGCTATGACCACAGGTAATAGGAATGAAACGGGGACATAAAAGAGTGCTAATAATACCAGGAGATAGTTGTTTGCTACTATGGTAAACTGGTTACTCCATCCCTCCGTAATCTGAGAAGCTTAAGAAATGTGTCTAGGAACCATCTGCCCCCTGGAAGAGAGAGGAAGGCATTTATCCCTCTGCTTTGCACCCCTGCACTTCTAGGTTGTACACGCATGAGTACGAAGGAATTACCATAAGTCTCCCATGATATCCTAGGACAGAAGGTCAGAACCAGGAAGTTAGAGGCACTCAGTTCGGGCCTGAGGCTCTGAGATGAAGTGGCAAAGCTGCTATCAGGTTTATCTGCACGACGAGGCTAGAAGCCTGTGAAGACCTCATTGCTACAGCAGTGGTTGGAATAGAAAGTATGGCCAGACAACTTAAACCGATACGCAGAAGGTGTCCATAGTAATTATTTTCCATAGAGGAAATACAGGACTTTCCCATAAGATCATTACTTTTCCAATCTGTCGAGTCACCAACAGAATAGTTGCCAAAAACAATGTTTTGGAGAGTTTGTGTTGTTTTTGTTTGTTTGTGTTTTTGTTTTACCTGAGGAGGTTGGTAAGGGGGCAGTTAGGACATAACCCTTTGCTCTTGGAATTTTTGTTTTATTGTCTTGGGAGAGTATCAGTAGAATCACTTTAGTTCCCTAGCCTTTGCTCAACAGAACAAAACTTTTAAGTACCTTTGTTAAACCACTCTTTAGCATTAGTTTGTCCCACATGTTAATTTATTAAATGACATTGCATTTTCACTGAAACTCTTTTGTGCTGTTAATTTAAATCAACATATTTGATATTGAATAGTTTTGTCAATTTTATCTCTGAGTCACTCAGCAGCTTGGAGCAAAGTAATAACCAACCCCTACCAAGAGGAAAAATTAAATAAATAAAGAAAAACGAAACCAAATAGTAACCCCAAGTGCCTCAGCTTCATAATTAATATAAACAAAAACTTGTTTAATCTGTTCTCAAGTGTAAATAACATCAACAGAAGTCACGGCTCACAAATGCGATTTATGAAACAATAAAGTAGGAAAACAAATTTATCACAACACACTTTTTATTTCAAAATATGTTGCTATAACTTTAAGAAAGACAATTCAGGAAACTTAAGTTACAACAGGAGAAATGATATCAGTCTAGCTTTCCAGGAAAAATTCTAACAGTGACCCTATTATGTTTTATGATATTTTTTTTAAAATCTAAAGGAATTCTAGTTAAACATTTCTCCTCTCTTTCCTTTTCAGTTAAAAGACAAAACCTGTTTCAATGGAAAGAATGCATATATTCATATTAACTTGAAAGAATGACAAGTTGAATTCACTAATGTAATAGTTACTATCACTATGACTGGTGATTGATAACATTTCCTGGCATACTGTAAGAATTCAGCAAATATTACCTACTTCCAATCCAAAAGTAGCCTATAGACCCAAATTCTTTTCCATCCTATTCCAGTAGACTACTCTAATTAGAAAACAGTCTCAAATAAAACTCTGCTTAGGGTAAGATTATCTTTAATGAATCTCCTTCTTTTTGTATGCTCTTCATCATTATTTACTTCTTTCTCTAATAGAGGACAAGGCAGACATCCCTGTTCCTAGCCATGCCCTGCCTGATGGGTCTTCTCACGCAGCTCCCGTACATCAGAATTGTCCTTCTCGAGTGCCCTCTCTTCAGGATTTAAAGAGAGAGTTTACAATAAATTAAGAGATCTTCGTGACAGATTAAAGATGGGAACAAATTCTTTAACTCTTCTCTGATTGGGAAATAGAGTTTAATTTCCCTCCCTCAAATCTGGGCTGGCTTGTGCCTGCTTTAACCAAAAGAGAACCATAGAAGTGGTATTTGTCAGATCCAGGCCTGCTATTTAAGAAGACTGCCAGTTTTTGCTTGCCTGAGAGCCCCAAGCCACCACATAAGATATTCAACTGCCTTGCTGGAAAGACTACAAGAAGTCCTGAAACTGTATGGAGTAAAAAAAAAAAAAAAAAAAAAAGTTTCAGCTCGCCTTGCTGAGATGTTAGGTATATGACTGAAGCCATCCTAGATACTCCAGATGAAACTAGCTTCCAGGTAAATATCACCATGTGGCCCTAATTAATACAAAACAGTGCAGAACTGCCCAGCAGAAACCTGGGCAATTGCATTCCTGACCCACAAAGTCATGAGATATAATAAAAACGGAGTGCTGGCAGTTTATCACTCAACAACAGATAGCCCAAATAATATGGTCCTTTTTTTTCCATATCTGACTGATCTACAGACCAACTACTTCAGCATAACATGGAGGAGGGAGTTGTTCTTGTTATTGCTATTTTTAGTGTATACAACTTGACTCCATTTTTAGAATATTCTTATTCAATGGGTCTAGAGCAGAGCCCAGAAATACATGCATATCTTATATTCTAACATGAAAAGCTTTCATGGAAATCTCAGAAACAAACCTGATAGGTACCCATTCTCTGCTTGCACATTCGAATGATAGAGATCTATCCATCTCACAAAGTAAACCCAGTCTTAATTATGGAAATGCTTTTGCTGAGGGTAGAAGAAAATGATTCATAGGTCAAAAGTCTCTGAAAAACTCCATGGCAGGAATTCATGAGCCACTAATGCTGTGCTATTAATCGATTGACTGCATCACATGCTTCTTTGGGTCCAGCTTTGAACTGAGACTCTTGGTTCAAAATCATAAAAGAAAGAATCCATTTGGCTCAGTTCATCTATCTTTGGGCAGAGCACTTTATGCCAATCCTTGTCATAGGCAAATTGATCAGCCTAGAATCTGCTAAGTAAAGTGCCCACCCTGGGCCAATTAGCTGTGGCCACGGTACTAGGTCATGTGCTCTATCTAGAACAGAACTAGTCACAGTGGTAGAGTATAGGGGCAGATAATCCCCCAGAAGGAAATGTAAAGAAACCAACTCTGTGAGGCATATCTATTTTCTTTCACATGAAAGCCTTTAATATTTGCAAAGATTAATTACACATATTCCATAATCTACTCAACCCTGGCTGCAATCATCAGGGCACAGTCAGAAGACAGAAACTACATAAGTTATTTTGATTAATTTAAAGACCTATGACCCAGGTATCAGAAAACTGAAAAGGCAAAAGGGAACACGAAGGTATCACAGAGGTAGTAACTGTAGCTACTACCCTATGCCCCGGGGGAACAAAAGAAGAGGGCAGAATTATCAGAACTTAGGTGCTTGTGGGAGGGTCTTACAAAGCTAGAACTCAGACCTCTGAGGAAAAGACGACAGCTTTGCTGGTACTAATATCTCAGGAGCTTGAAAAGGGAAACTTCTGGGCCTAGGACACACACCTCTGACCGGGAGTGGCTCTGAGCATTGCTACAGTAGTGCAGCACTAGAATTAAAACAAATATAAATCTCAATAAAACTGAGACAATGGACCTATTACTCTATTCTGGCTACCATATTCCTATCATAGGCCAGAAAACAACCATGCCGCACTGTAAATTTTTATTAATCTTTCAGTAAGCTGTAGGATGTTTGCTTTTCAATATGAATTCCTACTATACTAGGTTTTACCCAGTGTTTGTTTAGGTAGTTGACCCTGAACTCTGGTGCTAGATCACAATTTATGCACACAAATGTTCATGTTTCATTCAGGGTGTTCTACGTACATTTCTTTTCTATTTTCGTCTCTGCCATCCAAAATACATACTGTCTCCCCATTTTATTTAGAGAAGCTTTGTGCTCATTTACTAGGTCCTCACCTACCCTACATTTTGATTTTTCTTCTCCTGTTTGATGAAGAAAAAAGAAGAAAACTGCATGTTAGATCATTCAAGTTTATTCAGAAATTTTTTCCATGATGTGGAACTTTTCCTTGTTCTTCCTCACTTCTTAGGAAGTTAAAATGTATTTGTGATGTTCTTACCATCTTTCTCCAAGTCCACACCCATTCTGTTTATGGAATTCAGTGGTTTGTGCACCTCATTAGCCTTCATCTTTGACTAGACATCCTTAAACCCACATATCATACTTATTAAAATCTGATTTTCTTAGTATCATCTAGACAGTGAACAGGGAGAATTATAACCATAAAGGTACAAACACACTAAACTCAGTAAAGCTAGAAGTTATGGTCAAGTGAATTCATACGAGAGATTTAGCAGAGATATTTAACATGAATGGAAATAGAAAGGGTTTCTATTTCATTGATTTGTGTACCAAACAGATCTGAGAACACCACTGAAGATCTTAACTTGTTTGTGCTAAAGCCCTGCAATATGTATTTGGCGGTAAAACAAAAACAAAAACCTCCTAGATGATTCTGCTATGCACCCCCAATTAAGTATCTCAAATCACCATTTACAGAAAACCACATTTTCCATATTTAATCTCAAAAACTCCTTATCCTAATAATCCAAGAAAAACACTAATTCTAGCTGGTCAACTGATTTTTTATTTAGTCAACTGATTTAAAAAAAATATATTTCTATCTTGGATAATTGAAATTTGTCCCAGAGTGGTTCCCTACTAGACAAAGTATTAAAATGGGATAATTTTTATTATTAAAGTGTCTGTGTATTCTTCCTTGGTTCTTTGGTTTAATAGTTCAGAAATTAATGAGCGACTATCTGTACCAGACACTGGATATGCAAGTGATTGGAATCTCAGTTTATTATTGTATAAAAAAGAATAAAAAGCACTTCTATGGTTGGGTACTAAATGAGAAATATTTATGGAAAAGATAAACACTTATTAAACAGTAATTCCTTGCCCTCTAAATACATATGGCTAACCAGAGTTGAAATATAAATTTCTAACAGATGCAGAATTTCTTGTTTTGATTGTTTAATACTAGTGACCATATATTAAGTAAAAGGCACTGCATAATCACTACAGAAATAAATGGCTATGGTGTGATTTTTGTCCCCAAAGAATGAAGTCTCATGTGGAATGAAAGACAATGGAAGACTAGTCCCTTCTCTGAGCCAGGTTTTCATGAACTCCTTAGAATTCCTCAATTTTGGCATTTTAATTAATATTATCTGTAAAATAGTACTAATCACCCTCCATCACTGGGAAGACCATAACTTACTTTTCCAGTCATTTTTGGGGACAGACTGACCACAACTGCTGTCTCACCCACACATCTATGAAATCATTTTCATGTTCCTGAAAGCTCACCACCCAAGGTGAGGACATTAGTTCAGCTATACAACATAATGATTAGATAACTCTATATATTTCAAAATGATCACCACGATACACACCACCAACTGCATGCCCAGGAAGAAGGAGGACCTGTACCTGAAGCTGACCCAGAGAACAATCCTTAGGATGGGTTGTTATGTGGAGCCCATGGAGGACTTACTTCGCAGGAACATCACACAGAGGTGGCCCTGCACATAAAAAGTGAGGCATGCACTTCCCCATCCATCATGTGCACAGGACACCATCCAGGTCAACCCCATGGCCTGGTGCTGCCTCTACACCCATGTGCTGATGCACTAGCCCTGGCGCATGGAGCTCGTCCACCTTGCGGAGATCCAGTACTGTGTTCTACCAAGGAACATGTCCTGAATGGGGCCATGTCTTGGAGGAGTCCCAAGTGGCCAGCACCCCCATCTTTGTGCTGAAGACCTACCTATCAACAAGTCCTTTGGCTTCACTACCAACCTGAAGTCCTAAATATGCAGCAAGGCCTTCCCCCAGTGCATGTTGGACCACCAGCAAATCCTGCCTCCAGAGACCCCTTCCACGGACAAGCCATCCCACCAGGTGGTGGCAGAAACCCACAAACTCAAAGGCCTGAAGAAGGCATCGCAGCCCCTGGCAACTTCCTGAACAAATTGAAGGCAGCCTTCCTAGCAGCCCCCGCTATCTGGGTAGGACTGGACGCCACACCTGCACCGACCAACCCAAGGATCCAGCACAGCAACAAGCTCTCGCATTCTCCTCACAACACCTGGAGACTGTCCAGACATAGGGTGCTCCACCTGACAGGCCCACAGGCCCAGTCCATGCCATTGCTCAACATTAACACTTGATGCCGTTTCTTTTGCCATTTACTTCAAGATTCAGGGGCAACAAAAATTGCAGCAGTAACTTGCTGGGCTGGTGGGGGAGGGGATGGGACACCCAACAATTTTTTCCTCATTTCTTCAGAGGGAAATTCAAAGGTCCCATCAAAAATTTAAAATGTACACAGTAAGAGGTTTAAAAATGGAGTTTCAGGGGCACCTGGGTGGCTCAGGGGGTTAAGTGCCTGCCTTTGGCTCAGGTCATGATCTCGGGGTTCTGGGATCCAGCAGAGGGCTCCCCTGCTCAGCAGGGAATCTGCTTCTCCCTCTCCCTCTGCCTCTCTACCACCAACCCACATGCCTCCCACCCCCAGCTTGTGCACACTCTCAAATAAAATCTTAAAAAGTTTCATAAAAAATGTTCATTTATAATAAAACTTAACCTATAAAACAATTTATTTTTCCTCATTCTATTTTGTTTTAATGTATTCTTTAGCATGTTTATAACTTTTACCCTTCAGGTCTTAAGTCATCTTTTGCTCACTTCAACAATTTAAGAGATTAATAAGGTGTCCTCTTCCTAAAAAGCTATTTTGGTATCTACTTAAAAAAAAAAAAAAAAAACTCAACTTTGTGGTTTCTAAAAATTCAAATAACTTTTGTGAGCTCTGCCACTCATCTTTTAAAACCTTTAAATAAAATGTAATAATAATGGGGAAAACAACCAAATAGCTAACTAAACAGTTAAGCTGAATATATCAGGCTCACATCCATTCTTGGCCTCGCTAGAGGCTTACTAGCAAAATTTGAGCTCAAAGTCAAACACTAAGTCAAGCAAATACCTAGAGAAACCCACAGTATAATCTGGAGATTTTTTTTCAATGCATGCTAAATATTTCTTTACTGTTTGCTCTCTGGGAGGAGTTAGACAAAACAGGATAATAAAAGAGTCCATGGGTAATACTTTAGCATTTACTTATTCCTCTGACTATTCCTCTGACTCAATCTTTTAGTCATCATCAAAATCTTGTTGGTGGCAATTTAAAATAGTACAGCCACTTTGGAAAACAGTCTGGCAGTTTCTCAAAATGCTAAGCAGAGTTACCATATGAATGCAAAATTTCCATAAGAAGCAATTCTACTTCTAGGATTCTACTCAAGAGAAATTGAAAACATATGTCCACATAAAAACTTGTACATAAATGTTCATAGCAGAATTATTCATAATAGTCAAAAAGTGGAAACAATCCAAATGTCCATCAACTGAAAAATAAAATGTAGCATGGCCATACAATGGAATATTTGGCTATAAAAATGAAGTATTGATACATGTTACAACTTGGATGAACCTTGAGAACGTTGGGCTAAGTAAAAAAAAAAAAGGTATGAAATTTATGGAATAGGCAAATCTATATTGAAAGAGGGATTTAGTGTTTACTTCAGACTGGGGGTGGGGACAGAGAAAATGGGGATAATGAATAGTGACAGCTAATGACTATTCTTTGGAGTAATGAAAATATTCATGAATTAGATTATAGCGATTCTTGCAAACACTATAAATATACTAAAAACCACTGAATTGTGTACTCAAAATGGGTAAACTTTATAGTATGTTAACTATAGATCAAACTTTAAAAAGAAAAAAATCTTATTGTTAAGGTACCATTCTCATATACAAATAAAGATTCAGAAGTCTTTTTTTTCAAATTTCAAATTCTGCAATTTGCTAAAACAGAACCCATTCTCTGTGTTCAAGTCTAATGCAATTTCCATCTTATGAGCACTTTCCTCATAAATCGCGAAGGAAAGCTTATTCACAGAGACTACTTGTACATTAAAAGGATTTGCAAAACATTACCTATGAGGAAAACTTAAGGGACTTAGAGATGACAATTATAGTACTATTAAATTACTTGTAGTGATGTTCTTACAGAAGAAAAGGTAGAGTTATTTTGTTTTACTGCAAAAGACAGAACTAGAGTCATATAGCATAAACCTTGGGACTGGACGGGGGGGGGGGGGGGGTTAATACCATAGGGTTAAAAACTTGAACTTTGTAGTAATCAAAAGCAAACTTGAAACACATACCCACCCAACACCAGAAAATGATGTAGTTAACATCTTTGCTCTTCAGTGGATTTATCTAATTTTTTTAAACCTGATTCTAAGTAGAAATGTTCCTTGAGTAGTCCTTTAGCAAGCAATAGGTATGAAGAGTGCTTAGTTCCAAGTACAGGACATGCCCTACCAGGATTTTAAATAAAGAATCCATATTAGAGATACTGCTGATCCCAAATATTGAAGGTCATTTTTCTCTCCACTAATATGTTCCAAGAGCACACAGGTGACCTTAACCAAAATAATGACACAGTGGTTGGCCCTTACAGAGATCTGTGCTGCCCCTCAATAAAATGAAGAGATGGAAGAGGCATAGGGTCAAAACAGTGGAAACTATCCTACTGTTAACACTTCAGTTGATAAAGCTTCATTAGAAAAGAGACACACACAAATCTAGGAAATACCAGGAAACCCACAAGACCTGGAGATTCTTTAAAATACGTATTTCTTTTACTACTTGGTTTCTGGGATGGATTAGATAAAACAAAGTAATCTTAAGAGGAAAAAAAGAGCAAACTTTAGACTACTCATGAAGATGACCTCACCTTTTACCTTACGAATAGAAATCATCATATATGAATCCCTCCAAACTCCTATTCCAGATCCACATGGAATGTGGATTTTATGTTCTAGTTCCACACTCATTTTTATCTCAAAGGAATTCTTTACTTCCTCTGTTTTCTCTCTCTCTCTCTCTTCTCTCTCTGGTGACTCTTTCCCCATAGCATACAAAAGTTCTCAAGACCATTTTCCTAACAGGAGAAAAAAACTCATTTCTATGTGCCTTCCTAACCAAGCTATTTGACAATAATCTTGTCTTCTCTTCCGTCATTTTATTCCTCATACCTTTAGAATACATTCACTAAGATCACCAATAACTTCCTAATTTTAACAAAATTTTTGACATTTTTTTCTTACTTAAATTCTGTAACATTTGGTTCCTCTCCTATTCCATATACATTTCTTATAGGTCTTTTTTTCCCGTGGTCTTTCTCCACCGGCCCATGAGTGGGTGATAATTGCCCAGTTTCCTCCTTACCCACTGTACTGCCCCCTGTTCTGCCCTTCAAATCTATTCCTCATCTCTATTGATAGCAATGTCAACCACCCAATAGCCCAAAACATCAACTTGAGCATCATTCTAGATCTCTCTTCCTCTATTTCCCCTTTCCAGCCAAATGAGCCTGTATCATTGTCAATACAGTCTTTTAAGTATATCTCAAATGTGTTTCCTTTTTTTCATTTCCATAGCCACAGCCTTAAGGATCTGATCAGCTCTCTTATGACTGCTCACAAAAGCATTTTAGCCTCAGGTCTTAGCTTCTTCCAGCTAGCAGTCTAATATATCCCCTACATTGATGCTAAGGGAATATTTCTAAAATATAAATCTGATCACATCAGCTCCCTTTTGAAAAATCCTCTCATGGCTTCCAATGCCAATATGATTAAGTCTTAAATTCCTAATATATCATGCAGGGCTCTTCGTGACTCTCCTTACATTCTACTCTGTATTACACACATGGCCTCATCCACAGTTTGCTGAGTGAGCCATACTTTCTCAAGACGTCCTGACTTTTTAAAATGCTATTTCTGCTGCCTAGGGTATGATGACTTTCCCTGTATGTCTACCGAAATATTATAACTTCTTTAAGATTTTCAAGTCTTATCTCTCCTAGGAAAGCCTCCTTGGCAGCTTATGAAGGAGTTTGGTACTCCTTGAACACATTTCTACTTTATACTTATTGCAGAGTATTATAATACTGAGCTGTTTGTGGCTCATGTGATAATAATGTCAATAATAATACCCAGAATTTTTCGAGATGTGCCTGGCACCATTCTAAATGCCTTACCTGTATTAACTCATTTAATTCTCACAGAAACATTGAAATAACATTTATCATTATCCCCATTTTACAGATGAGATCATTGAGACATAGTAAAATAATTTGTCTGGTACCTACCATGTGGGAAGAAGATACAAACTAAGGCAGATTGGTGACAAAAAACTGTGCTCTTAACTACCATTTCAAGCCTAAAGCCTGTGAGCTCTGGAAAAGCAGGGTCCATGTTTATTCAACTTTGTAACCTGTGCCTAGGATAATAATGCCTGCTACATAGCTAGAGCCCTATTATTGCATGTTGAGTTAAAGGCTAAACTCAGGAGAAGTTACAGTAAATTCCAAATACATTTTTCTAGTGAAATTGATTTATGTGTATCAACCAATGAAATGAAGGAAAATATGTTCTATATAAATTTAAGCACCTACAGAAATATTTTTAAAATACTTTATAGTTGGAGACAAAAAACATATACATGTAGGTATTAGTCATTGCACATCAACACAGTAAAAATGTATCACAAGATAAATGGCAACTCCAAAAAGTCATAGGATTATTGATCAGATAGGCACTGAAACAGAAACTCTGTTACTCCATTGGCCTTCAAGGACATGAAATAGGAGTTTGTGCCATGAGGCATTTCTGCAAATATGCTATGAAATATGGTGTTCCTATAAGTAGCAAGACGCTTCAATCCAGAATCATCGTCTTAAATCACCACAGGGTCTTTCCTCCCCTTTTTCCATCTTATAAGGCATTAAAATTTCAGAAATGAGAAACTGCTTCAATGGACATAATAGGAAAGGTGTGTTGCTCCTTATAGCAAAGAGCAAATAATGTTTAAGAAAATAGCGTTAGTGCCATCAAAGATCGGCCAGTGAGAAGTAAAGCAATTGCTAGCCCTGGAAATCCTTTTTTTTTTTTTTAATAAATAAGATATAAAGTTTTCTTTCATTTGCAAATGCTATATCAGAGAAGAATCCATCAGTTGTGTAAATTGCAACTTGTAAAATTTCAAATCACTGGAGGGTGGGGGTACAAGTTTGGAATGAAGGATCTAGCAACATTGGTTTGCAAGCACTGCAAAAAAAATCTGGAAGTCAGCCATGGTTTCAAAAAATATATATGTATACACAGAAAGATTAATAAGCATGTTCTCTCTCTCTCCTCCCATTCATGTGCAAGCGTGTGCGCATGCACACACACACACACACACTTATAAACATATTTAGCGTACCAACAAAGGCAGCATATGATAGTGGAGGGAGCAAAAGCAATACAGACATATGGATACTCATCTGGCTCCACCATTTGCTAAATTATATGGTAAGTTACTTTCTCTCCATATTTTTTTTTCCATTTTTAACACAGAAGAAAAATACTTTTCTTACAGAATTATTGTGAAAATTAGAGATGTTTGTAAAGTTTCTATCCTTATAATTCATGCATTTCATATACTCAATCATTGGTGTCATTATCATTAATAAAGAATATTCAATATTAACATACATGGGGAAAGAGCCTAAAACAAGTTCCCCAAAAGAAAGTTAACTGAAAACCAAAATCACATAGGACAGAATAAAAGAAAGAACAAACGTAAAAATGGGGACAGGAGTACAGTGTGAGTGTCTGATTGTGGTAAATAGCAGCTCCTGGCAAGGTATGAAGTAGGAAAGCTCACCATCCCAGGCCTGGTGAGAGGGGCCTGCTTCTTCCGAACTTGGTAAGAGAGCCCTTAGGCCTTTTCCTCTGTCCCTTATCACACTTCATTCACACAGAGATGTAAATAACTGATAAAGGGATCTTACTTCTCTACGTTCTTTGCATTTTATTGTGAATCAGAGCTTTGCATCCTTGTACTAACAGTCTAAAGATCCTTTGTGTTGGCAGTATAAAAAAAGCCAAGGGTCAGGCAGCAAAGAGTAATTATTGTAATATTAAAAACAGCACTTAGCTCACTCTAACCTGCAAAACTGTCATACTGAACTCTAGGAACACAAAAACTTTACCAGGTATTCCTACGGAAATAACAGCTTCAGCTTCAAGACCCCCTGGGGACATTACGTACAATGATCTGAATTTTAGACACAGCCCAATCACATGTTTGGTAAAATAATAAAATAGCCATTAAATAACCCAAAGAACAGATAAACTCACCTGCAGAAATGATGTGCAAAAAAGAAAAACAAAAACAAAAACCAAGGTAGTCAAGGTAAGTAAAAGAAGAAAGGAATTACAAAGAATAAAAGCAAAGAGGTATAGTAAGGTTAAATGTTATACCACAAATAAGTTAATAGTCATGCATAATCAAAAATGCCCTTCACAACACTTTAGAAAGGTACCATATTGGAGAGAAACATGCCATATCTAAGTCTAACAAAGTCAGTTTTTTTTCTCCAGCACTGGCACAAATCAACGTTTTTTTTGAGTTAGCTTGAATGTGGGGCCATTTTTTACATGTGTAAAAAACACATGTCTTTCAAACAATAGGAGCAAGAGCAGTGTGGGGAGATGCTCCCCAGATGAATCAGGATAGAAGTACTCCTTGAGTGGAAAGGTATGTGTAATCAGCTATGCTATTTAAATTCCTCAAACGCATTCTTTCTCTCTTCCCATTGTGTACTTATAGTTGAATTTATGTAAGTTAAAAATTCCCATGATGGGAACCATTACATTGAAGATAAAAATTGAAAAAAGAAATATCAGACAGTCTACAATTTACACATCCTTCAAGAAATCCCAAAAACACTTTGTTGTACCTGCATTAATAGGACATTTATTTTAGCCTTTCATTATTAAAGTTTTTACTCATTTGCATATATACTAGATTGTAGATGCCAGGAAAGGCACTGAGCATGTTCATTTATGGAGGGAGTCCTAGATGTTGACGCTCTGGTAATTCATTCGGCAACACTGTAAGGCAAGTATTCTCCTTTTACATATAAGGAAGCTCTCAATGAGGAGTGATTTGCTCCAGGTTAGAGCTTGCAAGTATCAGAACAAGAATTAGAATCCATATCTGTTTGACTCCCAAGTGCACACTCTTCCCATTCCCTGAGTCAGTAAGGCAATGAGCCCCCAAGCCATGCTCATAGCAGACACAGGTAATTGAGCAGATCATTCTTTCCCCTCATCACAGATGTGACCTTAAGTAATCTCCAAGCCTTCTTTAATGGTACATCTAAAAAAGCAGGAAAAATGAAACCTGTGGGTCATGCTGACTATCATGCTGGAATGGTATTCGTTTTGGTGCCTCATCATGCCTACAGATGCTACAAATATTTGCTGAAAGAATGAAGTACTAATACTGAAAGAGAAAAACAAGTTTGGGAATAAAAATGGAATAGAAAACTAACAATGCATACAAATAGAAAGGAAGTCTTTTGTTCATTTCATGCACATTGGGATTTGCATGAAATGAATAAGCTGAATAGACCAGCAAACTGAATTTTAGCACTGGTTTGGCTATTCACAACAGAAACACGATGAATATTTCAAACTAAAGCTCACCACATTTACTTGGAAGATGGCTCCTCTTAGATCCCTTCACTTTCATGCTAAAAAATGGAAAGGTCAGAGTATTTTTGGAAACATTTTCCTCTAGGGAGACAACATTTCTTAAAATAACAGCCTAGCAAGGCTGCATAGCATCCCAAAAGTTTGGCGGCACCTGTAAGTCCCCTTTCAGCTGGGCTAGTATGATTTGCTTCCAAAGATCACTATAAATTTGCTTATTGAGTCAGGATAAATATCTCTGAGAACTATACAGTTCTTTTATTCTTTCTAACCATTTGGATTGATGCTAGATATCCTGGGGGCTTGGGGAAAATGGAGATAAAGGATTGAAATAGGTTGGATGGTTTTTGTGCATAACTAAAATGAAAAAGCAACAATTTATCAGTATAACCAGTAATTACCTACCTTGTAGCTGGTATGATATATATTAACATCAATAATGAGTTTCAGGCTTAATGTGAGAATTAGTATACATTTCCAAAAATGGAGTCTAGAGTAAAATTTCTTCTTCCTTTCATAAAGAGATCTCTATTAAATAATTCCAGGAAAAAAATAAATGCACACTTCAGTCTTTTGCCTGAGACAGGTTGTCATCAGATACAGTCATTAGCGGTTATAATGATCAGGAAAGCTTAATACATAATCTAAAGGGCTTACTTTTCTCCAGGTCATGGGGCAGGTATGGAATACAAAATGCATGCATGATACGTGAAGTTGTAGTGTTTTTGAAGCTGTAGTAAATATACTGCTGACTGCAATGAAATAACGTATCCTTCTCTGTGCATAACATCCCAATGTATGGAGTGGAGGAACAGGAAACAGTAAGGTGTGGTTAGCCGGCCCCTTCCCACCAATGGTAGCCCTCTTCTTCCCTACCCACTCACCCTGTGCAATAAGCCACAATAGCGTCTATATCACCATTGTGCTTACTTGCTAATGTGGCTTTCTTCCTCTATTGTAAAGGCTACAAAGGCAAGAACTTGTCTTAGTCATCATTCTATTCCCAGTCACTAGTTCATAATTTATTCTCTGAAAGTGTCAGTGGAACATTATTTGTGGAATGGCTGCTACACCCTTGAGGTTCCTAAAGCCATCTGTGAGTGTAAGTCCTGAATAAAAAGTCTCAGGTACTGTCTGTCCCTGGGTGTGAATATTGCACCACAAGATCCCTAGGTCCTGCCTTATTCTAACCTACCCCCAAACTCCTTTCTGTTTAGATCCTCTATGAGAGGAAGGGCAGAGCAACAATGAAGAGTGTGTTCCTCTGGTGTTCTGGATGGAGAAGCAAACGGTGGGTGCAGGGACAATCTTAGGGCTGCCCTAGGAGTTGCCCCTTCAAGATTCACTCTATCAGAAATCATCTCCATTACATTCTAGTGTCAACTATAACAGACACTACAGACAAATCACGGAAGTCCTCTATCATTATCCATGTGTTGACCAGTGCTTTCTACTTTCTTTCTATATGCTTATCCCATAAACACAGAGAGCACAAATTTCAAAAGTCTCTAATTACCGTCCCATCCCATCACCGCAGAGTATTTTAACAACAAAAGAAATAAAATCTGACCCTTGTTATTTATTGAAAAAAAAACAATATTCTTTCATTAAATTTCCTTAAAACTCACAGCATACTAATTCCAGAGATCTTTTCCCATTCATCAATATTCTATATTCATTATATCATTATATATTATATATAATCCTAAAATATAAATATATTTCAGTATACAGAGGAATGTCTCTTTTTAGGGTGGAATATAAAAATACTATCTTTATGGTTTGTTTTTCTACCAGATGATTAGAAAAACCAAAGTATGAGTCTTATAGATGTCGGAGGCAATCCTGTTCTGTTATTTTTTTATGCACATGCTGACTCAATGTCATAGAATAACTGTGTGGCTTTCTGCCTTCCCTGACAGTCCAAAGAAAGAGTAATGCATACAAATCATTTTACTGTTTAAAAGTTTTGAATAAAACATGCTAACCTTGTCATACTAAGTGACAGACAGAAATGTCACCATTGTTTGCCAGGGACAAATAATCCATATACTTCATGTATAATTCATCTGATCTTTAAGAATGTTTAACAATATTGAATTTGGATAAATTTCAATGTTATGATGCATCAAACTTCCTTTATCAATTTCCACATGTGCCTCATCAATTTAAGTCTTCATTTGTATTACTCTGTTTTTGTATTAACTATGACAGATCTAGAGAATACACTTATTTCCAGGAAAAATTTATAGGTGCATTGTCTATATTACAGCTGCCTCTCTATGTCCCTCTCTCCATAAGGTCTTAATTCGGAAAACTCAAATAACCCAAGGGTTGTAAATCTGCCAAAGAAGCCCCAGTTGCAAGTACAGGTATCTACAAGTCTTTTGACATAGAGCCTTTGGTCTCTAAACAGATTGAAGAACTCAGATAAGATTTCAATCCTTCCTAAAATAAGATTGCAATGGCTTCCAAAGCCTTTCTGTCAATCAAAGCTAACCAAGGGCAGGTCTGAAAATGAGATGGACAAGAGTATTTTGAACAGGCTTCAAAGTAAGCTGGAATTCCCTATGCTGTGAATCAAGAGAAATGATGTAGCGGTCTACTGCTAGGTAGGATTTCCCCAGCAGCTGTGCAGACAATCCTGTGGTTCCCCTAAGTCTGAAAGGACTTCTCTCCATCCTCACCATGTAAAACCAGTGCCTTGGAGACCATTCAGTTGACACTGCCCTCAATATGGTTAGAAAAGAAAATATTACAGAATCATTTAAGAAATCACTCACATTGCTTAGGAACAAATTGAGCAACTAAATATAAAGCAGATTAGTTTCCAGAAGCATCTACTGAAAGCATATTTCCTGTTTGAGGAAGAATAATCATTTCTATACAACCTAATTTTGCCAAGAACCATCCATTTCCCCTTCTCCCCTACCTGACAATGTTTCCTCCTCTGTGAGGCTTAGAAAGTTCTTTCTGCCCTTGGAGATCATTCTACTTCAATATAGAACTTTTGATAAAATAAAAAATTTCATGAATCAAAAGAGGTTTTTTTATTTCCCAGAAGGACATGGGGGCAAGAAGCTAGCATACACATATTGTAGTTCATAAATTAAAAAATTCATATATTCTCTTCAGGTTCTTACTTTGTCTACATACTTAAGCATGTGCCAGTTCACCTTCTCTGAATTACACATAGGTGTGCACATGGGCACATACAAACATTTAATTATATTTTTCCTTTTCTTGGCACATTGGAAAAGGCAAACCATTTTTTACTAGTTAAGCTGTCTCCTTGGTGGCTCATTCATAAAGTAAGAGAAAATTATGAGAAATTCATTTAAATCTTCAAAGGGGAAAAGGCCAGTAATACAAATAGTGTTGGTAGATAAACCTATGGGAAATTATTTCACTCTGTATGTTGGACTCAAGAAAGATCTTCCTCTTCAGAAATGCTAAATTCATTAAGAGACTCTGTAGAACCCCTCTTTCAAAAAACTATTTGGAATCATTTTTGTTTTGTTTTAAACTGCACAAGTTGCTTCTAATTTTTTGCACAGCATCTCTTTTCTGGGTTGAATGTGTATAGTTTTCATTTGATGCTTCCAAGAGTCATGATACTCAACAAAAATATTTAAGAACCACCGTTTGGCAGCATGGGGGCTCTTATTTCTTTAAAAGTGTTTGAATTACTTCTACCTGGAGATAGGAAATTACATCAGCTATAATAGAAACTCAAGTTTACTGGTCTAGAAGACTTAACACTGGTCTTTAAATAAGTAATTTACACCAGGTATCATTGACAAATTTTCCCATTTTAGTCACAGTGTACATATGTCCATAGATTTCCATTATTTTCCAACAGTTCTAATTTCATTGTGGAACATTTACCAGATGGAAAGAGGCCACTGTATGGGCTTTTGGCAGGTAAAGTTCGCTCTGCTAAATGAAAATCCCATGTTTGAGGAGTCCATGAAATCGGCAATAGTTGACTTTTGAACACAGAGAATTTTAAACCTGGTTTTACTTGCAACAAGAGAAGCCTTTGAAGAGATTTTTGTTAACCCTTTAAACCTTGTTATTGTTATATCTGGGTCTTAAACTGGCACCAATGTGGACTGAGGATTTCATAAATGAGTTCCAGTACCAATCCTCATCATTAACGCTACCCCTGCAATCATCATTTTGTTTATACTATTAAACAAATACTTAAAGGATGAAAACTACAATTCACTGAATGATACTTTGGAAAATCCCTATTTTCCAGAGTACTTTAGAGAAGTGGCAGGATGGAGTACACTGATTTTATATTGTATATCATATACATGTAATGAATATTTAAGTTATCTAAACCTACTTAATAAATAGAGCCACTATTTCTTCTCACTAACCACAATTTACTTTCCTTTCTCCAGGTTTTGGGGTCTTTTAAAAATTCTGTTATTTTAAACCTACCTCCTCTTCTACTGTCACTTTATTTTGGGGGTTTGGTAAAATATCTAGTATTTCTTTAGGGCAGTTGGATTTAGGATTTAGATCGGTATACTGGCCTTATGGAATCGTCCCCCTTTATTTTCTACTTGACACACTTCTATTTAGCCTTATTTTTTCTACTTAAAACCAGCTGATGAAAAAAAAAAGTGAGTGGGGGGGGAATTAACACCTAAATTGGGGACGGGTGGGAGGGCAGATTTACCAGGCCAATGCCAACCATCCAGCAGAAAGTTGGATGGCTTTGACTCTGGGTTGTTGGCATATAGTGTGTGTAGTCAACAAGGCTGTGGGGAGAAAAATGTATTACAGTTATGATTCTGGTAAGTATAAACAAGCTTAATACATTTTAGGACATCAAAGAGCCCGGAGGATAAAAGGGTAACAAATGCTTCATAGCATTCTGTTTGTCATTTTAATGACAAAATAAAGAAATAAAAAGTGAAACCTCTCCTTTCATTTGAAGGAATACTTCCTATTGCCCAAATTCTAAGATAAATGTTCACATTTACATCACGAATATGCTTTTCATCTATGATGATTAAAATAAAGTTTTTTGAAACCTCCTGCACCTCAAAATTTACATTATTGTTTCATTATTTAAAGCTCATCATTGTTCATGCTGCCTCAGCAATGTCATGAGACCAATTCACTCAGTACATTTCACAAAATGAAGAATATTGGTCAAGAAACACTGAGCATTCAGCAGGCCTTGCCAGTCTTCCTCAACTCCATCTTGGAAACCCAAATATTAAAGCTACATTTCCTGTGCTCACATTCTTTTTGGTATGGTTTGGCAAATGTTTCTTAAATTACCCTAATGAGGACTTCTGATCTTTCAGATAAGAATACTTGAACAGGGTGGGAAAGTGCTAAAAAGTGAATCATCAAAAGAAAAATAAGGAGAGATGAGAGGAGGGGGGCTTATAAATAATGTTATAGTAAGTGGACTACAGGAGA
Organism: Eumetopias jubatus; assembly: GCF_037043125.1. Classification (NCBI taxonomy): domain Eukaryota; kingdom Metazoa; phylum Chordata; class Mammalia; order Carnivora; family Otariidae; genus Eumetopias; species Eumetopias jubatus. The sequence goes on along the minus strand of NW_028274821.1, from coordinate 49,518,965 downwards.
ATGCAATGTCCAAAGTAAGTATACAGTGTAGTATTGCATGAACCTGTAGCACTGAGGGGTAAATCTTATAGAAAACAGCCAATTAATTGAATGTTGGGAATTTATTTTTGATGCACATCACATATTGATGGGTAATTCTGATGTGAAAGATCAGTCCAGGGAAAAGACTGGAAGGTAAGGAAGAAATGAGAGACTTGGAAGTTAAGGCTTGGGAAAGTTTTAGGAATTCTTAGCCAAATATCAGGAAGATTTCTCCTTGCCAATACCATATAAAATTAGAACTCTAAGACACAGATACCAGTCAAAACATTTTTTCAATAAAGTCTTTTAAATTTTCTACTCAAAGGAATATTAAAGAATAATCAGATACTGCCTATATACTTGTATTAAAAATATGCTGGTAAGATTTCTTCATTCTCTCAGTTGGAATTTATGTAAAATTTTTGGAAGTGGAAACATCTTTGTTCTAGGAGCATTAATGATAGTAGATCAAATCTGTCTGTAGATGATGGAAGGGTTGTCATTCCATAAACCTTAACAGCCTTCTTTTCCAAGAATCCACAAATAGACAATGAAAAAAATAAGAGAATTTGGGTCACTGTGACACAATCTAAAAAGAATGGCAGCTGCCTGTCCAGGGAGAAGGTTGAAGCCCCTGAAAAGAAAGATGATTGTTCAGACATACCTGTGGCAGTAATGCCTGGGGACTTAAAAAAACAGGGATGTCTAAAACGTAAATGTAATTCATTGCAGTGCTTGGAGACAACCAACTTCTGATATCCTCAACCCCTCAATAAAATCTTGATGTACAAAAATGTTTTTGCTAATGTTACTTCAGCAAAAGTGTCAGGATTGACTTGATACAGATAAAAAGAAAAGTTTCAGAAAATGAGATGCACAAGAGAGACTTAAAAATTTAGAGGGAAGGGGGAGAGGCAAGATGGCAGAAGGGTAGGAGATCTGGATTTCGTCTGGTCTCAGGAATTCAGCTCAATAGGGATCAAACCATTCTGAACACCTACGAACGCAACAAGAGACCGAAGAAGAGAGTAGCAACAACTCTCTGAACAGAAAAGCGACCACTTACTGGAAGGTAGGACGTGCGGAGAAGTGAATCCGAGGCGATATTCGGGAGGATAGATGGCAGGGGAGGGGGCCTCCGTCAGCAGCTTCTGGCAGGTGATAGAGCCGCGGAGCACAAAATCGGAAATTTTAGAAGTCGGCTCCGCTGAGGGATGTCGCTCCAGTGGCTAAGCAGGAGGTGGAAACCTCATGGGACAGTGTGGTCTCAGGACCTCAGCGTCACAGAAAGACCGGGGGTGACTGAGTGTGGCAGAGCTCCCAAGTATCGGAGCGGGGAAGCCGGCTGCACAAACGGAGCCAAGGCACGGGCTCTCAGCTCGGGGTTGCCAAAAACTGTGATCCGCGGCCCAGTCAGGCCACTGCTCCCCCAGCAGGGACCCAACAAGCGGCAGAGCTGGGGAGACTCCCCTTCCTCCCCCGGGAAGGAGCAGCGCGGGAGCACACCGCAGGGATCTGCTGGGTTTGGAGACTCCACACGGGGTCGGGTGCCAGAGATAGAAACACTCAGTCACAGGCGGGGTGAGCACGGAGTGCGGCCGGAGACCGGGGAGACGGGAGTGACTGCTTTTCTCTGGGGGCACACTGAGGAGCGGGGCCCCGAGTTCTCAGCTCCTCCGGGCGGAGATTGGGAGGCCACCATTTTCACCCTGGTCCTCCATAGCTGTGCCGAGAGCTTGCAGGGAACAAAAGCTCCTGAGAGCAAACCGGAGCAGCTTGCTTAGCCCTGACCCAAGGGCGGGGCAATTCCGCCTCCAGCAAAGACGTTTGGGAACCACAGCAACAGGCCCCTCCCCCAGAATATCAGCACGAACTGCCAGCAAGCCAAGACCAAGTTTACCGATCAATGAGAACGGGAGAACTCCAGCACTAGGGAAATACTGCACATAGAATTCATTGCTTTTTTACCATGATTCATTAGTTTTTCAAAGTTATTTTTTTAACTTTTTTTTTTAATTTTTCCCTTTTTCAACATCTTATCAATCCCTTTTTTAAAAAAACATTTTTATTTTCTAGAGTCATATTCTATCCCTTCATAGTAGTTACCCTTATTTTGGCATATATATATAAGTTGTTCTGTCTTCAAAATTTTGAGATACAGTTTCTTCTAAGAGATCAAAATATACCCTAAATCACTAGTGTATGGCTTTGTTCTAGTCTCCTGCCTGATCACATTCTCTCCCTTTTTTTTTTTAAATATTCTTCTATTTTCAAACTTACCAATTCCTTTTATAAAATCTTTTATACTTTTCATCTTTACAGTATATTCCATCCCTTCATTGTATCAACCCTTATTTTGTACATATATAAGTCTTTCTTTCTTTAAAATTTTAGGAGGCACTTTCTTCTAATAGACCAAAATACACCCAAATTGTAGTGTGTGGCACTGATCTATGCACTAGCCTGATCATATTCGATCATATTCTGTTTTTTTGTTTTGTTCTGTTTTTATCTTTTTCTTTTTTTTTTTTTTTCCTCTTTTTTCTTTCTTTCCCTTTCTTTTCCCCTGGTTTCAGGTCTTTTCTGATTTGTTTAGAGTATATTTTCTGGGGACGTTGTTAACCTGTTAGCATTTTGTTCTCTCATTCATCTATTCTCCTCTGGACAAAATGACAAGATGGAAAAAATCTCCTCAACAAAAAGAACAAGAGGTAGTACCATCTGCCAGGGACCTAATCAATACAGACATTAGCACGATGTCAGACCGAGAGTTCAGAATCATGATTTTAAAGATACTAGCTGGGCTTGAAAAAAGCATGGAGATTATTAGAGAAACCCTTCCTGGAGAAATAAAAGAACTAAAATCTAACCAAGTCGAAATCACAAAGGCTATTAATGAGGTGCAATCAAAAATGGGGGCACTAACTGCTAGGATAAATGAGGCAGAAGAGAGAATTAGCTATATAGAAGACCAAGTGACAGAAAATAAAGAAGCTGAGAAAAAGAGAGATAAACAATTACTGGATCACGAGGGCAGAATTCAAGAGATAAGCGATAGGATAAGATGAAACAACATTAGAATTAATTGGGATCCCAGAAGAAGGAGAGAGGGGGGCAGAAGGCATATTGGAGCAAATTATAGCAGAGAACTTCCCTAATTTGGGGAAGGAAACAGGCATCAAAATCCAGGAGGCACAGAGAACCCCTCTCAAAATCAATAAAAATAGGTCAACACCCCAACATCTAATAGTAAAACTTACGAGTCTGAGAAACAAGAAAATCTTGAAAGCAGCTCGGGAGAAGAGATATGTAACCTATAATGATAGAAACATTAGAGTGGCAACAGACCTATCCACAAAGACCTGGCAGGCCAGAAGGGACTGGCATGATATATTCAGAGCACTAAACGAGAAAAATATGCAGCCAAGAATACTATATCCAGCTAGGCTGTCATTGAAAATAGAAGGAGAGATAAAAAGCTTCCAGGACAAACAAAAAATAAAGGAATTTGCAAACACGAAACCAGCCCTTCAAGAAATATTGAAAGGGGTCCTCTAAGCAAAGAGAGAGCCTAAAAGCAACATAGACCAGAAAGGAACACAGACAATATACAGTAACAGTCACCTTACAGGCAATACAATGGCACTAAATTCATATCTTTCAAAGGTTACCCTGAATGTAAATGGGCTAAATGCCCCAATCAAAAGACACAGGCTATCTGATTGGATTAAAAAACAAGACCCATCAATATGCTGTCTGTAAGAGACTCATTTTAGAACCAAAGACACCCCCACATTGAAAGCGAGAGGGTGGAAAACAATTTACCATGCTAATGGACACCAAAAGAAAGCTGGGGTGGCAATCCTTATATCAGACAAATTAGATTTTAAAACAAAGACTGTAATAAGAGAGGAGGAAGGACACTATATCCTACCTAAAGGGTCTATCCAACAAGAAGATCTAACAATTGTAAATATCTATGCCCCTAACATGGAAGCAGCCAATTATATAAGGCAATTAATAACAAAAGCAAAGAAACACATTGACAACAATACAATAATAGTGGGGGACTTTAACACCCCCCTAACTGAAATGGACAGATCATCTAAGCAAAAGATCAACAAGGAAATAAGGACTTTAAATGACACACTGGACCAAATGGACTTCACAGACATATTCAGAACATTCCATCCCAAAGCAATGGAATACACATTCTTCTCTAGTGCCCATGGAACATTCTCCAGAATAGATCGCATCCTAGGTCACAAATCAGGACTCAGCCGGTACCAAAAGATTGGGATTATTCCCTGCATATTTTCAGACCACAATGCTTTGAAACTAGAACTCAATCACAAGAGGAAAGTCGGAAAGAACTCAAAGACATGGAGGCTAAAGAGCATCCTACTAAAGAATGAATGGGTCAACCAGGAAATTAAAGAAGAATTAAAAAAATTCATAGAAACCAATGAAAATGAAAACACAACTATTCAAAACCTTTGGGATACAGCAAAGGCAGTCCTGAGAGGAAAGTATATAGCAATACAAGCCTTTCTCAAGAAACAAGAAAGGTCTCAAATACACAACCTAACCCTACACCTAAAGAAGCTGGAGAAAGAAGAGGAAATAAAGCCTAAACCCAGAAGGAGAAGAGAAATAATAAAGACCAGAGCAGAAATCAATGAAATAGAAACCAGAAGAACAGTAGAACAGATGAACGAAACTAGGAGCTGGTTCTTTGAAAGAATTAACAAGATGATAAACCCCTGGCCAGACTTATCAAAAAGAAAAGAGAGAGGAACCAAATCAACAAAATCATGAATGAAAGAGAAGAGATCACAACCAACACCAAAGATATACAAACAATTATAAGAACATATTCTGAGCAACTCTATGCCAGCAAATTAGATAACCTGGAAGAAATGGGTGCATTCCTAGAGATGTATCAACGACCAAAACTGAACCAGGAAGAAATAGAAAACCTGAACAGACCTATAACCACTAAGGAAATTGAAGCAGTCATCAAAAATCTCCCAACAAACAAAAGCCCAGGGCCAGATGGCTTCCCAGGGGAATTCTATCAGACATGTAAAGAATGAATACCTATTCTCCTGAAACTGTTCCAAAAAATAGAAATGGAAGGAAAACTTCCAAACTCATTTTATGAGGGCAGCATTACCTTGATCCCAAAACCAGACAAAGACCCCATCAAAAAGGAGAATTACAGACCAATATCCTTGATGAACATGGATGCAAAAATTCTCACCAAAATTCTAGCTAATAGGATCCAACAGTACATTAAAAGGATTATTCACCATGACCAAGTGGGATTTATCCCTGGGCTGCAAGGTTGGTTCAACATCCACAAATCAACGTGATACAATATATTAACAAAAGAAAGAACAAGAATCAGATGATCCTCTCAATAGATGCAGAAAAAGCATTTGACAAAGTACAGCATCCTTTCTTGATCAAAACTCTTCAGAGTATAGGGATAGAGGGTACATACCTCAATATCATAAGAGCCATCTAGGAAAAACCTACAGCAAATATCATTCTCAATGGGGAAAAGCTGAGAGCTTTCCCCCTAAGGTCAGGAACGCGGCAGGGATGTCCACTATCACCACTGCTATTCAACATAGTATTAGAAGTCCTAGCCACAGCAATCAGACGACAAAAAAAATCAAAGGCATCCAAATTTGCAAAGAGGAAGTCAAACTCTCACTCTTTGCAGATGATATGATACTATATGTGGAAACCCAAAAGACTCCACCCCAAAACTGCTAGAACTCATACAGGAATGCAGTAAAGTGGCAGGATATAAAATCGATGCACAGAATCAGTGGCATTCCTATACACCAACAACAAGACAGAAGAGAGAGAAATTAAGGAGTTGATCCCATTTACAATTGCACCCAAAACCATAAGATACCTAGGAATAAATCTAACCAAAGAAGCAAAGAATCTGTACTCAGAAAAGTATAAAATACTCATGAAAGAAATTGAGAAAGACACAAAGAAATGGAAAAACGTTCCACGCTCATGGATTGGAAGAACAAACATTGTGAAGATGTCAATGCTACCTAGAGCAATCTACACATTCAATGCAATCCCCATCAAAATACCATCCAACTTTTTCAAAGAAATGGAACAAATAATCCTAAAATTTGTATGGAACCAGAAAAGACTCCGAATAGACAGAGGAATATTGAAAAAGAATAGCAAAGCTGGTGGCATCACAATTCTGGACTTCCAGCTCTATTACAAAGCTGTCATCATCAAGACAGTATGGTACTGGCACAAAAACAGACACATAGATCAATGGAACAGAAGAGAGAGCCCAGAAATGGACCCTCAGCTCTATGGTCAACTCATCTTTGACAAAACAGGAAAGAATGTCCAATGGAAAAAAGACAGTCTCTTCAACAAATGGTGTAGGGAAAATTGGACAGCCACATGCAGAAGAATGAAACTGGACCATTTCCTTACACCACACATGAAAACAGACTCCAAATGGTTGAAAGACCTAAGTGTGAGACAGGAGTCCATCAAAATCCTAAAGGAGAACACAGGCAGCAACCTCTTCGACCTCAACCACAGCAACTTCTTCCTAGAAACATCGCCAAAGGCAAGGGAAGCAAGGGCAAAAATGAACTATTGGGATTTCATCAAGATAAAAAGCTTTTGCACAGCAAAAGAAACAGTCCACAAAACCAAAAGACAACTGACAGAATGGGAGAAAATATTTGCAAATGACATAGCAGGTAAAGGGCTAGTATCCAAAATCTATAAAGAACTTATCAAACTCAACACCCAAAGAAGTCATGAACAGACATTTTTCCAAGAAGACATCCAAATGGCCAACAGACACATGAAAAAGTGCTCAACATCGCTCGGCATCAGGGAAATCCAAATCAAAACCTCAATGAGATACCACCTCACACCCGTCAGAATGGCTAAAATTAACAAGTCAGGAAACGACAGATGTTGGCGGCGATGTGGAGAAAGGCGAACCCTCCTACACTGTTGGTGGGAATGCAAGCTGGTGCAACCACTCTGGAAAACAGTATGGAGGTTCCTCAAACAGTTGAAAATAGAGCTACCCTACGATCCAGCAATTGCACCACTGGGTATTTACCCCAAAGATACAAATGTAGGGATCCGAAGGGGTACGTGCACCCCAATGTTTATAGCAGCAATGTCCACAATAGCCAAACTGTGGAAAGAGCCAAGATGTCCATCGACAGATGAATGGATAAAGAAGAGGTGGTATATATACACGATGGAATATTATGCAGCCATCAAAATGAATGAGATCTTGCCATTTGCAACGACATGGATGGAACTGGAGGGTGTTATGCTGAGTGAAATAAGTCAATCAGAGAAAGACATGTACCTAATGACCTCACTGATATGAGGAATTCCTAATCTCAGGAAAGAAACTGAGGGTTGCTGGAGTGGTGGGGGTGGGAGGGATGGGGTGTCTGGGTGTTAGACATTGGGGAGGGTATGTGCTATGGTGAGTGCTGTGAATTGTGTAAGACTGTTGAATCACAGATCTGTACCTCTGAAATAATGCAATATACGTTAAGAAAAAAAAAAAAGATAGCAGGAGGGGAAGAATGAAAGGGAGTAAATCAGAGGGGGAGACGAACCATGAGAGACGATGGACTCTGAAAAACAAACTGAGGGTTCTAGAGGGGAGGGGGTGGGGGGATGGGTTAGCCTGGTGATGGGTATTAAAGAGGGCACGTTCTGCGTGGAGCACTGGGTGTTATGCACAAACAATGAATCATAGAACGCTACATCAAAAACTAATGAAGTAATGTATGGTGATTAACATAAAAATAATTTAAAGATTGAAAAAATATTTAGAGGGAAAGAAGAAATCAAGGCAAGGGTGTGGAAAGAAATTTATGCCATCCAGAAATTCTCAGGTGTGGGAGTAAAGAATGGTATTTCCACCAAAATGGGCATATCATCAGTTGGTGATAGCAATGGCAGGATTTTGTTTGTTGATTTGCTTTACTTGCTTGCTTGTTTATAACATTAAAGCATATAGGGTATCTAGCCAGTGATGCTGTAGTAATGCACATAAAAGAGGTATCTTACTGATGATCATTCCAAGCCCACATTGACATAAGACACATGACCAAACTGGAGATATTAAATAGGAATATATTATGTGCTATCAAGGAATGAACAGGGGCATCTGGGTGGTTCAGTCCATTGCTCAATGAAGCATCTGCCTTCAGCTCAGGTCATGATCCCAAGGTTCTGGGATCAAGCCCCACAACAGGCTCCCTGCAGAGTGTGGAGCCTGTTTCTCCCTCTCCCTCTGCTGCTCCCCCGCTCACGCTCTCCCTTGCTCCCACACTCTCTCTTCTCCCCTCCCGCTCCCGCTCGCCCCTCCCCCGCTCTTCCTCCTCCCCCTCTCCCCCTTTAAGGAAAAAAAAAAGGAATGAATAAAGATGGATCTCTTCTGATACGTTGTTTTGGGTGGATATCATAGAGTACTTGGTTGGTTTTGTTTGTTTGACCGTCTTATATATTTGCCTGAGGTGATAAGTAGAAAAATAGTACATGGAAAGAAGAAATTGAACAAGAAAGCCAAATATCTAAAAGGAGATTTGGATAGAGAAGAAGAATGAGGGCTACGGGAAAATAAACCGGGCTACTAATAAATTTAAAGCACTGACATCATATGTAGGATTCTTGAAATTCTAAAACCACTGTTGTGTGTGCTCATGCCTTTGCTTTAAGAATGTCCTTGAGACGCACACTAAGGACTCATGTGATCAAAGTCCAGAATTTCATGTATTCCTCAGAAAGCAGTTCAGTCTTTCATCCAACTCTATGCAAATTCTAAAGCCCTCATCCAAGTCCATTATCTAAGAAAGTAGTTGAAAGCAGGGACCCAAGGAAAGTGCACGCCTAAAAGGTATCTAAACTCGGCCATTATTTAGTTCTGTGATGCTGGATCAAGTTACATAACCTGTCTGGGCCTCAGTTCCTGAAGCTATAAATGGGGAACACAGCAGTCAAACTTGCAAGGTTTTTGCGAGGACTCAATGAATTAATACATAACAAAATGCTTAGGAATAGTGCCTGGCACATTAGAAAACACCATTGAAGTGTCAGCTATTACTATGATTTTTTTTTTATTAATAGTAGTGTGCTAAAATAATTATCACACAGCTACTCAGTAAAAAAAGACCATCCCTTCTTTCCCATCACCTCTCTCCCTCACCCAATTTTGAACAAATATGGGGGACCCCTTGGTCTTCTCTTCCATTTGCACAGTGCCTGGCACATTCCCCATCCGTGTCAACCACACTAATATGGTTATGTCAAAACTTAAACAAACATTATAGAGTTAGACCGGTGATAAATTGCTGTAGGGTTATTGAGCTCACTACTACTTAGAGCCTTGGAGTTTTAAAGATCACTGATTCCAAATCTATTACCCTCTTTCTCTAGTCTTTAGATATTATTTAATTTATCCCAATCATCTATATACTGGTGTATACTTTACCCCTACATCTAACTCCCCAACTGTTATAAATAGTTCTCATTCCTGAACAAGGAATCATGAAACTTTAAAAATACCAAACTCATGATTATAATGGTTTTAAAATACAGCTGATCATTAAAATCACCAGGTAGGCTCTTCAACACCATATTTCACCCTGACCAACAGAATCCATGTACTTGGTGTGGGGCCCTAGAACTTTTTCCTAGAAGCATCTAAAATAATTCTAATATTCATCTTAGTTTAGACATCACTGTTCTACCAAGACACAGGATGGTGCCTTTCATCTAACATCATCAAGTCATATCTAACACTTGAACCTGGACTTAGGGAAATGAGGAGCATAAAACCATTATACTGAGAGGAAAAAAGACATTTTTCATGTCTTTTTGATGTCTTGATATTCTTTTTGAGGCCTTACATATAAAGAGGACCTATTTAAATACAGATACTGTCTGCTTGGGAAAAGTTTCCATCCCTTCTGGGGTAGCTTTCGGAGTAATTCTGATTTGTCTAAACTTCTACTTCTGGAATATCATCAAGTGCTCAGTCTGTTGCTAATTCTAGAAACCCATTAAAGAAGAATTCCCCTCACTCTGACAAGGACACCTATAGACAGAAAAAAATGTAAAAGACTGAAAATTGCAAATCAATATGCCTAGAGCCATGATAAATATGCAAACTTATGGTATGAAAAGGGAAAGCCGGTATGACAAGAAACTGAGGGATGTATCCATACTAAACAAGACCTTTTTCTTTAGACTCTCGTCTCCTTCAAAGTTTGTGTATATATCACATTCTGAAAGGAAATCAACTATCCTGCCAAACAGGTACTTGGTAGCTGGCTGGCAGCCAGAAAATATTTCATAGTTTTATCTTCCATTGGACTGGATTAAGTGATATTGGAATAGATTTCTTTTTGTGTGTATTCATTTCTTGTTATTTTGGGGTAGTTGGTAGGGAAGGAGTAGTGAAAAAAAATCTTCATATGAACCATTAAAGATGTTAAATTCTGTCACACAGAGTCTCATAGAGATATGGCTATTTCTCCCACTTTTCTGAGAATAGTCAACTTAAAACACAATGAGTCAGATTTGCCTACCTGCATTTTGTTTCAGGCATAGAGAACCTTCCTCACTAGGATCTGAATGGGAAAGTATCAGAACTCTCCTGCCTCAGGTTTCATTTGATCTACAGATCATAGTCCATGAAGCAGCCCATCTGATTTAAACAATTCAAAGAACTAAGTAACAGAAAAAAAGATATGAGATTTGGAAATCATAGGCTATTTAGGGCCTAGTGCCCTAACCTATACCAGGACTTCTCTAAATTATTTAATGGCTATGGCATCCAAAAACAGAATGTCCCTTAAAAAGAATACTCTTAAAAGAAAAGCTTGAGTGTACAGGAAATAAATTTCTTCTCCCACAGCACACCGTGACTACCACTACCTCGGGACTTGTCATGCTATTCACCAGCTGCTCACCTCCCCCATGATACAGAGAGCTCCTGCAGGGCAGGGACATCTTGCCTGGCACATGGACATCTAGAACCAGCACTTGCTGAATCCGTGGCTATAATAATCCCCCTTTCAGTTTAGAAAGAAATAATCCTCAACTTAGAGGGAAAATAACGCAATGCTTAACCACATGCTCTCTATAGTTTGCCTGGATCCAGATTCCAGTTCTTCCTAGCTGTGTGACCTGGGGCAAGAATACTACAGACCAAATACCTCCTGGGCCTCAGTTTGTCCATTCTAAAATAGCATTTACCTCCTAGGGCAGTTATAAGAATTAAAAGCAAAGTATATATGTAGCGCTGAGAACAGGGCCTGACACGAACCACATACTAGAGGATTAGCTGACACTATATGCTACTTGTATATGCACCTCAATCTTCCCCAGTCATCTGAGATAAACACTAATGGCCCACTTTACAGATAGGAAAGCTGAGGTCTAACTAAGCTCTTAATTGGCAGATATCTTAAATTGGTTATGCCTATTTCCAAAGTTTTTGCTCTTTGCCCTACTCCAGAGTGTCTCGCTTTTGAGTATCTATTTAATTCAGATCAATTTATCAAGATTCTAGTAAATAAAAGGGATTAGAACATAAAAAGATGAACAAGGCATAATGTCTGTCTTCAAGGAGGGGCTTAGAGTTAACAGTGGAAGAAGATGTGGATACAACTATTTTAGTACAAAGAAAACATTACAAGTAATATCACAGGGTTCTGAGGTTCTAGGAATTACTAAAGGCAAGAAAGACTTCACGCAAGAGGTAGTTTTCAATTGGCCTTACAGGACTCATGCATGGAAATGACAGGCAACGGTGAGAATAGGAAAGGAAGACCTAGCAGGTGGAAATCATAGTGTGAGCAATACTAGAGATGCAAAACCACACACACACACACACACACACACACACACACACACACACACACACACACACACACACACACACACACACACACACACACACACCCGCCCTCGCTCAGGGAGTGAGATAGTTAAGTTTGCTGCCCTGAAGTATAACTAAGCTTGGAGAGATAGTACGTGGTCACTTTGGGGAGGATCCTCAAAGTTATGCTAAGAACTAAAACGCTTTGTAAGTCACGGGAGGTTAGTCTAGGTTTCTGAATAAGCTTATGAGAAGAAGTGTAGAGGTGGCCATATGACCAAAGCTGTATTTTAGGATATGTAGGACATACAGGTAATGGAAAGGACATGAAATGTGAAGAAGCAGGGCCAGGGAAAACAATTCAAAGAAAAGTATTGTCCTAAATCAGGATACTAACACTGAGAAAGAGAAGAGGGAAAGAAGGCTAAAAGATAAAAGCAGAAATAGAAAATGACTAGAAGTAAAGAAATAGGGCAAATATGATTCCAAAATAGAGCATTTATATGGTGGCTGAAAATATACTGCATTATCTCATTAAATTCTTACAACAACCTTGCAAGAAAATACCATTTCTCACAAAGGGAAAGCAGTCTATGAATACTGACTCTTGTCAGTCTATGAAATTGGAAGAATCACTTAGCCTCTCCCAGATTCAATTCCTTATATGTAATATGCAGATGACAATACCTATTCTACAGTGGTGGTGTGAAAATGAAACTAATATTTATAACTTGCCTTAAAATATATTATCTGCTCATTAAAGCAATCTTGTGAGAAAAATTTTACTGTGAAAGTAATGGTTAAATTGCTACAACCACATTTCTAGTGAGAATCAAAAATAAAATTCAATCTCATATCTTTATAATCCAGTCTCTTGTCTAACATTCCATGTTTCCCCTCATAGGAAAATGAGATCACCTGAGTCCTCAAATGAGTCCCAAATCAACATTAGAAGAAAAAAGCATTTAATTAGAAGATCGTGTGTTTTGTTCTAAATCTGAGCCTGACCATTATTTATCAAGTAGACTCTTTACAAATTACCATTCCATATGTAAAAATTATAATTCACATACTGTATTAGAAAATTAGGATTCACTGCCTTATAGATCTTCCCAATAGAAGTTTCATGAAGCACTGAGCATTTGGGGGGGAACTCTTATTGGAAAGACCCATTCATCAGAAGTTACCTTGTTTTTCAATCCCATTAGCTATGTGAGATTTGGAAATATTTGATAAGATTTTTAACTTTTTATCCCAAGATGTTATCAAAATATTAAAGCCAGTATTCACTGTGTATGTCACATCTTGGAAAGGAAACACCTGTCCTTTAATGGCTAAAATGACATCTGGAATTTTGTTTTGCAGACATGCAATATTCAGATTAATTTTTAATTTCCTAATTTCTTAAAGGGCAAATCTTAAAACTGGATTTTCTTCCTCACAATACTGAAAATGTAAAAATGTCAAGATCATTGGTCAAGTAGCCATAATTAGAGAAGGGTACGACTTTTGCTTTAAATCTAAATCATCTCAGGCCAAGTAATTGATGTTTGGATAATAGAACACCAGCTAACCACTCCGACACCAGAATGTAAAGGCAACCATAGTTTTAGCCAATTCTGAATAAGAGGCATAATTTTTCTGCTTCAGCTTACTTGGCCTCATTCCCATCCCAACGGTCAAAAACAAAAAAGGTAACTTGTTGGAGCCACAAAATGGGTTGTACTCAACAGTAAACGGATGGTTATCAGATGGCAGACTAGCTAGGGCACAAGTAGCCACATAGTTCACCATATGTTGTCTGCTGCCGTGTTGTGCTTTCTTTCTCCATATGAGCACTGGAAATGAGGAAGATGCATATACAAATCCAAGAGGAAAATTTTTATCAATTGTCAGATAAAGCCAAACACCAAACAAGAATAGGAGCAAAGAAATCTCCACTCCCACAAACATGTCATCCAACTGATAAATCTGGCATCAGTGGATGACAAACAAATAAAGGAGAAACAAGACAGGAAAGTGGATTCATTAAGAATAATTAAAGTGTTCCTTCACACAGAGGTGATATGACTGACCTTCCATCAGAAGCATTATTCACATGTGAATTCCACGCAAATCCAGTCCCACTTTCTAGCCTGGTTGCCATTGTAATACACTACACGTACATACAGAATGACTAGCCTGGGTCAGGAAAGGGGTCTCCAATTCCAGAAAAGCAAGCAAACTGCCATAACCAACATCAGTAAATGGCTAACCAGATCTTGAGGAAGGGAAGCAGCAACCTCTTTTAGAGGGGAGAGAAAGCAAGGCTGAGGTACTACAGTCAAGGTTAGCAATACACAGGAGAAAAGTTACTGAAGAAACTCTTAAAACTCAAGCTAAGATAGAAAATATTTTTGAAAAAGAGTTCCCATATTTATGTTTAAATCTGAACAATTCTCTTCCAATATTATATTTTTGTAATTAAACACCATGCCTTCCTCTCCAAAAAAAAAAAAAACAAAAGCAAAAAGAAAATTCATTTTCATTCTGACTCCATTTGTCTGAAAACAAAGATTTCTATACAGAACAAAAATGAAAAAGCTGAGGTGAGGTCTTTAAAAAGAAAACCTACTAGGTTTCATGGTGGCTTAAAATAACATAAAAGTAAGCTTTTCATTTTACTTAAATATTATATACTCACTGCTTCCTGCTCCTCACATCATTTCAACTGCATGGTATTCTCTTTTGCTTCAGGACCAGGGATTTTGTCAGTAACACAAATGGACAATCTGGGGGAGACTGGACACAGATGTTGGGCTGTCCCAGTGGAGCGAGACTGGACAGATGGAGAGGCTGTTAGGAAAAGCCTCGAAGCAAACTAAAGGAAGACAGGCCAGATACGGAAGGAAGTTCAGGCAGGCAGGTGTTAAGCATTAAATAGGTCTAAAAGTAGACAACAGGTAGAGAGCCCCACAGATGAATAGAGTTTATCATCCCATGACTGAGGGCCAGCAATAAGAAGAGGTTCAATTAATCAGACAGACAGCATCTGGGGAATCTAGCTACTCATAGTGGAAACACAACTACAGGAACCAAAGATCAGTAGCAAAGCCCAGCTAGGACATCCAGGTCCAAACCCAGAAGCAAAACTGACACAAGGCGTACTTCATGAGCTCTGGATCCAGGAAGTCTGTTTCCACCACTAGGGCAAATATTTCCCAGAACTGAGCATTGGGATTAACATGTGACAGGATTAAGAGTATCCATTAAGTACATGAAGCATCTGATACAGTATCTAAAAGATAATCCCTAAGCAGAAAATAATTTCAGGAAATTTAAATGTGTACACCTATTTGACCAAATAAGAAATAGGAAAAAAAGAAAAGAAAAAACAATACTAGGCTACCTTAGGATTTAACTAGAAAAAGAAAGGTCAATTTTTTTTAGGCTCACCAATTGCTGACCCCCAATCCTCAACAGTAATTAAGACTAACAAGGGTCTATTGATTACACCTGCTGTTCTGGAATCTGGCCATCAATGGCCAGAGGAATGAGTATGGGACTGATGAGCTGTCCTTTAGTCAAACCAAATAGCACCAGTATACAGGGTTATGACTTCAGCATCCCTGGGAACTGTTAATATTGAAGGCTCCACCCCACATAATTTTCAACATAATAAGGCACACCTACATATAAGCAAAATTTATAATACTTTAAGAATTGAGTAGAATTGCATTTGACATAGAGCATTCTTACCGTTTACATATCTATTTAAATATTTATCAATTTTGAGTCTATTGGTTTTTTAATTATTTTCAGCTGTCCTTTTTTCTAATTGCAAATACTTGCGTAGGCTCTAGGCCTGATGGTGTTTTGTTTATTTTTTTCCCAAATGGCAGAATTTTGTAATCCTCCAAAGACACATTTTAATGTTTTATGAGAGGGATTTCATGGATTAAAAAAGGACTCGGAGTAACTTACAAGTAAGCCCGGTCAAGGCTCAGTAAATAGCTCAGATACAATAGGTAGTAAATTGCTTTAAAAGAATTGGTTATCATTTGGAGATGAGTATTTATTCATTCAACACACAGTGAATGTCCACTCTGTCTGAATACTATTGCTCGGGATTAGAAAGATAGCAATGAACAGAATGGCATGGACTTTTGGTCATGAAGTTTTCAATCTAGCCACTCAGATACCCAGAAATATGTGATCCATTCCTTAATTGTATCTAATATTTCTCAAGTGATTACTGTTTCTGCAGAGTTCTTACTCACCTGATGAAATAGCATGTATTAACTTCAATAAACAGTGAGAGTGGAATTTAAAATGTGCAGAGCATGAAGCTTTGGTTCTTATGTAACACTGTGAAAAAACTATCCATAATTTCAGAGAGTCCATATAATTAGGCTGTGAAGTGCATCACAAGAGTAGGGCTTGAATCCAGCTCTACCATTTTCCTGGTGTGACCTTAGGCCAGTTACCCAACCATCTTGAACCTTCCTTTCCTCACCTGCAAATAGGTGCAATAATGTCTACTTTGTGGGATTGTCGTAAGGTTTAACAATGTAAATGAAGGGCTTGGCATATTGGCATAGATACTCAGCATGGACTTGCAGCTACTGTTGTTGAAATTTTTACAGATGAAATTGATTTATCTCATTCCAAGAAAGGGAAAATAAGAAACACAATTGAAAGGGTATTTGAAACTATCCAGTTGAAGAAAGCTCTTATAGAATTATTATGTAAACTCAGTTTTCTCCTTCTAAGACTCCATGGCAATTCAAGAAAAATAGTGTTACTAATCTCAACCCTTCAAAAGTCAAGCAGAGATAATACCACTTTGTGAATCTCTTTTAAGAAAATAAATCAAAATATCTATGCACAAAGTATTCATTACATGTTATTTAAAATGTTGAATAGCTGTAAGCGCCCAAATGTCCAACAATAGCGCATGTTTAGGCAAATTATGCTATATCTATTAGCTAGACAATATAAATTGATACTTTAAGACCTCTAAATTATAATGTAGGTGTATTTCTGAAATGATATCAAAGAAAAATCAGTGTACAAATTTGTGAATACAGCTATTTAAAAATACATGTAGAAATAATTTAGAAGAGTCCACATCAAAATGATACCAGATGTGTAAGAGCAGTAGTATAAGAGTAATTTTATTTTTCTTCTTTTTCTCCCATTCCATATGTCTCTCTGGTACTTCTACACTTAAGAAAACAAAACTGATATTTAAAAAGTAGCACATATACATCATGGTCCTTACATTAAAGTTTGGCAATCTATTAGAGGGTTAAGGAATCTTTTGAATATTTGAGAGGCTAAGGAGGATGGTAATTACCTCCAATGTCACTTCATCCACAGTAACTACAGTTTCCTTCTCAGCATTGATGGAAGGTAAGACCAACATATTATCCAGACTTAGCTCTGTGGGTTATACTGATGCCATTGAGTAGAGTGGGCTGGAAACAATCAGATTAACTACATAATGAACAGATGTATTCAGTCTCCAATAAGATTCTCACACACACTGAATCCTAATTAGCAGAAGTGCAACTGATTTGTCAGTACTGTGAAGGTTAATTTTATTCCAGTCCACGTTTTATGAAGTATTAACTGACTGATAGTACTTATGACAAATTTGTCAAATGAAATTCTCCCCCCAAAAGAGAAAAGGAGAGATCTCTGAGCAGTCTTTTTAATAGTCTACTGAGGACTTATTCCTCCTCTGAGTTAACTGGGGTGGCAAGCAGAGAATGAGGGAAGCAAGCTCTGAGCACTTTGGAGCTGAAGGTGCAGAGCTGAGCAGATTTGGAAAACAAACGCACTTGTTAATTCCCAAAGCGATTTTAAGAGCAGAATCCTGAAAGAACTGCCAAATAAAATTAATCCTTTAAAATGATAATGCAAATTTTTAAATCACAATGGAGAGCTGGAAGTTTAAAGAGAATATTTCAATATTGCATGTATCTTAACTTCAAGCTAACCAGGCCACCTATGGGTAGATGCTTCCATTATTTCCTACAGTTGTAAGTTCAGATCCAGAAGCATGTATTAAGGGTGAGACAGAGGGAGAATAGGAAAGGGAGAGAGGGAGAGGATGGATGGAAGGATAAAGAAGGAAAAGAGGAGAAAGAAGATTTGGAGAATCCATAGTTAAGATCATTCTAAAAAAATAAAGGAAGTATTTATCTCTGTGTATGTGTGCCCTTGTGAATCGATATGTAACTTTAAAATGTTTTATCAAAAGATTAATTCTAAATACCAGTAGTTTGCAATAAACAATGCAAACAACAGAAAACAGTAATAACTAATTCCTATGCTTGGTCAGTGGAGGCAACAGGAAAATCCAAACATGAAAATTGTTCTTCAGCTATAACATAATTAATAACATTACTGCATATTTGCTGTCCTTTGCAGATTTAAAATCTTAAAAGTAAAAATAAATGTTAAAAGGCAGTAGGGTCCTAGAGACAATATAAATTCTCAGTGTTTATAAAAAATTACCTATTCAGTCAGCGAACAAATATTTATTGATGCTACATGCCAAACACCCCACTAATTCCATAAATTTCTGTCCTTACAGATATGGTTTCTACCCACTTAGGGCTTTTAGTCTGGTGGGAGACAGTTAGTAAATGCACATTAAAAAGATCATTATAAACTGTGATGGGTACTGAGTGGAGGAATACATAGAAATATAAAATCTGTGGCTAATGGGTGGGTTTGTCCTCACCTGGTGCATCAGAAAAAACTCTGAGAAAGTATGATCTGAGATATATAGAACCAGTAGAAATTCAGCAGGCTATGAGAGGAAGAGTATGGGAATAGCACAGGCATAGGTTCTGTGCCTGGATGGATCTTGGCCTTAAAGGATATGCAATCAATGTAGGTGACATAATAAGAATTGAGTTGGGGATAACGGGAGGTTATTAAGGAAAAAAATAAAGCTTAGCTTCCCTGTCCCATCTGACATAAGGAAAGAAAGGGCAGGATTATTTATCCAAAGGACTAAGTAGTCATTTTATCTCTACCTCCTTTCCCTTTCCCCACTCTCCAACTCCTAATCAGGTCCATTATATGGTATCAGACTGAGAAAAGGGATGAAGTTAGGGGTAGAGGTATAGGGTTTGCGTTATAGCAGAATCCCAGGTCTCAGTTTTGCAACACAGGATGCCTACCAAAGGTGGACAATATAAATCATGACCAGAAAAACCACAGTGAGGGTTCCTGTGGGTGTGGACAAGCACTTGAGTCTATGGAGGTTGGGGGTAGGCAGCGAGGACTGCCCTTGGCAGCCTTGAGGATGATCTTCACTACCGTATGTCCAACACTGTGCTAATATCTTTACTGGGATTATCTCATTGGATACTGACAACCATCTGTAAGTTAAAGACTACTGTTTTCCCTATTTTACACATGAGGGAAGAGCAGGAGGCTTTAAGAGATAAATAATTTGCTCAACATCATGTGGCTTATAAATTCAGTACTTGAGCTAGAGGAGTCTGACTCTGGCCTCCCTGATCTAAATCTACTGTACTATCTGAGACTGAATCTTCCAGGGCCCAAGGTGACTAAGTTTGTGAGCAGATTCAATTTGTTTATAGAAATAAAAGTGTCTTTACCCTCTAGTGTTGTGGCAAAGGATCTATAGCAGCTTCATTTCAATAGCTCATCTGGATAGTGAATAGGAGAGGGGCAAGAGTAAGTATAGGAAAATCAGTTATGACATCATCAAAAGTCCAGGAAGAGATTGGTGGCTTGGTTTAAGGTTAAGCCTAACATTTCTAACAATGGACCCAGAGTGACATGGTCAGATTTTAGAGATGTTTAAGAAGTAAAATCATGGATCATGGCAATGGGTTGTTCTAGCAGGGTCAAGAATTAGCAAGGATCAGTAATGACATCTGCCCCAAATCTCCTTTTGTTGAGTATATATGCTCTAGAACTCAAAGGAGGTGTCTGGCAGAAGATACAGATTTGGAAGCCAATCACACAGTGATGAATTCTGATTCATATTTTAAAACGGTCCTTCCCAACTATAAAAATGTATTAGAGCAATTTTATAAAAATTTCATTGCAAAAACCTTCTGGTAAAAGAAACAAAATAGCAGGTCATATAGTTCCAAATCTAATTTTAAGGTAAGAATATGGAAATACCTTTTTTCACACTAGAGTTATCTATGTATTTTTCAATGCCAAGATTGAAAGTGGAACTGAATGACTCATCACCAAAGTGGGCCAATTGTCTGCAAACTGATGGGAAAATATCAGTACAGTTATGCACCTAGGGATAGTCAGCTTCAAAAATAATTTTAACTGCATGAGTCTTATATCATTTTCTTAAAAGCCAAAAGACATGTCTTCTGATGTGTCTTTTAAGACAGGATACTTCCTGTGGTTGATAGGCCTAAATTATTTACCATAATATTAATGCCCTCCTAAAATAACTTACTTCAGCAATCAATGCTTTCCTTACAATACTGAGGACAGATTGTCACCTACCTGATACAATGTCAGGAAACTAAGAAGATTCTCTGCCATATTACTTCTATTTCAAATCATCTCCCCTTCTTTCTCCTTCATTTTACCAACCAACATTTAAAAAGAAGTTTGTTACCCAGGACTTTCATATTCTCATTTTCATGCATCAGTTTTTTCTAAGTAGATTTTACCTAGCCCAAGCTCTGTAAGAGTTTCTAAAGGATAAGAGACAGTTTTGTGATAATAAATAAACAGACTGAGAGAAAGTTAAAGAAAATGTATACCTGTATCAAATCATCTGCCACATTTCAATATCAGAAATCTAGGGAAAGGAGTAGTTCAATTAAATTCTTCCAGATTAGGCAGATATGTTTGCATACTGTGGCTGACTATGAGGCCCAGTCCACACCCCTGGTACAAATTGCTCAGCAATACCTATTTTACTTGAGAACCACAGGGACTAATTCATTACTCAAAAGACATTTAAATACAACTCACTGTCTTAGGCAATTCAGGCTGCTAAAACAAAGTGCCATAGACAGGTGTCTTATAAACAACAGAACGTATTTCACAGTCTGGAGGCTGAAAGTCCAAGATCAGGGTGGCAGTATGGTCGAGTTCTGGTGAGGGACCTCTTCCCTTTTACAGAGGGTCATCTTCTCATGTTGTCCTCACATGGAAGAAAGAAAAAGCTCCTGCTCTGGCCTCTTCTTCTAAGGGTACTAATCCCATTCATGAGGGTTCTACTCTCTTGAACCAATTACCTCCCAAAGAGTCCACCTCCAATACCATCACATTAAGAATGAGATTGCTGGGCACCTGGGTGGTTCAGTTGGTTAAGCATCTGACTCTTGATTTCAGCTCAAGTCACGATCTCAGGGTGATAAGAGCAAATGCCCTGTCAGGCTCTGTGCTCAGCCTGGAATCTATTTGAAATTCTCTCTCTCTCTCCCTCTGCTCCTCCCCCACCCCTCAAGCATGTGCTCCTGTGCTCTCTCTCTCTAAAATAAATCTTTAAAAAAAAAAAAAGAATTATATTTCAGCATATGAATGGGGGAGGGAGGCATACACAAACTTTCAGTCCATAGCACCCACATTACAGTGCATTTCTGAGTTGGCAGCTATGCACCACTTAGGACCCAGCTCTCTACTCACATCCAGAACAGACATCACTAGTCAATTACCGCATGTACTCTTTCCCTCTGATACCAGATACCGAACACAGCACTGTAGACAGCCACTACTTATTAATCAGATATGGAATGTCTGATGAAACTCACTTGCCATCCCAGGAAATGGGGAAAAGCACTGGAGATGTTTGTTCTAAATTACATACTGCCACTTAACAGCAGGGTAGTTTTTGACAAATTACAGAACCTTTCCGAGCACACAGGTTGTTCCTGACTCACAAGATTGCTATGAGAACAAAGTAAATGATGTCTGTGAAAATGTTTTGTAAACACTTTAAAGTGTTGTATAAAATTATTTCTTAAGATTTTATTTATTTATTTGAGAGAGAGACAGCAAGAGAGAGAAAGAGCATGAGCAAGGCAGAGGGAGAGGGAAAGCAGGCTTCCCGCAGAGCAGGGAGCCCGATGCGGGGCTCAATGCCAGTACTCTGGGATCATAACCTGAGCCAATGGCAGACGCTTAACCAACTGAGCCACCCAGGCGTCCCTAAAATTATTTCTTGTTATCACTTTTATCTAGAGCTGCACAGGAAATGGATATATAAGGAAGTCAAATGTAAATAACTCTAAAAAATACTTTATTCAATGCTCTTGGGATACAATGGCTTTACTTGAAAATCCGTATTCTAAAATTCTGTTCCACCTGAGATGGCAGAGGTTCTGAGAGCCATCTGGGGGCTTGACGTGATGTGAACATTCCTTTTTCCTATTTGCGTGTATGTGATTGACCACGTGTGCACTAAGTAAACAAATCTTTTTGCAAGTGTGTTTCTTGATTGGTGTATGCACGCTCAAAAGGAAATGGTACTGGGTAAATAGGCATCTTAGCTTCTGCAACGAAGATATAGGAAGGAATCAAGGAGAAAAATCTCTGCTTTGAAGAGATAAAGAAAGCCTATAATCAGAGTTACCCAGGCAAAGGCATTACCTGTGGGAGGCTGCTCTACTTTGTACTCACGTAGCACCTTTCATCCAGAAAGCTCAAATCACATACTATTTAATAAGCCCCTTCATGTACACGGACCTCATTGATCCTCTCAGCAGGGTTATAGAAGCATATTATGGACCCCACCATGTGAATATGAAAACTAAGGCACTGGGAAGTGAAGTGCCTCATCAAAATGCACAAAACATAAACAAATGAAAAAATTAAGAATATAAGAATAATTATGGGTGTGATTCACTTTCTTTAGTGTGAGCTCTGATTTTTAGCTATTTATTTCCATTAAAACGCAAATATTTCCAGCAACAACCATGCATACAACAGAGAATCTCTGTGGGTAAGGAACGCTTTTTAATTAAAACAGTCTGTTACCTAAAACACCCCTTCCCCTCATTTTCATCCAACTGATAGAAGCCCATAAAACGCTTACCATTTGCAATCAGGGGAAAAAGTCTACCAGACCCTTGACAAAAATCTCAAAATTACATTTATTTATTTATTTAAACATGGAGGTAAAACAAGGACAAACGTCATAAGACACACTCTAGCCAGCTTGGGAAATAAGCAATTCACTCTTCTAGCATAATATGCTTAAAAACCCAGTGGGTGTATTAAATCAAAACACAAACAAAGCAGGCACTGCTGTTTTGCTATATGTCAAACCTTTCCCACCTCAGATCTCTGTTTCTGCTGTTTCCCAAAACATTTCTGACACCTTCAATCAAATTGATATAGTTATTCTGCTTTCAGGGCAAACAAGATCTCTAGCGCTATACCAGCCTTTTCGTAAGAAAAGAGACAAAAACATGTCTTCCTTCCTTAAGGAAACTGATAAAAGGGGATAAATATAGTCCCCTTCAGAAATTCTTATCTCTCTCGGTCAAAGGCTAAAGATCTCAGTGCTGCAAGCTGAGTGATAATAAACTTTTGAGAAAGGAAAGGGAATTCAAAATTAGGGGTATTTCATCTCTACACCAACTGTTGAGGAGAAATTCACGTTTTCCCTCCATTTAGACTCCCATTGTGATCAATGACAAATCCCTGAGCTAATTGTCTGTTCCTTGCACTTTAAAAACAGGGTGTACTAGAGTTTCTCATAAACATTTAATAAATCACTCTTTTTCTTCTTTCTACATACATGATTTATAAAGTAAACAACAAAAAGGCACATTTATAAAACAGGCCGCAAAGCCTGTTGATCCACACCAGGCAGTTTTTCTTGTGATGCCATTTCTAAATCTGCTGAAATGTGTTTTGGCAGGATTTATAAACTTTTCATAAATAATATATATGCAAAATAAAATTAAATATCAACAATAACAACAACAAATAACTCTGAGTTGTTATTGTCACAGATTTCCTGGGTGGTATTTATATGTCTCTTTTTTATATAAATATATCACAAAAACATATACAATGACATACAAAAAACAGCTCATAATCCAGAGAAGCCTCCCCCAAGCAAAAATAACAACTACAATTGCTAATCAAACACACACACACCTGAAAAGAACAAGTTAAAAAAAAAAATCAATGAATACATCATTGGAACAAAATCTACTTACAGCAAAGTACTTTTCAAATTAAGTTAATGTCTTTTGACAATAAGACGGCATGCTTGGCTTTAAGAATGATGCTACTAGAAATTAACAAAAGCCAGAAAGTTTATTTTGGATTGGAAGATTCACCTGAATGAGCAAAACTCACAGTAAAACTGTAGCAAACATCTCTTTGTGCTCAAATTTGCAATCTTAGTCTTATAGACAAAGCTGAAAAAAAGCAGAAGTGGAAGGAAAAAAAATTAAAACTCCTCAAACTATTTCTGGCAATCCCTGTGGGTGGTTTGATTTCTCCACCTAGATTTATCAACATTCCTGCTTATTTCTACCTACTTACGATTCAGCACCCAATTCTCCCCATACCTTAGCACTATGGAAGTTAAAATTTTAGTCTTTTAAAATGTTAAAACTCAGGATTATGTGTTTCAATATGAATACGTTATTATATACTGTCTACCCTGTTGTCAGGGAGATAGGTACATGGGTCAAAGTTGGAGATCAATACAAAAAAATAGGTTATCATCTGTCTGGAAAGAGCAGGGCTCCTTAGAAATGGTGACTCTACAGAAGGTAAAGCCACCCATGGGCAAATGAAAGGAATGTGGTAGATAAACCAAGGTCTCCATAACCCTCTAGAATTACAAGATAATGTTTGCACATATATAAATTTAAACCATTTCCCCACTTTAAAGAAAGATGCAAAGCACATGCTTGAGCTTCTTTAAAAAAAAAAGAACGAACATATATCAAGTCTCATAGTCCAATTTCCAAGTACAAAGTCAATCTCTGCCTAAAATGAACATGTTCAGGAGAGAGGGATCTCTTTGTGGGTTACTCAAGGTCTTTGTTATTTCCTCACTTGTCTCCACTAGCCTTTTCAATACTTAATGCTTATTACCCACACTACACATAGGGTAAAGTACAATTGTCTCAATTACAATAAGATTTTAATATTGATGAGGAGGCTGAAGACACAAAAATCAGACTTTAGAATTGTACAGAAATATATCTAAGGCATTATTTGCTAGTATATTCTTTCCTTTACAATTGTTTACTTTTCAACTAAATACCTGCATCCCTATTATCAAATTTTCAACACCTATATCTCCTTCTCACTCACAGCTATGGAACTTGCTTCCTAGTCCATTGAGAAAATGGAGGCAATCAAACAGAATTTACACAAGCATGCACCAAGACATCCACAGACATACATACCTGTACCTGACCCTGTTCTTCCTTACACCCTATTTTTTATGAACTATCTGTATATAATATCTCCATTTGCTCACCAGATACCACTCCCTCTCTATGAATCAAGAATATTATACCAGTAATTGTCCCTTTCCAGAATCATCACTTTCCCCTCTTTACTAGAGCATTCTAACTTATTTAGATAGAGATTTATTATAAGGACCAATATAAGCTACTAATCTCCTCCTCAACCCCTTTACTCTGCTTAATTTATCTCCATAGAACTTACCACCATCTGAATAATTACCTGTTTTCACCACCCACACTAGAATGTAATACATCTGGCGGATGCCCAATATTTTCAATGAATCAATCAAAAGCACATAGAGGTGCTCATAAATAATTACGGCACATGGTTGTTTTAGAGCATATAGTAGATGCTCGATGTTTCAAATGAAGAAATGAATGAAAATTAAAATCCTTGAACAAGCACTAATGAGTGCTTGTATCTGTAGTCTTACTCTTAAAATAAGCCAAATGAGAATACAATGATGCTCTAGGCTCAAAAACAACAGGTATCTGATCTCCCTAATAGTGCCTGGAGCAGATAGACCTTTGAAACAATTCCAATTCATCCAGAAATCCCAGGGATCATTAGGATCCAAAAAAGGAGCAAATTTCCGCCTCTCTGAAGTTGAGGCATATCAGAGCTGAGACAAAAGACCTGTGTAAGAAGCCAAGCCTTGTCACTGACTAGTTGGGGACTTCATCGAATTTATTTCATCTTTCTGAGCATTGTGTTTCTCTTCTATATGGGAGTGTTAATATCTTGACAATTGTCTTACTCGTTTTCCACTTCTCTGGGAATTTTCTTTTACACTTCCCCTCCTCCCTCAATTTTTCAACAATCTGTCTCCCTGCAGTGTCCCCATAGGATGACTTAACTTCAAACATCATAGAAAAAATAGATGTAAACGGAGGAACCACCTCACCCTCTTGCCACCTCATTCACAACTTGCAAAGGTGTCCACCTACCTGTCTCCCATCTGCCTGCTCCTAGGTCCAATGTGCACATGTGAGCTTTTAATCTCTTTTCCTCTTGCCTTCTTAAGGGCTTTATTTCTACTCTTATTTTCCCTCTACTCTGTATCACCAATTCAGCACTTTCTTTTCAATTATTTGCACCAGCATGCTAGAGTTTTCTTATACCTCTCATCTGAAACAACAAAGCAAAACAAAACAATAACAATGCAACAACAATAGCAACAGCACTGGCAATGAGAAACCTTCCGTAGTATAAATAGATCACAATTCATTCATTTCATTATTCCCATATCAAAGAATGCTTGGGCTATTTCCAGGTTTTATTTCTTTGTTTGCATTTTTTTTTATTTTTTAAATCTGCCATAAACGTTTCAGACATGTCTTCTGATAAACATGCATGAGTTTTTTCTAGATCAAATACTTACCAGTGATACTAATGGGACCTAGACTGCACACATCTTCAATTTTACCAGATAACACCAAAGTGTCTTCCTAAGTAATTGCACCAGTTCGCATTCCATGAACAGTATAAATTGTTCCATTTTCTCACCAAAGCTTATTATTACCAGATGTTTTGACATTTGCCAATCTGTTGAGTATCAAATGGTTACTTATGTAACCAAATGACTATAATTGGTATGTCCATAATTATTAAGGAGATTGAATAACTTTTAGTTGATAGATGACTTATACTTATCTCTCTGTGAAATATGCCTGTTCAGGCCTCTGGCCCTTTTTTTCTGTGAAATTCTTTGTCTTTTTCCTATTGATCTTTTTAAGAGCTCTCTATATATTCTGGAGACTAGTCATGTACTGGTTACCTGTGTTAGAGATATACACTCCCACTAGGTGGTTTGTCTTTTCTCTATGATAACTTTTGATTAAAAAAAATGTTTAAATGTACTAAAGTCTATTAATATTTTGCTTTATGGAATGTATACTTGTATCACATCTTGGACTAAGTAAGGCATGGTGTTTAAAATGCATGGTTTGCAGAGTTCTTCTGCTAGCCTGGGTTTTGGCTCCATGTTTCACCAGCTGTACAACCCTGTGTACTTAGCCTTAAATGCTTCAGTTGCCTCATCTGTAAAGTAGGGATAATCTTATAGGATTGTTGTGAGGATTAAATGTGTTAATATCTTTAACTTATTGTAACTGCACTTAACATTTTAAGTACTTAATAAGTATTGGTTATTTTTATTTAAGAAATTCTTTCTTACTCCCAGGTCATAATATATTCTCTTATATTTTCTTCTAAAAGATTTAAGGTTTGAATTTCAGACTTAAATCTTTAACCCATATAAATTTTATATTTCTGTAGAGTATGAGATATGGGCCCACAAAAATACATGGACCACTTCACAGATTTGTATATCACCTTTGCTCAGGAATAAGGGCTCATCTTCTTTGCATTGTTCCAAATTTAATATATTTAGTGCCAAAACAGGTGCTTTTGTAACATTTGATGCATTAATCTCCTACTTATTAATTTACTTATCTAGGCATCCACAACTCACACAGTCAGTTAGACTTCCTCCCTCCCCACTGACTGCCCCTCCTCAGTTCTCTTGCGGACCCCAGCTCCTCTAACTTGACCTTGAAATGTTAAATTGCTTTAGAACTGAATCCTATACCCTCTTTTTCTCGTACTCTAGTGCCTGGAAACTGAGGCCAA
This sequence comes from Eumetopias jubatus, assembly GCF_037043125.1. Classification (NCBI taxonomy): domain Eukaryota; kingdom Metazoa; phylum Chordata; class Mammalia; order Carnivora; family Otariidae; genus Eumetopias; species Eumetopias jubatus. The sequence goes on along the minus strand of NW_028274821.1, from coordinate 49,490,935 downwards.
ATTACATCAAATGCTGACTTTTTCACTGAGTAAGTATATGAGCAATTATTTAACTTCTCTTTGCCTCTGTTCCCCATCAGTAAAACTGATATAATAACATTTCTTGGGGCAGCTGGGTGGCTCAGTCATTAAGCGTCTGCCTTCGGCTCAGGTCATGATCCCAGGGTCCTGGGATCGAGCCCCGCATCGGGCTCCCTGCTCGGCGGGAAGCCTGCTTCTCCCTCTCCCACCCCCTCTGCTTGTGTTCCCTCTCTCGCTATGTCTCTCTCTGTCAAATAAATAAATAAAATCTTAAAAAAATTTTTTCTTACCTTGCTGGATTGTTATGAGTATTAAATAAACAAATTAACACATGTACATCACTTACAACAGTATTTGGTATTTGGCAGGTGCTGAATAAATAGTAGCTATTATTTTCTAGAGGATTTCAGTTAATCCTATGATTTTAAAAGTCACCTAATTGCTGATAATTTCAAAATTTCAGCCCTGGAATTTCCCTAAACTCAAGACTCAATATAGCCAACTGCTTACTTGGCTGTTTCATTTTTTAGAAGTGCAATAGGGATCTTTAACTTAGCACGACCCAAGCATAACTACCAGCTCAATCCAAGTCTTCCTCCTCAGAGAAAAATCCATTTGCTCTAGACAAAATCCATCACCCTTGATTTATTTTGATACTTTCTTGCCACATCCAGCCCCATGAGTTCTACCTCAAAAAGGCATCCCACATCTGATCATTATTGTATCATTATATGTATCACATACATCCCTAATTCTGACTTAGTTAGCAATGTCTTCTCTCACCTGGACCACCATCACAAATGTTCTCCTTTACCATATGCTTGACCCTATTATGGTCTTTCTTCCATTCAGAAGGGAGATTAAGTCAATCCAATCTAATATAAATCCAATCACTACCCCTCAGCTTAAAAGGGCTCCCTACAGCAAACACAATAAAATACAAACTCCTTCCCATGGAGTAGAGGGTCATAGATGATCTGGCCCCTGCTTACTTCTCCAGGCTCCTCTTCCTACACTCATTCACAGTCACTATGTCCCAGACACATACCTTCTTTCTGAATCTTAAATATGTAAACTCATTCTTATCTCAGGGCATTTGCACATTCAGCTTGGAATGACTTAACCCCAGGTCTTCACATGGCTGCCACCTCCTCAGCATTCAGATCCCAACTCAAAAGGTCACCTCATCGGAGATGCCCTCCTTGGACACCCCAGTTAAAATTTTCCCACCTGGATTATCATTTTATTTTATTCATTGTTCTTTTTGGCATTTAAATTTGTTCAATTTCTACATTATATCTGTCTCCTTCTACTGGAAGTAAACTCTTTGAGGAGAGCAGCACGGTTATCATTTTCATACTCCCTAGAACAGTGACACACACACAGTCAGTTCTCAATACCTAATTATTAGCTGACTCCCAGATATTGTTCTAAGACCATTATATGCAGCACTTCATTTCATCCCTCATAGGAAATACGTAATTTCCATTTTATAGATAACGAAACCTTAGACACAAAGTAGCAAAAGTGAAACTCAAAATTATCTCTTATTTGCCATTTTATGCCCTATTGCTTAGTACATTGCTGGATGTTGAAGAAATATTTGTTTAAAGGAGAGAGGTATAAAAACATCAAAGAAAAAAATCCAAAGGAATGTTTAAAAATAAAGGAAGAAAGAAAAAAAGGTAAGAGTACTATTTTTAGTCTCCCACACCATCAAATGAACTTTAGAAGACCAGAATTGGGTTTCAGAATTCACACCCCAATAGGACCTATAGGAAAAGCTGGTGTTGCTACTTCCTGCGAAGTGCCTCGGGATACAATGGTTGTGAAAAATGCTATAAAAATGTAAAGTTGTTCTTCACACCTTTACTTAGTGCTATTGTCTCTGTTTGTCAAGTTGCAGCATGCACAAGACCACAAAGCTGTACTTAATTCAAGTCTAGAGAAGTATAAATACAATTTGTCAGAGAAAAATAAAGGAGACTTTCAGAAAACCAAAATTCAGAGATCCTATCTCTTATGTCTTGTGCATTCCTATGTCAGAAATCCACATGGTATCTGGTCTCTCTGGCGGGAGGTGACTTATCTTTGTTCAGGATCTCTCCCATCAGGAGCACAAATAACCTAGGGAGAAGCTGCTATGCTCTGAGGTCCAGGAAAAGGAGGTCCTCCAAAGTACACATAAATGGCATTGCTGCCCTGAGGGGGCAGAGATCTGGCTAGCTTATGGGAGGCTTATTTTTATTTTTATAATTTTTAAGTTTTTTTTCTTTTCTTTTTTATTTAAATTCAAGTTCGTTAACATATAGTGTATTACTAGTTTCAGGGGTAGAATTCAGTGACTCATCAGTTGCATACAACACCCAGTGCTCATTTCATCAAGTGCCCTCCTTAATGCCCATCCCCCAGTTACCACATTCCCCTTCTCACCTCCCCTCCAGCAACCCTCATTTCGTTTCCTATAGTTAAGAGTCTCTTACAGTTTGCCTCCCTCTCTGTTTTTATCTTATTTTATTTTTCCTTCCCTTCCCCTATGTTCTTCTGTTTTGTTTCTTAAATTCCACCTGTGAGTGAAATCATATGATGTTTGTCTCTCTCTGACAGACTTATTTTGCTTAGCATAATCCATTCTAGTTCTATTCATGTCATTGCAAATGGCAAGATTTCATTCTTTTCAACTACAAAAATGTTTTAAATTTTCATAAATTATAATATATGATTGGTGTTAAACCACTAGTTCCAGAGTAATAAGCCTAGAAGGCTACTAAACTTTCTAGGAAATGGAATTGGGTCTATTGAGTCTCTCAACTGCCTTAGGTGTTACTGGTTCCCAAGATACATAGGGTAACTCAGCCCTTAGGTCTGTGGCTGCTAATTGAGCCAGGAATAAAGACAGACTAGTGTAGGGGAAACAGGAGAGTGGACAAAGCACACAGATTGTTGGTATCAGAGGGATGGATCTCTGTTCAAAGTCTGCATTTCATAGCATCATGGCTTTACCCAGATTCCCTCAGTTCTCTTTACTCTTTCTGTGCACTCTCCCTAGATTTGACGATGGTTTTGTCTCCAACATGCCCACATACGTGAGTGTTCGTCCTTGGGCTGCCTTCAGGCTACTGAAGCCCCTTGTCCTAAGCACAGAGCTTCGTAAGTGCCTGCTAGTTTATATCCCAGCCTCCCAAATGCCTGGACAGCCCTTATGGAGGGTAGACGATGAGTGGCTGAAGAACACACTCTTCCAAGCCTCAGGCTGGGATAAACCCTGAGGCATGCCTTACATTCCAGATATCCCCTGTGGGATCAGGCTGAAGTCACTTTCTGTGAGTCCTTGCCTGAATTCATATCCTTGCTTTCCTTCTTCCCCTGCTCCGTCGGGCTTTCCTCCCTCCCTTACTGGTTTCTCCTGGGAGTACCGCCTTACTGTATCATTTGCACTTGAATCCTTATACTAGCGTCTGCTTCTGGGAGACCCAGCCTAAGAAAATAAACTACCTCAAAGGTTCCTGATGGGAACTAAATATGGTTATGTTATACCTAGGAATGGTGCTGACCACATTAATAGGCCTTTGATAAATGGCAACTGCTATCTTTTCTTTAAGAAGGGAGCCGAAAGTCTTCTTACCGTTGCAGCCTTTTATAGATCGAATTTGGGACCCACATGATGGAATATACCTGAAAAATACAGTTCTTGTCCAGCCAGAGTAATGATGTCTGCTCCTCTCTGAGCAGGCCCCTTATTGTAGATAACATTCTCCAACCCCCTCCTGCCTCCAAAATAAATAAATAAACAAATAAATAAAAACTGCCTGGAGTACAATTAATTTAGGAGATAAATACCACTGACTTTGGAGCCATGTTTATCTGAATTTTTTATTTATATCTGCCACTTACTAGCTCAGCTATTTGATCGCCGTAAGTTGCTTAACCTCTCTAAGTCTTGGGTTCCTCACCTGTAAATGGGAGACAAAAAGTCCCACTAATTTTGCTGAGTTGTGATTACACAATGTTTATTGGGTCAGAGACAGCCCAGTGTGTTAGTTAAGAGCAAAGATGCTGGAGTAAGACCGCCTGGGCTCTAAGCTCTGCCTCTTGCTAACTGTATTAGGTTCTCCAGAGAAACCAAACCAACAGGAGCTAGCCAGATAGTGGATGGATGGATGGATGGATGGATGGATGGATGGATGGATATTATGAGAGTTGGCTCATGCAACTATGGAAGGTAAGAAGTCCAGACCCACACAATGGGGTAAGTTCCAATCTGGGTCCGAGTGTGAAGGCAGAAGGCTAATGTTGCAGCTCGAGAATAGGCAGAGAAAGAATTCTTTCTTACCCAACCTTTTATTCTATCCAGACTTTCAACAAATTAGATAAGGTCCACCGTTGGCATATAGTAATTACTCAGTAAATGTTAGTAAAATTGCCTCTCTGGCAAAGAGTAGAAATCCATAAAATATTAGGTCCCTTCCCCTTGGAAGTAGAGAATGAACAAGGCAACTATAAATTTGAAAACTACGCTCTTATAGACACCTTGAAGACAATGATGACCACAATTTTTATTTTCTTTGACTACAGAACAAGAACAGCAGGTTTCATCTTAAAGCAGCACATGATGCTTAGTTTAGAGACATAGAATTCCAGGCTATAAGTATCAGCAGATGTTGAATGGATTGAGAAGGTTATGGAATGTCCTATTTGGGGAGGTCTTTAAGAAATACCATCATGTGTCTGTAGCTTCAGTCTGACTTGTCCTAAAGAAAGGAAAAAGAAGGAAATTACAACCCCTCCCCCCACCCATGTTTCCTTCTGTTCATCTCTTCAATTTCCAGAGGATTCTAAGCAAAAATATTAGAATTCTGTTTTCCTAACCATGATTTTCCTTTTCTATGGGATTAATATTTTTTGAAATAAGTCAGGAAACTTCTTTTTCTTTTCTCAAATCAGAGGGTTATCCCTGCCTACCACCTATGAATAGAGCAAACAACACTTTAGGTTATTGCTCCAATGCTTGCTATCACAGACACCTCCTACAGGTGCTGCATCCTCTGTAACAAGGTGGTTCTTCAGGGATTTTATAATAGTTTTGTGCGATTGCAAACCACTGTCTGGATCTCTATCCTGAGATGTCTGAAAATGCCCTTATCTCATGTATACTTTAATGTGAAATACTGATGTAATTTAAATATTTTTTAAAATCATAAAATGGTATTGTTGCAAGGATGTTAAAATAGGCTTTCATTTAGAAGGGACTCCCACTAGCAAATATGGGACAATTTGAACATCAAAGTAAATGATGACTCAAACAACTTATAAACCACTGAATGAAACAGGAAATCATAAATCTATAATTAACTTACAATCCCAATCCTTAAAACAACTTTTTAAGATATTAGTATCCCCATGGGGTACTGAGCTCAGAACATCGAAGTGGCTTTTCCGAGCTCAAACAGCTACCAAGTGACGGTCTTTTTTTTTCCCTTCTCTTTTTTAGAAACATTTCAAACTTACAGAAAAATTTTAAGTATGGTAAAAAATTATAAGTAAAAAAACCTATTTTCCTCCTGAACTATTGAGAACTGTTGACCTGATGTCCCATCATATCCAAATGCTTTAAAACAAGGACATTTCCATACATAACCATGATACTACCATCAATATCTGTGGCTCCATGAAGCAAATAGAAAGAAGCACCTGCACATAATAAACATTCATTTAATATTTCCAAATTTCATCTGAACAAAAGATAGGTAAGGTGTAAACATATCTATTCCCAAGCTCAAGTATAATGAGTGAATATCCTAAGAACAATGATTGAAAAAAAATTTTTTTTCAAAAAGACTTGTTCATTGATTTACAGGAACCCATATAAATGGGAAGTCTATGCAGTAAATTTGCATATAAATATTTCATTCATTAAACCTCCAAATTAATGTCTAACTTCACAAATACAAAGATGTAGAAGATATTTCAATAATGACATAACTTTCGTTGCCATTTATTTTATAGACTGCTATACACATATAGATACATATATAATATAGTCTAGATATAAGCAATTACAATCGTGACTATATTTTTGTCTAAAATAAGTAGAGGGTAAAAACCTTAACATTCCTGGACTTTTAACGGATCCTTCCACATTTATAGATTTGACTAATATCTCACATTTCTTAAGTTAGCGATATTTTCATTTTGTCTGGGTTTTGTTGCTATTAAATATACGAAGACTGTTTGTAATAATAAGTGAAGACTTCAATCTACAGAAAAAAAATTTTTAAATTTCCACCCAATTATACAACTACCAATTAAACTTTTGTAGTATTTCAGAGATACAGAAACAGCTGTATAGTTCCATGCCCATGAAAATTCCCACTGGGCATGAGCAAAAGCAATTTTTCAGGCACTTAATAACCTCATTATTCTTTAATATTTAAATTTATATTCAGTGAATTTTCTGTATCCAAGTGTCAGTTTCATTCATGTCAATAGTGCTGGACATAACAGGGTTCCTTGCTGATACTCAACAAAATCCTCTACAGCATTTGTCTGAAAACTTACTTCTTATAAAAGCTTTTTAACCTAGACTAGTTTCCATTCTTAGACATCACACATTCTGAAAACCCACAAAATCCAAAGTACACACGCACATACCACACAGAGGGTGAAGGGAAGGAGGGATGGGAGGTGGTGGTGAAAGTCAGAACGGCAGGGCCCAAGGGATGGCTGTGAGTAGAAAGCTATAAACAACTCCGCAGTGAGAAACAGAGATCCAACTCTAGAGTCATAGTTTCTCAAAGAAGCCTCAAAATGTACCATGTGGAGTGTCATGTATGGAGCCCTTTTCAAATCCTTGAAACAGGATGGAGAGTAGGGAACAAAAATGAAGGGAAGGAGAGATGTACTGAGAAACTCTTAATTTACTAGGAGAGATAAACAAAAAAAGTCAACACAATATGTAAAACAAATCTGTAAGAAATAAATTCTAAGTCAGAATCAGAATAATCTGTAAATTTATCTAATTTTGAGAAGTGTGGATTGCACTTTAAAAGTCACATAACCTCTCTTAAATACCTATGCATGTGTGTTTTAATTTCCTGTATTATTTCCAACAGTTATTACTTGGGGACAGAATGGTCTAGAGCAGTACTGTCTTTGAATATAATTTAAGGGGCGCCTGGGCGGCTCAAACAGTTAAGCATTTGCCTTCAGCTCAGGTCATGATCCCAGGGTCCTGAGATCGAGCCCCGCATCGGGGATTCTCCCTCTCCCTCTGCCCCTCCCCCTGCTTGTGTGCTTTCTCTCTCTCTTAAATAGATAAATAAATAAATAAAATCTTTTTAAATATATATTAAATATACTTTAAGTTGTACTATAATTTTAAATTTCTATTAGATACATTGAAAGAAAGCAAAAGAAACTAGTGAAATTAATTTTAATAATGTATTTTATTTAACCCAATATGTCCAAAATAATACCATCTCAACATATAATCAACATAAAAATTGAGATATTTTATATTTTTTATTATTATTGCTAACACTTCAAAATCTGGGATGTGTTTTACACTTAGAGTCAGCACATCTCCCTTTCACAGTAGCCATATTATCCAGTAGAACAAAGACAATATGGATTTTTGGTGTCGAGGGCCTGATTTTTTTTTAAGACTTCATTTTTTAGAGCAGTTTTAGGTTTAAAACAAAACTGCGAGGAAAGTACAGAGATTTTTCACTAGCCCTGTCTCTACACATGCATGGCCTCCCCATTATCAACATCATTCAACAAAACGGTACATTTTTTTTTTTACCAAAGATGGACCTACATCAACACATCATAATCACTCAAAGTCCATGGCTTTACTCTTAGCGTTGTACATTCTATAGGTTTAAAGAAAAGTATAATGTCATATATCCGTCATTATAATATCATACATAATTACCACCCTAAAAATCCTCTGTGCTCTGCGTATTCATCTCCCTTCCTCCCCAAACTCCTGCCAGCCACTAATCTTTTTACTGTCTTCATAATTTTGTCTTTTCCAAAATGTCAAATAGTTGGAATTATACAGTATGTAGCATTTTCAGATTCACTTCTTTCACTTAATAATATTCATTTAAGTTTCCTCCATGTCTTTTCATGGCTTGATAGCTCATTTCTTTTTAGCACTGAATAATATTCCATCGTCTGGATGTACAAGTTTATTTCTGCATTCAGTTATTGAAGGACATCTTGGTCACTTCCACAATTTTTTAATTGTGAATAAAGCTGCCATAAATGTTTACATGCAGGTTTCTGTGTAAACATAAGTTTTCAACTCCTTTGGGTAAATACCAAGGAGCACTATTGCTGGATCATCGGGTAAGAATATGTTTAGTTTTTTAAGAAACTGCCAAACTGTCTTCCAAAGTAGCTGTACCATTTTGCATTCCTACCAGCAATAAATGAGAGTTTACATTGCTCTGCATCCTTGTCAGCATTTGGTGTCAGTGTTCTGACCTTTGGCCATTCTAATAGGTGTGTAGTGATATCTCATTCCTGTTTTGATTTGCATTTCCCTGAAATATATGATGTGGAGCACCTATTCATGTGCTTATTTGCCACCTGTGTCTCCTTTTTGGTGAGGTGTCTGTTAAGGTCTGTGGCCAATTTTTTAATTGGGTTGCTTGTTTTCTCATTATTGAGTTTTAAAAGCTCTTTTTATATTTTAGCTAATAGTCCTTTATCAGATGTGTCTTTTGCAAATATTTTTTCCAGTCTGTAATTTGTCTTCAGATTCTCTTGGTATTGTCTTTTTCAGAGCAGAAGTTTGTAATTTTAATAAAGTCAAGCTTATCAACTATTTCTTTCATGGATCATATCTTCAGTGTTATATCTAAAAGGCATCACCACACCCAAGGTCATCTAGATTTTTTTTAAAGATGTTATTTATTTGAGAGCAAGTTAGTGATATATATATATATATAGAGAGAGAGAGAAGGGGGGAGAGGCAGAGGGAGAGGGAGAAGCAGACTCCCCGCCGAATAGGGAGCCCGATGCAGCGTTCCATCCCAGGATCCAGGATCATGACTTGAGCCCAAGGCAGACACTTAAACTGCCTGAGCCACCCAGGCTCCCCTAGACTTTCTTCTATGTTATCTACTAGGAGTTTTATCGTTTTGCAGCCTCAATCTTTTGTAAAATGGTAGAATTAAGTGTAATTACCAATCAAGTATGCCAATGTCTCTAAAGAAAAAAACATATAACCAGATATAAGTTTATTTCATTACCTTTCTTCAGAACTTAGACATCAACTTCTCATCTAAACATGATTCAAGGATTGATGTGTAAATGATTAAATGAAGGAATAAAGGAATATCAGAAATACTGATGTTTTCCACAATAGGCCAACATCTTCTGCTTCATAGTGTTCTTTATGTAGCAGCCTTGAGTTTGGTGCATTATTTGCAATTACCTCTTGTTTCCAGTTATTAAAGACATCTTCCTTTTTTTTTCTTTTTCTATGATTATAGTTGCTAACCTACATGGCCATACTCTAGTGCTTTATTTTCTTGCTGTCATTTATTGTAATTCTCTTTCTCTTTTTCTCTCACTCTTTGACCCTACTGTAATCACCCCACCAGTGTAAACATTTCACTAAATTGGATTCTCATTATGGTCAACAATATATCTTTTAATAAAGTGGCATAAAAAATTCCTATTATAATTAATTATTTTAATATGTTCTAGAAGTTAAATTAAGCTATTGTGATAAATAGATCCACTGGGAAAGTTTCAAGACAAATCCGTCTTATACCAAATGCCAATTTTTAATAAATTGGGGTAATAAGCATCTGAAGAAGAGCCAATCAAGTAGCAGAAATGCAGTATGTAATACAAATTTAGGCACTTGTACTAGTAGTAATATACAGTAATTTATTTTTGTGTTTTGAAAGTAACAATGATTATTATAGGTAAAAGAATCTACATGTTCTCTGGGTATCTACCTATGATCTAGGTACCAGAACACTATATGATCAACTTATAACAAAACTTTATATCTCCTTGGATATAACTTAAAATCTGTAAGACAGGGTGCCTGTTATTTTGTAGGTATGTGCTAGCCACATTAAATATGTGATCTTTAAAATGCATTTAGCATGGCCCTTAGACTGCAACTCAACCCTAAACATTTTTGAGAACTCAGAAATTGCTATTTAAAAGTTACTGGGGTTATCCATCAATGTACAAAGAGACGTCATTTCTTCTTTATGGAAGGAAACAGAAACCATTTATTGTGATTGGGGGGGTGGGGGAGAACCTCTTGAATGAGCCATAATTCTGAAAACATAAAACCAGCACACACATATTATCTTTAGGGAAAAAATGTAAAATATTCACTGCCATGAATTCTATTTGGCAATGTAAATTGCCCTGCATAAACACTGTGTGTTTGCAAACTGTATTCCTGGACTGTGTGTAGATTTAAAAAAATACTATTGCTCATTGGAATTGCGAATGTTCTTGAGTAGCTGAAATAGGAAATGTGAAGCTGAGATAGAGAGAACTATAGAAACGCATACAAACATGGGTTTCCCCCTTGAGTTACTATTAGTTGACTTAAAAAGTATGTGATCTGACTTGACCACTGATGCTCTATACATGATGTCATTTAGAGAAAATAATCCAAATACACTAATATTATCTCATTCAGATCATTAAGCAAGACTACATCGATTTTCGTTAAGACAGACTTTCTTCAAGTGTGAGTTGATATTACTACTGTCAGTCAACCTGGGAAGAGGAAAATTCTGGGGACAGAAAATGGAGAGTTCGAAGACCCACCTCAGGCTAGGATGAGAATGGAGTATTTTCATCTCCTTTGAGTATGTGGTTCTTGGACATAGAACAGTCACTCTCAAGGGCACTCTCTTTGGAGAGGGTAAACTGGTCCTTACTACCTTCATGGCAGCGAGTTGATTTATAAGCATCAAAATACTCACCAGACCTTCCCGGGAAATGCTCCTGTGAACTGCAAGAGTAGCTATATTAAATACTTTTAGGGGCGTCTGGGTGGCTCAGATGGTTAAGCATCTGCCTTTGGCTCAGGTCATGATCTCCAGGTACTGGGATCGAGCCCCACATCGGGCTCCCTGCTCAGCAGGGAGTCTGCTTCTCCCTCTTCCTCTGCCTCTCCCCACTGCTCCTGCTCTCTCGCTTGCTCGCTCTGTATCTCTCTGTCTCAAATGAATAAATTAAAAAAAATTCTTAAAAAATAAAAAATTTTAAATTCATACCATCATTACTTCCTTCTACCAGATACAAAACTTTGTGAAAAATTGTAGCCTTAATCTTGCTCTGTGGGTGTTCCTTTTATGTCTGGAATGGGATCCCAAAAAGATCCCCTCCCAGAACAGAAGTGACAGCAGTAGCCACCAGTAGACTTTTGTGTGTTGAGTAGCATTCTCAAGAAGCCTTGTAGGAGCAGAGGCACGCCCCCCCCCCCTTACTAATAGGTCTATAAATTCGTGTTCTCTTCCAAGGATACTCGAGCCTGCCCAGCAAGACTAGAACATTTCCTTGAAAGCTGATATTCTCTTTCCCCCAGAGACTATTTCACATCTTCTTTTCTCTCCTCAAACCCTCCAAAAGCCCTCTTCCTCCCTGCTCACTCTTAAATAATAACCTTGCCTTATACTTCACTGAGGTAATGGAAATAATCAGAGGGAATTGTCTTCAATTTCCCACAAAATGAACCTATGGCCTCTGCTTTCTCTTCTCCTACAATGGAAGACCAATCCCTATTTAACAAATGCCAGGCGAAGCACCTGTGTTCTATAGACATCCTCTCTTGCTCTCTCAAAGATTTCACTCGGGCAATGACTCCCTCTCTCCAAGACCATGAATTTATTCTTCTCTAAGGGTTATTAACATTGGCAAATATACAGGTTCTAGATCTGACATTTGGAAAAAACAAAGAAACAACAAACCCAAAAAACCTTTTGGACCTTTTATTTCCTGCCAAAGAGTACCTCCTTTCCTTACTTCCTTCAGCAGCCAAATGTCTCAAAATTCTTGTCTATATCTACTTCCTTATCTCCTACCTTATCTTCAACTCACTTCAGTTGGGTTTTCACTCTCTGACCATCAATGATGCCAATGAAATAGCTCATCAGGATCTTGTCCGTGATCTCCATGCTGCCAAATTTTATAATTCCTTCTCTGTCTCCTCTTGCTTCACTTCTTAGCAGTACATTCAAACACTGTTACCTTTTTAAAAACCTTTTTTCTTGAATTCCAGAACATCATATATTACTTCATTTTCTCCCAACTTCATTGATTCTCTTTCTCAATAGTCTTTACTTTTTCTCTTCTGTAGCCAACTTCTAAATGTTAGAGTATTCTAGGGATTGATCCTATAACTTTTTTCTTTATCTCCCGTTCATATTCCCTAATAACTCATTCACATCTATTGCTCTAAATATCATACCTATTTTCATAACTCTCAAACTTAAATCGCCTACACTCTCTAAACCTTGAATTTCAGACTGTATATCTAACTACTTGACATGGCACAGCTTATAAAAAGACTAGGCATAACTTATAAAAAACAGAACTCATGCTCTGTACTATACCACCCAGCCACTGCCAACAAAATTTTATCCCTTCTTCATGTGAGCAAGTACTACTAAATAACCAGGAAAATACTACTACTAAATAAATAATATGACTAAATAAATACTACTAAATAACTAAACCTAGGTATCACTTCTGAATTCTCTTTGCCCTTTCATCCCTTTGCCCTTTTATCAACAAGTCATATTGGTTCTAGGTCAAAGTAGATCTCAAATCTTTCACATCTTTTTCTCTTTGCTTCTACCTCCTTAAACAAAACCAGCCACCATCTTTTCTTACCTAGACTACGGTAATAGCCAAAATATTTTCCCTATTTCCACTGTTGTACTCATATCCTTACACACTCAGCAGCCAGAATTACCTTTTTAAAAAGTAAATTAGAGCATGTGGTTTACCTGCTTAAAACATGCCATATCTTCCAGTCATTCTAAATGCCCCTTGATACCCTGCAGGACCAAACATAATCAAGCCCCTGCACAATTCTCAGACTCACCTTGTACCACCTTATCCCTTTCTTGTTGTTTTATTTATACTCCCTGTGATTTATAATAAGAAACATATACTTGCTCTTCATCTCCATGTCTGGCACAGAGCTCCTAGAACCCTTGGAATTTCATAAGCGATGAGAAGACAAAGGTGTCTTTTGTTGTGTTAATGAGGTGTCTTTTGGAAAGCCCCTAGGTCATCTAAGTATGGGGGCTGGTCACCAGAGTAACCCCCGTGTGATTAGAGGGTTGGAACTTTTTGTCTCACTCACCTGACTTCCCTGGAAAGGGAGAAGGGGCTGGAGGTTGAATCAATTACCCCTGGCCAGTGATTTAATCAATCATGCCGCTATAATGAAGCTTTCATAAAAACCCAAAAGGACAGGGTTCAGAGGGCTTCCTCATTGGTGAGCACATGGAGATTCGGGAAGAGTAGTGTGCAAGGAGAGTGCACAGAAGCTCCGTGCCCTTTCCCCATACCTTGCCCTATGTATCTCTTCATCTGGTGGTTGACTCATATCCTTTGACATCCTTCATAATAAACTAGTAATCTAGTGAGTAAACTGGTTTCCTGAGTTCTGTAAGCTGTTCTAGCAATTAGTCAAACCAAAGGAGCGGGTCATGGGAACCTCTGATTTACAGCAGCCAGTCAGTCAGAAGCAGAAGTAACAACCTGCATCTGAAGTGCAAGGTCGGGTGGGGGAGTGTTGAGCGTTGTGGGACTGAACCTTTAACCTGTGGAATCTGATGCTATCTCACATGTAGATAGTGTCAGAACTGAGTTGAATTATAAGATGCTCGGCTAGTGTCAAAGAATTGACAATTACCAGAATCATATTCCTCTTCCCTCAGTTGCTCTAACTCAGTGGCTCTTTCTCAAAGCTTTGCCTTTGTTGCTCCTTCAATATGGAATGTTCTTCCTGCCCTTCTGATCTTCACCTAGTAGGCTCCATCTCACCCTCTACATCTTAGCTCACATATCAACTCCTTAGAAAAGTGTCCTGACTGCCATCTCTAATGTTGCTCCTTTATACCACCTTGCTACACAATTTCTACATGATTGCTCTGTCTTATTTTCCTTCAAAGTATTTGTCCTTATCTATAATTATTTATCTAGTTGGTCTGACTCCCTCACCCCTTACCTGCCACAATCTGTAAGTTTCATGGAAACAAGGACAATTTCTATCCTGTTCACTAGTAATCCATGTGCTGAAAATTTCCTAGCACAAAATAGATATCAATAGAAATAACTGTTATATAAGTGAATATCTTGGGAGCTTGCCAAAAAAAGTACAGAATGAAAAACCTGAATGAATCTGTTCTTAGCCCACGTAAAAGAGAACATGGTATCATTTCCAGAAACTAATTAGGGCATGCTTTAAGGGGATCTATCATGCCAGCCTTAACTCCACCATCATAAGATGGATATTAAAGAAAATGGACTTCATTTTATATTCACAGACAGTCAAAGCCTGCCTATACCAGTTAAATTTGCAACAATTCGGGCAGGTGGATGTTATTATCTCTACTTTAAAATAGCAATATGAGGTCCAGAGAGATATAATAATGTGTCCAAATCCTCATAGCAAATAAATGGTAAAGCTGGGATTCCAACATCTGTGTGTTTGATTCAAAGGTCCATGTCCTTCTTTGTACTCTAGAAATAACAGACTGCTGAGCATAATGGTGAAGCATCTTCTTCTCTGAAAACACTTATTGCTATTCATGAGCCCAAAGGGAGTTAAAAATGTGAATATAAGAGTTGGTCCAGAGGGTTAAGAGGGGGAGGAAAAGAAGAAACTGTGTGTATGAAAAATGCAGCTGATGGGTGTCTTTTCAAATACTATGGTGTCTCAATAGGGCCTGTTGAATCACACATACACATAATCAGTGTAATTCCAGGAGCAAGCCCGCTTGGCTCAGCAGTTTTAATATACAGATCAATTTTGCATTACCTCCTTCTGGCTGTGAGTGCTCATAGAGAGAGGTCATAAAACATTTATTGGGCCAAGGATGCAAATTGAGCAAAGAGTGAATCTTCAATCTGTGGACAGGCTCTTGAAAGAGACTTGTCAGATTAAGTCTGTGATGAGCGTTTGCTCTGCCCTACACCCTATGAAATTTTTATTTTCATTTCCTTTAAAAAATTCACCTCTTTAGGGGGTGGAAAATTATATACATACACACATATACATATATATGACTATGACATAATAAATCATGTGCGATTTATATTTTAAAAATAAAAATGCATGTGACAAATACTATTAGAAAACTAAACTTAAAATATTATGACAATTATGACAGAAATTCTCCAGTTATATCCTATGGGTAAAACAATATTTGGAGACATCAAGAAAAGGCACAAAATAAGTGTTCATTTCTACCTAGGACTCCAGGCCAAAAGTCTGTATTGTGGCACAATATCCAGACAACCAGGGGATTTCAAGGCCTGCATTGAAACCCAGAGAAATGAAGAAACCAGGATAATTTCCACACTTGCTGTGTTATATTCAACTCTCCGGGTAGCATGGCCTGCTGCTGCCCATCTTAATCTATCTTAACCATTTCTCTAATTCAGCCAATGAGAAATGAATGATGGTTCACCATAATCAGTTAGTCATCTTGGCATATGAAGGCAAAGAAATGAGCAACACCAAAGAAAAGGGGTAGTGTTTAATAAATTTGGCTGGTCTAGTTCAACCCTTGAAAACACTGTGCATATATCAGGTTTTATTTCTGGGCATAATCTGAAGATTTCCTCCATAAAGTCTCACCTCCAGTTCCAGCTAGGAGTGACTGCATCGTTTTCTAATATCCCTGAGAACTGAAATCTGTAACAGTCTTTGAAATGAACTAAGGCTACCTTGCACCATTATTTTTCTTTTTAGAATAATACAGTGGGTAATAAAGGGATAGAGTATGTCTTATATTGAGGTTGGGTTTTTTTTGGGGGGGGGTTGGCCTAATGGTTGGCAAAATGCTATAGATAGCAAGAACTTAATGTTTGTTAATGAAGGTGATAATTTGCATTTATATTTCTCTCTTAACAGATAATGACAAACTTAGGACAATGGTCATATTGCCAATAGCTGGACATCTCCTGCCATGCCAGATAAAATAAAGTATAAATTAAAGAAAGAGAAAGAGTTAAAAAGAAAAACTGCTAGGTCACACATGTGTAAGCTCACTACCAGCCAGTCCCTAAGCTTCTTGAGGGCAAGAACAGCCTCCTTTATTCAGTATCCCCAGTAACTATTCCAGTACCTAGTCCACAGGTAGGTAGCGGTTCAATATTTATTTGCTCAATAAATGTCACCCTGCCAGCTCAAACACACACACACACACACACACACACACAGCATCTTCAGAACATTTACAGAGATGGATTTTACATTTAAAGGAGGTACAGTAAATATACAAGATTTTCTAGGACCACTAACCCAAATCCCTTTGGGCACTTTAATAGTTTTATGTGTTTTTAAGTTGATCCTGGTTTCACTTCATTCAGCTTTCTCCAAAAATCCAAATGATTTTTGTTTTTTTTTCCCATTTGTAAGCCTTACCTAGCCCCCTACTGCTTTCCCAGTCACTACAGTTTTGCCCGAGGTCAGCATCATTCCCATAAAACCCCAAGGCAGAGACAGCAACTTGGACAGCTGCCTCAGCCTGCTCTTTCTCAGCAAAAGGTTTCACTAAAAGAAGAAAAACTCAGATTACCCTAACCTGTCCTCTTACTTTGGAGTTCTAAAAATGCAAAGAACTGCTGTGTGAAAAAATAATGTTTGTCTAATGGCACTCCTTTCAAATCATTTGTTCAGGACACACCTAGAGAACGTTGTAATTAATTTTCAACGAAGCAACTCATCATCCCAAGTTACCTAGAAAGGAACAGAGCTGGGGGTGCCTGGGTAGCTCAGTTGGTTAAGTGTCGGACTCTTGGTTTCAGCTCAGGTCATGATCTCAGGGTCATGGGATGGAGCCCCCATTTGGGCTCTGCACAGTGGGGAGTATGCTTGAGTTTCTCTCCCTCTCCTTCTGGCCCTCCCCCTGTTCACGTTGGCATGGGCATGCAACCTCTCTCTCTGTTTAAAATAAAAATAAATAATAATTTAAAAAAAGAAAGGAACAGAGCTGAATCCAAAATATAACAGGCAAAACTGTCCCATATATTTATTGTGTTTTGGCAAAAACATCTCCTTAAGAGTCACAAAACTAGTGAAATCCAAATAAAGTATTGAGTAGTTAATAGCAATATACCAAAGTTGGTTCTTCAGTTGTGACAAATGTACTATTGTAATGTAAGATTAACAATAGGGAAAACTGGGCAAGGAATATATGAGAAATCCGTACTATCTTTTGCAGCTTTTAATAAAGCAAAGTATTCTAAAATAAATTTTAAAAAACTTTTAAAGATTTTAAAAAAAAAAGTCACAGGGGCGCCTGAACAGCTCAGTCAGTTAAGTGCCCCAACCCTTGATTGCAGCTCAGGTCATGATCTCAGGGTCATGAGATTGAGCCCCACACTGGGTTCTGAGCTAAGCACAGAGTCTGCTTGAGATTCTCTCTCTCCCTCTCTGTCTGCTTCTCCCCCTGCACCCCGTACCCCACATGGCATGCACTCTTTCTTTCTCTCTCTCTCAAATAGATAAATTAAATTAAATTAGAAAGTCATAGAATAGAGAGGAACTCTATCAGAAAACTAGATCTCTCCCAAAGTTTTCCTGAGAAACAAAGTTCCTACAGGAAAGGCCCAAGCCTTGTTCACAGTTTTAGACCAAACAGAGATATGACTGAAGGCCTGGCTGAGAAACAGTAGCAATGGTGGTGGGTCAGATTCAGGAAGACAACATAGCATTCTGAGGGACAGCCACTGAGAGGTGAGGAATGAGATTCTTCAGGCCTTAGTAGAGTCTTGAGTGGAAGCAAAGTAAAATTATACCTGAACTTAAACCAACGCATCTCCCTTCCCCCTCTCTAGACTATTTTTGTCCCTTTGACAGGAGAGAGTCACACCATTGAGACAATCCTGTTCAAGAGAGCTGAGCGATAAAATTAAATCAACTGCACTGTATCCTGGAAAAGAAACATCTCCAAGAAAGAAAGACTTTTCCAAACAGGTAAAAAGATGAGTAATGGTACTCCTGGAGACAGTGGAGTGGCAGGCAAGAGCAATGGTGAATATGGATAACCCACACCTCAGGAAGATCAAGTGTGAGGGTGAATCAGAATTACTTACAGGTATGAGAGGAATCTGAGGCAGGCAAACTGGTCCTGAAAGAGTGGGATTTATAGGGAATGATAAGCAGGGCCTGTGCATTGGCAAACAGCAAAAGAGTATTGCAGTTATAGAGGACAAGGGTTAACCAAGCGCTCAACTGACATTACCTAGGATCTTTCAGCTTGTGGGGGCCTCGAGGATGTTTGAGTATATTGAATGGGGGAGATTTTGAATGTCTTGGAACTTTACCAGTCAAAGCAGCATTAGTAAAAAGTCATAGAATTTAGGAATGATGCTGATGGGCATGTTCCCTCAACTTCAAGTGAAACTGGGCTCTTTCAATTTACATTGTATATCTGGATGAAGCCAAACCATGACCAACAGCACTGCCTACTGCCTAAGAGAACCCGAAATTTTTACAGACCTGAAGAAGCCCTATTGGGCTATAATGGAAGGAGAGGTGGCTAATTATGCATTTTATTTCTTATTAATTACAGAAATAATTTCAGTCATAGTAACAGTCTATAATAACAGAAGTGTTGGGTCCACTGAGGTTAGACTGAGCTTTCCATGAATTTGACTTCAGGGATAAAAGAAAGTCCAGAAGGACACATTAGTGGTGGAATTTTCCCCCAACTGAGATGCAGAGAGGAAGGCACCCTATTTGAGGATGCCCCATCCAGCAATATAGAGGCTAAAATTTGAAGTGAAGTATTCCAATTGATTTTCTTTCAGAAGCCAAGACATTACAAACTGTTAAATGATAAAGTACCTTTTAAAAACACTTATATGTTTATTCTCTAAAAAATCTGAGCCTTGCTATTCTAGTATTAAACTTAAGACTTTTCCTTAATGCTGTTCTAATCCACAAATTAGAATCAGCCATCAAGAGCATCTTTTACCCTTCTTTAAGGAACAAGGAAGGATCAACACTTAGCCAATCCCTATTGTACACCAAAAGCTTTTAAATTGTTTTAGTCTATAATTAACAAAGTAGTACTTTTAAAAATTGAATACAGAACTATATAAAATAAAGAGTAAACATCTTTATTTTATTCTCACTCTCTCTAGCATTTGCCACTGGTAACAATTCAGTGGCTATGTTCCCAGCATTTTTCATGTGAATACAATCATAAAAATAAACATGTTTTTACAAAGATGAGA
Organism: Eumetopias jubatus; assembly: GCF_037043125.1. Lineage (NCBI taxonomy): Eukaryota > Metazoa > Chordata > Mammalia > Carnivora > Otariidae > Eumetopias > Eumetopias jubatus. The sequence continues at coordinate 49,471,435 of NW_028274821.1, read as the reverse complement.
CTATACCTTATATCCTACTTTGCAATCTGCTTTGACACTTAAAACTTTCTTCACATACAGAATCTTTCTGACTACACTATGACACAGATAATATTATACTATTTCAAGAATGGGTAAGAGTGCCTCAAGAACATTGCATATTCTACCCAAGTTCACACAAGCAGTAAATAGGATTCAAGCACAAATCTATTGTTTCTCTAAGGCTAGCTGCATGGAATAGAATTGGTATATGTTTAGATATCTTAACTTTCATTGTATAGTTCAGGGATAGACAAAATTTCCTACAAATGAACAGATAATAAATATTTTGGGCTTTGTGGAATACATAAGTTCTCTCACATATACTTTCCTTTTTTGAGTTCATTCATTCGTTCATTTGTTCGGTTGGTTAGTTGGTTGGTTTACAACCCTTTAAAAATGTAAAAACCACTCTTAACTTAGGGAGCCATGCAAAAACAGGTCTCAGATGATGGAAATTTGGTCTGAGTGGCTGTAGTTTGTTAATCTGATATAGTTTCAATTGTACAATTTAACAATATGGGCTTTTTAAAATGCCAAAATTTGCTTCTTTGCCACTGAATGTATCTTTCCTTTTGGCTAGACATATATATTCTTAACATACAAATCAAGCTTTGGAAAGTTTGAGATCACTGACTCCATCCTTGTACATGTCACTCACCATGACATCATCCATCAGGCAGTAAGTGACAAGGCTTCACACAACCCATTCGGGTCAAACTGAAATGGAGATTTGGTTTTCCTGAAACTGACACTTTGGGAAAACAAAAAGACAAAAGTATAAATTTCTCAGATAGAAGTATCAGTAGAAGACTACTTTAAAATGTTTGTATTTTGTTTCTTTTTGTTAGTTGCCAAGAATTTGCCATCAAAACTGAATTCTTTATTTTGAGACACTAATGAGCAAGCCACTGAAAGACTGGCTGCCATTTTTTATTACAACGAGGTCATAGTGCTTCATATTGTCAAGACACAACTCCTCCATGCCTCATCCTCCTCGCCTTAGTAGAAGGAAAATAATTTGGTATGACATCTATCTCTGTGAAAAAGCAGCAGGGTGTATTAGAAAAAATGGCATCTTTGGAGACAGACTTCAATTTGAATATCAATGTCTTTATTGATATTGGGGAAGTTACTTAAACTCTCTGGGCCTCAGCTACTCTTTAAACTGCAAGATTGTTAAAAGAGAGAAAATTACAGATATCTAATTTTAATAAAACAATATAATTTTTCATTATTATAGGACAATAATACAGCAGATAAATATGGCAAAATCATCTTGAATAGCAATCCTTAACTGGCCCACGAAATACAAAGCCCAGTGTATTTTTTTTTATCACAAAAACTCATCAGCAAAATAGCTTTTATAATTCTATTAAAACTCCCAGGGAGCAGGGGGCAGATTTTAAGGAATTTGTGATATCATTCTCAACAATCTAGTGTTAAGATATACGTTTTCCTCATGTAAAAACAACTAAAAATATAGGGTGTCTTATTAGAAATCTTGTTCTGTTTGTAAATGCACATAATTAGAAAAGTAATACAACTTCTTTTAACTACCTCCAACATATTTTTTCTCCATCAACCTGAGCAAGAACAAACAATGCTAACACAATGTCTGTTCTCTGTTTAGTAATGGATTCAGCAAAGGAAGAATACATCCTAAAAGATTAATAAGAAGCAAATATCCAGGACAGTGAAAAGACAAACAGCAGAGTGGCTGTTTTGCTTAACCACCTGTCAGTAAATATTCATGCCTGGCTTTGGTCTTTCTCTGGGCCCATGCTGCTAAACTTGGCCTGCTTCTCAAATTTCTGTCAATAGCCTAAAAGCTATATTCAAACAAACATTCAAATGTACATCACTCTAGTTCCTTCAGACAAACTGACACAATGCGTTTCCATTTTAATTAGGGAAGCTTCTAAAATGATTTACATCAGAACTGTCCAAGGCTCAGGAGCAAATGATAAAGATGACGATTTCCTTGCATATTTACATTATGTATTCTTCAATTGTGGGCAGCACGGCTTGAAGGAATCAAAAGCAAAAAGTCAGCTGCACCAAAAACTAATGATGTAATATATGGTGATTAACATAACAATAAAAAAATTAAAAAAAAAAAACAAAAGCAAAAAGTCAGAACATATAATGCTTAAAGTAATATGAAAGTCACCTAAGGAACCCCCAATTATTAAATGCAGATCAATTGTTGTTAATTAGTATCTGTTAATTAGTATCTTTAATAAATCCTATCCAATTTATTAAAAGTCATTGAGCATTTTCCCAAAAGTAAAAAGCAAATAAAACAATAAAAAACAAAGATTATCTTTAATCAGAGGTGATGTTTCTGAGACTCTGGAGCATCACCCCTTTCCAGACATTACCTGCTCACCGTGGCACAGTCCACAGCTCTCCTCTTTTCAATCCACTTTCTCAGGCTTCTCAAAGCAATCTTACCAAATAATAGATATCTCCCCTGCCACACGCACACTTATTTCAGTGGCTCCCCCCTAATAACTACAAATTCTTAGCAAGACAACTCTCAACCTGTAATCTGGGTACACTCTTTTTTCCACTCCCTTCTCCCTGCCTCTGTACTCACTGCTGTGCTCACCGTTCCCTGAGAATACTACACACATTCATGCCTCCATCCCTTTGTTCATAGTGTTCCCTTGGCAAAGTTGTAAGAGCAAAATTAGTAGCATTTCAAGTTACATAGTGTTTGGCAGGTATTCTCTTCTGAGGTATTCAACTTTCAGCATTTTTGCATATATGTTGAAGTTCATGCTCAAAGACCAGGAGTAAACATGATTTGCCCTGGAAAGTATTAGCACATCCTTCTTTCCACCTATCAACACCAGCTAGAAGCATAAATGAAATTTTAAAATAATACACTATCTAAATTTACTTAGTACTATGCAACAAAGAACTCTCTTTTTCTCTATCCCTGTACCACCCACCTATGCCATTAAATAGAGTGATATTTAAAATAAGGACATCCTAGCCATACAATATGTAGGCTTGTGGGATGCCTCCTATGCACTGGAATTTTATTAATGTGATGATCTCGTGATGATTAGAAATTTTATGCTACATTCAGAAAAAAAGCTTTGACTTCAGTTATAACAAAATCATTCACCTTGCTTGCTATTCAGGGTAATGACACAAATTACATGTAACCTTGGGTAAAATTTCAACATAACGAGGCTTTGTTTAGCAACTCCCAGCCAAGATGTAATCCCTCTCTGCTCTCACAGAGGCTGCACATTTACTTTTCAACAATTTCCAGTTTGTAGTTTGTAGTTGCATTTTTATGTCATTTTATTAATTAATATCTGTTCCTCCCCACAGAACAGCAGGCTCCATGGGGACAGAGATCATGTGTGTTTTGCTCACCATTGCATGCCTAACACATAGCACAGAGCACGGCACTGAGTTAGCATTCAAAGAACATTTGTTGAATGAGTGAACAGCATATACACATTGAGAATCTGCTCAAACGATAAATTATCTAAGTGAATCCAGAACAGTAGCCTAAGAAAATAAAATGGAAAGGAACTTGGGCTTAACAAAGCATTATTCATAGTATCAATGCTTCAGTTAGAAGTAAATTTTTTAAAAAAAGTAAGTAAATACATAAATAAATAAATCTCCTTTAACTTTGAGAAGCTTCAAGTTAGGTTCGAAGTTTTAAATATTCTCTAAGATTTTAGAACATAGTGGAATACACACATGAAACAATGCTCTTCAAATTGAGAGCAAGATAAAAACAAAAAATACACTTTAGGTTTAAGGACTTTGACTTCCTTCTGTCAAGCCCCTTCAATTTCTCTTTGGAACTAGGCAACATTTATATAAAAACATTTATATAGAAAAACACTTGTAGAAATTTGGTAGGGGGAGGGGGAGAATTTTCTAACAACAAAATTAGAGTTCCTCTTAAAGTAGAAACTGCCCTCACGTGGAAGTTAAAAGCTTGGGGTGGACAATGGATCCTGCCAGTTAAGGTGACAACAGAGTTCAAGGCTTCAAAAACACCACCACAAATGGATGAACAAACAAAAAAGAGCAGCAGTACTCTGCATAAGATAAGCAGAGGAATTTGTTATTGCCAAAGAGGAAAAAAAGAAAGCTCGAGGAAAGAAAGAGAGAAGGGATCCAGATATAGCGGCCAAAAAGATGGAGAAAAGTTGGAACTAGATACTAACTGGAAGCAACGAAACGCCCTGGTATGGCATGGTCAAAGGATTATTTTAAGAAAAACTGTGACTTCCTTCCACCTCTGCCATGATGGAGTGTCATGCCTCAGATTAACTCTCCCTCTCAGATCAGCAATAAAAGCAGATTTGTTTTGAATAAATACAAAAATGAATGAATGAATGAATATTTGAAGCCATCATAAATCATCCAAAGAAGACAGGACTTGAAAGATCGATATCACAGACAGAAAGTAAGCTCACTGAGATGAGACTCACTTTTGCCTCTGCCTTTTCCCCGAGGCATTTACCACTTTGTAACCCAAGAAAAAGAAGCCAAAAGCAATCTGGAGCTGGAGGCCATTCTATCAGGCTGGTGAGAGAGAAGTGAGAATTTAGAGATGCCCAGATTTGCGGGGCCAAGATCACAGACAGGAAGGAACTACACAAAAGTGAGTTAGAAAATTGTACATGCAATTTCCCCATGAGATATTAGCTGACATCTCAGCTGTACATGCAAGTCACCAAGAAGACAAGTGGAAAGTTGGGCCAAGAAGCTAAAATGATGAGCAAAAGTATCTGATGTTTTTTTGTTGCTGGAAAGATAAGGTTAGGGCTCAAGACCTATCAAGGTGAAGTTTCTCCCAGTAAAGAATCCAAAATTTCAGATGAGAAAGGACTTGCCCCCAAAAAGTTGCCCCCATTAAAGAAAAATAAAAAGGACAAACTGTCCAATGAAAGGCTGAACCCAAGCCTTGACTCTAGTAAGATAACTGGTCCTTCTTTTATCTGCCTGTGGGAAGAAAACCAAACTCTTTGGAGAAAGATAACATCATCTAAGTGCTCGTACACAATGTCCTGCATGCAATCAAAAGACATACCAGGATTGAAGACCACATGACCACAAACAAAAACAAAAACATCAAACAGCCACTGGTAGAACAGATATTGGAGGTATCAGACAGAGGTTTTTGGGTTTTTTTTTAAGATTTTATTTATTTATTAGAGATCGAGTGAGGGAGAAACAGCATGAGAGGGGAAAGAGTCAGAGGGAGAAGCAGGCTCCCCACCGAGCTGGGAGCCCGATGTGGGACTTGATCCCAGGACTCCGGGATCATGACCTGAGCCGAAGGCAGTCGCTCAACCAACTGAGCCACCCAGGCGCCCTAGACAGAGGTTTTAAAATAACTATGATTAAAATGTCAAGAAAATGGGGGCAAAATGGAAGATTTCACCAGCGAATATAACCACAACTGAAGAGTAAGAATTTAATAGACAGTTTTAATAAGAAAAGCTAACTAAAGTATGCACTCTAGTTAATAATGTGTCAATATTGGCTCAGGAATTGTAACCAACATTCCATAGGTAAGATGTTAATAATAGGGGAAACTGAGTACAGGGAATACAGAAACTCTCTGTATTAACTTTGTAACTTTTCTGTTAATCTAAAGCTGTTTTAAAATTTAAAAAAAAATGTAAAGCAGCCAGAGAGGGAAATAAAATTATCTTCAAAAGGACTAATAATAAGATCCACAGCTAAGTATTCATCAGAAATAATGAGAGCAAATAACGACCAAAAAAACCAAAAAAACAAAAAAACACTTCTTGAAAATAATTTGAAACCATCTAAAAATAAGACCCTGATAATCTAGGATTCAACACCTAGCAAATATATCTTTCCTAAGTGAAGGCACAGTACAGATATTTTAGACAAATAAATCTAAGTTTATTTATTGCCAGGATGTATACACTGAAAGAGGAAAAACTAAGGAAGTTTTCAAGTATAAGAAAAATTATCCTAGATGGAATCCTGACATAAAGGTATGAATGATGTCAGAAAGACCAAGAGAATGGAGGAAATATTTAAGAAAAAAGAATAAATTTGGAGAGATTACACTCCCATATAATAAGATTTCTTGTGTGACTATCTTAATTGAAACATTGTGGTACTGACAAAAGGTTAAAAGGAAAAGATTTATCATAACAGAAAAGAGATTACAGAACCATACTCACATATTCACTTGCTCTTCCACAAATATGTCAGTGCAACACTGGGGGAGAGGGGGGATAGAATATGCTCATTTCAATAACTGATGCCAGAACAACTGGAATGGTGAGAATAAAAAATAATAAAACATCTACAGGAAAACAGAGTATATTTATACCATTGGGTTAAACGAAGACTTCTCAAGGAGAAAAATGCACTAACAATAAAGGGAAAATGTTGATAAGTTGGATTGTATTAAAACTAAAATGTTCTGTCACTCAAAGACACCATTAAGAGAATAAAAATGCAAATGTTACACAGGATAAAGATATATGCAATATAAATACCAATAAAAGACTAGTGTTAAGGATATATATCAAGATCTCCTACAAATCAGTAAGAAAAAGACATCTACAAAGCAATAAGAAAAAAAAGGCCATTTTTCTACTGAATAGACTCAATAGAAAAATTGAAAAGTTGAAAAAGAAAAATCATCAACAAAGATATCAACATGACCAATAAGAGTATGAAAAGGTACTCTACATCATTATTCATCAGAAAAATCTGAATAAAAACCATTATGAAGTACCACTGAATCCACCAGGATAGCTAATTTTTTGTTTTAAATAATAACAATAGGGGTGCCTGGGTGGCTCAGTCGGTTGGGTGTCTGCCTTCTGCTCAGGTCATAATCCCAGGATCCTGGGATCGAGTACCGAGTTGGGCTCCCGCTCAGTGGGGAGCCTGCTTCTCCCTCTCTCCGTGTGTGCTGCTCTCCCCTACTTGTGTGCTCTCTCTCTCTCTGTCAAATAAATAAATAAAATCTTTAAAATAAATAATAACAATGACCTCACCAAATTTTGACAAGGATGTAGAGATCTGATATTGCCAAACTTCTGGGAATGTGACTTGATACAAATCCTCTGGAAAACTGTCAGCATCTACTAAAGTGAACATTCATGTTATATTCAGTTATAATTAAATAATTGTAGTCAATTCCACCACAGGTATAGGGCCAGCAGAAATCAGTTCATATGTGCACCAAGAATATTCTTAACAGCTTTATTTGTAATGGTTAAAACCAGCAACAACCCAACAGTATTGTCCTTAGACAAGCAGGGCTGTACCTAGCAATGCCTCAAGGAACCCCATGCTTTGGAGTGACTTCCTTGAAATTATCTGTATCTTTCTGGTGGGTAGGATTGGCTGGAGCTGGCATTGCCATCCACATGGGGTGTCTAAGCCCAAACTAGGACTTACGGGTCCTACTCTCTGTTTCCCTTCTCCTGGGTGCTTTCCAACACTCTAGCCCACTCATGGGGTTGACCAGATGCCCCAAGGAGGTCCCAGACTCCTTGGCTGGCATTTTTTTTTCTATAGAGTCATAAGAGATTGAGTCACCAGAATGATGCTAATACACTAATTTTGGGTGGCACATGATAGATACAGGCTCTAGGCTACTAAGAGTCCACTGCCAACCTCTGCATTTGCACCACCTATGTAGACCCAGCTCTTACCTCAGTCCCACTTCTTATCTATTGCACCTGCAGCACACATCCCACCATGAACACCCAGTATAATTATCGACCATCTCCACAGAACATGTATGGCATATCAGCAAGTCCTCCAGGGCTGGTCATGCCTGTCTCCTCCAAGGGCTATCCAGAGCAGTGCTCTGTAATGCCAGTGGGTCCTCTTGATTCTTACCTTGATTGTTCTTAAGCTGTACCAAACAAGGGAAGGATATTCCTTGTATGAACAGGAACCACATTTTTTGTACAAGTTGATAGGCTCCTAGCCTATCATCCCCAATGGTGGGTGGATGTACAACGCAGGGGTTATAACCAACACTGAAAGATAGGATTATAGTGATTATAGTTAAAAGACTACAAGAGAAGACATAATTACAAGATGTGTTGTTCTATGTTTATCTTATAAAATTCTCAATGGTAAATTTACCATGACTAGAAAATGAGTTCTTGTTGATACTTTCCTGCATACTCTGGATAAGACTTGCATGTGTGGTCGTAATCAATGAAGTAAAGCAACAACCTTTGACAGAGGCATTGGAAGCCAATGTTCACAGATGACACAATGGGTGATGCAAGACCATGGGTGATAAGGTAACCAGGATTTAATAAAAAGGTATTAGGGAAATGCAAGGCAAGAAGACCTATAGTGTTTCAATATCAACAGGTTCTGAAGAGCCATGGCCTTGCAGATAGTAACAGTGTTGCTAACTTTTCCTTGTGCTAAGAACAAAATCATTAGCCAGGAATAAAACATGTGACAATAAAGAACATTAAGACAGAGTTCCTGGACCTTATCAAGAAGATATCTGGATATTATAAAGAATCTTTATGACTGCTGATTGGACAATAAACAAATATGTAAGTACCTCTTCTCTCCCTATTATTCTAAATGTTTATTGATAAATCAGTATATTCTTTTTTATTGATAAATCAGTATATTCATATGAGCCCATAAATGTTATAATTCATGTTTACTCAAATCACCTATATAGGCAGAGACCCTGCAAAAACAAACAAACAAACAAAAAAACAGTTTGTCCATGACTTCACATGCCTTAGAGGCAGACTTGCAAGCCAAATATCCTTCAACAGTAAAATTAAGAAATAATGTGTAGTACAGTCACACAGTGAGAATGAACATACTAAAACCGAATGCAATGACATGGATGAATCTCACGGATGAAAGAAGAAAGACATAAATGAGTATATACTGTGTGACTCCATATGTATAATTTTCCAAGGTGGGCAACATTAATCTATGATGGTGGAACCTTCGGGATAGTAGTAACCTTTGGGTAAGGATGTGTGTGTGTGTGGCAGAACAGTAATGAACCAGAAGAGGGTCTGAAATTGAACCAATCATTGCAAGCAAACTTAAAGTTAAATGTACTGATATATTTTTGCTCCAATCATTTTCTCCACCTTTAAGAGGCCATTTCATTACTGTAGGTCATCCCTCTATTTGATCTTTGTCCTAGAGAGGAAATGTAAAGGTAACTCACAAAAATATTTTTCAGTGTTTTCAAGCTGTGTGAGACAAGACTTTATGCACTTGACTCTATGTTTGTTAGACACATTCTAAAAAACACATAGATCAACATTCAGTAATCATTCGTGTTACATTATGTGGAGATCACATATTGGAATCTCCAAGTGAACAGATTCTCCAGTGATGTCCTAAGACTTGGGTTTCCATTGCTAAAAAGTACCAACCTCTCTGACTTTTTCTACCATGTCTTCCCCTATATTTCTCTCTCTTCAAGACTAAGAAGTAAAAAAGTGGGACAGTGGAGCAGAAAATTGGGAAGGAAAGAATGAAGGATTCTAACACTGGCTGTATTCTAGTGGTTCAGTAACCTAACTGGTTCTTCTTTCACCTCAGGCTGATTACAATAGGTAAACACACCCACTGGTACAACACTATTTAGAATTTAATTATGCATTTGTTTCTACAGTTAATTATTTTTAAAATAAAACCATTTTATATCTATTGCAGTACTGACAGCTGCCAAAGTGTAACCTGTAATCTTTCTACCAGAACAAACCCATTTCCTGCGACTTACCAGACAAGATGAAGTCATTCTTCTAGGAGCTAAATTATTTCCTTCTTGGCCTCAGACTCGGGGCAAATCTTTGCCAAAGTTAAAGCAAAACAAAGTCCTAAGTACAAATATCTTGCTTGGAAAGCAATCGAGGACATTAGAAAGGCACTGAAACCTAAGCATCCATTGGATTTTAAGAGACAAAAAAACTTCCCAGTGGTTCAGTTCAGGCTAAGGAAGAGTCTCTTAGGAATTGATGGGGAAGAAACGTTTTATAAAGAGTACACATAAAATACAACTTTTAAAAAACGCAATTATAAGTTCCCAGAGCCTATCTGTAGTTTATTTGAAGCTTCCCAACATGTCCTCCACTTCTTTCATATTCATGAACATAATAAATACATAACAGAGTCCTAAGATACCTCAAAGACTTGTGTTGCTTCTGAAACACCATGAAGGATTCCTGCGGCAGTCCAGACTAACGACAGTGCTCAGCTGGAAAGGTAATTTCAGCTGGCTACTGTTGAATTGTCAGTATACCTCAGCCCAAATCAATCAGATTTGTCCTACTATCTCTTAGAAAGAAACATTTCTGCCTTTGCCATTTGATTTTTCTTTCCAATATGCCACTGAATCAAAAAGTCAGAGATGGGATTGTCCCTGCGTTTATAACATGAACAAAAAAACCTGCTGGGGCTGCACAATCCTGTTGTCTAAAGGAAGTACATGAAATGGCCCCTGATGGTCCTTCTGAAGCTTTTACCCTAAAGAGGATGCAAATCCCAAGACTTATACCTGCAAGCTTGAGATCACTATCAAATTGGTTAAACTTTCTGGAACTCAGTCTACCCATCTGTTAAATGAGAAGAATTATAATTAACTCAACAGAGATTGGAACTTGATTGGGATAGTGCACATAAAAATCCTAGCACATTATCAGCCACATAGTAGGTGCTAGATATTATCAAAACATGATTTAAATGATTATAAGCCTAATATTTATTTGTGTGTACATTAATTAAATCCCTTAATCATATTTTTAATCACTTTAAAGTTATAGTTTTCCATTTATCTCTATCAATGGCAGTTTGATTAGCTTTTTCCAGTAATCTACACTTCTTTCTACTTATTTTCCTTCCAATTAACTTCAATTTGAGCCCTGAACATCTCATTAATATCACCATCATTAGAGAAATCTATAATAATAAGGAAAAGAAACTCAACTCAATCAACTTTGCCACTAAAATTTAATTACATGGTATGTATGAAGATGCTTCACACTGCGAGTTATATATGTTTTGAATTTTCTTGTGGGAAGGATGGGTGGTTTCTGACAATGATGGGCATGTTTAGCAGAATTTAGTAAGCTTTTTCTGTAAAAGGCTTAATTGTAAGTATTAAGGTTTTGTGGGTCCTACTGTCTCTAGCTCAACTATCCAACTCTGTCACTGCATCATGAATAGAGTCATAGACAATATATTAATACATAGGTATGGGTTTTTTTTTCCAATCAAACTTTATTTACAAAAACAAGTATTGGGCTGGATTTGTCCCATGGGCCATGACTTGCCAGGCCCTGCCCAACCTTTCTACTGGAAACCAACAAAATAGTAAGGTCCTCCCCAACTCCCCCCAAAATTTCTAATACAAATGTTACAGGAAGTGGGCAATCAGGAAGAGATCAAAGAACATTATAGCTAACTCCTGTTTCTGCCCTGGATACTGTACAGATTGCCTGAAGGCAGCCAAAGCTGACGCTTTATTTTTAGTGGACTCAGTGAGCAGAGGATGGCATACAGTGCCCACCAAGATAGGAGTCTCGAGTGAGTCACCACCCCTCTGAGTTCAGGCATGGAGCGTCTCCACCCTGACAGTGAGAGGTTCGGCTTTATTCCAATAGGTTACTTAGATGCCCCAGAAAAACTGGAGCGTTGGCCCTAGCAAGGAGCAGAAGAAGCAAAACTACATCCACTATACTTGTTATTCCGCATTTGCTCTCCAGATTTACTTTCTGCCCTTCCCTTCCCTGCTCTTTGTGTCAGTGTCACTGACCCCTAATTGACGACATCATTCAGGCTCCCATGTCCTCTGGCTTCTAATTGGTTTTGGACAAGGGGAAGCATGGTCAGGACCTCATAGGATGGGGAGACAGAGAAATCAGGACATTGCATCCTCCACTGCTGCAGTTCAAGCAGGAGTTGCACCCATGTCCAAATAAAGCTTCGCAGGTGGCCCTCCACTGCTACCTCCCCATGTCCTCTTAAACTAGACTAAGTAACTCCACATCCCTTGTTGGTTTCTTACCCCACAACACTCTGTAAAGAGTCCCTTACTCCTTTCAACTGGATTCCTTTGCTGCGATGGCTCTTACTGTTCGATCCTCTTGGGAAAAACAAAATAAACAAACAAACAAACACCATGCTCAGCCTCAAGTTATTTCTAAAAGCAATTTTTGAATAAAATGTCCAACACAAAAAGATAATAAGACTCATAAGACAAAATGAGCCAAACCAAAAGGAACAACAGAAAACAGAAAGAGGCCCATTGGGAATCCAGACACTGGTATTATTAGGTATTGACCATAAGACACCCAGTCTGACCACATTCATGGAGATTTTAAGGTCAGAAATTCAGAAAGGGGGGCGGAGCAAGATGGCGGAGGAGTAGGAGACCTGGATTTCGTCTGGTCTCAGGAATTCAGCTCAATAGGGATCAAACCATTCTGAACACCTACGAACTCAACAGGAGACCGAAGAAGAAAGTAGCAACAACTCTCTGAACAGAGAAGCAACGACTTACTGGAAGGTAAGATGTGCGGAGAAGTGAATCCGAGGCAATATTCGGGGGGACAGACGGCGGGGGAGGGGGGCCTCTGTCGGCCGCTTCTGGCAAGTGATAGAGCCGCAGAGCACAAAATCGGAACTTTTAGAAGTCGGCTCCGCGGGGGGACATCGCTCCAGTGGGAAAGCGGGGGGTGGAACGCTCGCGGGACAGTGTGGTCTCAGGACCCTTGGGGTCACAGAAAGACCGGGGGTGCCTGAGTGCGGCAGAGCTCCCAGGTATCGGAGCGGGGAAGCCAGCTGCAGAGACGGAGCCGAGGCGCGGGCTCTCAGCTCGGGGTTGCCATACACTGTGATCCGTGGCCCACTCAGGCCACTGCTCCTCCAGCAGGGACCCAACGAGCGGCAGAGCCAGGGAGACTCCCCTTCCTCCCCCAGGAGGAGCGGCGCGGGAGTGCACCGCAGGGATCTGCTGGGTTTGGAGACTCCACACGGGGTCGGGTGCAAGAGATAGAAACGCTCAGTCACAGGCCAGGGGAGCACGGAGTGTGGCTGGAGACTGGGGACACGGGAGTGACTGCTTTTCTCTGGGGGCGCACTGAGGAGTGGGGCCCCGAGTTCTCAGCTCCTCCGAGTGGAGATTGGGAGCCCACAATTTTCACCCTGGTCCTCCAAAGCTGTACCAGAGCTTGCAGACAACAAAAGCTCCTGAGAGCAAACCCAAGCAGCTTGCTTAGCCCGGACTCACAAGGGTGGGGCAATTCCGCCTCCGACAAAGACATTTGGAAACCACAGCAACAGGCCCCTCCCCCAGAAGATCAGCACGAACAGCCAGCAAGCCAAGACCAAGTTTACCGATCAAGGAAAATGGGAGAACTCCAGTGCTAGGGGAATACTGCACATAGAATTCATGGCTTTTTTTTTTACCATGATTCATTAGTTTTTCAAAGTTAATTTTTAATTGTTTTTTTAATTTTCCTTTTTCCCTTTTTCAACCAACATCTTATCAATCCCTTTTTTAAAAAAAACATTTTTTATTTTTCATTTTTAGAGTCATATTTTATCCCTTCATAGTAGTTACCCTTATTTTTGCCATATATAAATATATGTAAGTTGTTCTCTCTTTAAAATTTTGAGATACAGTTTCTTCTAACAGATCAAAATATACCCTAAATCACTAGTGTATGGCTTTGTTCTAGTCTCCTGCCTGATCACATTCTCTCCCTTTTTTTTCTTTTTTTTTTTAAATCTTCTTTCTTTTTTCAAACACCTCCTTATCTTATCAATTCCTCTTATAAAATCTTTTATAATTTTCATCTTTACAGTCATCTTCCATCCCTTCATTGTATCACCCCTTATTTTGTACATATATGTCTTTCTTCCTTTAAAATTTTAGGAGGCACTTTTTTCTAACAGACCAAAATACGCCCAAAATCTACTGTGTGGCACTGACCTATGCACTGACCTATGATCATATTTGATCATATTCTGGTTTTTTTGTATTGTTCTGTTTTTGTTTTTATCTTTTTCTCTTTTTTTTCTTTCTTTTCTCTTTCTTTTTTCTTTTTTCCCTTACTTTTCCCCTGGTTTCAGGTCTTTTCTGATTTGTATAGAGTATATTTCCTGGGGATGTTGTTATCCTGTTAGCATTTTGTTCTCATTCATCTATTCTCCTCTGCACAAAATGACAAGACAAAAAAAATCACCTCAGCAAAAAGAACTAGAGTAGTACCGTCAGCCAGGGAACTACTCAATACGGATATTAGTACGATGTCGGACCTAGAGTTCAAAATCATGACTTTAAAGATACTAGCTGGGCTTGAAAAAAGCATGGAAGTTATTAGAGAAACCCTTTCTGGAGAAATAAAAGAACTAAAATCTAACCAAGTCGAAATCAAAAAGGCTATTAATGAGATGCAATCAAAAATGGGGGCACTAACTGCTAGGATAGATGAGGCAGAAGAGAGAATCAGCGATATAGAAGACCAAATGATGGAAAATAAAGAGGCTGGGAAAAAGAGAGAGAAACAACTACAGAAACACGAGGGCAGAATTCGAAAGCTAAGTGATACGATAAGACGAAACAACATTAGAATAATTGGGATCCCAGAAGAAGGAGAAAGAGAGAGAGGGGCAGAAGGTATATTGGAGCAAATAATAGCAGAGAACTTCCCTAACGTGAGGAAGGAAACAGGCATCAAAATCCAGGAGGCACAGAGAACCCCTCTCAAAATCAATAAAAATAGGTCAACACCCCGACATCTAATAGTAAAACTCACGAGTCTCACAGACAAAGAGAAAATCCTGAAAGCAGCTCAGGAGAAGAGATATGTAACCTACAATGGTAGAAACATTAGATTGGCAACAGACCTATCCACAGAGACCTGGCAGGCCAGAAAGGACTGGCATGATATCTTCAGAACACGAAAAGAGAAAAATATGCAGCCAAGAATACTATATCCAGCTAGGCTGTCAGTGAAAATAGAAGGAGAGATAAAAAGTTTCCAGAACAAACAAAAACTAAAGGAATTTGCAAACACGAAACCAGCCCTCCAAGAAATATTGAAAGGGGTCCTCTAAGCAAAGAGAGAGCATAAAAGCAGCATAGATCAGAAAGGAACAGAGACAATATAAAGTAACAGTCACCATACAGGCAATACAATGGCACTAAATTCATATCTTTCAATAGTTACCCTGAATGTAAATGGGCTAAATGCCCCAATCAAAAGACACAGGATATCAGATTGGATTAAAAAACAAGACCCATCCATATGCTGTCTGCAAGAGACTCATTTTAGACCCAAAGACACCCCCAGATTGAAAGTGAGTGGGTGGAAAACCATTTACCATGCTAATGGACACCGAAAGAAAGCTGGGGTGGCAATCCTTATATCAGACAAATTAGATTTTAAAACAAAGACTGTAATAAGAGATGAAGAAGGACACTATATCCTACTTAAAGGGTCTATCCGACAAGAAGATCTAACAATCATAAATATCTATGCCCCTAACATGGAAGCAGCCAATTATATAAGGCAATTAATAACAAAAGCGAAGAAACACATTGACAACAATACAATAATAGTGGGGGACTATAACACCCCCCTAATTGAAATGGACAGATCATCTAAGCAAAAGATCAACAGGGAAATAAAGACTTTAAATGACACACTGGACCAAATGGACTTCACAGACATATTCAGAACATTCCATCCCAAAGCAACGGAATACACATTCTTCTCTAGTGCCCATGGAACATTCTCCAGAATTGATCACATCCTAGGTCACAAAACAGGTCTCAACCAGTACCAAAAGATTGGGATTATTCCCTGCATGTTTTCAGACCACAATGCTTTGAAACTAGAACTCAATCACAAGAGGAAAGTCGGAAAGAACTCAAAGACATGGAGGCTAAAGAGCATCCTACTAAAGAATGAATGGGTCAACCAGGAAATTAAAGAAGAATTAAAAAAATTCATGGAAACCAATGAAAATGTAAACACAACTGTTCAAAATCTTTGGGATGCAGCAAAGGCAGTCCTAAGAGGAAAGTATAGAGCAATACAAGCCTTTCTCAAGAAACAAGAAAGGTCTCAAATACACAACCTAACCCTAAAGGTGCTAGAGAAAGAAGAGCAAATAAAGCCTAAACCCAGCAGGAGAAGAGAAATAATAAAGATCAGAGCAGAAATCAATGAAAGAGAAAACAAAAGAAGAGTAGAACAGATCAATGAAACTAAGAGCTGGTTCTTTGAAAGAATTAACAAGATTGATAAAACCCTGGCCAGACTTATCAAAAAGAAAAGAGAAAGGACCCAAATCAACAAAATCATGAATGAAGGAGATCACAAACAACACCAAAGAAATACAAACAATTATAAGAACATATTATGAGCAACTCTATGCCAGCAAATTAGATACCCTGGAAGAAATGGGTGCATTCCTAGAGATGTATCAACTACCAAAACTGAACCAGGAAGAAATAGAAAACCTGAACAAACTTATAACCACTAAGGAAATTGAAGCAGTCATCAAAAATCTCCCAACAAACAAAAGCTCAGGGCCAGATGGCTTCCCAGGGGAATTCTATCAGACATTTAAAGAATTAATACCTATTCTTCTGAAACTGTTCCAAAAAATAGAAATGGAAGGAAAACTTCCAAACTCATTTTATGAGGCCACCATTACCTTGATCCCAAAACCAGACAAAGACCCCATCAAAAAGGAGAATTACAGGCCAATATCCTTGATGAACATGGATGCAAAAATTCTCACCAAAATACTAGCCAAGAGGATCCAACAGTACATTAAAAGTATTATTCACCACGACCAAGTGGGATTTATCCCTGGGCTGCAAGGCTGGTTCAACATCCGCAAATCAATCAACGTGATACAATATATTAACAAAAGAAAGAACAAGAATCATATGATCCTCTCAATAGATGCAGAAAAAGCATGTGACAAAGTACAGCATCCTTTCTTGATCAAAACTCTTCAGAGTATAGGGATAGAGGGTACATACCTCAATATCATAAAAGCCATCTAGGAAAAACCTACAGCGAATATCATTCTCAATGGGGAAAAGCTGAGAGCTTTTCCCCTAAGGTCAGGAACACAGCAGGGATGTCCACTCTCACCACTGCTATTCAACATAGTATTAGAAGTCCTAGCCACAGCAATCAGACGACAAAAAGAAATCAAAGGCATCCGAATCGGCAAAGAGGAAGTCAAACTCTCACTCTTTGCAGATGATATGATACTGTATGTGGAAAACCCAAAAGACTCCACCCCAAAACTGCTAGAACTCATACAGGAAATCAGTAAAGTAGCAGGATATAAAAGCGATGCACAGAAATCAGTGGCATTCCTATACACCAACAACAAGACAGGAGAGAGACAAATCAAGGAGTCGATCCCATTTACAATTGCACCCAAAACCATAAGATACCTAGGAATAAATTTCACCAAAGAGGCAAAGGATCTGTACTCAGAAAACTATAAAATACTCATGAAAGAAATGGAAGAAGACACAAAGAAATGGAAAAACGTTCCATGCTCATGGATTGGAAGAACCAACATTGTGAAGATGTCAATGCTACCTAGAGCAATCTACACATTCAATGCAATCCCCATCAAAATACCATCCACTTTTTTCAAAGAAATGGAACAAATAATCCTAAAATTTGTATGGAACCAGAAAAGACCCCGAATAGACAGAGGAATTGAAAAAGAATAGCAAAGCTGGTGGCATCACAATTCTGGACTTCCAGCTCTATTACAAAGCTGTCATCCTCAAGACAGTATGGTACTGGCACAAAAAAGACACACAGATCAATGGAACAGAATAGAGAGCCCAGAAATGGACCCTCAACTCTATGGTCAACTCATCTTTGACAAAGCAGGAAAGAATGTCCAATGGAAAAAAGACAGTCTCTTCAACAAATGGTGTGGGGAAAATGGGACAGCCACATGCAGAAGAATGAAACTGGACCATTTCCTTACACCACACACAAAAATAGACTCCAAATGGTTGAAAGACCTAAACGTGAGACAGGAGTCCATCAAAATCCTAAAGGGGAACACAGGCAGCAACCTCTTCGACCTCAGCTGCAGCAACTTCTTCCTAGAAACATCGCCAAAGGCAAGGGAAGCAAGGGCAAAAATGAACTATTTGGATTTCATCAAGATAATAAAGCTTTTGCACAGCAAAAGAAACAGTGCACAAAACCAAAAGACAACCGACAGAATGGGAGAGAATATTTGCAAATGACATATCAGATAAAGGGCTAGTATCCAAAATCTATAAAGAACTTATCAAACTCAACACCCAAAGAACAAATAATCCAATCAAGAAATGGGCAGAAGACATGAACAGACGTTTTTCCAAAGAAGACATCCAAATGGCCAACAGACACATGAAAAAGTGCTCAACTTCGCTCGGCATCAGGGAAATCCAAATCAAAACCTCAATGACATACCACCTCACACCAGTCAGAATGGCTAAAATTAACAAGTCAGGAAACGACAGACGTTGGCAGGGATGCAGAGAAAGGGGAACCCTCCTACACTGTTGGTGGGAATGCAAGCTGGTGCAACTACTCTGGAAAACAGTATGGAGGTTCCTCAAACAGCTGAAAATAGAGCTACCTTACGATCCAGCAATTGCAGTACTCGGTATTTACCCCAAAGATACAAATGTAGGGATCCGAAGGGGTACGTGCACCCCAATGTTTATAGCAGCAATGTCCACAATAGCCAAACGGTGGAAAGAGCCAGGATGTCCATCGACAGATGAATGGATAAAGAAGAGGTGGTATATATACACAATGGAATATTATGCAGCCATCAAAACGAATGAGATCTTGCCATTTGCAATGATGTGGATGGAACTGGAGGGTGTTATGCTGAGTGAAATAAGTCAATCAGAGAAAGACATGTATCATATGACCTCACTGATAGGAGGAATTCTTAATCTTAGGAAACAACCTGAGTGTTGCTGGAGTGGTGGGGGGTGGGAGGGATTGGGTGGCTGGGTGATAGCCGTTGGGTAGGGCATGTGCTATGGTGAGTGCTTGAATTGTGCAAGACTGGTGAATCACAGATCTGTACTTCTGAAAAAAATAATGCAACAGGTGTTAAGAAAAAAGAAGAAGAAGATAGCAGGAGGGGAAGAATGAAGGGGAGTAAGTCGGAGGGGGAGACGAACCATGAGAGACGATGGACTCTGAAAAACAAACTGAGGGTTCTAGAGGGGAGGAGGGTGGGGGGATGGGTTAGCCTGGTGATGGGCATTAAAGAGGGCACAGTCTGCGTGGAGCACTAGGTGTTATGCACAAACAATGAATCATGGAACAGTACATCAAGAACTAATGATGTAATGTATGGTGATTAACATAACAATAAAAAAATAATCAGTAAGTCAGACAAATGAAAAAAAAAGAAATTCAGAAAGACATGATAAGCAAAGAAAACAGTACATATGTCATAAATTTAAATAAACACTGATTATAGAAAATCAAATTAAAAGTGTCTTACAGGGTTTAATATACAGGAAGAGAATTAAAGCACATAATATAAGAACACATAAATTGGAACCAGGTAATTAAGTAAAAAGTAATCTAAGAGCCTTACATTTTCTGAAAGGACAATTCAGGTAAAGATAATTATTAATCTTTGATAAATCATAGGTGCATAGTAAAATCTCTAGCGTACAGCCATGAATACATATGTTAAAATATTTGGAAGAGAAAAATTTATAACTTCCAAACTCTTAAATATGTGTTATTTATATACTGTGAATATATATGTATTTATGTGTATGTGTATGTATATGTGTGTATATATAGAAAAAATAAGAAGGGGAATATAAAATAAGGAAACGAATATTAACGACATAAGAATATAACCAACTCAAAGAAATATTTTAGTAATTGTATTAAATGTAAATTAGCGACATGGTCAAGCTAAAAACAGATTGTTATACTGATTTTTTTAAAATAATAATTAGCTATAAGCCCTTTATGAGATACGCATTTGAAACTGGAGTTTATAAAAAGCTTGAAAGTAAAATGATTTTTTAAAAAAGATAAATCAAACACCCCAAAAAAGCTAATGTGATCATGGTAATATCAAACAAAGTGAATTTTAAGGCTCTGAGAACTATTAGAGAAATGGTCTACATGAGGAAAAAATGTTAAATTCACCGGAAATGTGTATTAACAAATACCAATACTCTTGACCCAGCAATCGCACACCCAAGAATGCATCCTACAGCACTGGTTCCTCAAGTGTGGTTCCTCAAGTGTGGACCCCGACAAGCAGCGCTAGCATCACCTGAGAAGACCTTAGGATACAAATCTCCATCATGACCTTCCGAAACAGAAACTCTAGGGTTGGGTGCCAGATTTTGGGTTTCAACAGGTCTATCAAATGATTCTTAAGTGCACTGAAGCTTGAGAAGCACAGTTCCAGAAAATAGGGAAACTATGTGCATCAGGACATATGCACAATTATTTTCATCATTGCATAGTTTGCAATAGCAAAAAAAGTGGAAACAATCAAAGCCAGTAATATTCCAACTAAATATTAGAATGAAAAAATAATTTAATAGTTTTCATTCAATAAAATGAATATAATGAATAATGAACAGGAATAAAAATGAATATAACCACATGCAAAACATAGATGGATCTTAAAAACATAGTAAATGATCTGAGATAACTGGGTATGTATACGAACAAAAATGAGAGGGGAAAAAATAAGACAGACAGCAAACACATAATGTGTGATCCCAAGTACATAAAATTCAAAAACAGCCAAAACTAGTCTAAACTGGCTTAAGATGTGTGGCAGGCAGACTCTTAAAAGAGCTCCCATAACCCCTACCTCCTGGTATTCATGCTCTTGTTTGACCCCTTCCTTTTGAATGTGGGCGGGACTTGTGACTGTGTTTTAACCAGCAGGATACGGCAAAAGTGATGGGATACACATGATCATGTTGCATAATAATGTATCACCTGTCCTGCCGGAGTCTCTTTTTTCCTTGCTAGTTTTGATTAAGCAGGTGACCATGTTGGAGGAACCATGGGGCAAGGATTTCCAGTTGAGTTCCTGCAAGGGTTTCTAGCTGACTGACAGCCAGCAAGAAAATGAAACCCTCATTCCTACTGAAAAGAAGTGAATTCTGCCCACAAACTGAGTTAGCTTGGAAGCGGATCTTTCCAGATTCAAATGTTCAGATGAGACCCCCCCACACCCCAGCCAACATCTTGATTGCAGCCTTGCAGAAAACCTAGCTCAGCCATGCCTGGACTCTCTCGACCCATAGACACTGTAAGACCATAAATAAGTGTTGTTTTAAGTCACAAAGTCTGTTGTAATTTGTTAAATGATAGTAGAAAACTAATACAGAATGTGTCTTAGCTCCAACTCCCTAGAATCAGAGCCTGAGACAGAAAGTCTTGTTCAAGGGATTCATTCACTGAAGCTATGCTGTCGGGAGAAGGCAGTAAAGGAAGCAAGAGAAGGCAGGGGAAAGACTACTACAAGAATGAGGTCTTAGCTAGAGACTAGCTTCTGTCTGATCTCAAGGTGAAGCATGGGAGCATCGGTTAGTTGCACCTTGAGTCCCAGATTGGCATTTTGTGCCACAGGGCTAATCAGTCAGTGCTGAGGCTGTGGAGATTCCCATTTGGCCAACGGCAATTCTCCAAATAAGTGGACAGCTGTGAATTTTTGCCATGCAAAACTCGCAGCATCTGCTAAAGGAAGTGTGAGAGGGAGGGTAGAGGACAAACAGCATCCACTACAGACTGCACAAGAGAGGTAAAATTTTAAGGAAAGCTAGGAAGTGGATAGCATAAAAATCAGCAGCATTGAGATGGGTCATCCTGAGATTTTCTGGGATTCTAGCAATGCTCTATTTCTTAACCTAGGTGGTGTGACACAGATGTAGTTTTTGCACCAATATTTTTTATTTTATGTACTTCTCCATTAATCCATTATATTCACAATAAAATAAATTTTAAAAAATTCTGCCTGGACAGAAATGGCATCTCTAAGCTAAAGAAATTTGAGGAGCATTGAGAATTGCATTTACATCTCTCATATTGTGGTCTCTTATATGGCACTGCACTGCGGTACATCTAATCCATTTTTTAATTTTACTATCTTCAGTCCTCATTTTGTACACTCTGAATCTTACCAGACCAAGAAGTCAGAAAATTTTGTCACATTAACTATTAGGGAAACAAAGTAGAGGCCATCTCGGGTACCTAGATGGAGAGCTGAACTTGGGGTGGGGAAGGGGAGAAGATGCACAAAGTATAAATATGTTAACTAGAAAACAAAAGATAATTCATGATCATGCAAGCTAGTGAACAAGGACAGAAGAATGGGAATTGTTGGCACTCATCAAAGAGGCTTTGTGGAGGAGGTGATTCTTTGCATTATAATTATTCTAATTCTCTAATAATAAAAAGGAAGAAAGCACAGAAATAAAGAATAGACAAAATAGAGTTCAAGTTTTCAGCAGGATGATTTTTGCCAAATAAAATTTAAATCACAAATCCCAGTCTTCATATTAAAAATGAAAAATATCAGACAGGATCCAGAGTAAGCCACTTGGGTCATTTGAGCGTGAAATTCTTAGTAGTTTCCTACCATTTCTCACACTGTTTTCAAACAGCATGATGGAACCCCATGAGATGGATTCTAATGTGATGACCAGCCATAACCCACATAGTCCCTGGAAAATTCCAAGCAGTTACCATCAATTACAGGCAGATAATTATCTCTCAGTGACTTTCATAAACCATGATTTTTCTCTAAACACAGAAAAGAAATTAAAAAGGTGAAAGATAATGAATATCCAAGGAAATGAATATATGAGAAAGTTTCTAACATGTGTATTAAATAATTAAGGATGTTTGATTTCCTTATAATTTTTCCACTGGATCATCAAGTCAAGATGGGTAGTTAAAATATACAGGGGCAGAAAAATACTTTAGATGAAAGAAATAATATAGAACATCAGAAACAGTGTGTCCTCAGAAAAGGACTTGTAACACTTAAGAGCTGAGCCAATGTAGACAAGTCACTACTTGGGTCTCTTTCACGGGAGTCCTGTCTATCGAATAAGACTGTGTACCTTGGGGCACCTGGGTGGCACAATCAGTTAAGTGTCGGCCTTCGGCTCAGGTAATGATCTCAGGGTTCTGGGATGGAGCCCCGCATCTGGCTCCCTGCTCAGTGGGGAGTCTGTTTCTCCCTCTCCCTCTGGCCCTGCCCCCTGCTTGTGAGCTCATGCTCTCTCTCCCTCTCTCTCTCACTGTCTCCCTCTCTCAAATAAATAAATAAAATCTTAAAAAAATAAAATTGTGTACCTGAAGACATTTTGCAAACTATTCTACAAAAGTCAAAGTCACTTTTGCAAACTTCTGGAATTCACTTTTAATTTATGACTTGGAAAAGGGGACAGATTTTTCTAGACTTACCAATCTTGTTTCAGAATATTTTAAATAAGAGTACTACGCAACTACAACAACAGAAATAAGCTGTGAAGATAAGCCAAAAACATAACAGTTTATCTACCGTACTAACTTTTCACCCAAAGGCATCAACCACCATACTGGAAGCGAGGGAAAAATATTTCCACTTTGGAATGTTTTGTGAAATTACTCTGAGCCACAACCCAGGACACAGTGTTAGAGGAAAAGATAATTCCCCCAGGTAAAACTTTTTTTTTTCACCACTAAGTGGATCATGAATCAGTTTTAGCCTATGGTGTTCTACTCCATTGAGCCCAGAACATCCAGCAGTTTCCAGAATCTGCCAAACCATCAAGCACGGCAGACAATTCCCTTTAAGCCGATTCAAGTGCCGAAAAGCAGTGGGCTAGAACTTCTCCCCAAAATCTGGAGCTCAGTGATGTGCAGGCTTCATTCTTCTTAAGAAAAATAACTCAAACTCTATAGCACTTTTGCAGGGTTCGGTTAAGACATACTTCTAATTTTGGTACCTTTTATTCTTTGGCTTTTGTTTTTATTTCTCAGTGAGTATAAAATAAACTGTTGGGATTCTGATGGTGACTTTTGTTTCTTAGCTTTCTAAGTACACTTCAACTATATGTTTATAAAACAATTAGTTTTATTTGAACAAGATAGCAGAAAATAAAGAGAATTTAAAAGGTGACAGTGGAAAGCTCAAATCAAGAAAATGTGTCAAATTAGATGCAGTGCTAGGCAGTAGTAATCAAATACCCAGTCATTACACGTTACACTAGTGAATGCTATTTATATACATAGAATGTGTTAGTGCATGTGTGTGTGGATATATGAGTATATATGTATATATACACACATATGTGTATATATTACATATATAATAATACATGCACATACATACATATAGAGAGAGAGAGATAAAAAGAAAGCGAGCTTAATATATGTTCATTAAGGGAATGTATTTAATACAATTCAAGTAATAAAGAAATATAAATGTAGCATGATTCTAATAGAATATTATAGGGAGGGATGGTCATTAGCTAGTTAAATGGGAAGTACAACTCTCTTATAAGAGAGACTAGAGGGACACCTGGCTGGCTCAGTCGGTAGAGCATGCAACTCTTGATCTCTGGGTTGTGAGTTCGAGCCCCATATTGGGTGTAGAGATTATTTAAAATAAAATAAATAAATAAAAATCTTTGAAGAGGGGCGCCTGGGTGGCTCAGTCTGTTAAGCGTCTGCCTCCGGCTCAGGTCATGATCCCAGGGTCCTGGGATCGAGCCCCGCATCGGGATCCCTGCTCAGGAGGGAGCCTGCTTCTCTTTCTCCCTCTGCCTGCCATTCCATCTGCTTGTGCTGTCTGTCTGTCAAGTGAATAAATAAAATCTTTTTTAAAAAAATCTTTGAAGAGATTAGAATTTACTCTCTAATCAGCTAAGGAAAAAAATGTTAGGGGACGCATGTTGAGTAATAAACTATTTTTTTTGGCTGATATATAATGATTACTATTATGCATTATGATCATTATTCCCTTTTATAATGGATATTTAAACATCAAAAATGAGATGACAACTCAATTTTTTTTATAAAAATGGACTAAATTTCACTTTATGAAGACCACATTATATTGTTTCTGTTTTGTTTTTTCTAATTTCTTGACCAACCAGAGCAGTTTGTCAGACTCTCATCTTTGGGCTACCATTTTGGTTTTGGAACCTCTATCATAGACTATATGAGATGGAAGTTCTTGAAAGACAGATAATCATACCAGCTGAGATTCAAGCTGACCCATGAAATAGTCCTGCCCTTTCAAATACATGGTTGAGTCGAAGAGCATCAACAGATTGGAATTTTGGAAGCATAGAGAATTTGGACTTCATCTGAAAAGGTTTATTTCATGTTTGCCATATGCCATTTTTAATTATTAGTAAGTTCGTAATCATAGTTATCTGGCTTAGTTGCTCAAAATTTATCTTTACATATTCCCAGTTTTCTACAGAAGTGAGCTAAGTTAAAATAGTCAAAGTCTGTGAGAGAAAATATTTGGGAAACTTAAGAATGCACTGACATGAGTAATATATATATATACTAGCTTCAAGTCAGCTTTGAGTGAAATCCATTCAATAATGCAGCTGCTTCAGGCATTAATGATATGGGTTTAAAGTGGGAGCTAGTGACTAAATGGTTTAATATTCAAGATGTCGGTTTGGCAACCAATAATAGCAAAGACACTGAAGAGATCTGGCAAAACAAATGAAAATTTTCTTGTCCTCTTTGAAGAAAATCTTTGTTACAAAGCCCTGACTTACTCAGTGAAACATTATTTCCCCTTTATACTATAAATGAAAACACTAATGAAAATTATGAAATTCTTGGGGCACCTGGCTCAGATGGTGGAACATTTGCCTTTGGTTCAGGTCATGATCTCCAGGTCCTGGGATCGAGTCCCGCTTCGGGCTACTGGCTCAGTGAGAGGTCTGCTTCTCCCTCTCCCTCTACCTCTCCCCCTGCTTGTGCTCTCTCTCTTTCTCAAATGAATAAATAAAATCTTTAAATAAAAAGAAAATTATGAAATTCTCTCTTATTTCATTCTTTAATTTATTCAACAGATATTTATTGACAACCTAGTATGTACAAGGCCTTACAATACTGTGGATATTACTAAGAGTTTTTAAGGAAGCATCTGCCTAAACTAGAGAATTTGTTCCTCTGCAGACTTCCTTCCTCTATGCCCATTAATAGTAATTGAAGCATAGGGATATTTTTAAATTTGCATAGAAATGGCATTCCCTCTGTGCCTAAAATTTTGCTCCCCAAACTGCTCGCTAGTACAGCCATATCACAGAGGTAAAATTTGAGGGATTCCAGAATCTCTACCTAACAGAAACAAACCCCTCTGACCTGACACTGAGAAGCCATGAATGACCCAAAACAATGAAATAACCTTTGTGCAACATTTATGCTGAATGTCGTTTATTAAATCTGGCCCCTCTCTTCTTTCATATTGTCTTCCATCTCTTTTTGTTCAGTTCAAAATGTTTTTAGATATTTGATTTCGAAGGAAACACATTTGTCACCAAAATCTATCGAATATTTATTTAAATGAACATGAATCATCAACTTGTGCTCCTTATTACTGTTTACTCAGAAATGTATCTTTCCTCTTTCCACTTGATCTTAGCCAAAAGGCCGAGAAGTGATTTTCCTCTTTATATATATTCTATGAAATGACATCTTAAAATGTTCCTAGTGAAATGATAAAGACGAAGAATAATTTGGCATTTGCAAATATGCCCAGCAAACAATAGGGGGGAAAAAAAGACATATCTGAGAGCAACAACTGTGTAAATTTACCTGTTGCTTACCAGCAACTGTTGCAGTGACCTTTTTATAACTGCAAATAATTAGCCTTCATTTCAAAAGAGCAGTTTTGGTACTTCAGAGCTCCTTGATATGTTGCCATTGATTTGAAACAGTCAAGGTTGTTTTACCGTAAAAATATTAATAAAATATAAATAAATAGCATTAAAAATAAATAAAATAATTAGCTTCATCTGACAGTATAGAAAAATCACGTTAAAAATTTTATTCTTGGTGAGCTTGTAGGGAAAGAGGCAACTTCATACACTGATGTTAGAATTGTGAATTGGGGTAACATCCAGGGAACATCATTTGACAATATCTATTGACAATATTTAAAGGCACATAAACTCTTAAGTATAGCAATTACATTTCCAGGAATTTATCAGATATGCTTACAAATATTTGATAAGAGTACGGATTATACTGGCAACAATGGCTGCCTTAAAAAAAAAAGGAGGGTAGTGGGAGGGCTTAGGTAAATGTGACTGATTAATCTTCAATATATCGTCCTATACTTATTATATTTATTTTATGTTACATATTACCTACTTAAAAATAACTTAGTTTAAATAAATAAGTAAATGTGTAATAAAAGGAAAAAGAAAAAATTACTATACTGACAATAATTTAGAAATTTGCCATCAACCATCATTCCATCTTTATCAACACATTCTCACCTGTAGCCAGTTACGAAATGGAAGCACCTGGATGTATTTTTACACCATTACTCATCACAATTGCCAGCATATGCTATTACATAACATTAATAGCATTACTATTATTAGTTTTTTGTCCTTTTAAAACACATCAAAATTTGTGTAATTATTTATATTTATGGAGTGCCTATTTGTGTGGAACACTGTGCTTAGATGCACATGTAAAATTTAATACTCACAATAATCCTATAAGAAGGATAATATGGCTTATGATTTTGGATGAGAAAATTGAGGTTCATACCGCCAGTTAGTGGAGGATCTGGGATTTGAATCGACATCCCTCCATTCGCTAAGCTATATTGCATCTATCAAATTCCATTTAGAACATCTTCGTAATTGTGTTTTCTGATTTCTATTGTAAATATCTGTATCAGTCCACCAACTCTTCGGTGTCATGCAGCCCATGATTCTCCAGTATGGTGTGCGAGGCAGCAGATATGTGAGTAAATTTCCCAAAGGTATCTCACCAAAGAATTCATTCTGCACTGCCAGAGTGTAAAATGACACAAAGTTTAACAGTAATTTAGAATGGAGAAATTTTATCTCCAGACGAAACCCCACCCCTCAAGTCAAGATTGGTACATCCAACTACCTAGTCAACATCTTCACTTGGATGTGGAATACACATTTCAGACATAATACACCCAAATCCCATCTTCTCTGCTCACGGCCACCTAAACTTATTCTCCCCTCACAGCCATCATCATCTCCATTAAGGGCAGCTCCATTCTTCTAGTTGTTCAGGCGTATTTCCCTCTTCCCCCCTTCCCCCTCCCTAACCCTTCCCTCCCACCCCCTAATATCCCTGCCTCCCTTCCTTTTTTCTCCTCTCCTCTCCCTGTCCTATGTCCAATCCTTCAGCAAATGCTGCTTTCTCTATTACCAAAATACACATATAATCTGACCTTCTCTCACTAGTTGATCATTAGTTATTCCTCTGATCCCAGTCACCACCAACTCATGCCCAAATTACTTTAAAAGATTTTTAAGAAGTTTCCTTTCTTCTATCCATCCCACTACAATCTATTCTCTATTCAGCAGCCAGAGTTATCCATATTAAATATGTCAGATAATGTATTACTTCCATGTTCCAAAACCTCTAATGGCCAGAAGCTTAGAATCATCTACATAATTTGACTTCATTATCGCTTAATCTTCAGCTCTGCAATTTACCCCTCCCCTAACATGCTTTAGCCATCTGGCCTCTTAACGAATCTTAAAACTCTGCAACCTCAGGGCCTTTGCACTTGCTCTTTGTCCTGCTGGAAACACTTCCCAGCCCTCAATTATCAGCATAGTTTTCTCCATTACTTCCTTCAAATCTCTGTTCAAATATCATTCTTTCCAGGAATCTTTACAAGACCACCTATTTCAAACTCTTGACCTATTCCAGGTACTCCATGTCTCCTCCCTGGTTTATTTCACACCACAGCTCCTGTCACCTTCTAATGTACTTCACAATTTTCTTTGTTATTATGTTTACTGACTGCCTCCTCCACAAAAATGTAACTTCCATGAGGGTAAAGATTCTTTTTCCTACTGTTTTAATTCCTGTTGTATTCCTAATGACTAACATATAAATATTTATTGGTAGAATGAATGAATAAATGACATTTTCCAAAACATAATCCACAGAACACCATTCCTGTGAGATGCTCTATTGAAAAAAACAGAGTAGGACAGGCTTGTGACTAAATAAATTTGGAAAATTCTACATACTATATTCCCCTTTTATATATCTACTCTTTCTATGAATATAAGCAAATATGCATATAATAAACATTTATAAATAGTAATGGTATATTGCATTACTCTATAGTAATACAAATATAAATAATTTATCTGTACATGAATGCATATTTATAAATATATATATAAATTTTATGTGCTAAAACTGTGCTAATGATTAAAAAGACAGATATCTGCCTAACAAAATAACTGAAATTAAAGATTGTGAATATGCTGACAGATTACAAATAAAGTCTCTAAGTAATTGAACAGGAAAGAAATAGTGAGGAATTACTAAAGACATGAAAGATGGAAAAGGGAGTATTTAACAAAATTAGGTAACCAAAAAACATAAAGATAGCCCAAAGGAGTTTGAAATTATACCAAAAAACATAGCAAGAAGAAATGTAGAGGGAAAATATGGATAATTGACACTAAAATTTTCAAATTTCTAAGAAATACTCTAAATCCACCTCTACATTTCAGGAAAGAAAAGTTGTTTTCAGTGACAAATACTTAGTGACATATTTTAATAAATTTTGCTTTTTTGAATGTAAAATCAGAGAAAATAGATTTATATACTCCACTTATCAGTTCATGAAAATCTGGTATTTTGAAAATTAGACATACTTGGGTATAGGACATGTAGGTAGATTAGCACATTGTGAAGGACAATTTAGGACTTTATGCTCTTTCCGAACAATGTCATCACTTTTACTAGTCATGTGGGTTGATAAAGGTCTTGCTTTAGAACTTATCCTGCACTTAACCTGTCCTGGATATGCTTCCATTAATACTGATCATTTTCCTTTCCCTTGAATGAAAAGGTCTCAACTTGTAAATTGAAGCCAAAAGGCAAGAAACCTTTTACCCTCCATTCCCCACATAGTTCAATGGAAGAAAAAAAATCTTTTCTTGCTTTTGATAGAAACCTCAACCCGATGTCAACACAGACACAGCACACAATCATTGTATTCTACACCTACATAAGTAGTAGGCATATAGCTAGGCTAATAAAATGAGCTCTTTTCTACCATCTGAGGACTTGACAGTTGACCGTCCATTTAAAAACCAGATAGTACTTATTAACAGAAAAGAGAATTACTTAATCTAAAGTCTTAGGATAGGACATGGTTTACTACCATATTAAACTGGAAAACCAATATTTTCCATACTCCTCTGCTAAAAAATACTCTGTTAACAGTATTAATCTTAAAAAAGAAAAGAAAGGATGAATCTAAGTGTCCATATTTACCATTAAAATAAAAATAGATTAGAGGTAATAGTATTGTTCACATGACTGGCTTTCTTAAAGGCCTCACAATAAAACACAGAATTCAGTTAAAAGAGCCATTTATTTTCCCAACAAACCCCCAAATCATGGACTAAGTAACACTGAAACAGAAAGACACATAAATTAGGTCCTGGAAGCAATATCAGGGCTTGGGGTTGGGGCTGGGGCAGAAAACCTGATACCTACAAATAATCAAGCTTGAAGCCTCTACCAATGTAAATACATTTGGATTCATTTACTCACTGAGCATCTCCTGCACAGTAGCGACCTGAACAAAGTGGGGCAAAAGAGATAGGAAATGTAATGTAACAATTGGCTCAAGAGAAGTAAGAGATAGGCTGGCAAGAGCTGATAATGGTGTAGAGAATGGGGAAAGAGGATGACTCTTTTTGATAACCGACAGCTGGCCCCATTCCCTGTTGGAGGAAACCCAGTGGAGAGAGCTCACTGGAAGAGGAGCAGGGAAACACGGTAAGTTCACTTTTGGACACAATGAGAATGGGGTTCCTGTAGAATGCCCAAGTAGAGATGTCAAGAAAATAGATATTAAGAGTCTGATCCAAGGGAGACATCTGGGCTGCTGACATCTTCACTGGGTAAAATCATGAAAATGGGTGAGTTTACTCCAAAAGTATGTTTACAGATACAAGAGGCCCCAAGACAGTCATGAGAAACACCAATGGAGACACAAAAGGGAATCCACAGTGCAGAATAGACCCAACTTAATTTCCATCTAGGATAGAAGAATCATTTTTCTGACCTTCCAAAAATAGGATTATAGAAATTGTTTCACTCCCTTGCCACCATGGGTGGCCTTAAGTGTCTACTACTGGGTTAACCAGGGTTTTAGGTGGTTTAGAGGAATCCCTTTTTTTTTTTTAGAGGACTCCTTTGTGCACATCCATATACAGCATGTTAAGCAGGGGCAGACAGCTATATTGTATGCAATCAGAGAGGTCCAACCAGGTACCTGATTGCCGAAGGCAGATTTCTCAAGTTGCTCTCAGCTCTCAAGGTTAAATTATGGGAGGGCTTTCTCCATTGTACCTTCTCAAGGAGGTAAAATTGGGAGATTTAACCTGAATAATTCACATGAAAATAAAACCATTTGGGGCTTGTCATTGCTTAATGTAGAAATCCATCATTATTTTAAACAATTGGATACATTTAGTTCTCCACTTTTACCACAGAAACTCAGGAGGCGTGTAACTATATATTCATTCTCAGTAAAACTCTTTGTTGCCAAGAGAAAGTATAAAAGCTGAGAGGTCAGAAGAAGATTGTGCGTTCTCTCAGAGTGTTTCGGTTTTGAGGTGACTTCACTGGACTGCAGAATACTTAACTCTGATCACACCTGGCTTTCTTCACAACAGTACAGTGCAAAGCTTTAGCTGTATTGAAATTATTTCCCAGAAGTATTCCATAGTTCTCTGTGATTTGAAAGAAACCCAATTCTTGAATGAAATGAAACATCCTTTTTCAGAAAATTAGCATCATCATCAGGGCTGGCATTACAGGAATGCATTTCAGGAACTAAACTAAAGGATATACACAGTCCAACTGGAGATAAAGATATCTGTAGTTCCTCTGCAAAGGGGAAACTTCCCTGCAAGATCCAGGACCTCCTAGAAAATGCTACTATAAGCGGCAGCCTCCATTGGTCACAAAATGATCTCCTAATCCAGAGTAATCACAGCCTACTGAGGTTCTACATTATCAAAATATTATTTAATTAGTGGAGCACCTGGTGGCTCAGATTAAATGTCCAACTCTTAATTTCAGCTCAGGTCATGATCTCAGGGTCATGAGATAGAGCCCTACATCATGCTCCATGCTGGGCGTGGAGCCTGCTTAGGATTCTCCCTCTTTCCTGGCCCCCCTCTCCCTCTCTAAAAAAATAAATAAAATAACATGTTATTTAATTAGAATAAATAATCTGAATTTAGGCACAAACGTTATGTCTGACTCGTAAGAGAATATTTTTGATGATGTACGAGGACCCCTGGATTATCTACATATGTGAGTAGCCCATCTCTGAAATCCCTCTCTGCTCCCAGTAAGAGCAACAATTATAATCAGCTTCAGAGAGGAAAGAGTCCTCTGGGCCCTCTCCCTGGAGCAACTTAACACAGCATGGCACATCTTTATCCTTGCTTTTGTGGTTGCATCTGTAGGAATGTGCTAATAGAAGAGCTGTCTCGGTCTTGCCTGAACAACGTTCTGTCCAACATTAGCATGGAGTGGTGGGAAACTGTACCCTGCCCCCTTTCCAAGAAGTGAGAGGTGGGAGTTCCTTGCTTTCTGTTTTGATCTCAAAGTGTGAATCTCTGTTCTTTCTCTTTTTAATTGGAGCAAAACACCTGCTCTTAGTTTCATCCTTCGACTTAGGAAATTCTTTTTTGACCAGAATTGTACAAGGTACATCATGGCAGAGAGGAGGCAGGGAACCTCTCTGCCTGGGAAAAGCAGAGAACACTTAATAGACTAGAAGACTCTTGAACTTGCTCTTGAAGAATAAGTATATGTTTTCCCATGAAGGCAAAGCAGCAAGAATACATTTGTTAAAGGAAACACCATGTGCAAAGGCACATGAAATGGCAATATTTTCTTGGATAACTACAAAAAAATATTAATGAAGCCTCAGGTGTAAGAAGCAGGGCATGAGTCTAGTAGATAGGGACTCTAGCTATGAGCTGTGTGCAGTGCAAATAATACCAGATTTTATTCTCTGAAGGGGATGACTTTCAATGAAACGTTCAAAGTAAGGAAGGGTGTGATCAAATTAGCACTGTAGGCTGACCATGAAGACTGTCTCAATCAGAAGGCTCAGGGAAAAGCTTTCTCAGAATGGGGGCCAGTTACGTTAAACACCCTCTTCGTTTGCCATCTCCTTTACACAGAAAAGTACAATGACTGTATATCACTTATAATATCAAAAATAGTCTTACATACACATGTCCTTTGGTCTCACTTCAGCAGCTAAAGAAAGAAGTGATTTATAAGAAATGCCAGCAAGCATATTTTTTTGGATGGAGAGGGGTGACATTTGTGCACAAGAAAATGCCAGGGTAAATAAATTAGCACTATCTCCCCCTCAACCAAAAAAAATCACAGAATATATATTCTTTCTAAAGGAATTGAGAGTCAAGAGGCTTTAATTCCCCATGAGGCACCATTCTTTCCTTAGTTTTAACAATAATAATATCACGTTTCTTAGATCTTTACAAGTTATAAGTTATTTTCAAATTTAATATCTCCTATAATCAATACAACATCTCACGTTATGACTTAGAGAGTAAGGTAGCGCCTACTCTTCTATCTCTGCTTTTTATGTATATAAAACTAAGGACATGAAGTTAGGAAAGAGCAAAATCCAAGTAGTGGGTCTTGAATCCAAGTCCTTAAACTTTAGGTTTGTTGGGGTTTTTTTTAACTACTCAATACTACATATGTAGAAAATAACAGACGTGCATATCCTTTGCTTTAACAACTAAGGATTGCAGAAAATCAAGCTAACTAATTTTTAGTGGATCGGGCAAGCTCACCTCAAGTTTTCCAATCTTTTCCTGCTCTCAGCAACCAAAGATGCTCAGGTAAACAGATTGTCTCAAAGACAAATCCACCAGACACTCCCTATGATATCAGTACCACTTTTTCCCAACATTCCCCTTTCCTCCTCATCATCTCCTCCCATGGAATTACCACCTGGTTTTTGTTTTTGTTTTTTGTTTTTGTTGTTGTTGTTGTTTTAAGATTATTTATTTATTTATTTATTTAGGGAGAGCAAGAGAGCGAGTTCAGGGAGGAACAGAGGAAGAGGGAAAAGCAGACTCTGTGCTGAGCACAGAGCCCAAGCTCATGACCCTGAGATAACGATGTGAGCTGAGATTGAGGCAGAAGCCGGGGCCCCTGGGTGGTTCAGTCAGTTAAGCATCTGCCTTCGGCTCAGGTCATGATCTCAGGGGACTGGGATCAAGTCCTGCTTCGGGCTCTCTGCTCTGCGGAGAGCCTGATTCTCCCTCTCCCCCTGCTCTTCTCTCTCTGTCAAATAAATAAATAAAATCTTTTTAAAAAAATCAGAAGTCTAACCACTGAGACACCCAGGTGCCTCAAATTACCACCTTTTCAACAGGTTAATTATACACTTCAGAATACCAACACATTAATAACAACCACTTTAAATTTATGTAGTATTTTTCCTTTTTGGAAACTCAAATTACTTTTGTAATTGCTTAAGGGGGATTGGTAGGGAGTTTTTGTAGTGTGTCTGTCTTTCCCTCTATGTTGTTATTTGACTCCATGGTATTTTCCCTTTCTGACTCCCTGCCTCTAACAAAAAGTAGAAGATGAAATGCAAGAAAAAGAAGGTGGCATATGATCATCACATAATTAAAGTCCTCACCATTTCATGGGCAGAGGACATGAACAGACATTTTTCCAAAGAAGACATCCAAATGGCCAACAGACACATGAAAAAGTGCTCAACATTGCTCGGCACCAGGGAAATCCAAATCAAAACCTCAATGAGATACCACCTCACACCAGTCAGAATGGCTAAAATTAACAAGTCAGGAAACGACAGATGTTGGCGGAGATGTGGAGAAAGGGGAACCCTCCTACACTGTTGGTGGGAATGCAAGCTGGTGCAACCACTCTGGAAAACAGTATGGAGGTTCCTCAAACAGCTGAAAATAGAGCTACCCTACAATCCAGCAATTGCACTACTGGGTATTTACCACAAAGATACAAATGTAGGGATCCGAAGGGGTACGTGCACCCCAATGTTTATAGCAGCAATGTCCACAATAGCCAAACTGTGGAAAAAGCCAAGATGTCCATCGACAGATGAATGGATAAAGAAGAGGTGGTATATATACACAATGGAATATTATGCAGCCATCAAAAGGAATGAGAGCTTGCCATTTGCAATGACGTGGATGGAACTGGAGGGTGTTATGCTGAGTGAAATAAGTCAATCAGAGAAAGACATGTATCATATGACCTCACTGATATGAGGAATTCTTAATCTCAGGAAACACACTGAGGGTTGCTGGAGTGGTGGGGGGTGGGAGGGATTGGGTGGCTGGGTGATAGACATTGGGGAGGGTATGTGCTATGGTGAGCACTGTGAATTGTACAAGACTGATGAATCATGGATCTGTACTTCTGAAACAAATAATGCAATATATGTTAAGAAAAAAAAAAAGAAGAGTGCGCCTGGGTGGCTCAGATGGTTGAGCGTCTGCCTTCGGCTCAGGTCATGATCCCAGAGTCCTGGGATCGAGTCCCACATCGGGCTCCCTGCTCCTTGGGAGCCTGCTTCTCCCTCTGCTTCTCTCTCTCTCTCTCTCATGAATAAATAAAATCTTAAAAAAAAAAAAAAGAAGAAGATAGCAGGAGGGGAAGAATGAAGGGGAGTAAGTCGGAGGGAGAGACGAACCATTAGAGACAATGGACTCTGAAAAACAAACTGAGGGTTCTAGAGGGGAGGGGGGTGGGGGGGATGGGTTAGCCTGGTGATGGGTATTAAAGAGGGCACGTTCTGCATGGAGCACTGGGTGTTATGCACAAACAATGAATCATGGAACACTACATCAAAAACTAATGATGTAATGTATGGTGATTAACATAACAATAAAAAATTATTTTAAAAAAATAAAAAAAATAAAGTCTCCACCATTTCAATCTATCATACATGGTTTATGAGAGAGGAATGCCTAAAAGGCTGGATATTAATTCAAAAATTGAGTAAAAGCAAAGCATTGGTAAGTTCAGTTCCCTAAATACGCCTTTGGGGTGGTAACCATCACTTTTCTGTTTGCCACTAACACCACTGTGTAGTATAAAAGAGCTGCAATAGCTAGCATTTGAATTACACAGTAGTCAAGCCAGATAATTAAATTTCCCTTCCAGAAAGAATATGTCCCTGCTGAGGAAACCCTATTGCATACTGCTGTTCATGGTGACCATTATCAAATTTGTAGGACATGTCTCTGTATTATAATGATTCATTTAAAAGTTTTCATTACACAACCCAATATGGTTAGAAAAGGGAGCAAAAATTCCAGCATAGTTTGAAGGAGGATCTGAAATGTCCCCAAGATTTATTTAACAAAGTGCATTCTAACTCTGCATCAATGGCAAAAAGAGCAATTGCCCAAAGAGTTCTTGCTTTTCTCTGACGGATGGTAAATAAAAATCTTCTGCTATAGGAAAATTGCATCCGATCCCCTAGAAGCTTCTCTCAACTGTTCTTTTGAGATATTTCAGTGTATTGAGTTGATTTGGCATACGTGAAAGGAGTAATGGTGATCTACTAACATGAAAATCAGTTCTGTTTATTTTTAAGGGAATCTAATCCTCCTATCAATTCTGCTTTTGTGAATATATTATTGCAAATGTTTCCTCAACTATTAAGTGGGCATATTGATGTACTTTTTAATGAAATTTAAGAATGCACTGCATAAGACACAAATACAATTTCACTAGATTAAAAGGAATCTCTCTTAAGATTTTTGGCAATATATTGTGAGTAGCCCTCATATTTTCCTTAGAGAGACAGAAAAAGAAAGACAGATGTTACTATTATGCTATGTGGAGATAAAGTACATTTGTGTCTCTCAGTTCTATTTGGTTTGATTCAGGTATAACACCTATAGAACGAACAGTGGCTATATTATGCCTTTTTCAATTCCCCATAGAACCAGAGTCAATGCTTAAAAAATTTGCAAATGAAGAATTTGTCAATCACCACATAATCACTATCTTCTGTGTATCATACATGATTCTTATGCATTACAGAGAATAAAGAAAGTATAAAATAAAAGGCTTGCCTTTAAAAACCCTATAACTTTGTCAGAAAGACAACAATATTAATATTTTCAAATGTTCAGGTATTTTAATTGTATCATAAATTTTCATTCTAAATTATGATCATACATATAATCTTGGTCTTTAAGGGCCTTTATATCTTCCTTTGAGTTTATCATATCAAACTTTTATTTCTCATTTATCTTTTCTGTATATCTTCATGTCCTTCTGAAAACCAGATGTTTTTCTATCAGTGAGATTGACTTAAACATGCATGAAATAAAGCGGAATATAGAAGAGGTACTATTTGTTTAATGAATATAGGTCTTCAATAAGCTTTGTGTTCCCAAGTATTTTTCCTGTTCTGTATTCAAATATCATTTATTGGTGGAAGAAAGGGTATCATATAGTTAAAATGTTAATATATTTTAGTAACAAATTTGGAGATGGGATTGCAGATAGGTATTTTCAATCACTGAGGAAGACTTAGTTGGCTACTTCAAACAGCTGCTTTCTGGTTTTATCATTACTATTTTTTACTCCAACCAGAAATGCATCATCGTATCAGTCCCTTCTTAAAAACTTCACCTGGCTCACAGTCGCACAGGACAGGATCCAAGCATTCTATCTTGCCAAAATAAGGTCTTTCATAAATGAGCTCTTATCTACCTTTCCAGTCTCATTTTGGGCGGAGGTAGATGGCAATTTTCTAGGTTGACTTTGAGAGAGCTGCCAAAGAGGGTCACTCCTATTTTGGCTGAGAATGGAATCCCAACATTTTGGAAATTTTCATTTAAAAAGGCTTATATCAGTACTTGATTCAAAAGAGAGTATTTTAACAGCACAAAAATAAGCAAGGAAGCTAAGATGTTATCAAAGAACCAAGAGCACAGAATTGAACAAATTCTGCAGCTGATTGCTTTTTATTAGAAAACAACATATATCAGAGGAGTAGAAATTCCAGACAGCTCATTATTAAACAGAAAGATGAATAAAAGCAGACGGCATTTTATCTAAGTTATCCAGCTGATCAATCAATTCAAATGAGACTTTCTATTACAGGGATAACAGCCAAACTGCCACTCCGATCACTGATTGATAGAGGAGACTAGGATTAATTGTAAGTCATAAGAAAAGAATAAAACAACCATTCTTTTTTTTTATTTATAAATCTCTTAAAGAGATGATAGGTTCTTAGTTAGATAAATAAGCAAGCATATCTAGGACATTCATTTCAAAAATTCCAGACCATTGCTTATGCTATTCAGGTGATAACAAACTATCATATAATCCTCTTTTAATCAACCAAAAGAATTTAGACTCCCAAAGACCCAACCCCAATCCCAGGATTTATTATCTATGTTATAAAAAAAACAAAAACAAAAACAAAACTTTGAGTATCTATGAGTCCCTGGTTTACCCATCATACTTGATACTCACAAACCATTTAATGGGCTTTGGACTACCTATGGGTTAGACTAGCTTTGTGCTTCCTTATAAGTTCTCTTGCCCCTTTGACTAGCTTGAAGGTCCCAGGGATGTTATGTTGCTCTTAAATGGGCAGTCTGAAATGTGCTGCAAGTGACAGATTATGGTCAGGAGCCAGCTGTTCACATATTTGATCAGCCAGCGGGAAATCTTTCAGCAGCTCTTAAATAAAAAATACAGGATGGTGTCAGTGTTTGGTGACACTGTTTTTAATCTTCACATTTCTCACTGACAGGAGGTAATGGTTATCCATGGGAGACCTGTCACATGACAACAGCTTCCTTACCACCAGGAGAGTCACAATATGGCCTCCCTTAACAGTCATAGCATCTCGGGCTCCTCTTTCTGAAAATGCTATCTCATGCCTGGGAGGTAAAAAGAAGACTTTTATTAGTTCTAGAATTCTCTTTGATTTCTAAATAATTATAAAATGTCTTAACTAATCTTAACATTACTATAATCCCATAAATTAAAATAGAACATAAGGTCCCATTTCTGTTCCAATGTTCCTAAAATTAGACCATAAAGTGAACTAATTTATTAATAGGTCAAATTGATCAAATAATTGGTAGTAAAGACTGACATCTACCATTCCAGTCACCACTCATGGGAACTAAAACTTTACTTCCGCCGCTCAACATGGAAGAGTGGGTTTCATTAGAAGGTCCAGGGAATGTTTTATCTCAAATTCTGGAACTGTTGCAGAAATACCTATCACCAATTTATAGAAGGTCCAGAGAGGGCTTCATTGTATTCTATAGTCATTCAATAAAAATCAACATTTATAGTAATAACACAAAGTATTCAGACACAATGAAAATATAAAGCCAAGACTTGATCAATAATTTTTTTAAAGAAAACTTCAAAGCAAAGTAAAACATTTATTTACTTCAAACAAGATCATAAGGAAAGAAGTCCCGTTCTTTGTTCCCACAAGCTTAACTTGGGCTTTGCGGGTTTCTTTTCTAGTGATGATGAGGGCCTATTAGATATATGGCATTATTTGTGAAGGTTATTCTACACTGATACATAAGATAATTGTAGGAGAGCTTATTTCTGGTGTGTACACATGTACATATGGTCAGGTGCTCTATTTTGTAACTTGAACATAAAATGTATTCCTGTAAACATATAAATCACAACTGGCTTCAAGCTTACCCTTGCCCATATAGGAGTCCCCTCAGAATATCTAAAATTCAGGGCTTCTAAACCTCAACACTATTGACATTTAGGGCCAGATAATCCTTTGTTGTGAAGTATAGTCCTGTGCACTATAGGATGTTTAACAACATCTTTAGCCTCTACCCACTAGATACCAACAGCCGTCCTCCCCCTACCCCAAGTTAGGACAACCAAAAATGTCTCAAATCATTGCCAAATGTTCCCTAGGTGGCAAAATTACTCCCAGTCAAGAAGCATCACTGGTCTAAATTACTAAAAAGTGGTTCCTTCCTTTTTTTTTTTACTGGGTATGGGTCAAGCTTTTTCTTTAATGCTCCACAAAATGAAACTAAAATATAATTTTAAAAGAAACATCACTGAAAGTTTGAAGATTTTAAAAAATGTGGCTCAAGAATAATTTGGGACTATTATATATAGCAGTTCTTAGTCCTCTCATTCTCTTACTGGGAGTCATCCTGCCAAACTCCTATGTATTTTACATGTAGAAACCACCTAATCTCTCGCCACTCATACATTTACCCTCAGAAACCAATATTCCAAAATGCTTGATGAGAGGAAGAATTTCTTTTCTTTTTTGTTTTATGATTTAAGCATGTGTTTATTCTCACATGCTGATACCCACAGTTTTCCAAACACATCTTTTTTTATGTTTTTATTTAAATTCCAGTTAGTTAACATACAGTGTAATATCAGTTTCAGGTGTACAATTTAGTGATTCAACACTTACATACAATATTCTGTACTCATCACAAGTGCACTCCTTAATCCCCATCATCTATTTAACCCATGTCCCCACCCACTTCCCTTCTTATAACCATCAGTTTCTTCTCTATAGTTGAGAGTCTGTTTCTTGGTTTGCCTCTCTTTTTCCCACTATGATCATTTGTTTTGTTTCTTAAATTCCACATATGAGTGAAACCATATGGTATTTGTCTTTCTTTGATTTATTTCACTTAGCAGTATGCTCTCTAGCTCTATCCATGTTGCTGCAAATGGCAAGATTTCATTCTCTTTTATGGCCAAGTAATATTCCATTACACACACACACACACATACACACACACACACACACACACACACACACACCACATCCTCTTTATTCATTCATCCGTTGATGGACATTTGGGTTCTTTCCATAATTTGGCTTTTGTTGATAATGCTGCTATAAACATTGGGGTACATGTATCCCTTCAAATTAGTATTTTTGTATTCTTTGGGTAAATACCTAGTAGTGCAATTGCACTGGATCATAGGGTAGTTCTATTTTTTAACTTTTTGAGGAACCACAATACTATTTTCCAGAGTGGCTGCCCCAGTTTGCAATCCCACCAACATTGTAAGAGGGTTCCCCTTTCTCCATATCCTCACCAACACCTGCTGTTTTTTCTGTTATTAATTTTAGCCATTCTGATGAGTATGAAGTGAAATCTCATTGTAGTTTTGATTCGTATTCCTCTGATGATGAGTGATGTTGAGCATTTTTTCATGCGTCTGTTAGCCATTTGTATGTCTTCTTTGGAGAAATATCTGCTCGTGTCTTCTGCCCATTTTTTAACTGGATTATTTTGTTTTCTGGGTGTTGAGTTTGGTAAGTTCTTTATTGATTTTGGATACTAACCCTTTATCAAGTATGTCATTTGCAAATATCTTCTCCCAACCTGTAGGGTGCCTTTTATACTTGTTGATTGCTTCCTTTGCTGTGCAGAAGCTTTTTATCTTAACAAAATCTCAATAGTTCATTTTTGCTTTTGTTTCCCTTGCCTCAGAAGACCCATCTAGTAAGAACTTGCCACAGCCAATGTCAAAGAGGTTACTGCCCATGTTCTCCTCTAGGATTTTAATAGTTTCCTTGTCTCACATTTAGGCTTTTAATCCATTTTGAATTTATATTTGTGTATGGTGTAAGAAAGTTGTCCAGTTTCATTCTTCTGCATGTTGCTGTGCAGTTTTCCCAACACCATTTGTTAAGGAGACTTTTTTCCATTGGATATTCTTTCCTGCTTTGTCAAAGATTAATTGACAGCAATTGGACAACAAAAAGAAATAAGAGGCATCCAAACTGGAGGGAAGGAGTCAAACTTTCACTATTTGCAGATGACATGATACTCTATATAGAAAATCTGAAGGACTCCACCAAAAAAATGCTAGAACTGATAAATGAATTCAGTAAAGTCACAGGATACAAAATCAACATAGAGAAATCTATTGCATTTCTATACACCAATAATGAAGCAGAGAAAGAGAAAGTAAGAAAACAATCCCACTTAAAATTGCACTAAAAACCATAAGATACCTAGGAAGAAGCCTAACCAAAGAGCTAAAAGACCTGTATCCTGAAAACTATAACACTCTGATGAAAGAAATTGAAGATGACACAAAGAAATGGAAAACCATTCCATGTTCATGGATTGGAAGAACAAATATTGTTAAAATTTCTATACTACCCAAAGCAAACTACACATTTAATGCAATCCTTATGAAAACAATATCATCATTTTTCACAGGACTAGAAAAAACAATTCTAAAATTTTTGTGGAACCACAAGAGACCCCAAATAGCCAAAACAACCTTGAAAAAGGAAAGCAAATCTGGAGGCATCACAATTTCAGACTTCAAGTTATATTACAAAGCTGGAGTGATCAATATAGTATGGTACCAGCACAAAAATAGACACATGGATCAATGGAACAGAATAGAAAACCAAGAAATGAACCCACAACTACATGGTCAATTAATCTTTGACAGGAAGAATTTCTTACCCACCATTTGACTCTCACATCATTCAGAACTGCCTTCTCTCTTCAACTGCTATCAGTGAGCACCAGGAATGGCTACTAAAGACAGGAATCCTGGCTGGTGATCCCCAAACTTTTTTGTTAGCTGTGAATTGAGTAACAAATTTGAAGAGTAGGATATGAGTTGCCTGACTTCTTGTAAGTACATGATTAAAGAGAAATATACTGTATCTTCTACCTTCTACCCACCCACTTAGTTATGGCCTAAGTCTAGACATAATATCCACACAAATAGTCCATAATCACTTTTGTCTGGATTATCCATTCTTTATTAATACAGTGTGTAAGATGTTAATATCCCAGATCCTTTTTTATAGTTTTAAATCCAGCATGAGTGAATTAAGCCTATGGTTCTCTCCACTTGCATTTTTCATTGTACATTAAATTGGGACAAATGAAAAACATCCAAAATTCTGCTTGGACATGTCATGATTTGTATATGGCAGAGTGCATCCTAAATACACAGACAGCCAACAAATTTTTTTTTCTCTCTACAAAAAAAGAAAAAATCCTGAGAGAGCAGACTCAGGAATAGCACACTAGAACTCTTAGTCTGAAATGGAGGTATTAGCAGTGGTATTCCACTCAGGATGAATTGAAGGCTTCCATTCTGAACAATCAAAACTGCTTGCAGTTTTGAAAAAGTGGCTTTTAGAGCCCTAACTTCTTAAGATTTTAAAAACCATTAGAGGCCCATCTCAGCCAAGCTGTCCCATTCCATGTGTGTTTCAGTAGGACATCAGTTAAGCTTCACTCAAAGTATTTATTGACTATTTAGGCATACTGTGCAGGCAGCAAACAAAAATTTTAGGGCTTCAATAGCTGTATAAATACCTTTGTTTCTGAGCAATAGGAAACATGAAAAATAAATGCAATGAAGAAAAGAGAGACACTGAATTTTTTAGAATGTTATAGAGGATTGGCTTATATGTTTTTTAAAAACATAAAATGTGACTGTTTACCCTTATAACTGGTTGATCTACAATTCTAAGTGCAACTCTATTTTGGTTTTTTACCCATAAATTTCTAAGTATTTACATCTACAA
This sequence comes from Eumetopias jubatus, assembly GCF_037043125.1. Taxonomy (NCBI): domain Eukaryota; kingdom Metazoa; phylum Chordata; class Mammalia; order Carnivora; family Otariidae; genus Eumetopias; species Eumetopias jubatus. The sequence goes on along the minus strand of NW_028274821.1, from coordinate 49,427,455 downwards.
GGGCTTTGAATTCGATGCTTTTAATATATTTACAGTGCTTAGAGAATAATACATGTGAAGCTGAAGTTACTGGGAAAGTAGTACACTTAATCATATTGGATAAATATACAAGTCTTATTGTTATATATTTTAAGCTGTATTATTTTGTTCATGGCCCAACTTCTTCATTTATACTGGTATAAAACTCTTGTTTAAAATGAGATAGGTAGATAGGTAGGTAGATAGATAGACAGATAGATAGATTTGAAAGCTTAGAATTTCCAGGACACATGTTTTCTGCCATGCTACTTGCCCTAATGAAAGGACATTGAAATCAAGGAAATTGTTTTGACCCATAGCCCCCCCCCAAAAAAATCATAAACAGTTATTTCAACAGATGATTTTTTTTAAAAGATGATCCACTTCCAGTTTTCAGCTCCAACACGTAGAGAGTGCAAAAGCTGTGACTTTCATCTTTATAATAAGTAAGAGTTGAACTCTTAATGAAACTGAAAATAAATGAATGATATTGTAAGAGATGAGATAAAATCGGGAATACTCTTCTCTAAGTTACTAACATCACCCATGAAGTGATTTAGTCTTATTTGAAGATGGACTTAGATTAGTTAAAAATGTATGTTTAGGGACTCCTGGGTGGCACAGTCAGTTAAGTGTCTGCCTTCAGCTCAGGTCACGATCCCAGAGTCCTGGGATCAAGTCCTGTGTTGGGTTCCTTGCTCAGCAGGGAGCCTGCTTCTACCTCCGCCTGCCTCTCTCTCTCTCTCTCTCTCTCTGACAAATAAATAAATAAAATCTTGTACTTTTAGAGTCATCACTAAAAATTTTTTAAAAAGGAACTATAAGTGATATGCAAAGACAGGCGATAAAATGGAATAACATAAAATAAAATGAGAGAAGGCATAAAAAAGGGGAAAATAAAAGAAACAAAAAACAAATTCAATAAATAGAAAATAGTTACAAATGTAAGGTATATTACCTCACTATGTTAATAATCACTTTAAATGTGAATGATTTAAATATACCAATTAAATGACAGAGATTGTCAGAGTATTTAGAAAGAAAAAAAACAAGATTCCATATGTTGTGTACAAGAAACCCACTTTAAATATAGACTTAGAAGAGTTAAAAGTAATGGGATAGAGGAAGGTATAGCATGCTAGCATGCAACAAAAGAAAGCTATACCTATAATAATAGACAAAGCACACTTTAAAACAAGAAAAATTATCAGGGGTCTTTTAAAGAGTGGCACTGTGTATGATAAAGGGGTCAATTATCTAGAAAACATAGCAATCCTTAATGTGTATGCATCTAGTGGTACAGCATTAAAGTATGGGAGGCAAAAACTGATAGAACTGCAATGAGAAATAGACAATTCCACTATTACTATTCATAACTTCAACACCTTTCTTTCAAATCATTGATAGATCGAGCAGGCAGAAAATCAGTAAGAACATAATTGACCTGAACAGCACTACCTGTCAATTTGATCTAACTGACATTTATAGAATAGTCCACCCAACAACAGCAGGATACACATTCTTTTCATACTGAGCATTTACCAATATAGACCACATTCTGGGCCATAAAACACACCTTAACAAATTTAAAAGAATAGAATTTATACAAAGTATGTTCACAGACCACCATGGCATTTAACGATAAATCAGAAAGACAGGCAGAAAATCCAAAATGTTTGGGGAATAAATAGCATATTTCTAAAGAAGAAATCTCAGGAGAATTTTTTTTAATTGAACTAAGAGAAAATAAAAATACAACTTATCAAGGGCCCCAGGTGGCTCAGTAAGTTAAGTGTCCAACTCTTGATCTCAGCTCAGGTCTTGATCTCAGGGTCATGAGTTCAAGCCCCACATTAGGCTCCATACTGAGCATGGAGCCTACTTTAAAAAATTACAAATTATCAAATTTTGTGGAATAAAATTAAAGTAGTGCTTAGAGGGAAATTTATGGCATTAAATGCACGTATTAGAAAAGAAGGATGACCTAAAATCAGTAATCTAAATTTCTATCTTAGGAAACTAGAGAAAGAAGAGTGATTTAAGCCTTAAGGTAGTAGGAGGAATAATAATAAAAAAAAAAAATAGAGCATAAATCAATGAAAACAGAAAAACAATTTTAAAAAAATCAATAAAACCAAAAGCCTGCTATTTGAAAATATCAATAAAATTGATAAACCTCTATCCAGGATAACCAAGTTAAAAAGGAAAGAAGACATGAATTATCAATATCAGAAATGAAAGAGAAGTCATCAGTACTGATCACCTAGAAAAGAAGCCCTTTAAACACTATAGCCACAAACTTGAAATGAACCAGTTCAAAGACACAATCTACCAAAAGACATGTGAAGTTAAATAGATAATCTGCATGAACTTCTATGAGTTTAAAAAATTGAACCAGTAGTTAATAAAGAAAGGACCAAGCCAGATGATTTCCTTTATGAATTTTATCAAACATTTAAGGAAGAAATTATGCCCATTTTTCACAAACTCCTCCAGAAAATAGAAGCAGAAGGAACACTTCCTAACTCATCCTATGAGTTAATTTACCCTAGCCACATTGGAATCTTTGATCTTACTTAAATAAACTTGGCACACTTCTATCTCAGGGCCTTTACACTTTCTGTCCCTTATACCTGGACATTCTCCCTCAAAATGTCCATATGGTCTATTTCTTTATGTCCTTGAAATTTTTATTCTATGGGATCTGACATATAATTAAAATAGCAACAAACTTGCACCTCAACCATCACTATTTATTCACTTTCTATGCTTTTTTTTTTCCTCAACACTTAGCTCTATCTGGCCTATTATATATTTTACCAGTCATCAATTTTCTGTCTCCCCTCATGGGACACTCCATAAGGATATAAGTTCTGTCATATTTTTTTCACTGTTGCATCTTCAGTAGAATAGCACATAATCATAATATTTGCTCAATATATAACCATAATTCTTGAGTAAATGAATGGATGAATTGTGCAAAACAACATTAGACTTTTTTCCTAAGCCTGGCTTACATTGTAAAGAGTAACTCAAGAGCTACAGATGACTCTCTTTTCTTTAGAAGAACTCTTTTCCTATAACAAAATTAATTATAAGATTTCTCCTAAATGAATAAGTGATGTGAATGTTCATGTGTCTTTTGGGGAAAGGAAGGGTGTAGTTCATTATCCTATTAAAATCTTACAACTTTTTTAATTTAAATCATTCATATTCCATTCAATTATATACTTTCTTTATATTTAATATCATTATCTTATGTTGTTATTTAATTTTAAGTATGTTATAATGGGTTAATAAATGTGATGCTATGTATAAATGTTAGCACATGTTCCAGGCACATAATAATTTCTCAATAAATGTTAGCTATTTTAAGTTTGTCCTCAGGGAACATGTACCTGCTATTTGTGTACACAGTCACCAGATGGCATTCTAGTTCACTTTGGTGAACACAATTCATGTTTTTCTTCTCCTGGGGACTATCCAGAAAATTAAGTCCTAGCCATCCTCTTTTACTAGCCAAACTCTTTACTATTAAACACCAAACATTAAAATTGACACAGCTAACCCTTTATATATACTAGAAACATAAATCCATGACCATCATCACCATCTCAAATGGACACATGAAGATCCTATATTTTTGAACCCTGAAATACTGTTCAATATTTTAAATATTATTTAAGGTCTTTAATTCAGTGAATTTTTCTATCTCTCATTCTGCAAACCAAATATCTGGAAATTATACACAACACCTCTATTCCTCTTATCTACCAGTTAGGTTTTATCACCAAATTCATTTGACTTTATTGGCTAAATATTTCTCAAACCCATCCATTTCTTTTCCCTCTCTATTGCTCCTACCAGAACAGACTAAAATCAACTTTTCCCTGGACTAAATCTGATCATATTAGATGCCTGCCTTCAGTTGAATACCATTGTTCTTATAATAGAAACAAAAATCTTAATATGCCAATCAAGACCTTCCATGCTTAACTCCCACTCTTTCTCAGCTCTCATTGTCCAGGTGCACTGGTATACTGTACCATGCTCCCTTCTTTTATCCTAGTGCCTCTGACATGCTTTTTCTCTCCCTTAAATGTCTCACTCTCAACCCCACCCACTGTTTTCATCTACTTAACATTCTTTCTAAACATTAAATGGTCAGTTAGAAAAGGAAATCTTACTTCTTTATAGAAGCCTTCCCAATCTTTTGTGCCACTGATTCTACTGTTATTTACTGTCATGGGACTATCTTCCATTTTTTTCATTTATATTAGTTTATAATTTTAATTAATTTTGTGAGTGTTCAATTATAGTCTTCCTCTTTCTTAATCACCTATGAGTTCCTTAAAACAGAGATTATGTTTGATTTTGCTGTTATTTAATCCCAAGCCTCTGTTTGGTACCTGGAACATTGAAGGCATTCAATATATATTTGTTGGGTGAATGAATGAAAAAAACATCTTCGTGTTTTTTTTTTTATTTTAATCCCAGTATAGTTAACATATTAGTTTCAGGCATACCATATAGTGATTCAACAATTCCATGCAGAAAACTTCCTTGTTGACTGCCATTAACATGACTGTACTCCAAATATTCCTAGTCTCTTTCTGTCCCACATGTCCAGTTCCTGGAAGAGAAAATCAGACTATCCTTGCTTGGATCATATCCAACCCTGGATCAACAAACTATGGCCACAAGTTTAAAGTTAAGAGTAGAAATGTAATCACTATAGGTTCATATATTTTTCCCAGAAAAGGGGCGATTACTTTGAGCCAGCAGCTCACTGAAGAAGTATCTACTACAAATCCCTACCTCACTAGATAGTTACAGGGAGTAAACCGGATGTCATACCTATAGCATGGTGTTCTGCACAGTGTGGAGTAACTGTTTGACACTTCACAGACTTGCTTTTGTTTTTGGTTACTTTTTCAAGTATTTTACAAACATACATGAAGATTAGAAGTCTGCCCTCAAATATTTCAATATAGATTTTTTTCACTGATCTGGGGCTATAAAATCTTCAAACAGGCAAATGACTTACACCATGTATCCATAATACTTAATTATCTGGCATAGATTATAAATTGGTGACCATTTGTTAACAATCATATATTGAAAACCAATTATCCACAAAGCACTGACTTAATAATAAATAGTGGATAAGTAAGCCCCACACCTAAGGAACTCATAACCAGAGTGGTAAAAGATAAACAATCAGGATGAAATAAAAGGTCTTATGAGAGAGCTGAGCACCGAATACCACAGAGGTACAAAGTGGGAACTACTCAATAAGCAGATTCTTCCAAGGGTATTTAAATGTATACATGTATACATGAAATATTCTCCTGCATAAATTGCTATTGGGTGTTTTATTTCTTCACAGGATAAATGTAGGGGATGTTCTCCATTTCGTTCAAAAAGCCTTATGTAGGTCTATCACATTCATAAATGCCCAGTGTCTTATAGTCATAGAAAACCTAAACCCCTGGGCGCCTGGGTGGCTCAGTTGGTTGAGCGACTGCCTTCGGCTCAGGTCATGATCCTGGAGTCCTGGGATCGAGTCCCACGTCGGGCTCCCTGCTCAGCAGGGAGTCTGCTTCTCCCTCTGACCCTCCCCCCTCTCGTGTGCTCTCTCTCTCTCACTCTCCCTCTCAAAGAAATAAATAAAAAATCTTTAAAAAACAAACAAACAAACAAAACTTCCCATTAAAAAAAAAAGAAAGAAAAGAAAAACCTAAACCCCCATGAACATCTCCCTCTTTCCTACATTTTCCTATGATCTACCGGTGAAAAGGCTTCCCTTCTAGTTTAAATCTTGTAAAAATTAGAAACAGAGGGGCACCTGGGTGGCTCCATCAGTTAAGTATCTGCCTTTGGCTCAGGTCATGATCCCAGAACCCTGGGCTCTCCCTCAACCCCATCTCCCTCTCCCCCTGCTTGTGCTCTCTCTTGCTATCTCTCTCTCTCTCTCTCTCAAATAAATAAATAAAATGTTTTTTAAAAAATTAGAAATAGGAGGCAGATACTAACAAGTGGGGACTATATAGTCTGTTTCATGACCTTCAAGAATCCACTCTCTCCCTAAATTCCTTGACTCCTAAGACCCCACAATGATATTGAATTTTTCCTCAAAGTGATCAATATTCTAGTTTTCTCAGTTTAGAAGAATCAAGTTAACAAAGTAGTTCAAATACCAACTTAAAAGCAATGGTGAAATCATGTGGCAGAGGAAGAATGTGAATTTCAGCCAAGTTTGCTTCTAAATCAGTTGACTGGACATAAAATATTTTAGGCACTTGAAGGATTTCTATGATTAGGCTTTTTTATATATTCTCTTTTCTTTCACAAATTTTGGGTTAGATCTAAATCTTAGAAAATCTTTAGCCAATTCCACTGAGTAAGTACCCACAACTCCTGGGCAATGGGTTGTCCTTCTATCTTTTAGTGAGTTCAAAATCCCCAACATACTCTGATCATTTTAAATCATTTCAGAATCAGTTGTAAATATTAGATAGCTACTTCTGAGAAGCTAATACTATTTGTACTCATCCTCAAAACAAATTCTGTTTATTTTTATTATCTGCACTTCCGTATGTTTCTCCTCATCTTATACTTTTTGGTTAAACACTGCTTAGTGAGATTTTCCCCCAAGCAATCAATTCATTTTAGAATAAATTTGTTTTCCTTTCCTTTGTTAATCCATCACCCAAAAGTGGGAAAGATACAGTATAACTATATTTAAAATTTTGTTTACAATAAAAATGTACTAACTTCAAATGGTACAAAAAAGAAAAACTCTCATCTTGTACAGTATGTTATTAATAGAGATATGAAGGGCTTACAGTGAAAATCAAACCCCAATAAATGAACATGCTATCCTCATATGAACAACTGCACACACTGTAGCTCCACTCTCTGACTGAATGCACACATGCTCAGAGCAAATACTCATAAATTTGCATTCTCACCTATTGCTCCATTGATCTGGCCTTCTAAATATGCTTGTCTTAAAGACAAAGCAACCCAACAATATTCAGAATCAGCAAGAAATAAATGAAGTATGGTTATATATCACTGGGAGAAGAAAAGATCTGATACAATTAAAATAATGAAGTGGACCAATATGGGTACAGAGAAAGACCCAGAATAGCACATAAGACAAACTCTAACACCAAATGCGCAAGTGACACCAGTAATGGGAGTAAAGAAGATGTTCTGACAACTACATCTGTTACTAAAATAGATACCATGACAAATAAAAATAGCAAGAACAAGCCCTATAATGGGATTAAGACAGAGCATAGGAAACTAATGACTGAGGATAAAGACAAACGCGGTGACAATGGCAGGTAGTGTGACAAATGAAATGCTTGGATAAGCAAAATTCGGGAAACCAGACAGCTGAAAGACCCAAGACCAAGACTGAGACAAATCTGTCAGCAATACAGATAGCATCACACTGTGCCAGAAGACAGTGCTAAATTATAAATGTTAATGATAGATGGATTCAGCAAAGCCACAAGCAGAACAAAAGAAATGAAATGGAAAAACACCCTTGCTGCAGTGTTTGATATAGGTCTTCATTTAAGGAAGATGTAATAGTCATGTTGTTTTCTGAAGGGGCCATCTTTGATTTCACATAGAATGGCAGCATGCTATTTTGTGCCACCAGCCATATTCTACCACTGTCCTTTAGTTATTAGGAGATAGTCACGGAATCTTGAACTCAGCAGTAAAATAGTCCTCACAAATCAAGAGGAGAGAAGGAAGAAATGAGGAACAAAGAAAGAGGACAAAGGGCAAAAGGAGGAAACGAGGCTAAAAAAAGAGAAATAATAGGTAAGAGGAAAGGAAAAATGGTAGGAGAATTTTAAAAATCACCTATTCAAGTACTTATTGAGCAACTACTGTGTGACAGATTCTACACAAGGCATTAGAGAGAATGTGGCGGAAAAAAAGCCATCCTGGTTTCTGGACTCATGGAGCTTATAATTTGGTAGCAGAAAAAGACCTTAATCAAACAGACACACAAAGAAATGTAAAGTTGAAAGGCTGATAAGTGTCATGGAGGAGTGCATAATACTCCGAGTGCACGGAGCAGAGATTATAGGCCTACTCTAAGGAATTGATCATCAAGCTGAGATGTAAAGGAGCAGAGGTTTGAGAGTGTAGGTGGGGAGTACTGCAGGCAGTGGAATGGCACATACAAAGGTCCTGTGGTGAGAAAAATAGTGAGAGAGGAGGACCCAAAGAAGGAGGGGGCAGGGCTGAAACACAGAAAACCTGAGGGAGCCTGGCATGCCAAATGAGGCTGGAGGATTCAGCTTTAATTCAGGTTTTTTTTTATCTTCATCATAGGAGCAGTAAAAGCCATTGAAACTTTTAAGCATAAAAGTAGCATGATCTCTGTTTACTGAGTGGCTACCACACCAACCCTCATGGGCTGGCCCACTGTCCACATGCATCTCTTAAATCACATCACTGTCCATTTGCCACAGAAGCCTTTCTCTTCATCCAGCATGCCAGACTTCTTTTCAACTCAGGGTTGAAAACTGAAATATTGAGTGTATATGTATATATATATATATATATATATATATATATATATACACACACACATATAATACATATACATATAAATATATGTATATATATTTGTATAATATATGTATAAATATATGTATAAATATATGTATAAATATATGTATATATATAAATATATAAAATATTCAAAATTTCATAATATTTCATAATATTCATAATATTCTCCCCCTGCCTGGAACTCTTTTTCCCAATGCCCACATGTCCTACCCCACACATCCTCTCAGGTCTCTGCTCAAATATCTTCTCACGCAAACCTTTCCTAAAATAAAAACAAACTCAGGGACTACTAACCCCACTCTTCTTTATCCTCTTAACCTGCTTTATCTGCTTTCACTATTCTTATCACTACCAGAAACTATATTTTAAATTTGTCAATTTGTTAAACTGATGAAACACGCATGTGCATCCATACATGCACACACACAGAGAAAAGCATAATTTGGATCCAGGAAGACAGGGATGTTATTGCTAACTATGCCAGGCACATGGTAGTGCTCCGTGAGTACTGAGTGACAGAAAAAATGATTCATAAAGAATGAGTGCTGACTGTCACTTAGATTACAAGCACTCAAAAGACCTGTATTCTAGCCCTGGCAATTCTATTATCTGCATTCTCTCCACAACCTCATCCAAACAAGAGAGCATCCCATTTAGAAAGAATTGTAAATCTGAATCACCTACTTACCTTTCCTATTTGCCTCAGAACACAACAGTACATGGAGAGAAGCATGTACAGGGCATGCCCCAAAGAGGAGATTTGCAACATCACAGGCAGGACTGGGAAGATTAGATATATTATTTATAATATATATATATATATATATATATATATATAAAATTTATAAAAATCAAGTTGCCATCCTGATTGAAAAATATACAAATACATAAAGAATAGAGAATTATTATATCATCAGACTCTACAGGGGGAAAACCAAACACCCACAAGTGTTGTCCTTACATCACTGAAAACCAGCATGGAGATGAGTTACCTCAAAGAACCAGGGTAATTAAATACCATGAACATGTATTAAGTGCATATTCATTCATCGAGACTTCATTGCACATATTAATATATGAAGCCACCACAATAGGTGTTGGAACAAAACTGGGCCATGCTTCTAGGTACATTCTCTAACATTGAGAGAGGAAGATGAATTCTAACTCTGGTTTTAAGAAGGCAATTACAGAGAGGAAGAAAAGAAGTACAAGATAGATATGAAAGAAATAGATCACCATGGAGGCTGGAGCAAGAAGAAGAAAACTAATCTCCCAAATTAAAATAAGAATCTACTGCTTCATCAACTAAAAAATAAAGAACAGTCAATAAATGTATTTTTTTTTTCTTTTAAAGACAAGTAAACAAAACTGGCATCTTGTACATGGGAATTCTTTTTTTTTTTTAAAGATTTTATATATTTATTTGACAGAGAGAGACACAGCCAGAGAGGGAACACAAGCAGGGGGAGTGGGAGAGGGAGAAGCAGGCTTGCCACGGAGCAGGGAGCCCGATGCGGGGCTCGATCCCAGGACCCCGGGATCATGACCTGAGCCGAAGGCAGACGCTTAACGACTGAGCCACCCGGGTGCCCCTTGTACATGGGAATTCTTAATGTATTTATGAAAGGGGGGAAGAAATGCACAGGAAGAGGAAATTGTCTGCTCATGGTTGAAATTTGTGATCACTGAGGGATAACTTGTTTGACCTTCTGGGCTCTCTCTTTCTAAGATCTCAAAGGGTCTTTTTTCTTTTCTTTTCTTTTTTTTTTTTTTAAGGTTTTGTTTATTTATTTGTCAGAGAGACAAGCAGGAGGAGTGGCAGGCAGAGGGAGAAGCAGACTCCCTGCCGAGCAAGAAGCCCACGTGGGATTCGATCCCAGGGCCCTGGGATCATGACCTGAGCCGAAGGCAGCTGCTTAACCAGCTGAGCCACCCAGGCATCCCAAGACCTCAGAGGGTCTTACCAGAATGGACCTCATGCAGAGGCAATAACCACCTGAGTGTATGTTGTGATACAACAATTGTCAAAAACACCCTTGCCTGAAATTCCTATTTTGAGTCACTTTATAGGCTAAAATATTGATGTCTTCTACAAAAATGCAAATATTTTAAATATTGTAGCAATTGTCTTGTCATTCAGAGTGTGGTCAATGAACCAGCAGCATCACCTGAGACAACTTAGAAATGCAGAATCTCAGGTTTCACCCAGACTTGCTGAATCAGAGTCTGCATTTTAAGAAGGTCTCTGGGTGAACTACAGGCACATGAACGTGTAAGACACACTTTTGCACACACACACACACACACACACACATTCCCCTGGAAGGTAATTCAGTAAAAGTTTGCTTGTCTTTTATACTTAGAGTTATATTCACACTATCCTAAGAAGAACTCAGAATTCCTGAATAACTGACAAACAACAACAACAACAACAACAAACAACAAACAAGTATTTGTGAATTAAGAGTAACAGGAAAGTCATGAATCTTGGGACACAGCCAAAATGGCAAGCCTGAGGCTGACAATCGTCAGAATATTTATAGAACCAGGTCTGACAGTGAGCATGAGCTCCTGCACACTGAGGTTGGGATTAAACAGGAGAGGAGGGGAGGAGGAGAAATGAAAGGGCACGGGGGAATACTACTTTATGATTTTCTTTACGGGTATCCCTGGGGCTTATGCAATTCACCAACAGATTTGCTTTGAGGTGCCATTTTACAATAAATTAACAATTCCCTAACTTGCCCACACCTTTCAGAGAGAGCAGGCAAGGCATATGTAACGCTGGCTTAGGGGTTCTCTAGCTTCTAGGCCTCTCTGGGCTACTAACTCGCTTCGATGCTCTAAAATAAGGCACTTAGCTTTCTGGGCCGGGCTCTCACCTGCAGAGAGGACGTTTGCACGGAAGCTCTCTACGATGGTTTCCAGCTAGAGTATGCCATGATTCTAAGTGGCATCTTACCAACATATGCCAAATCATGTTAGAATCACACATTTCTAGACAAACATTGCATTCAGCTGCCACTAAGGAGACTGTTCTCTCTCAAAAAGAGACTATGTACCCTAAGGAGATGCTGTTTAGTGGAAGGGCTGCTCTCAAATGGTGTAGCCCTTTTTATTTTGTACCCACCTGCCCCTCCCTCTTCTCCCCTTCAAAGTGCTACCCTCATTACTAACAGACATTCCCTCAGAGTCAGTACCTAGGTGAAAGAATGCATATAGGAGCTAGAATTGAAGCAGTCGCGCTATTGTGTATTATATATTAACACACTCAACATATATTCATGTATGTGCAGATGCATATTACATATAAGCTGTAAATAATACTTTTCTTGTTATTCCTAACAGTTCACTAACTTTTCACTTAAAGTTAATTTAGTTGCAGTGATCATTGAAATTAATGGAAAGTATCTATGTCTCTACATATGGAAAACATATTAGCCTGAGGGAAATCTCTCACCCGGAAATTACTAAAGGAGATTTGTAGAAGAGACATGGCTCCTGGGTGGAGTGGAGTATTATCCCAAGAACGGACTTGTATAATGCATGAGCATCCCCCCGAGAAGTTCCCAAAATCCTGGGAAAGTGATCCAATAAAAAACTGTATCTCCCCTAACAAGGCACGGTGAAGATCTGGAATTGTTGAATTTATAGGGTTAACTATGGAAAGCTTTGGGGGAAAAAATGTAGTTGTTTTTTTTCAAATGCTCTCATGAAGAACTTTTTTTTATTCACATTTTGATGAGAGCAGGATTAGCAGCAGTGTCTAAATGGTTTTCAACACTGATATACTGAGAGAGGGATTATTCATGGAACGGTAGTGTCTACGTTATACTTGGATTGGTTGAATTGGGACACATTTTTAACTAATGATATCCTTGGTTAGACTTGCAGTGGATAAGAGATTAATCAAACCCAGAAAAAGAAAAGAAAAGTCCTCTGCCCTTTTCTGCAAGTACCCATCCATGCTAGAAAGAATAAATGAAACAAAGGTGTTTCCACAGAGTACCCCACAAGAATTCTCCCTTGAAAAAAGGTCTCAGTTTCTCCAGTTAGTATTCCCACTCCAGGATCTAAAGTTCCCAACTGTGGCTTCTGACGACTCCCTCTTGTCTTGCCATTTGAAAGTCTAAAGAAAACCTGCTTGACTAAGTATTCCACTGTATATTCTTTCCACATTTCCATTCTTTCATCAATGTATTTACTATAAAATGGCCACTGATGATTTTCTTTTTATTCATTTATCACTGGCAGAAGCATCAAGTTCCTGATCCACATATTTGTCGCTGGTGAAACAACCTTGTTATTTCACAGGCCATGCTTTCTCTTTTTCTTTGCTGCTCAGCTCCATTCTACAAGAGCAAACATCTGAGTAGCAGCAGGACCTGCTGGTTTGAGCACAAGTCTGGGAGTCAGTAACTTTGAGTTCAAATCCCAACTCTGACACGTTTGTTCTGAAGATGTCAGCTGTCCTATAAAAGCACTCTCCATGGCATTCACACAAGCCTAGAAACTACTGTGCTTATATGCTACCACAAAGAAATCTTTCTTGCAGCTGGGCTTATGGCATTTTCAATAGTCATCTAATGGAGGTTTGGTCTGCCGCAGAAAGTGTAGTGAAAGACAGAGAGCAAGTGGCCCAGCTTGCCCTTCAGTGAGAATGACTTTGACTGCTCAGTCCAGTAGGTGGCAAAAGGAAGATTTCAAGGTCAATTTCCTCACCTTTCAAACCTGTGATTTCATATTAGAGGATCAGGCTGTCAGCCTTCCTGTGTCTACAATTCTCTCTGGGAAGGTTAATGTCACTTCTAAGCTTAATAATGACCCCAAAGTTAGGAATGTACTGTAAACATCCTGAATGTGATGAATAAGTCAAAATAAACAAGGATACTAAAAGCAAACTGTGCTTGAAATTATTTACAGCTAATACTGACTGCAAAATAAAAGGAAAACATAAGCTAAGATTGTATCCATCGAGGATCAGATTTGTATATGAAAAGGAAAGCATTTAATCAAATATGCAGATGTACCATCTTCATGCTATGAAACTGAAAATTTCCAGTCTAGTGTTTAGCAACATATAAGCAAACATAAATCTTCTGAAAATTAAGTTCTTAATGAAATTTTAAAAGTATAAGGTCTCAGCATTTTCTTCTGTAAAATAAGTATAGCATCATCTCTCTTACTCGTATCACAAGATCATAATGGGTTTAAATATGACTTTTATGTTAAAGAGCTAAGGTAAATTGCAAATCACTATAGAATCATCAGATTTGGCCCTGGTCTTAAAAACTTGTTAAAAAGTATTTGTTCAGGGGCGCCTGGGTGGCTCAATTGGTTAAGCGACTGCCTTCAGCTCAGGTCATGTTCCTGGAGTCCCAGGATCGAATCCCACATCGGGCACCCTGCTCGGCAGGGAGTCTGCTTCTCCCTCTGACCCTCTTCCCTCTTGTGCTCTCTGTCTCTCATTCTCTCTCTCTCAAATAAATAAATAAAATCTTTAAAAAAAAAGTATTTGTTCGGTTATTCTAAGCTACCATGATTTTTGCTTTTCTCTAGTACAGTGGTCCTCAATCTGGCTGCCCATTGAAATCATCTAGGGAGCTTTTTAAAAATTTCCAATTCCCAGCCCCATCCTAGACCAATTAAATTAGGAGATCTAGGGGTGGAATTGAGAAATTACTATCTCAAAGGGTGCTTCTGAAGTGTGGGTAGAGCAGAGAACCACTAATGGAGTGCAAATCTACTTATATAATAATAAACTGGAAAGCCGAGAGCTAACAAATGAAAGCTAGGCACGCTCCAGGATATGATGCAAACATCTTCCTAACCTTTATATTTCTTCTTATGTGCAGTTTTCCATTAAGCTTCTAATTATTATCTCACCTAATAAAGCTTGGAAGACCAAAGGATTAGTGAGAGAGAAAATCAGGACCCATCCCCACAATTTGGAATAATTACAAAAAAGTCTATCTAAATTAAGAGAAATTCAACAAGTTAAGATACTTTTAAAAGAAATGTAATCTTCTGCCTCCTCAAAATGCCATCCTTTTTCAAACAAAGGCTTATAAATTCAACCAATGCATCTTTCATTCATTGAGGGAGGCTTGTAGAGGTCCTTCAGGGATTTCCTTCAATGAATAAGTTTTTAAAATTGTGTCAAATCACTATGTTGTGCATTTGAAACTAGTGTAACAGTTTAACTGTTAAACAGTGTAACTGCTTAAACAGTGTAACTGTTAGTGTAACAGTGTAACTGCTTCTAACATGTATATCAATGATATTTTAATAAAAAATAATTTTAAAAAATAAAATAAAATAACATGGGAAAAAATTAAAATAAAAAATAAAATGTGTCATTAGCAAGTAAATTGCATCAGTGTATCATTTGTGTAGAAGATGTTAATATATTTGTAATAATGATCAGATGACTGTGACTTTACAATAAGGAACAAATATAATATTTGTAGTAGTCCTTATTTTCCTATTTCTTCCCAACTACAGTTGGGAGATTCTGATACTTTCTTCTACCTGTAGACTCAGTTGCAGACACCCACTCATTTCTCATTCCAGCTTTCTGTCTTTCTATCTCCATCTCTGTCTCTGTCTCTGTCTCTCTCTCCTCTCTCCTCCTCCCACACACATACACACACACAATCTTTGAAAATGTGTGTGTGTCATCATCTCAATTCTCTAACTGGCAGAGCCTAGAATTAGTCTTGTTTCCCACAGACCTGACATCTACTGAGCTGGGGAAGAGAACTGGCATCTTAAGCATTGCTGAGACTACACTGCCTCATCACCATTTGACTCACAGCTAGACTGAGGGACTTGCTAGTCAGGGACAATAAAATGTTATAAGAATTAGAGTTATTGCTGGACATGTAATGGGAAAACTGATTAATCAGAACTCTTCTGAAGAAGAGTACTATATTCCATTGGTAAGAATGAGCCACCTTCTGAGGAAGGAGAAATAAGATCATCAGGGAAGTTAACTGCCTGCCAAAGAGTAAGGATCTGGCTAATTGCAGGACTTTTGAGGCGAATAAGTTTGGGATTGTGGTTGACTTGCTCAGAACCATGTTAGGGAGGCTAGGCACTGCCACCATCAGTACTCAGTCTCCACCTTCCTGCCTTCCCCTTGCTTTTCTTTTAAGTCAGTGGTCCTCAAAGTGAAATCTCCAGACCTACAGTGTCTCCTGAAAACTTGTTAGATTCTCAGGCCTTTCCCCAGATCTACTCAATCAAAAATTATAGTGTGGAACCCAGTAATCTGTGTTTTAACAAGTTCTTCAGATCATGCTGATGCATTCTTCAACTTCAGAACCTTGCTCTAAGGGTTGAATAGAAACTAAAGAGTAAAAAACAAAATGTATGCTACAGATAGTATTCCAACCCTGACTAATATTCTGTACAATGTCCCTATCTAGATTTCCAGTTCCTCATTAGGAATGGAACCATTTCCTCACCTCTAACCTATTGTGGCTGAGACCCTATCACTATCTAGCTATTACCATTTCTCCATTATCAAGGATGTAGATCCTGTACCTTTATCCATTCAATCATCCCCTGAACACCATCATGAATGTACTGACTGCTTCTAATAACTACCAATGCTTCTTTTACCCCTTTCCAACTCATGACTACCTTATATTCTACAGTGAAGGTTCTCCTGGTTTGTCTCCCTTAATTTCCTTAATCATGAGTGACTAAATGAAATCCAAGTACTTTCTATGGCAAAGGACTTGCTACAGTTTGTACAGATACAGTTTAGGTATCATTACAGCTAAATGATACCTAAATGGTTTAGGTATCTTCAGTATCAAATCACCTTCCTGAACCTTTCCACACACTATCCAACAATGAGGGGTTGTGCTAAAATATTTAATAACTCAATCTGCGAGGAAAAAGTCATGATCTGTAATGTTTGCCAATTTCTGAGATGTAAATACTCCCACTTAACTACCAACATGATGTCACCAAATGTAGAGTTGCAACGAGATGTGAATAATCAGCTCTGGAGAAACTGTGAAAGCCAGCTGCAGCCCACCACTGTCAGAAGCTTACAGTAATCTGAATAACCCTCTATCCAAGTCCACCAAATTTATAAATACAAAAGTGTTAAAATGAAAATATAACACTAGCAAGTATGAGAACATAAGCCTACAAAACCTCAGGTTAACATAGTTAACGTCTACATTGCTCAACAAACATTTATTCTGTATCCAGTAGGCAATATGAATAGAGCAGCGGGCAAAATAAACATGGTACTTTTTTACAAAGGGTAGACAATAAGCACAATAAGTAATTAAAATAAGTATATTAGATGGTGATAAGTGCTAAAAGAAAAGTAAAAGGAGGTAGAGAATATTCAGGGTTTCAATTTTAAATAGTTGTCAGTGAAAGTCTCACTGAGAGGCAGGCATTTAAGCCCAGGCCTAAAGGAAATGAGGGAATAATTTTTCATAGAGAAGCGACAGCAAGTACAAAGGTCCTGAGGCGGGAAAGCACTTAGCCTTCTCAAGGCACAGCAAGGAAGCAGTATGTCCTGGGTGGAATGAACAAGGAAATAACATAAAAGAATGAAGATCGTATGAGGGCTTATAGGATTTTCACAGTGATATGGGAACCCTTGGTGGGTTTTAAGCAGAAGAGTGACATGATCTGACACACATTTTAGCAGGATCATTCTGGTTTACATACAGAGAATAGATTCTTGTGCAAATTGAAAGACGTGTGCAAACAGGACAACTGTAAGAAGGTATTACAGCAACCCACAGGAGAGATGGTAGTAGAATGAGCCAGAGTGGTAGCAATGGAGATTAAGAGATATGGTCAGATCCTGAATGTGTTATGAATATAGACACAACAGATTTGTTAATGAATTGGTCATGGGGTATATAAGAGAGAAAGGAATCAATGTCAACTCCAAGGTCTTTGATTTGAGCAACAAGAGGATTCAGGTGGCATTAGATGAGATAACAAAACTGGTAGGAACAGACTGAGAAATTCAGTTTTGGACGTGTTATATTTGGAATGATTATTAGATAACAAACAGAAGATGTAACATAAATAGTACCTGTAAGAGCATGAAGTTCATGGGACAATTCCAGGGCAGAGCTGTACATTTGTGAATAGTCAGTGAATAGATGGTATTTAAAGCCATGAGACTGGATGATTCCAACAGTCAATTCAGGCATAGAATGGAAGAAGTCCAAGAACTGAGCCTTGGGAAAAGCCAGTAAAGATTATAAAGACAGGAACCAGAAAAGTAGGATTTCTTGGTTCATGTATTTCTGTGACTAACTTGAGATAGAATCAAATTCATTAACAAACATAGAGCACTTACTAAATGCTAGGTGTTATTTCATCTAAAGTGTCGAAGTCTTATAACACTAAGTTGCATTAATAATGAAGATAAGATTGATAAGGAAAGCCTGCCCTTACTAGGGAAGGGTGGTTTTACTTAACATAGCCTAGTTTCCAAATAGAGTATCCAAGTTAAAGATGATTCACTGTTCTCATTCAAATTGGAAAAAAGAACACCAAAAAAATAAACCCATTATTTTAAACTTTCATTCCATTTTCCTCAACTGCCAACTCCTCCTTGAAATGTGCCCTGACTGTAATCCTTCAAAATTCATCTTACATTTGATCTACTACTCCATAAATTTTTCAGTTGCTCCCAACTATATGTTCACTCCCTTCTTAACCTTCCACAAAAGTAGGGTTGGCTTACTCTTACAGCACCCACTTTATTTCAATTTATAAAAGTCACATTTTTTTCCCAATTCCTTGCCTTTCCTTCCTTCTTTCATATACTCACCATTCATTCCATCAACAAATAAGAATGTGCAAGGTACTATGCTCAAGGCATGTGATTTTCACTGGTCTTTATATATCTAACCTCCTGGAAGGGAGCTTTGCAGATTTTAGGAGATCAATTAAATATCACGTAATTTAAAGAATAGTTTTCTTAGTTATTATTTAAAATGTCTTGGCTCTTGTTCTGTCTTTTCTCTGAAATTAAATATCTGTGCCAACCCATAGGCATACCCAAGAAATAGCACAATGAGAGAAAGTTTCATGGAATGGAAAGAACACTTGGACCACTGCTTAGTAGCTCCCAATTTCAAATCTTGTTTGGTAAGGAGAAAGACAAAGCATTGCTGTGAGCCTCAAAGCAGGCTGCACAAATGCAGTCCCAATGATACAATCAGAATTTGTTCTTTATATAAATTTTATCCCCTTGCTTCTGTCATCAAGAATCAGAGTGAATATGTTCCTCCAGGTTGTGTTTTCAGAAGTGGGAGTTCATTCCCAAGTGACTGATTTACTCCCAAGACTAGCTCATTAGCAGCTGTATCCTGCCTTTTGGTTCTTTTTTTTTTTCCATTAAACTAAAGTTTAATCATTGTACAACAAAGAAGCAACATCTACTGTTGTATATATGACAAAAGACTACATTCCAAAACAGTTTTTACCTTTTTCATGATTCTCACTTTCTTTTATTCCAATTAAACTTAATATTAAAATCCTTCTCTAGTCCTAAGTTCCAATGATCAGAACTCAAAATTTTATTCATGGGTAGAGCTATATTTATGCAAAAATATCCGTCACGTGGGAAATAAAATGATATAAGTGAATATGACATGTTGTCTTTGCACTGGATATTACAAATGCTATATGATATAATGACAGTAGGTTTTTAAATTTCTTTATTTAAAGTATTACTTATCTGCACAAGATAAACTATATTTGGACTTGGGATCCATGAATACCTAGAAAGTAATAAAATGCAATTATAACCAATTTTGTAATTGTATTTATAATTGTAAGCAAAAAATCATGCTTTTTCTTTTCTGTTGACAGAACAACTGAAACAAAATTACATTATGTTGGCAAATATGTGATAATATATTTGCTCAAAGGAGTAAAAGAACAAAACTTTGTCAAAGATATGTTTCATCCACCAAAGGCTGTATAAGGTTCTTAATTATATGTCTTTATGTGTAAAGTACAGACATTGGAAGCAAGACACTTGAGAGTATTGTTACCTTGTGTATTAGAAATTTTACCAAAATTTACTTGGTTACTTATGCCAGAACAATAAAAAATAAAATCCTTTTATTATTAAACAGGCAATTCTTATCCTTTATGTTCGTTATATAATTCAACACATGTCTAATCAAAGTAGATTTTACTAGAATAAATCACTTATGAGCACTCACTATTAGAGGTTCATTCATAAATAAAGTGGAACAAACAGAAGTTTCTACGCCCTGAAACTTTCATAGATTTCTGAGAATTAGAAATGATAATGTATACAAATGTATCCACTGTAGACTAAAAGAATATGAAATATATGGCTTTGCTTTTAATTTTTTAGTTTTTATGAAACACATGCAAAACAGTGACTAGAATAGTCATTATACAGTTTATAATTATTACTGTAATTACTAGCTCCTATATAACCATAATGGGTCAAGAATAGGGCACTGCCAACCCTCCAACAAGTAGAGAATTGCTGAGTCATGGAAAAAGGAAAGGAAGGAAGGAAGGAAGGAAGGCAAAAAGAAGAGAGAAAGGATAGAAGTAATGTAAATAGTTAATCTAATCCACTAAAATGAACTATGTTTCGGTACAAAAGTGTAAAAGGAAAATGTAAAATTAATCCATTTAAAGTAAGTCATAACTAAGAAAAATATTAACACAAATAAAATTTATGTTATAGATTGAGAACCATAAATAATTCAGGAATAATAACATAAATTTATTTCTTAAATCAGTAGTATAATCCTGTTATTAGATCATCTAATGGAAGAATGCATCTAGAATTCCATGTAATGGAAGATGAATACAAGTGTCATATTTATAAGGTTTACTCAATATACCAAAGTGTAAGAAAAAAATCTCAGACAACTTGAAAATTGCACTGTCACATTACAAAAAAATTGCAATATCAATAGGTTCTTAAAGGAGTCTTCATCAGACACAACTTATCTTGGGTCTGGCATATAACCAGTCTGAATTTCTAAATGCTTCTTTGTGTAAACACACACAGTTATACTAGATAAAATGGAAAACATTCAACATATATTGTACTGGTTTAAGAATGTGGAGACAGGATTCAGTTTCAAGTCTTGCTTTGAGCTTGCTATATGACCTTTGGTAAATCACTTAACCTTAGCTGACTCAATTTCTTCTCCTTAAAATGAAGACACATGTTTATTTACTAATCCACTCATTCATTCAGCAAGTATTTATTGAAAGCTTACTATGTGCCTCACACTATTTTAGACACTGGGAATGCAACAGTAAACATGTATCTTACCTCCCTGTATATATACAGACAGGAAGGGAGTAAACCCATAAGCCAGAAAGCAAATAAGGAAAACAAAAAAACACAAAACAAAAACAAGAGGTGCTATGAAGAGAATCCACCTGGAAATCTAATTTCTGAGAAACTGGAATTTTTCTCTTTAAGTTTTCACAGTTTTACAGTAGGGAGGGAAGGGTTACTTTTGTTTCTAACCATATACACATTCATCTAAGTTAATGCTCACCTATTCCCAAAGAAACGTTGATATCTCACACAAGACATTTCATTCACTCACAGAAAATCTACATAACTACCAGGGAATTGCACAAGGGAAAATTTCCTCCTAAACATGAAAGAGCAAGAAGTGATGAGCTAACCTTTGGTTTGCTTGTTTTGAAGATAATATATTGCCTGAGTTTTCCAGGGTGAAGAGCTCACTCAACTAGAGCATGAACAGAAAAAGTAAATAACTAAACCCAGGAGGAGATGCTCCTAAAAGCTATTGCATTCTTTCCTCACAAAGACTGATTTTAGAAAATTCAAGTTTCTCTTCTCCCCCTAGGTGCCTCCTTAAAACTTTGTATCAGGACATCTGCCATTAGCTCTCAGCATATAATTTCCACAAATTAAGGATATATGGTGTATATTTGTTGTGGAAACTGGACAGTTTTCAGACAGATCAACCTACTTCCATACCTTAACATGCCTTGTCTACATGCAAAGAACTATTTAAGGGAATTCAAAACATTAAATGGAGGAAAGCATGTGAATAAAATAATGACGCTTGATTTTGGAGAAGTATGCAAACAAACAGACCTCCACTACCATGATCACAGTAAAATCAGGCCTTGGGCAAAGAAGGTTGCTGCCGGAGAATTACTAGCTCTCTACAAATGGACCACAGAACTAGATAATCCCATTGGTGTTCCATAATTGGATATCTGACTCACAAAGATGAATTTACACAAGAGAAGAAGAAAGCAGTAAAAGCATGGAAAAATATAGAGAAACATGAGAGAGAGAGATCTAACTTGAGAACCATTAATATAACAATGGCTGCTCCCTCATCTTCAAATTTCCCCTTTATGAAGATGCCTAGCCTATCTACAGCCAGTCCTTCCTCCCAAGGTCCACATGCTCATTTCTAACCATCTTTTGAATAATTCTGCATCTGAAACCACGTATCTCTAAAATCCTTCAAAATGTATTCATTTTTAGGATTCACCTTTTCATGATTATTCAATTTGCAAAGTCTACTCTTACTTTTTAAAAAGTTTTCTTCATTATATTCAAAACTGGAAACAGGTTTTCCTTTCTTTCTCTGTTATTATTTGCTAGCATGATCTCCAGTATCCAATAAGTAGACGCTATTCTTTTTTTTTTTTAAGATTTTATTTATTTATTTATTTATTTGACAGAGAGAGACACAGTGAGAGAGGGAACACAAGCAGGGAGAAGCAGGCTTCCTGCCGAGCAGGGATCCCAATGCGGGGCTCAACCCCTGGACCCTGGGATCATGACCTGAGCCGAAGGCAGACGCTTAACAACTGAGCCACCCAAGTACACCAAGTAGATCCCATTCTAGATATATATATACAGTCTTTCATCAAAAACTTCAGACCTTTTTGTCAAAATTCAAGTCAAACCAAAGTCCCATTGAGAGAACGGGGACTCAGCCCAAGCAAGAACTCACTTATTAACAAAACACAAGTTTGTCTGTTTTGTTTTGCTTTTTAATCTGGAAGGTAACAGTGGCTGCACCAGTTTGCATTCCCACCGAGAGTGCATGAGGGTTCCGGTGCAGCCACTGTGGAAGACACTGTAGAGGTCCCTCAAAAAATTAAAAATGGAATTACCATATGACCCAGTCAGTAATCACACTACTGAGTATTTACCCAAAGAATATGAAAACGCTAATTCAAAGGGATACAGGCACCCCTATGTTTATTGCAGCATTATTTACAATAGCCAAACTATGGAAGCAACCCAAGTATCCATCAATAGATGAATGGATAAAGAAGATGTGGAATGGGCCACAATGGATATTATTCAGCCATAAAAAAGAATGAAATCTTGCCATTTGTAATGACATGGATGGAAACTAGAAAGTATTATGCTAAGCGAAATAAGTCAGTCAGACAGATACCATACGATTTCACTTATGTGGAATTTAACAACACAAAGGAGCAAAGGAAAAATTTAAAAAAGAGACAAACCACAAAACAGATTCTTACATAGAGAACAAACAGAGGTTGGTTACCAGAGGGGAGATGGGTGAAGTATGGGTGAAATACGTGAAGGGAATTAAGAGGTACACTTATTTTGATGAGCACCAGGTAATATATGGAATTGCTCAATTACTGTATTGCACACCTGAAACAAATATAACACTATATGTTAACTACACTGGAATTAAAAATAAATTAAATTAAAAAAACAAAAAATCTAGAAGGCAACACTCATCAGACAGGGAAAAAGTATAAATTTCAAATTCTAACACAGTAACATATATCACATGACCTTGAGAGAGTCTGCTCTCCTTTCTTCATCCCATTTTTCTCCTCTACAAAAGGTAATAATCCCGGTCTCATAAAATTAAAAAAATAAATAATTAAGTCAGTGATTTAAGCCAGGGATAGGCATAAGCACCTTTTAAACTAGTTGTGATAATTAGAGCTATGAATACAGAAAGGGCGACCCATGAGGTACCTACAGACCATGTATCAGCTAGTCTCATAATAAAGGTCAACAAGGTTTTGTCAAACAAAAGGGCTAAATCAGTGTTTCCCAAAATTTGCCTCCTAGGAAACCAAGTCCCAAAGAGTTTATCTCTTAGAAGAAAATTCTGTAGTCAAGTGAACTTTGGGAACGCTCTACAATAGATACACATCAGAATGATTCCTAATACCCATTAGTATATTAAAGCCCCAGAAATCTTAGAGTAAAATGATCTCTAATATTTTTTGACATAGTTTCCTGAGCTGCTTTGACCATAGAACGCTTTTTGTCAGAAACTATCTAATAAAAGAAGTTTCTAGCCCAATTTAAGTTAGTATTAATAATATACGTTTTATTTCCCCAAGTCTGTGAAGTATTATCTTTCTTATCTGTGCTCTCACCCCATGGAATCCATAGTTGATTCAGCTTAAAGTAAGCAGAGTTTTGGGGGTTTTCCACATTATTAAATGAAGTTTCACTGTGGCATTTGTACCACTCCCTATTTAAGTCTTGCAAGAAGTGCTTTCATTTACTTCATCGCCTTTTCAGTCTTTTACATATTCACCCAGACTTCCTATTTGAAACACCTTCTCAAGGACTTTTGAAGAATTCTGTTTTACAACACGAGGGTATTTAGAAGAAATATTTCCTTCTTCCTACGAGTTTATTTTGCTCTGCTAACATCATCTGACAGAACTTTACCTTTGCATTTGATGAAGCCTCTTTCAAGGTGTGTTGACATGTCAGTGGATGGTCTAGCAACTCTATTATTTGTAGCTGTTAAAGTGTTGCTTTTCTAAAAATGTATATACCACTTGAAAAATCAATCCAGAGCATTCTACAGTTCAACCCTCACACATAAGCAGTAATATCAATTTCACTGTCAAAAGTGAAATAATTGGAAACTTGGTTGACCAGATTCTACCACTCCCCAACTAGACCGGGATACCAAGCTGTTGCCTCACTGTCCAAAGTTGTCAATTTTCTGCTCTACCTAGTCCTGGAGCTCTCAACTGTTTTATCCTCATGCTTGCACTCTCTTCTGTTATTATTTGAAATATCAAGAGAGTTAAATAATACAACTAAAGAGAATTTTAAATTACCTTAATATGAAACATGCCTATTTCAGGGGCACCTGGGTGGCTCAGTCGGTTAAGCATCTGATTTGATTTCAGTTCAGGTCATGATTCAGTCCCGCATCAGGCTCTGGGCTCAGCAGGGAGTCTGCTTGAGGATTTCTCTCCCTCTGCCCATGCCCTCTGCTTGCTCTCTCTCTCTCTCTTTCTCTCTCTCAAATAATTAAATAATTTTTTTTAAATGCCTATTTCAAACAACATTTTTTGTGCTTCTCCTGGAAATTCTGAGAAAAACTCTGGAACCAGGTACAAGGAATGGAGCTGGGGAATGGATGCTAGTTAAGAATACCAGACCTAGGTTACTTACAATAGCTTTTAAATGGTCTTAGTGCCTTTCTTTCTGATTCTGCTTTCTGCAATTTCTCTTCACATTTACCATTCATTCATTTTTTGGAGTTCTAAAGGCCAGCATTTATGTTCTTATATACCTCATACGCTTGAAGAGTTATATATAAATTAAAGGAAAAAAATGAAGCAAGCTCTTTGAATATTTGCTAATAACTAACCCATCTACATCAATCCACATTTTCTAAAGATCTGATGGAAAACACTGACATTAAAGGATGTATTCTAGGGGCGCCTGGGTGGCTCAGTGGGTTAAGCGGCTGCCTTCGGCTCAGGTCATGATCCCAGGGTTCTGGGATCAAGCCCCACTTCGGGCTCCCTGCTCAGCGGAGCGTCTGCTTCTCCCTCTGCCTCTGCCCCCTTGCTCATGCTTGCCCTCTCGTGCTCTCACTCTCACTCTCTGAAATAAAAATCTTTTTTTAAAAATTTAAAAATTTTAAAAAAATTTTTAAAAAGAATGTATTCTATAAAAGAGTTCTGTGGTCAAATGACCTGGGGGTTGTCAAAAGAGTTTAGAAACACTGGTTTAAACAGGTCCTTATTTCAGGACCTTTCAGATTATTCAATATACTAACGTTCTTTATGACTCTCTAAGAAAAGCATATAGGATACAATATTCCCCAATTATTTAACCATGTAAACTTTTCAGTTTGTCATATATGTATTAACATATGCCAGAAGTGAGTCCAGTAGAAAAATGACCCAAGCCAGGAACAAGGCCTTCAGGGAACTCTGGGCCAAGTCAGGCCTCCATTGTGGTTACTCCAGGTATGGTGAAAGTAGAAACAGCACTCCATAGGAACTTATATTTATTCCCAACCCCCCTCAAAAATAGCAGGAGCTAAAAATAACATTAAGACATTTTCCAAATATGCTTAAAATATGCTCAAACAAGCCACTGAATTTATCATTTTCAAATTTTAAAATAGAGAATATAAGTAAATTTGAAGTTTACCAGATTAAATTTGGAATGATATATTACTTATGATTTTCTTTTAGAGAGGGAGAGTGGAGAGGCAGAGAGAGAGGGAGAGAGAGAATCTTAAGCAGGCTCCACACCCAGCACAGAGCCGGACACAGGGCTTGATCTCACAACCCTGAGATCATGACCTGAGCCAAAATCAAGAGTCAGACACTTAACTGACTGAGCTACCAGGTGCCCCAAGAATGATATATTACTTATAAAAGGAAAAATACAATCATTTGATTATAATTTTTTTAAATAAAGTCTATCTTTCAGTATACAAGATCTGGTCTTGAAATTGTTCCAGTTAGTATTCTCACATACAAAAACCACCCCAAAATTTGATAGCATAAAACAAGCATTTTTACTATGCTCACAGAAACTGTGAATCAAAAATTCAGAGTATAGCTTGTTTCTGCTCTTTGATATTTTGGGCCTCAGATGTGAGTGATTCAGACAGCTAGAGCTAGGAAGCTGAGGCTAGGGACCCACTTTCAAGGTGGTGCCTTCACCCACACACACATGCAGCACCTTGGAATGGAAGGCTGCAAATTTGGCCTCAGGTGAAGTGATTAGCTGAGCACATGTATGCATGGCCTCTCTAGCCTGGGCCCGCAGCATAGTCAGGCTTCCCACATGGCATCTCATTGTTCCAACAAACAAGTCAGAGCACCCATGGCCTTTCATGATCTGCTCTCACAAGCCGTAGGGTATCACTTCTGCCATACTCTCTTGGTTTTAGCAGTCCCTAGCCCACCCAGGTACAAGGGGAGTGAACAGAGATCCCATATCCCAATGGGAGAATTGCCAAAAAATTAATTTAAACTGTCACAGAAATACTATACAAGAAGTTTCTAACATCTTTTTCCACCAAAAGAACCTCTAGACTTCATCTCTCAGATCCACATGAGATAAAGTGAATTGGCATGATAGGACATAAACTTAGAGAAGAATAATAGAGCTTAAGAGCTGGAGCTTGAGAGAAAATGGAGTGTGAGTATTGGTGAGGGAATTGTTATCTTCATTTTTGCAGAAAAAAGAAAAATAAACAAATACAGAATATGACACTTGGTTGAAAAATTAAGAAGTGGCCTTCTCATTTGTGAGTTCGAATCAAAGTTCCCTCTATTATTGACATTAATCAGACTGGTTTCCTAAACATATTAGTAAAAAGCACACCTTGTGCTGGATTAGCAATTCGTATCTAGGTGTAACAGACTAATCTTCCCTGAGATATGAACGAATCAACTTTTCAAATGGATATATGCATCTGTGCCTTCATCTCTATTAGTATCTCATCTATTCATGCAGTCATTCAACAAATAGGTCCTGACTACTTTCCATGTGTCTCTACTGTACTGGTTGCTGAAAACACATGGGTAAATGGTATTGTTAGTTCCTGCTCTTGGACAACACAGTGTAGAGCTATGTTCTCACCTTCACTTGTTCAACTTTTTTTTAGGCAGTTGCTATCACAGTATGCATGGCCTCTCTAGCCTGGGCCCTCAGCATAGTCAGGCTTCCCACATGGCATCTCATTGTTCCAACAAACAAAAAAAACCCACAAAACAGTGTATTAATAAGTCACAAAATGAATGGTACAGACAATAAGTTAAGTTCAGAGTGGAAAGGGATCACTATGGAACCGGGCAAACTAAGAAGACTTCATGGAGGTGCTTTAGAGATTCATTCTCTAAAAAAAGATAACTCACTAATTGCCAAATATTGAGCTTTATTTGTACTGATTTACATTTTCAAAGGTATGTGACAATTACGAATTGTGCTATGTAACACATAAAGGATGGACAATGGTATGTGCTTTTAACTTATCTAAATCAAATTATATTTAGCTCCAACTGACCAAGTTTGGTGAAAAGACCAACATTAATAATTTTTTGTGTTTCACTACATTCCATTCCCCTACATGCCTTTCTCTCCCTTTCTCCTCCTCCCTCCCTCCCCCTGGTCCCTCAACCCCATTCTTCTCATTCATTCATTTTATATTGTACCAAGACATCAGAACTTAAAAAGTCCAAGAAAAATAGAGCAAATTCTCAACCAGGGGTCATTCATGGTCATTTCTAAAAGTAGTCACTGTCCTTGTTAACAGAGCTCATTCAGAGGTGGCCCATGTTGCTACTGGCTCTACTCCATGTTGTTGCCAAATTGTCCCTATGCACTTTCTCCTCATCTGTCAAGTCAATGTTGGGGATTATTGTCCAACCTTTGGGGACACTTCCACATAAAAAAAAGCTTGTGTAAACTTTTCCCTAGGGTAAGGAGAGCTAGAACACAAAAACACTAAGCACTGGCTGAACTTTCAGCCAGAAAATGTGTAAAATTATTTTTTTATTCGGTTGTTGATAAATCTATTCCAGCAAAAAGCCTAAGAATGAGGTATAAAATTATTAATATATCTCCCTGCTATAAGTGATAACTGTACTTTTTCTTTTATTTAAAGGTCACCAACTTCCAGAAAAGAGCTACTCTGTTGAAAGGGGAGATCAAAGCACACAAATCTTGAACACCTATTAGCGGCACAAATGTGAGACAAAATGTGTAAATGGCTCTGGTAATAAGAAAATGAAAAGGCATTTCTATTTAGTTATACATCTAACATGTAAAATCAATCATTTTGCTCTGTGCTCTCATTTTTAAACTACTTGGTATTCATTGTAATTTATCCAATCATAATAAATTCATTTTACTTTGGAGATTATAGCCTAGACATTGTCATCCAATTTGTATATTTTTTAGGATCAATTGCTTACCAATACTGTGAATTTTTTTTTCCTAATTTGAAAACTCAGTTGAAACAATAGTTTTTCATAACTGACAAGAAGCTCATAGCAGTAATCCTGGGTTTTTTTTTCTTTGCCTTTTTGACGGACACACTTTTAACGCAGCATCTCAGTATCAGAGATTTCCATTGTTATCAACATGTTGTTTCAATCTATCTTTAATCTATACCACCAACTGAGGAATATTAACCATATTTTACATTTCAGTAGTCAATCTGCCTTTTCTATTTCCTTTGTGAATAAAATACTTAGGTGTAATTCTTGACTGATCATATTAGCAGACGGTGTTGGTATTGGTATAAAAATAATAACATTGCATTTAAATATGATTTCTCAGTTGAGAGCGTCATTTTACAGGAAGTTAAAATCACTCCCATCAGGGATAGAACAAAGTTAAGTGTTTTGCCCAACACACTGAGCTATTAATATAATCAAAAAACTTTTCCTCCTTTCCAATCTTTATGCCCACCTTCATCCCAGATCCTCACTAAGTACTGTCTATCCATGAATAGACTGCACATTTTAACTACATCTACCAAAACAAGCTCCACAGCCCCATAGACTTGTGGAATATTATTGCTCAAAAATTCTTTGGAGGTGTTGAAACTTGGTTGCAAATTGGAATCACCTAGGGAGCTTTAAAAAATGCCTGTTGCCTGGGTCACGCCCCAGAGATTCTAATTTAACTGGTAGAGAGTGAGGCCTAAGCATCAGGATTTTTTAAAGCTCCCCAGGTGATTCTAACATGCAGCCAAAATTGAGAACCACTGTTCTAAACCTTTGTTTTACAGATAAAACAATTAACCCTATCAGTGACACATGCAAATTTAATGTTAAAACTAAAGCTAAAACTTGAGTCTTCAGAGTTCCAGTTAATAACTCATTTCACTAACCCAAATGTTTTCAAATGTGTTTCCCCAGGCCTGGGTTTCCTCAGACTTACTGCAGTAGGGACCATAGAAATAATGGAGATAAAAGAGCAGAGGTTTAGACTCACGTACCCCTCAACAAGAGCGGCTTTGATTTTTCTTTTTTATATGCTGGATTTGCTTTGCAAGATTTTTTCCAGGCAAGAAATTAAAAAAAAAAAAAAAAAAAGGAAAAAAAATGTCTACTTGCTTAAAGTAAAAAGGAGTTTTAAACTATTGCAAATAGACCATACATAAGTGGGAGATCCCCTTCTAAGAAAAGAAAAAAAAAGGGGGGGGAAGGACAGGGAAGGGAAGAGAGGAGAAGAGAAAGCTCACTTCAGCAGTATATATACTAAAATTGGACTAATACAGAGATTAGCATGATCCCTACACATAGATAACACTCAAATTCATTAAGTGTTCCATTAAAAAAGAAAAAGAAGGAAAATTATGACTTCTCAAGGATAACCCAGGGCCAGTGGATAAAATTATGTATGTTAAAATATAAATCTGAGGATTTTATCTGTTTCAATCTAAGACAATGAAGAGTCCTTAAGGCCAGAAAGTAAGTGCTTTTGACATCCCGGCTCAGTTGGGGAGCCTGCTTCTCCCTCTGACCCTCTCCCTTCTCATGCTGTTTCTCTCTCTCTCTCTCTCTCATAAATAAATAAATAAAATCTTAAAAAAAAAAAAAAAAAAAAAGGCATACAGCCTGAGAAGAAAAAGTGGAAGATGGCTATTTCACTGTCAAAATCTTTGTCTGGAAAACCTCCATTCTTTTACCTTTAGAGCAGCCTAGAATGATGAAAAAGTCAAGCCACAATGCTGAACATGCCTATTCACTGCAATGACACTGGCTAAGACTCATCAACATCTACTGAAATCTCCCAAGTTGTTACATAACACTTGTCTCTATACTTTTGCTATTCACATCTTTCTGCCTATGAATTTCCAGCAGTCATCCATTATTTTATTTTTATTTTGATATGTTTATATTCCCCATTACTATATAAAATCTCATTGGAGATAATATATAATTTATAAGAATAACTATCATACACTAATCACTTACCACATGCCAAAAACCATGAGTGTTCAGCCTGTAAATATTATCTCTAATCCCCACAAAAACACTATGAATTTAATGTGATCTACTTTCTACTCCTGGGGAATCTTGGGCTCAGAAAGGCTATTATAGCCCAAGGTCACACAACTTTAAACCATTTTCCTTAAAATTTTCAAAGCGCCTGTTGTTTACCATACCATACTGTTTCATTCTCTCCATACGACCTCTGAATTAACTGGAAATGCCCCCCATGTGTCTGAAGTATGTAGGCCAGCAGTATTAAGCATATTTGAAGCTACTTTTTTTTTCCATTAATGGGCCTCCATTTTCCTTTATACCCAGAGGCCCTCAGGAAATTACTACTTTACTATGAAGTAAAGATTAAAGTAAAAAAGAATAAAAGTATTTATAAAGAGCATTTTGTAACATAGAATGATATTTATTTCTGAATGAGACTTTGAAAACTTTCATCAAATTTTACAAGGCGTAAACACTGTATATTAATGAATCTAGAAGCCCACCCCTATCCAATAGTTCATCTTATGCCTATCTACCTTATAGCAGATCGTTACACACACTTATCTTTGAAAATCCTTTTTTTTTTCCCTTTCCTCTTACAAAATATCTAGAAAAAAACAACAACATTGTTGGGGGTGCCTGGGTGGATCAGTCGTTAAGCATCTAACTCTTGATTTCAGCTCAGGTCATGGTTTCAGGGTCATGAGATTTAGCCCCATGTTGGGCTCTGGGCTGAGCTCTGGGCTGGGTATGGAGCCTGCTTAAGATTCTCTCTCTCTCTCCCTCTCCCTCAGCCCCTCCCCCACTTCTCTCCCTCTCTAAAAACAAACAAAAAACAAAACAAAAGAACACAACATTGTCATTAGCACTTTGGGTTTCAAATGTTAAATTGTTTCTTATTAAAATCTTAAAAATAGGGTGCCTGGGTGGCTCAGTCATTGGGCGTCTGCCTTCGGCTCAGGTCATGGTCCTGGGGTCCTGGGATAGAGCCCCACATCAGGCTCCCTGCTCCACAGAAGGTCTGCTTCTCCCTCTCCCACTCCCCTGTTTGTGTTGCCTCTCTCGCTGTCTCTCTCTCTGTCAAATAAATAAAAATAAAATCTTTAAAAATAAATAAAAATAAAAATCTTAAAATGTAGAGGTCCTTTCTTTCTTCCATTTACCAAGGATGCATGCCTTAACTCCTCTCTAAAATAAATCCACCATTGTATAAATCTGACAAAACACTAAAGTAAGATTTTGCTGGATCATTTTGTATTTCATATATATGTATGGTTTTGTTAATAGTTGATACTGACTTGTGATATAATCAGTATTCAGCTTCCAAGGGTTACATTATTTCCAATTCTCTCTTCTTTCAAAATTTAAATCATGTTGCAGATGTCTTTGCTTGCTGAAATAAAAATAACTATAAGCTACTGAATACTTAATATATCTTAGACATTTCAATCATTTTAAGTAGAATGTATTGATTTATCCTCATGGCAAATCTATAAGGAACATATAAATATTACCCCCATTTTACAGATAAGAAAACTGAGTTTAAGTAATGTACCCAAAATTACTTGGTTAACAAGTGTATAGCATTGATTCAAATCCAGGCAATCTGACTGTAGAGTCCTTTGATGACATGGCTACTCTTTGACATACAACTTTCATTCCCTTTAGTCCTTCTTTTACTCTGCCTTAAATTATTGTTATACCTCATTGCCTGCACAAAATTATAAACAAGAGAAAGAGACTCTATCTTCTGTATTCCTTTTATCATCTTACCAGCTCCTAAGATAAGGCCTTGCACAAAATAGATGCCTAACAACTTGAACTAAAATACTAAATTAAATTGAACTAATTAAATTAATCATTTATTCATTCCATAAATATTTATTAAGCACATCTCTGTGCCAGTCACTGTAATATTTGATAGAGACAGAATGTTGAATAATATAAAGAAGGGCCTTTTTTGCCCTACTAAAATGAATATTCTAATTTGGAGACATTATTTTTAAAAAAATGTTCTAGTTAATCAGTGATTCAGTTGGTACAATTTTATTTGTCTGTGCAAGGAACTCAACCAAAACTAGCTTAAATGAAAAGGTACCTTAATGTCTTACATTCCTGTAAAGTCTAAGAGGTGCTGACTTTAGACTCCATTAGATAGACCCAGGGCTTCAAAAATGCCATCAGTAAATTTTGTCTTTCTCATTCTTGGTTCTGCTTTCCTCATTCTGTTTTGTCCTTAGGCAGAGTTCTCTCCACATGATGGCAACAAGAGCTCCCAGCAGCTCCAACTTAAAACCTAGCAACTAAGAGGTAGAGGATGTACTTTTTCCTGAAAGTTCCAGCAAAAATTTTTGGTTGGCTCTTATTGGCCATGTTTGGGTCACACATCCATCTCTAAATCAATCAAAATGGCCCAACTACTGGCCAGGCCCTGGTAATGTGCTCACAGCTCAACCCTGTGGTAAGTGGTGACTTCTAGAATGCTGGGGAAGAGGAAGCTTGCCAATAAACCATATACCTATTACTGTCAATGAGATAAAAGTGTTAGCTACTCCATATACTCACTGGGCAAGGAACAGTTCTCCGTCCATATCCTTCAAAGAAATTACCCTTCATAAAATGATCACTGCCCCCAAGAAAGATTTTTTAAACCTTAGTTTCAATCATTTTGTTGTATTGGTAACTGTACTAAGCTCACCAATTATATTGAACCCATTAGTTTAAAAAAAAGAGATAATCCCACCAACAAAAGCAGCAGGCTACTAGCCAGACTCTAAACTGATATGTGCATTGAAAGAGCTTAATTTGAGAGATATTTTATATTAAAAAAGATCTAAATTTGAACAAAATGTTGTATTGCTTCTCCTAGATTGTTGGGATTATAATCTCTTCAATTTATACCATATCCATAGAAATCCTTTCCTGAGTTCAGTTTAAGCAATCTTTATCTGTATAGTATTGGCTAATCCCAAAACTGCTTGATAAAGACTGTCACAAAATAGCCCATAAAAAGTGAATTCAAAGTCAAACTGATTCACATATCAAATTCTGAAAAACAAAATTGTACAAAATGCAACTATAATGTATAAAACACACTGGGAGACCAAAATTAATGAGAAGGTCAGGGAATGGGGAACAAACAGACATAATTGAAGTACTCATTAACTTCTTTCACTTTGGGGGACTGAATGTATAAGTAGTGATAAACAACCACCCAGTTGATTATGGGAACATGGGGAGCAATCAAAGTTTAAAAAAAAAAGGAACAAGAAATCAAGGTAGCTAAAGGGAGTAACTTGGAAACAGATAAGAAATAAAAATAAAGAAAGCAGCTGACAAACTGAAAAAGGTGACAGGGGAATCCTTAGGGGATAATAAGGGAAAGTGGGCTTTCACAAAATGTAAGGACAGATTTCCAACTATAATTAAAAAGCTCGAGAAACATTAACATTGAGCCTATTAGTTAAAATCAGAACTAAACGCAGCTGGTATCATTTCAGAGTCCAGTAGATAGCACCAATCTATAAGAAAAGATCCCTTGAGTATGCTTAGTGAAAAATTTAAAGGTACCAAAGTATATATGCCTACTGCATAAACTAGGCTAAGTATAAAAGCAATAAAAAGGGTAGTTTAAGACACTTAAATAAGCAAACAATAAAACAAAGAAACAAAATTGATGAGAGCCTCTTCTTTCTAAGGAATTTGGAATTATTAAATCAAACAAGAAGGCCTGCTTAAGATGGTGAGTTCATGGATAAGAAAGGAATTTCTTCTAAAATGTTAGTAAAGGAGTGGAGACCCAGACTGGGCTTCTACTTAGCAGGTCAACCTTATATTTTTCGGAAGTTTGACAGAAAGAATCTTATATATTCATCAAAGAAAATTTAATTTTCTCTGGAGCACACAGCCAGACAGCATTTTGCACCCTCTCTTGTAGTTAGTGAATAAGTTCTGAATAGTAGCATACAGGAGGGAGTGACAAATGATACTTCCAGGCCTGACCCTAAAATCTCTCAGGCCATCCTTTGAGTTATCTCATTTGTCCAAGGAGAGAGTAGAGCCACTACATGGAAGGTGCCTGGTGCCCTGAAGGACTGCATGGGGCAGAGCCTCTCTGGGAACCCACAGCAAACCATGACATAAATATTAAATGCTAATTTTATTAAGCGAGTAATATCAGCCTCCCCTAAATAATATACAAACATAGGCCCAGAACTTACTGAAGAAAATTGAATTGTTTACATTATAAAACCAGATGATTTTTGAAAAGAGAACTAAGGAGAGACAAGAAAGAAGGGTCCTGCAGTACAAGTAAAGTCTAGGGATAGATGAGGTGGAACTGGAAAAAAAAAAAAGTTCACAATATTTCAGACAGCAGAAGGGTATTTAAGAGAAAGGATGTCTAATATAAATTTGAATTGTAGGCTGTGCTGTGCTGCACTGTGTGTTAATCCCCCTCTTGGATGCCAAATCTTTAGTAAAATTTGCTAAATGCAACGACTTTTTAAAAAATAATATCTTGGGATGCCTGGGTGGCTCAGTCAGTTAAGCGTCTGCCTTCAGCTCAAGTCATGATCCCAGAGTCCTGGGATCAAGTCCCGCATCAAGCCTGCTTCTCCCTCTCCCTCTGCTGCTCCCCCTGCTTATGCTTGCTCTCTCTTTCTTTCTCTGTCAAATAAATAAATAAAATCTTAAAAAATATATATTTTCTTGATAGTGAATGAATCTAATCAGGGTGGTGTCTAGCAGGGTAATATAAGGGAGAAAGAGAGCAATGTGCACAGGAGGGGAAACAAAGAGTGGAGATTAAGAATTTAGTAATAGCAGCTTTCTTACTTATTCTGTGAGGACAGCATTACCCTACAACCAAAACCAGCAAACAACCATTACCAACAAACAAACAAACTACATACCAATAACTCTCATGAACGTATATACAAAAGCCTCAATAAAATATTAGCAAATTGAATCCAATAATGTATGAGAAGAATTATACAGCATGACCAAGTGGGATTTATTTCAAGACTGGTTTAATGTTCAAAAATAAATTAATGTAATGGTATTGGGAAAACTGGATATTCACAAAAGAATAAAAGGGAGCCCCTATCTTAAGTGACTCACAAAAATTAACTCAAACTGGATTAAAGGATTAATGTAAAACCTGAAATTGTAAAAATCCTGGAAGACAATATAGGAAAAAAGCTCTTTGACATTGGTCTGAAAAGGATTTTTGGATATATAAAGAGCAAAAGCAACAAAGGCAAAAATAAACCAGTAAGACTACATCAAACTAAAAAGCTCTGCTCAGCAAAGGAAACCAGCAACAGAATGAAAAAGGAACCCATGGAATGGGAGAAAATATTTCCAAACCATAGATCAGATAAAAAGGTTAACATCCAAAATATATATAAGGAACTCATTCATACCAATAAATAGCACAATAAAATAAAATAAATAAAATAAAATAAAATAAATAATACATTTAGAAAACAGGCAAATGACCTGAATAGACATTTTTTTCCAAAGAAGGCATACAAATGGCCAACAGGTACATAAAAATATGCACATCACTAATCATCAGGGAAATGCAAATCAAAACAGCTGACACCTGCTAGAATGGCAATTTTCAAAAAGGCAAGAGATAAATGCTGGTAAGGATGTGGAGAAAAGGGAACCCTACCTAGTGCACTGTTGGTGGGAATGTAAACTGGTACAGCCACTGTGGAGAACACTATGGAGGTTCCTTAAAAATAGAACTACCATATGATCTAGCAATCCCACTTTTGGGTATATATCCAAAGGAAACAAAACCATTATCTCAAAAAGATATTTCTACTCCCATGTTCATTGCAGCATTCATTTCTGTATACATAGAAATAGAGAATAGAAAAGCAGTTGCCAGGAACTGGGATTGGGGGAAATAAGGAGAGGTTAGTTAAAGGGTACAAACTTTCATTTATAAGATGAATGAGGTCTGAGGCTCTAGTACATAACATAGTGACTGTAGTTAATAACACTGCATTCTATCATTGAAATTTGCTAAGAAGATAGAACTTAAATGTTCTCACCTTCCCCAAAAAAAGCAAAAAGTATTGCATTTTTCATTGATTGTAAAAAAATTTAGAAAAAAAACACAAAAATTAGAGGCTAAAACTATTGATAATCCATAATCCCAACACTCAGAGGACCACTACTATAATTTCACAATTATAATGTAATGTTAATAGCTGATATCACCTTCCATATCCTTATATTTTTCCATTCAGTAACTACTTTGTTATTATTTGAGTATAGTGGACATACAACGTTACATTAGTTTTGGGTGTACAGTTTAGTGCTACTTAAACTAACCAAATTAGAACAACAGAAATATTCCCATTTAGTGAAATGGTTATGTAACCATTTTGACCTCCTGTACTATTTGAAATGAACTATTTCAAGTGCCTAGCATGTCACATACCTATACGCACAAATTTGGCATCTTTTTCCAAATGGCACCACTAGGCTTTTCTTTTTTTTCTTTTGTTTTTATTATGTTATGTTAATCACCATACATTACATCATTAGTTTTTGATGTAGTGTTCCATGATTCATTGTTTGCATATAACAACCGGTGCTCCATGCAGAACGTGCCCTCTTTAATACCCATCACCAGGCTAACCCATCCTCCCTCCCACCCCCCTCCCCTCTAGAACCCTCAGTTTGTTTTTCAGAGTCCATCGTCTTTCATGGTTCATCTCCCCCTCCAATTTTCCCCCTTCATTCTTCCCCTTCTAGCTTCTTCTTTCTCTTTTTAACATATAATGTATTATTTGTTTCAGAGGTACAGATCCGTGATTCAACAGTCTTGCACAATTCACAGCACTCACCATAGCACATACCCTCCCCAATGTCTATCACCCATCCACCCCATCCCTCCCACACCCCACCACTCCAGCGACCCTCAGTTTGTTTCCTGAGATTAAGAATTCCTCATATCAGTGAGGTCATATGATACATGTCTTTCTCTGATTGACTTATTTCGCTCAGCATAACACTCTCCAGTTCCATCCACATCATTGCAAATGGCAAGATTTTATTCCTTTTGATGGCTGTTATTTCTCAATCCAAATAGATACTGAAAAGTTGTCTCAGCGAAAGACAAAAAACAAGGATGTATATTCCTCCTAAATTTTCTTGTTCAGTCCCTGCTTCCCTGTGATAACAACCAGTTGTACATAAGGAAGTTGCCTATCCTTGACTTTTCCTTCTACTTGAAACCCAGCTGCATTCCAGATTGCTAATAATTGAAAGATCAATTGCATCATAGGCACTTGACTAAATGTCATTTCAAGTGGCACATTTCCAAGATAGCAAAAGCTATAATATTGACCAAAACAAAGAAACTGCTGAAGTTGTTGGAATAAAAGATGATAGATCTATGTGTGATTTTTCCAGCAAAACATCAACTCTTGAGTTCACTTCTAGGCTGTATTCTTGGAACAGACAGATGGGACTTAACTAACCATATTTTAAAATACAAAATATAACATAACTTTTAAAGTATGATAAGTTTTAAAAAATGGAACCTTGAAAACAAAATAGAAGTCAGGAAATAAATACACACGCATACAAAAATTTAGTATAAAACAAAGATAAGGCAATGACTAATTATTCCATAAATGATACTGTAAATTTAGATAGCCATCTGGGGGAAAAACAATTGCATCTACACCCATTTCTTATTCTAATAAACATTGCAATATATCACTATTTAAATGTAAAAATGAAAACATATTAGTTCAGAATAAAATATGCGAAACGACTACCTTCATAACCCAGAAGTGGAAGCCTTTTTTAAGTATGGCAAAACAGAGAAGCTATAAAAGAAAAGATGGACAAATTGTGTCTGAGCTTAAGAATAAAATCTATATGACAAAAAGCTCACCAAAAGTTATGTCAAAAGATTATCAGCAAAATAACAAAATGAGAAGTTATTTTAATTCACATTACAATGGACTAATATTTCTGTAATATACAAACATTGTCCTAATATTTCTCTAGTATACAAAGAGCATCTGCATCTTGACAAGAGTAACATAAAAAAATAGAAAATATAGGCAAAGAATATGAACCTATATTTCACAGAACTGTAAATACAGATAGCTCTTAAAAATGTGAAAAGATGGGGTGCCTGCATGGCTCAGTTGTTGGGCATCTGCCTTTGGCTCAGGTCATGGTCCCAGGGTTCTGGGATCGAGCCCCGCATCAGGCTCCCTGCTCAGCGGGAAGCCTGCTTCTCCCTCTCCCACTCCCTCTGCTTGTGTTCCCTCTCTTGCTGTCTCTCTCTGTCAAATAAATAAATAAAATCTTTAAAAATAAAAAAAATGTGAAAAGATGCTGATGAAGAAAAAGAATTAGAAATGACCTTACCTTCAGGACTTATCATTATTCACAAATAATTAAAAGGTGGGTATTTAGGAATGACAATGTCACCTATAATTTTGCAATTTGCAATTTAATAATATTTAATTAGTCTTCAGGTGAATTTTTCTTCCATCACTGTTAAGTGTACAAATGAGTTTGTTAGATCACTTGTATTAAACATAACTGAAAAGGAAAAATTATAAAACTTTGCAAAAATTAGAGAAGAAACAATATGGCTGGGTTTGGGTTTTGTGCTTTTTTTAAGTTGGTTTTTTGAGGGAAAGGGGACTGTCAACTTTTTAAAAATGTCAGAAATTCTGAAAAGTACAAAAAGCATAATAATCATCATCCATAATCACCTGAAAATGGTCACATTAAGCACTTTAATGTGATTTCAGTCTCCATGTCCTCTATAAATAGCCATTCTTTTAGTATACAAACACACACACACAACACACACACCATGCATACAATATACATTGTGTATACAGAATATATTATATACTGTAATATAGCAGAATTTTGTAATCTGCATTTTTCACTGAACATATCATAAGCTGGTAAGAGTTTTAAACCACTCTGAAGGAAATACAACGGTATTTTAATATATGAGCTAGCCATTTCCAAAATTTAAGAATGGGAAGTTGGAGGAGGGAGGCTGAATTTGAGTTTCTTCACAGCAATGTGTGTATCTGTTGGAGAAAGCTTATTATTTTCTGTCCTCATGTTTCCTTTCCATGCAGAAAGACTTCCCCAAAAAATAGCACTTCCAATTTCTTTCCCACATAAGGTGGAGTGACTTAGGCGACTGATGTGTCTGAAAACAGAATTGTCCATGCGCAGCTCCGTTCCAAGGTTCTCTTGGCCTCTGTACAGGATGCATTCTTCTCTTTGCTCTCTGCCTTTCAGTAAGTTACCTGTCCCAGTGGGTAAGACTTGCACCTACCCTTGCCTGCGTATGCCTGAGTGGGTAAATTTAATTCTAGGGAAAGGATTAGAAAGTACATCAAAACTACAATCTTCAGTACAGCTTTAATCTGTAATTAGGTGGCTACTTTGATCTTGAGATGTCTGCCTCTTCTCATTTCACTTGAACTTGCAAGGTGAAGAAAGTGGTAGTATGTGTTGACTCCCCAAAACTCTAACTTTGTCTATAACTATGTTTCCAATCCACAGGGCATTTGCGTGTTCATTATTGTATTTGATTTTCACAGTAACTTAGATGTAGGAGGGAAGATATTAACATTTGTTGAGTGAATGCCTACTATTTGTCAGAAATGTGCTAAGACTTTTACCTTTTGGTAAAATCTTAATTAATGATCGCAACTTTGAAAAATAGAATTGCCCTTATTTTAAAGATCTGAAAGTGGAGTTTCAGAGAGGTAAAATGATTTGCCTAAGATAGACAACTGGTAAGTGACAAATTTAGAAGTTCAAACGACTATAAACACCAGGATCATATCTCTCGTTCACTTTTGAATTCCCAGGTCCTGCTGGTCTCATGCTCGACACAGAGAAGGCATTCAGTAAAAATAATTAAATAAATGACTCCAAATAAATGCTCTTTCCACTAAATCACAGAGTGAGAACAGAGATTTTTTAAACTACAAAACTCAGGGAACCTTCAAGCTGCAATCCTATTTCCATGGGAGTTGGGGGTGGGAGCTGTGCAGAGAGAACCTGAGGCTCATTTCTGGAGATGTGTATGGAAATCCTATGAGGTTACATGTGGTACATCAGAAAACAGAACGGACAATGAAATGCGAGCTCTAGTATTTCATGGGGTCCCATAGTTTTGAATATAACATAGTTCTCACAAGTTGACAAGCCCAGAAACTCCTGCGGCTAGAAAGACAGGAGATGTGAATCCATAAAATCAGAACATCTTAAAAGGAAGTTATGGCATAGATTCTGCTTGAAAATGTATTGTTCCAAAGTCATGATTTAGAACTTGCCATTAACACTGAGCAGATCTAAGACTAAATAGGAAAACAGTTTTGCCTAAGTAAAGGAAAAGAAATATACCTACCTTTAAGCTTTCTCCTTTGTGCCTCAACCTCCCACGCATGCTTGCACACGCACACACACAAACACACACACCCCATGAATGATATTTTGCCACAAACACACACCAGACAGGTATCTAATTTTAAAAGAAGGGAAAAGGTAATGAAAAGAAACAGTCATTTTCTTTTTCACATCTGAAAATGCCTCCAGCAACAGGTGACAATGAAGGAAATCAGAAGCAATATGCATCCTGCTATCTCTTTGTTGACCTGAATCTTTCACAGTCAAAAAGAAAGCAGCTAATGTCCTCCATTAACAGAAGAAAAGCTTTAAAAATTGCTCAAGTTCACCAGCATGGTTATTATGCTATTTGAATTTCTTTAAGATGCAGATGTAAGATTCAAAGTGACTGTAGAATGTACGTGTCAAAAAATATTCTATTTAGTCGCCTGAATTTTAAGGAAATAAAGAAACCTGAAAATTAACTTAATCTATTTACAACAGGTGTAAACCATAATGTTGTAGGAAAAAATAACCACAAAATGCATTAAGATCATCATTGCCTGCATCCAGAGGCATATAAATAATTACCTGTCCATTGGATACCAGTTCTAGCCAAATCATTCCTACAGAGTAGCAACAAAAGAGTGTTTCTTGCTAGATAAGAACCAAGTATCATCTTACCAATATTCCAAAGAAAAGGGGATGAGGGAGGGTGCTATGTATAT
The DNA here is from genome assembly GCF_037043125.1 of Eumetopias jubatus. NCBI lineage: Eukaryota > Metazoa > Chordata > Mammalia > Carnivora > Otariidae > Eumetopias > Eumetopias jubatus. Next base: position 49,385,408 of record NW_028274821.1, on the reverse strand, counting down.
GTTAGAATTATTAAGCAAGTACGTTTGTTTTGTTTTTTTTAAGAGACAGAGAGCATGTATGTGAGCAGGGTGGGGGCGGGGGCGGGGGGCAGAGGCAGAGGGAGAGAGAGAATCTTAAGCAGTCTCTGCACCCAGTGCAGAGCCTAATGCAGAACTCAATCCCATGACGCTGAGATCATGACCTGAACTGAAATCAAGAGTCGCACATTAAGCAAGTACTTTTAAATAAACTGCGTGGGGGTGGCCTGTCTAATATTGCTATGTAAATGATCATCATTTGGTCCAACAGAGTTTTGTAGTTCTCACTCTAACTTTTGACTCCCTCTTGAAAAATCTAACCCTGACACCAGTTATCTAGCTTTAATATCAATAAAAATCTCTTCTGCTGTAGCAGCTTCATAGCGATAATCTAGCCAGAATTAAAAAATAGTCCCTTAGAAATGTACCCTTTAGCCTTCAAAGCACTTATACATCCATTTTCAAGAATTATAGAAAACATGAACAAAAAGGGGCATCAGGTATAATCTTCTAAAATCTCCTTATATGACAAATCATTTAATTCAGTAAATACCATTTGTGTATTTACTAAGTAAGTCCTGTGCTGGAGATAAGAAGGAAAACAAATTTAAAATTAAAAATGCAAATGCTGTCATCGTGGAGTTTACCCACCTGTCTAAGTTCATCTAATTTACAAAAAGCCTGACCCAGGACATGGGACCATAGTGCCTTAAGCTCTCTTCAGTATGAAACATGCCCTTCTGTTCTTTTTTTTTGGTCCTTTAAACCACGTAACGACTATGATTCCCATTTTATAGATGAAGCAATGGAGGACTGAAAATAAGTTCAAAATCATATACCTAATAAACTTCAAAGCCAGACTTTATCCCATGTTTCCAGACACCTAGCCCACTGCTCCTACTAGTATACCGGAAGTGGTAAGTAATATTCTATGAATAGGTACACTAACATAATTTGGCAGTGGCTGCCCAAACTGCATGGTTAAAGTGGTAATTGTTGGCTATATCCAAGATTAGGGGGAAAGAGTTCTTTAACTGATTAGTGACATCTGCCCTGGGGGCAAGAACGGGGATGATAGCAAATGTGTTCAATACTTTCCATTTGTGTACAGAAGTTTTAATACAAACTCAAGAATCATTCATATTATCAAACAAATACACTATTATGATAAGTTATATAATATGCAATATTTTCCATTTTTATCCATCCAACAAGCACTATAGCTATTATGTGATGCTAGGTATTGGTAATATAAAAATGGATAAGATTTGGTCTCTGTCCTAAAATAGCTCATACTCTAGCAAGAAATACAGAAATCTAAACAGCTAATCCAATAAGATAAGCATTGTACTTGTAAATATGGCTCTAATATTCTGATGTAACATCTTTAAATTTATAACATGGGAAAAACAAGTTTTGCTATCTTCATATACCAAATATCAAGTGAGTGTTTTAATATGACCTATAATTATCACAATAACCACAGTTTAAGTGCATATGATGAATGTAACTCTTTTATAAGCTTATTGTGTAAATTAAATGATATAATGCCTTTTACATGTTTAATACAATGTCTGAAACAGAGAGTACTTTAATACCAGCTACTATAAATAGCCAACTGCCCCTTCCTGAAACTCTACCATAACTTCCACTAAAATGCTCATGAAGCACAAATATGAAAATTCACAAAACCAAAAACTGAACTAAGATTCAAACTATTGTCAAAATCTGGAATAAATTAGCACTAAATAAAAAGGCTATGAAAATGGATTTTAAAATATCAATACACTTGTTTTTGAGTGGATATAGTAAGTTGTAGCTGGTAGCAAGTAGGAAAAAATGGGTAAATTGGCACAATTTTTTCATATGGAAAATTGGAGAATCTGAGAGCAAAGTATACTAGATGAATTAAAATTCCAGAGGAAAAAACGTCCTTCTCGGGATTATGGGTTAAATTGTGTCCCTCAAAAAAGATACGTGGAAGTCCTAACCTACAGTACCTATGAATGTGACCTTATGTCAAAACAGGGACTTTGCAAATGTAATCAAGTTAAAATGAGGTCACTGGGGGGGACCTAACCTCCAGAACTGTGAGAAAATAAATTTATCTTGTTTTTAAGCCACCTAATCTGTAGTAATTTGTTAAAGCAGCCACTGCAAACTAATACACTATGTGAGGAAACATCATTTCTTTCTCTGGGGGCATTTTCTGATTCTGGCCATGGCTAAAGATCAGCCCTTTCCCATGTAGAAAGACTATAGCAGAGCATTTGGCAGCCCAGTGAGGTTGGCAGGGCAGATTAGAAACTGGTGAAGCACAAAATTTGAGCCGAATTTTCCCCATTTGCTGAGCCCTAAAGTAGAATGGCAAGCTGGGAGGCTAGATCAAAAGGCTTTTAAATGCACAGAAAAATCCCTAAAAGTCTTATGAAAAGGCAGATAAATGTAACCAATAATCAAGAGGGGGAAAAAGCAGAAGCAGATCCAAAGATTATTTACATACTGGGCTGAATAGAGAAGGACTCTAACATACTACGATTAATTAGTCCCTAGTAGGACCTTTCTCAAGGAAAGAGGGGGCAGACATCTCAAATTATCAAAAATCAGGATAAAGAGGCAACATTACTAAAAATTGTTAACATACTAAAAAAGGAGTAGGAGGATATAATGAACAACTTTATGCCAATAAATTTAAAATTTAGTTGAAATGGAAGAATTCCTTGAAAACCATAAAATGGCAAAACTGAAACAAGAAAAATATCAAAATTGCCACTTATCAATTAAAGAAATTTAATTTGCAATTAAAACCTTTCTCACAGACAACCACTACTGCTTACCTTCTACTTAAATCAACCAATAAAAGAACAAAATATATGAAACAACAGTTTTCAAGACACTTGACATCAGGTCAAAGGACAATGATTACTGAGAAATCAAAAGAAATGGGATGAGTCAACCCTACCATTACCTCAACTAACTGCTTTTAGAGAGTTCCTAGGCATCTACTTGGGACGGGGAAACATAGGCAGAGTCCAGTAGACTCCCTGAGATGAAGAGACAGTGCTGGAAGTCTGGAGACACCAGTCAGCAAGAGTTTGCTGGAAAGAGTCCCAGAGAGGAGAGAGCAATAAAAAGAAAGAATGTTGGAGAACTGTACAGTCCCCTTCAAGTTTTCAGCTGAGTTTGATCAGCACAAGCACATGAAGAAACTATCTGGGGCCAAGGAAAGAAAGTTGAAAGGGTTAGAGGAAATAATGCCTGATGCTTACACCAAAAAAAAAAAAAAAAAAAAGGAAAAATTATGATTCATGGGGCAGTGAGTATACAAAAGGGTTTATCTCAGGAGTGAGGAAAATTTAACTCTAGATTGAGCATGGCTCCAGTCCCACCTCATAAATCTTAAAAGCAACACCTAAAAGGATCAAACTGTTTCCAAGAAATTTAATTGCATCCCAGACAAAACATCAAGAATATTTATAAGAAGAGAAAAGTCTCTGGAAATAAAAAGACAAAATTCACAATATCTGACATTCAATCAAAGACTACCAGTTGTGCAAAGAAGGCGGGTAATATTACCCATAACAATGAGTAAACCAGTCAGTTGAAACCAAAGGATAATTCCACATATGGTAAAATCAAAAGACAGCATTAAAATAGCAATGATAACTGTATTCCACATGTTCAAGGGCAAAGTGGAGATTTAGAAGATTAAGAAAAAGAATCAAATCTCATTTTTAGAGATGAAAACTATAATTCAAAAGATTAAAAAAATGCAATAGATGAAAATACCAGAAGATTTAAAGGAATAGTAATAGAAAATATTCCAAATAAAACACAGAATAAAAAAATTTTTTTTAAATTAACAGAGCATCAGAGACCTCCATTACAACTTCAAGCAGCCTAATGTACATATAATTAAAAAAAAGCTATAAATCAGTAGGAAAAATTGTAAATTACATACCTGATAAAGGACTTGTATCCTTTAAGATAAATAAATAACTCTAAAAATATAACATAAATACCTCTAAAAATTCAATAATAATAAAACAGCTCAATTTTTCAAATGAGCAAAAGATCTGACTATACATTTCATCAGAAAAAATATACAAATGTTAAATGAGCATATGACAAAATGATTAACATTATTAGACATTAGAGAAATACATATTAAAATCACAATAAGATACTACTACATACCTACTACAAGGGCTAAAATTTGAAAAACTGACTATACCAAGTGTTCATGAGGATGTGGAAAAATTGGAATTCTCATACACTGCTGGTAGCAATATAAATGACATAACACCTTTGGAAAACAGTTTAGCACTTCCTAAAACTACATATTCACCTATCATTTGATCTAGTCATTCTACTCCTTGGTACCTACTAAAGAAAAATAAAAGAAAATGACCATACAAGTCCTACACATGAAAGTTCATAGTAAGTTTATTTGTAATAAGCAAAAACTGAATGCGACCCAACAAGAGATTAATTAATTAATGTAATATATCTGTACAGCGGAATACTACTCAACCATTAAAAGAACAAACCATTGTTACACACTTCAACATGATGAATACCTAAGTGATTATGTTGAAAGAAAGAAGCCAGGCTAAAAAGAGTATACATTGCAGGAGTCCATTTATATAAAATTCTAGAAAATATAAACTAATAGTAACAGAAAGTATATTGATAGCTCTCTGGGGTCATGGAAGTGGAAAGAGTCAGAAGGAAGGGATTTCAAATGATCAAGACAAAATTTTACAGGTGATGGTTTCAGTGGTACATACATATGTTGAAATATCAAAATGTTTTGCAATTTCTTTAATTTACTGCATGTCAGTTATATCTCAATTATGCTTTTAAAAATATTCTCGAAAAGAATACTCCAGGCCCAGTTGGCTTCAGTAGTGAATTCTACCAAACAACAACAACAAAAAGAAACACATTAATTTCAGGCAAACTCTTCCAAAGAACACAAAAAGGGAAAATACTTTCCATTGTCCAGCTACCAATATATCCCTGATACTAAAAGCTGGCAAGGACATTACATAAGAGGAAATCATAAGCCAATATGGCCCATAAAAATAAATGCAAAGACCCTAAACAAGATATTATTGAGTTCAGCAATATATAAAATATATCATTACCAAGAAGAAGGGCAAGTTTGAATTAACATGTGAAAATCAAACAGTGTAATTCACCATTTTAACAGAATAAAAAATTATCATTTTAATATATGCATAAAAGGTATTTGATAAAACTTAAAACTTATTCATGATAAAAGCTCTTAGCATACTAGTAATAAAAGGAATCTATCTAAATCTCGAGAAAAGTTAGCAACAAAAATCCTACAGTTAGCATCTTATTTAATGGCAAAATATCACATTCTTTTCCTTTTAGTTAAGAAACATGATAAGGATATCCACATCACCATTTCTATTCAACATTATACTTTCAATAACACAAGACAAATGAATAAAAGCTTTTAAAATTGAAAAGGAGGGTGCCTGGGTGGCTCAGTTGGTTAAGCGACTGCCTTCAGCTCGGGTCATGATCCTGGAGTCATGGGATCGAGTCCCACATCGGGGGGCTCCCTGCTCAGCAGGGAGTCTGCTTCTCCCTCTGGCCCTCTTCCTTCTCGTGCTCTCTATCTCTCATTCTCTCTCTCTCAAATGAATAAATAAAATCTTTAAAAAAAAATGAAAAGGAAGAAATCACATTGTGAATATTTATAGATTATATGATTGGGTACATAGAAAATCTAAAAAATACCTACAAACTATTAGGATTAGTAAGTAAATTAATAATTAAACATAGTGAATTAATGGCCTATAAGTATGAGTTCAATATACAAAATATGTTTTTATACACTTGCAAGAAACAATTGGAAAATGTAATTTTAAAAAGAATACCATTTATTTAGCACACAAATATAAAAGATATAGGAATAAATGTAATAAAATCTATAAAAGATTTCTACAACATTTCTACAATGAAAAAACACAAAATGTTATTGAGAGGAATTTAAGAAGCCTTACATAAATGCAAAAATACGCAATATTCATGGGTTAAAAGGCTGAATGTTGTTAAAATGTCAATTCTCTTCAAATGGATCTACAGTCAATGCAATCCTAATCAAAATACCAGCATGTTTAATATGTGAGAGAGAAATGACAAGTTGATCCTAAAATTTATATGAAAATTAAAAGGACCTAAAGTAGCCAAGGCAATCTTGAAAAAAACAGAATCTGAGATCTTAAGATACCAGACTTCAAGACTTATAGGAAGCAACTGTAATTAAGATAATGTGGTATTTGCAAAATAAAACACAACTACACCATTGGAACAAATGGGAGTCAGAAACACATTCACACATAAATGGTCACTAAGTTTCTTTGAGGGTAACTGTACTTTTAATAGAAGAAGGATGGTCTTTCAAATAATAATCTTAGAGCAATTGGATATATAAATGGGAAAGTATGAACCAGGGCTACTTCATATCATACACAAATTAATTTGATATGGATCATAGACCTAAATGTTAAACAATAACTCTTTTAGAAAAAAAAAAAGAGCACAAACAATGAATCATGGAACACTACATCAAAAACTAATGATGTACTGTATGGTGACTAACATAACATAATAAAAAAAATTAAATTAAAAAAACAGGAAAATATTGTCATGACCTTGGGCTGAGCAAATTTTCATAAAAGAACACAGAAATCACTAACCATTAAAGAAAAAATTGAGAAATGGCATTCCATCAAAGTTAGGATATTGTGGCCATCCAAAAGCATAATTAAGAAAGTGAACATGTAAGCCACAGAGAGAGAGAAAAAATATAACTGATAAAAGGGCTCACATCCAGGAAATACAAAGAACTCCTAAAAATCATTAAGAAAGAGACAGACACCTCAATTTTAATGGGTATATTTCTTAAAGTGGTACCCATAAGAAAGGCTATCAATGGCTATTTACATATATGAAAAGATACATAATTAGCCATCAAGAAAATTGAAATTAAAACAACAGTGAAATACTTCTACATATCAACCACAATGGCTAAAATTAAAAATGACTGATCATACCAAGTGTTGGTAAAAATATGGAGCAACTAGAATTCTCATGTGTTACTAACTGGAATGTAAACTGGTTAAACTACTTTGGAAAACTGCACTGGTGATGTTATGACCCACCAATTCCAATCCTAATTATATATCCAAGAAAAATGAATGTATACCAAAAGCATGTTCAAGAATGTTCATAATGGACATTATTACAACCAGATGCTAGAAACAACCAAAATAACTATCAACAGTAAAATGAAAACATAAATTGTAACATGGGATGTTTCACAAAAATTTCAAAAAAGGAACTACCACCACACACAACAAGCCAGATGCAAAAGAGGTCATAATGCATGGTTCTGCTTATGTAAGAACCTGCATTAGGTTATAAACAAAGACAGGACATGATCAGATAATACTTAAGATAATTCAGTCACCAACCATTAAGCAAGCAAGAGTAATGTAAAGCAAAGAGGATAATATAAAAACATACAGTAAAATTCTGCGATGAGGTTACACATGAGATCCAAAATATTGAGTAAAGTTTGGAGATGCAGGATCTGGCTACTTTTTACAAATCTGCTCTAAAGTTTGACACAGATCTCACTGGGCACAAATCAAGGTGTTTATAGGGCTGTGTTCCTTCTGGAGGTTCTAGAGGAGAATCCACTTTCCTTACCTTTTCCAGCTCTCAGAGCCTGCCTGCATTCCTTTGGTTCATGACCCCTTCCATTTTCAAAGCCAGGAATACCAGACAAATCTTCCTCATGTTGCATTATTCTGATACTCACTCTCCTTTCTCCCTCTTTCATTTTTAAGAACCTTTGTGATTACATTGGACTTACCCAGAATCTCCAGGATAATGTCCATATTTTAAAGTCATCTGATTAGCAATCTTTTTTTTTTAAATTTTTATTTTTATTTTTATTTTTTTTAAAGATTTTATTTATTTATTCGAGAGGGAGAGAATGAGAGAAAGAGAGCATGAGAGGGAAGAGGGTCAGAGGGAGAGGCAGACTCCCCGCCGAGCAGGGAGCCCGATGTGGGACTCGATCTCGGGACTCCAGGATCATGACCTGAGCCAAAGGCAGTCGCTCAACCAACTGAGCCACCCAGGTGCCCCATCTGATTAGCAATCTTAATCTGCAACCTTAATTCCCCTTTGCTGTGTAATAAACATATTCAGGGAGTTTAGGTATATTAAGGATTAGGATAGAAAAATCTTTGAGGGGCCATTACTTTGCCTACCACACTTGGGTATCCATCCATGATCCAAATTCCCTCACACTCTCCATCTCAAGATGCAAATAATACCCTGAATTTAGTGTTTATCAATAGCATATATATTTTAAGCTATTCTATGTGTTTGTAGGCATAGCAATATATAAGTGTCATTTCAAAGCTTTTTTATGAACAGCATAATATATATAAAACTCTGCAACTTATCTTTTCATTTAATATTATGCTTTTGTATAGCCCTACATCATTTATTTTGAGTGATGTTCTATATGTATATGTCACAATGAACATTCTTGTACTTATCAACTCATGCCCATGTGCAAAACTCTTGGTTAAATATCTAAAGGTAGAATTGCAGGGGTGCCTCGGTGGCTCAGTCAGTTGGGCGGCTCCCTGCGGCTCAGGTCATGATCCCAGAGTCCTGGGATCGAGCCCCGCATCAGGCTCCCAGCTTGGCAGGAAGCCTGCTTCTCCTTCTCCCACTCCCCCTTCCCTCTCTTGCTGTGTCTCTCTGTCAAATAAATAAAATCTTTTAAAAAATAATTTAATAATAATAAAAGTAGAATTGCAGAATGGAAGATAAGCACATCTTTAAAGTAACTTATTATCAAATTGCTCTCCAACATGGGTTTGCCAATTTACATTTCTATGAGCACTCTATTGTACATTTCTCTGCATCTTCACAGCATTTTAAATATTTCCCTGCTGTTATAGGCTGAATTGTGTTCTCCAAAATTTCATATATTTAAGTCCTAAACCCCAGCACTTCAGACAGTGACTGTATTTGGAGATCAGGGTTTTTAAAGAGCTAATTAAGTTACACTGAGTTACAATTCGATGAGCCTTAATCCAATACAGCTGATGCGTTCATAGTACCATTTCATAAGATTATTGGCCACCCAGATTTTTTATGAGTGCTGTCTTTTTTCTTATTGATTTGTATATGCTTAATACATTCTAAATACCTTTCTGTTTGTTTTTTGTCTGCCTCTGATATAACTTATCTTTATCTTTGTTAAACAGATACTTAAATTTGTACATCTTTTCCTTTATGGTTTATTCATTTCTGTTTCTTTTTCACCAAAAATGTCTTTCCTGATGTCATACAGTCCCCAATATTTTCTTTTCTAAGTTTTAAGATTTAAGCTTCACATATCTGTGTATGATATGATGTGCCATCCAGATCCTCTTTCAAGAACAAAGCACTCATTCTGCATGCATCACCTCACTTGTCAGGTATATTGGGTACTCATGGCTTGCAACTGTATCTCGAAGGCTCACCTTCAGGCAAAGAACGCAGCCCTATCCAAGGTTGCTATCCTTCCCTGAGCATAGTCCATGTATAATGACTACTCAGTAAGAGGTTACAAAGGTCAGGTCTTGTATTTGTTAGTTTTATCTTTCTAACACATAAAATTTAGTGGCTATCAGTTCTTTTGGCAATATTAATTGAATTTTATCAATTTCTATGGTTGTCATGATTTTCTTTCCCATATATTTCATCTATGTTTACTTTTCTTTTTGTTGTGGTACATCTTTTCATGATTCTTTTAGTGAAAGTGGGTGTTATAAACACTCAAACTTTGTCTAAAATGTTTTTACTCTTCCCTTTTCCTCAAGTAATTCTAAGATGATATTTTTTCTCATTACATTAAAGATATTACTCTATTATCTCCTACTATTAATTATTGCTAAGAAATATGTTGTTGGTCCAATGACTATTCTTTTCTATATAGCTTAAAATTCTTTCAGGGAGTTTTTGAGATTTGCACGTTTTAACCCTGAAGTTCTTCAATCAAGCAGTGTCTAAGCATAGACTTATTTTTGTATTTGTATTTATCTTATATAGCATTGTGTATGTCCTTTAAATTTGATAACTTGTGGCTTTATTTTTGTGTACATGTAGCCATTATTTCCTCAAATTGTACATCTCTACCATATGTACTGGTGCCTATCAATCTATTCTCTGCATCTCTTACAGTCACTTCGAACTTTTTAACTATGTTTCTCTTTTGCATTCTATATATTTTCCTTAGAACCACCTTCCAATTCACTAATTCTTTTTTTGACTATGTCATTCTTGAGTTTACCTCATCTATCACATTTTTTAATTAATATTTTGGTCATTATATTTTTTAATTTCCCCAAGATTTGTATTTGGTTCTTTTATAAGCCACCTATTCTTGTTTTATTTCTACCCTTTTATAATTTCTTACTCTTTTTAAATGGAAGCTCTTTCTTATTTACCTCATTGAGATTTTAATTCTAAGCTTATTTATTTTGAAGTGTTTGTCAGACTGTTCCATAAAACTGATTTCATGTGGAACAAATTTATATTTTAATTCTGACTGTGTTGGTTCCCACTGGTATCATTAAGTATCTTCATGTAGTGTGGATTATTATGGGAAAATTTTTAATGCTCTCTCAACAATCCATTCACCTACCTATTCTCTTATTCTCTGTGTTCATCCCTCTCTCTCTCATAATTTTGCAATTGTTTCTTCCTATAACCTAACCTCATATGAAACCAGGTCTTATAATGGCATTTGACAGCTACTGACTCTCAGTGAAACCAAGAATAACTGAGATGAATACAAATTCAGTCATGCACTATTAGAAGAGTTTTCAGTTCTTCATCCTGAAGTGGTGTATATGCTAATTGTTCCTATTGGATGAAATGTAGGAAATTCTATAGCTGCTAGCAATGATCTGAAATAAACTTTTTTTTTTAGATACCCTTATCTGCAAGAAATTCTCATCCAAAGCCCTAATTTCAAGCAATAAATTTAATTTTCATCTGCCTTTTCCCTTCCTTTCCTCTTGTCTGGAGTACTTTTAGTCTCCTTCACCCTAAAGGTATCCCATTCCTGGCTGCCCCTATGTGTAGTAGATCAAGATACCAGAAAGTCTGTGACTTCAGCCCCACTAATATAATTTTTCATTCATTTTCTGGTTCTCAGAGATTTTGATCTTATGTTTGAACTCTGCTAGGTCTACATGGTTTTCCATTGTTATAAATTATTTTCACTGCTACAGTTTGAGGAGGAAGCAGTGTGTGATAGCTTGAACTTATGCCTGTATTTTATTTTCTCACCAAAAAAAATTCTGATAAAATTTCTCCATTTTCTCATTATATAAAACATTCAGGAGTTAAATACAGAACATAAAAGGGTCTCATTATCCTGTGTAGAATAATGCCTATAGGATTTTTCCTTTAAGAAAGAATAATCCATTTAAATCAGTGGTTTTCAGAATTTCTGGGATTTTTAATATCTTGAGAATCATGTTAAGAATGTGAAATTCTGGGCCCTAATTTTCAAGCATTCTGATTTTTCAAGTCTAGTATTAAACCATTTGGGGGGTGAACAATTTTGGTGAACACCAAGTGTTATATCCTATAAAAATGATTTTTTTAAAACTATAAATTGAATCTCATATGTAGTGATTGGTTTTTAAAAACTGATCTATTCCAAATCTACACACCTTATAGCAAAATGAGGGAAAAGATAATTTTATTGGAAAAATCTTTTTTCTCTCGATTTTTATTTTTCTTTTAGTTTTTAATTATCTCAAGGAAAATTGGTTTAAGAATAGATTACATCTAACTAAACTTATAAGAAATAAGGTTATACATCTCACCTTGATAACAAATGGCCCAGTTTGTACTTCTTGAGATAAATAAGGCATATTTTTTTGTCACAAAGACTACTTCTCAATGTTTTAGTGGAGTTAAAAATAGCCCCTTTTCCATGGATGCATAGATGTATTCCATACTTTGAATCACTTAGTGTGTGTGTGTGTGTGTGTGTGTGTGTGTGTGTGTGTGTGTGTGTGTTTTGGTGCAGTAGAGGTGGAAAAGGGAGGGGTTATAAGGAGACACAGTGAAATATATTCCAGTATAAAGGTCATTGATTTAGGTCAGGGCAATGAGGGAAACAGTAATAAATGCTAAGCCGTGTCGAAAAAGTCAAAGTGACTGACTCATTACTGCATACCTTTCTCTTCCCAGCCTCACATTTCATGAAGCTATGTAGTTTAGTACCTTAGTACTGCCAAAGCCAATTACCAAAGCCAATTTCATGCATGGACAACCTTGAGTTTTACCCTCTCTCTTCTTCCTCCTCCCTGTTTAAGCCAGAGTAAATGTATTCCTAAATCATCACAAATTCAAATTTATAAATGAGCATGAATACTAGGATCTGTATTTTAGAATATTTTGCTATCCCTAAAACTCATGTTTCACCAAGCCAACTTGGATATAAGATATATCTGTTTATTGTGGGCATCTAATACTGAGAACAGAGAGATTTCACAAAGATAATTAAACATTCCTCCAAAAAAGCTTAGTTTAGGAAAAATAAGCTATAGGAATGCAAATATCAAGCATTTGGAATTAAAGTATAATTTTATAATAAAGAAACTGGGAGGACCTCTTTTAACATATTATGTCACTATTACATATAACTATGCAGAATTAATAGGGCAGAATTTAACTATTTCTCTGAATCCCTAATAAAATATATAATTATCTTTTAATAATACAAGAAACATAAAGAATATAGAGAGGTTCTCACGATAAGAATTTGATAGCTTTATGAATTTTTTAATTACCTTGATTCCTTTCCAAGAATAAGACAACTACTTGGCAATTTTTAACCACCGAAGATATGGCATTGCAATCTAGAAAGAAGATAGTTATGTTTCTAACTATTCCAAATAGAAAATAGGATGATCACTGAAACAAACTTAGACATGAAGGGTTTTTCACAGTTTCTTAAAACACAAAATTATACTCAGAGTTTATGCGTTCTTTGATTTGGGATGTGAAAATGATGTAGTGTGATAGAATTAGATGATGGAAATAAGACACACTCTTTAAAATCTGAGTCAAATAATGACTCATAGCTAGTTAGTGAAACCAAGAATTGAATATGGGGATCTTTCCGACTCTAAAGCATATTATATTATCACATATTCTAGGCACCATACTGCCTAGAATGTCTTGCCTTCCATCCCTTCATATACAACTTCTACATTTTCAACACTAGATAAAATGCTGCCTCCTTTATGAAATTTTCTGTGATTCACATAATGGGAATAATCTCTCCCTCATATAAAATTCAACAGCAATTTATGACTCCATCATTTTCAATAGACTTATTAGCTTATTAGCCCACTATTTTAGTTAATTTGGGAGAATGACAATATCCCCTGCTATAATGTAATTTTGTTTAGGGCAGGTTATTTGCCATATTTTTACAGCACCAATGAGTTAAAGATACTGCCTTGTCCCTAGTACTTGCTTAGTTATTATTTTTTAAATGAAGGAAGAGATGAATGAAATCCAACTCTTCTATAATGTAAATGAGTTAATAATGCATTGATCTAATCAGTATAAAGTTAGGTTTTATCAGCTAAATTTGTGAACATGTTCACAATATTGCCCCTTATAGCTAAATAATAGTTATGTAAGCTAATGAAATTTCTATAATTTTTCATGTAAAAATGTAACTATGCTAGTTATTGTTGAAAATCAGGATTTTATGTTTATTGCCATTAAATTTTAAGCTGCTACTTTCATCTAATCATCACAAACCATTGTTCTATTTCTTTATAATAATTCTGTAAATGAATGCTTGAATTATCTTTTCTTTTGGGGTATACTTACATCTGGTAAGAGTTTATACCTAAGTGGCCAATAATGTGTTGAATAAAAGAAGTAAAAGAACAGCACTGGAAACCTCTCAAATGAATGAAAGTGACTTATTAGCAAGCCATCTTTCAGTAAGTTCTTTTAATCTAACTATTAATTAAGGGCATGTTTCCATATCATTTTCAAGAGCTTATTATTGACTTAATATCAAATTACTTGTTTAAATTAAGATGGGCTAGCTATTTAAAAATCCTATTTGGGAGAGGCACCTGGGTGGCTCTGACATTAAGCATCTTCCTTCAGCTCGGGTCATGATCCCAGGGTCCTGGGATCGAGCCCCACATTGAGCCTGCGTCTCCCTCTCCCACTCCCCCCTGCTTGTGTTCCTGCTCTCACTATCTCTCTCTGTCAAAATAAAAAAATAAAATCTTTAAAAAAAAATCCTATTTGGGAATTTTATTTCCAGAAATGAAGGACTAGTCTATTTGAAATCACCTTCCTAATGCAAATAAATAGAGAATTAAAACAAAGAAAACATGAAATACAAAATATGATAAATATAATTGCTAGAAAAAATAAAATTACTGAAATTAAAAATCTCAATACATGGGGCTAAAAGATTATATGTAACTGAAAGGAATGTTAGTGAACAGAAAAAGTGAGTGAAAAGGAAATACGAACTAAAGCCAAAGAGAAAATAACAAAACTAAAGGAGACTGTAAGAGACAAATGGGAAACAGTGAGAACGTGTTTTAAAAAAATCTAACATATGTAAATAAAATGGACAAAAACTTTCTAAAATTAAAAAAAAAACATGATGTCAGAAACTTAAGGAGGGCAAGCAGGATAAACACAAGAAAATCACACCCACACCTAGGTACATCAGAGAAAACCTACTGCAAACTAAAGACCAAGAAATATCTTAAAAACGGTTGGAGAAAAGAGACCAATTACTTTCACAGAAGTGGTAAGTTTGATAACTAATTTCTCAATAGAAACAATGGAAGCAAGTAGATAATAAAATAATTTTCAGATTGTAGGAAGAAAATAACTTCCTGGAGAAGGAAGTAATATTTAAGAAGCATCACTAAAGATAAGCAAGCACATTTTATAATGACAAAAAGATAATTTACCCAGAAAATAAAACACATCTAAATCCATATGGACAATCACTTAGCCTCAAAATATACAGAAGAACTAAAAGGAGAAAGCAAACTCACCATCATTGTGGATTTAACCCATTTCACTCAGTAACTGATAGAATAGTCAGACAAAAAAAGTAGTATGGATATGAACAATTTGAATGCCATGATTTAAAAACATGACCTTGAAAGAGGAGTTAAGATGGTGGAGTAGTAGGGGGACGCTGGACTTCCTGTCGCTCAAACACAGCTAGATCAACATCAAATCATTTTTTAACAGCTAGGATATCAATCTGAGAACTAAGAAAACAATCTGCACAACTGGAGGGAGAAAACATGGCAGATCCAAGGTTTGGAGACATGAAGTTTCCCTCCCCAGGGACCAGCTTTGGGGCAATGCCATCTTCCACCACCATCACCACCACCATCACCACCCTCACCTGACCCAACACCCATCAGCATGCTCAACTTCAGAGAGAAACACAGCACCTCCAGTGGAGGCTGGAGTCACTTACACCAACCCCACCCATCCTGCACTGCAGGGGTAACTTTACTAGGGCAGGTCTGACTGTGAGCCAGCATAGCAGGCCTCTCCCTTAGAAGACCAACACAGGCCCCCCACACACATATACCAAGTGTTAGCTTTAGTTCTGGTAGAAATAGGACCAGGTTTCCTTTTTGTTTTTGTTTTTGTTTTTGTTTTTCCCTTTTCTTTTTTCTTTGGAATCAGGCTTATAGTTTTTCACTTATTCATTTGTTTGTTCCCTTTTCTCATTTTTTGAATCAGGCTTTTTTTCTTTTCTTTTTTCCTTCTTTCTTTCTTTTTCTTTGGAGTCAGTCTTATAGTTTTTTCTCTGTTTGCTTTTTTGCTCCTTTTTACTTGGATTTTTATTATTATTATTATTAGGCTTGTCTTAACAAACAAATCAAAGTACACTTAGTTAAGAATCCAAGCACTCGGGGCACCTGGGTGGCTCAGTTGGTTAAGCAACTGCCTTCAGCTCAGGTTATGATCCTGGAGTCCCTGGATCGAGTCCCTCATCAGGCTCCCGGCTCGGCAGGGAGTCTGCTTCTCCCTCTGACCCTCCCCCCTCTCATGTGCTCTCTCTCTCATTCTCTCTCTCTCAAATAAATAAATAAAATCTTAAAAAAAAAAAAAGAATCCAAGCACTCCCCAGTGCAAGCAAGGAGGAACTCTACAGAGGACTGACTTGTGGAAAAGAACAGCCAAAGCACAATAGCAGAGTGTACACAGCATACACCAGAAACATTTCTTGAAGTGCCAGGCCCTGGACAGTGTAGGACCCCTTCTTAATATGGCATTACTGTCAGCAGGAAACATAACAACCTTTCATAATATGCTAAAGACAGAAACCTAGACAAAATAACATGATGGAGGAATTCTCCCCACACAAAGATCAAGAAGAAATAATAGCCAGGGATCTGCTCAGATATATATAAGCAATATATCTGAATAAGAATTTAGAACAACAGTCATAAGAATACTAGCTGGGCTTGAAAGAAGCATAGAAGACACCAGAGAAACCCTGGCTACAGAGATAAAAGACCTAA
Organism: Eumetopias jubatus; assembly: GCF_037043125.1. NCBI lineage: Eukaryota > Metazoa > Chordata > Mammalia > Carnivora > Otariidae > Eumetopias > Eumetopias jubatus. The sequence goes on along the minus strand of NW_028274821.1, from coordinate 49,368,711 downwards.
AAACTAATCAGGCCAAAATAAAAAATGCTATAAATGAGATGCAAAACTGACTGGATGTAATCACAATGATGGAAGAAGCAGAGGAATGAATAGGTGATAAGGAGGATAAAATTATGGAAAATAATGAAGCTGAAAAGAAGAGGGAAAGAAAACTATTAGATCACAAATGCAGACTTAGGGAACTCAGTGATTCCACAAAGTGCAATAATATACATATCATAGAAGTCCCAGAAAAAGAAGAGTGGGGAAAAGAAGCAGAAGGTTTATTTGAACAAATTATAGCTGATAACTTCCCTAATTTGGGAAATTAAACAGGCATTCAAGTCCAAGAGGCACAGAGAGCTTCCCTCAAAATCAACAAAATCAGGTCAACACTAACACATATCATAGTGAAACTTACAAAATACAAAAATAAAGAGACAATTCTGCAAGCAGCTAGGGACAAAAGGTCCTTAACCTACAAGGGTAGACACATAAGGTTAGCAGCAGATCTGCCACAGAAACTTGGCAGGACAGAAGAAAGTGGCATGATATATTCAATATGCTCAATGGGAAAATTATGCAGCCCAAGAATACTATATGCAGCAAGGCTGTCATTCAGAATAGAAGGAGAGATAAAGAATTTCCCAGACAAACAAAAAGTAAAGGAGTTCATGAACACTAAACCAGCTCTGCAAGAAATATTAAAGGGCACCCTTTGAGTGGGAAAAAGAAAGGAACAGCAACAAAGACTAGAAAGGAACAGAGACAATCTACAGGAACAGCAACTTTGCAAGTAATACAATGGCACTAAATTCATATCTATCAATAATTACTCTGAATGTAAATGGACTAAATGTTCCAATCAAAAGACACAGGGTATCAGAATGATTTTTTTTAAAAAATCAATACCCTACTTATAAGAGACTCATTTTTGACCCAAAGACACCTCGAGATTGAAAGTGAGGGGGCGCAGAACAATCTATCACACTGATGGATGTTGAAAGAAAGCTGGAGTAGCTATATTGTCTATCAGACAAACTAGATTTTAAAACAAAGACTATGAAGAGATGAAGAAAGACACTATATCATAATAAAGGTCTATCTAACAAGAATATCTAACAATTATAAATATTTATGCTCCTAATATGGGAATAGCCACATATATAAATCGATTAATAACAAAATTAAAGAAACTCATTGATAATAATACCATAATAGTAGGGGACTTTAACACCCCACTCAAAGCAATGGACAGATCATCTAAGCAGAAGATCAACAAGGAAACAAAGGCTTTGAATGATACACTGGACTAGATGGGCTTAACAGGTATATTCAGAATATCCTAAAGGAACAGAATACACATTGTTATCCAGTGCACATGAAACATTCTCCAGAATAGATCACATACAGGGTCACAAATCAGGCCTCAACAAGTACAAAAAGACTGAGATCATATCATGTATATTTTCAGACCACAAAGCTATGAAACTTGAAGTCAGACCACAAATACATGGAGGTTAAAGAACATCCTACTAAAAAATGAATGGATGGAGCACCTGGGTGCCTCAGGTGGTTAAATATCCAACTCTTGGTTTTGGCTCAGGTCATGATCTCAGAGTTGTGAAACTGAGCCCCGCATTGGGCTGTGCACTCAACTGGGAGTCTGCTTGAAGTTCTCTCCTTCTCCCTTCACCTCTGCCCCTCCCCCCACTCTGCCTCTCTTCTCCTCCCCCCCAAATAAATAAATCTTTTTTCAAAAAGGAATGAACAGGTTAACCAGGAAATTGAAGAAGGAATTTTAAAAATACATGGAAGTAAATGAAAATGAAAACACTACAGTCCAAAACCTTTGGCATGCAGCAAAGGCCCACATAAGAAGGAAGTATAGGGCACCTGGGTGGCTCAGATGGTTAAGCGTCTGCCTTTGGCTCAGGTCATGATCCCGGGGTCCTGGGATCGAGTCCCGCGTCGGGCTCCCTGCTCCTTGGGAGCCTGCTTCTCCCTCTGCCTCTCTCTCTCTGTCTTTCATGAATAAATATATTTAAAAAAAAAAAAAGAGGGAAGTATAGAGCTATACAGGCCTTTCTCAAGAAGCACAAGAAAAATCTCAAATATACAATCTAACCTTACACCTAAAAGAGCTGGAAAAATAACAGCAAATAAAGCCTAAAACCAGCAGAAGGGAAATAATTAAGATTAGAGCAGAAATAAATGATATAGACATTTAAAACAAAAAAACAAACACTAGAAGAGATCAACAAAACTTGGAGCTAGTTCTTTTGAAAGAATTAACAAAATTGATAAGCCCCTAGAAAGACTTATCAAACAGAAAAGAGAAAGGACTCAATGAATAAAATCATGCATAAAAGAGGAGAGATCACAACAACACCAAAGAAATACAATTATAAGAGAATATTATCAGCAATTATATGCCAACAAATTGGGCAATCTGGAGGAAATGGATACATTCCTAGAAACATATAAACTACCAAAACTGAAACAGGAAGAAATAGAAAATTTGAACAGACACATAACCAGCAAAGAAATGGAATCAGTAATCAAAAATCTCCCAACAAACAAAAGTCCAGAGCTGGATGACTTTCCAGGGGAATTCTACCAAACATTTAAAGAAGAATCAATACCTATTCTTCTGAAGCTGTTCCCAAAAATAGAAATGGAAGGAAACTTCCAAACTCATTCCACAAGGACATCATTACCTTGATTCCAAAACTAGACAAAGACCTCACTAAAAAAGAGAATTACAGACCAATATCCCTGATGAACATAGATGAAAAAGTTCTCAACAAGACACTAGCTAATTGAATCCAACCATATGTTGAAAGGATTATTCACCATGATCAAGTGGTCTTTATTCCTGGGCTGCAGGGGTGGTTTAATAACCACAAATCAAAGAACAGGATAGACCATATTAATGAAAGAAAAGATAAGAACCATATGATCCTCTCAATAGATGCAGAAAAAGCATTTGACAAAATACAGCATACTTTCTTGATAAAAACCCTCAAGAGTGTACGGCTAGAAAGAACATACCTCAACATCATAAAGGTCATATACAAAAAAAAAAAAAAACACACACACACAGCTAATATCATCTTCAATGGGGAAAACTGAGAGCTTTTCCCCTAAGGTCAAGAACACAACACTGATGTCCACCCTCACCACTGCTGTGCAACATAGTACTAGAAGTCCTAGCCTCAGCAATTAGACAACAAAAAGAAATAAAAGGCATCCAAATTGTCAAGGAAGAGGTCAAATTCACACTCTTCACAGAGGACATGATACTATATGTAGAAAACCCAAAAGACTCCACCAAAAAATGGCTAGAACTGATACATGAATTCAGCAAAGTCACAGGATATAAAATCGATATAGAGAAATCTGTTGCATTTCTATACACCAATAATGAAGCAGGGAAAGAGAAAGTAAGAAAGCAATCCCATTTACAATTGCACCAAAAACCATAACATACCTAGGAATAAACCTAACCAAAGAGGTAAAAGACCTGTATCCTGAAAACTATAAAACACTGATGAAAGAAATTGAATATGACACAAAGAAATGGAAAAACATTCTATGTCCATGCATTGGAAGAACAAATATTGTTAAAATGTCTCTACTACCCAAAGCAATCTACACATTCAATGCAATCCCGATCAAAATAACCCCAGCGTTTTTCACAGAACTAGAACAAACAATCCTAAAATTTGTATGGAACTAGAAAAGACCCTGAATAGCCAAAGTAATATTGAAAAAGAAAAGCAAAGTGGGAGGCAGACTTCAAGCTGTATTATAACGCTATAATCATTAAGACAGTGTGGTACTAGCACAAAACAGACACATAGATCAATGGAACAAATAGAGAACCCAGAAACGGACCCACCACTATATGGTCTAATCTTCGACAAAGCAGGAAAGAATATCCAATGGAAAAACGACAGTCTCTTCAACAAATGGTATTAGGAAAACTAGACAGCAACATGCAGAAGAATGAAACTGGACCACTTCTTTATACCATACACAAAAATAAATTCAAAATGGATGAAAGACCTAAATGTAAGACAGGAAACCATCAAAATCCTAGAGAGGAACACAGGCAGCAACCTCTTTGATCCATGCTGCACAACTTTACTAGACACATCTCCAGAGACAAAGGAAACAAAAGCAAAAATGAACTATCAGGACTTCATCAAGTTAAAAACTTCTGTACAGCCAAAGAAACAAGCAACAAAACTAAAAGGCAACTGACAGAATGGGAGAAGATATTTGTAAATGACATATCAGATAAAGGGCTAGTATCCAGAGTCTATAAAGAATGCATCAAAATAACACCCACTAAACAAATAATCCAATCAAAAAACGGACAGAAGACATGAACAGACATTTCTCCAAAGAAGACATAAAATGGCCAACAGACATGAAAAAATGCTCAACATCGCTCAGCATCAGGGAAATACAAGTCAAAAACCACAATGAAATATCACCTCATGCTTGTCAGAATGGCTAAAATTAACAAGTCAGGAAACAACAGATATTGGCAAGGATTCAGAGCAAGGGAAAACCTTTTGCACTGTTGGTGGGAATGCAAACTGGTGCAGCCACTCTGGAAAACAGTATAGAGGTTCCTCAAAAACTTAAAAATGAAACTACCCTATGACTCAGCAATTGCATGACTAGATATTTATCCAAAAGATACAAAAATGTTAATTCAAACATTTTTCAAACATTCAAACATTGGGGCACACACCCCAATGTTTATAACAGCACTAACAATGATAGCCAAATTACGGAAACAGCCTAAATGTCCATTGACTGATGAATGGAGAAAGAAGAAATGACATGTATATATATGTATAATGGAATATTACTCAGCCATCAAAAAGAATGAAATCTTGCCATTTGCAACAGTGTGGATGGAACTAGAGGAACATGGTATTATGCTAAATGAAATAAGTCAGTCAGAGAAAGACAAATATCCTAAGATTTTATTCATATGTGGAATTTAACATGGGGAAAGGAAGGAAAAATAAGAGACTCTTAACTATAGAGAACAAACTGTGAGTTGCTCACAGAGAGGAGGGGAGATGGGTGGGGTGATGGGCATTAAGGAGGGCACTTGATGTAATGAGCACTGGGTGTTATATGCAACTGATGAATCACTAAATTCTACTCCTGAAAACAATACTGTACACTATTTGTTAACTAACTTGAATTTAAATTAAAAAATAAAAATAAAAACATAACCTCAGGACATATAAACAACACTGAATTCAATAATGCATAATAGATATTCTTTTTAAGGTTTATCAACATTTAGGAAAACTGATAAGCTGAAGTAAAGGCTCAACAAATGTCAAAGGCCGCTCTCTAAAATTACAGAGGTCACTCTCTAAAACACAGTGGAAATAAAGCTAGAAAAAATAATAAACAGAAAACTCAAAAGTCCTCAAATGTTGAAAATAAAGCAATTATACTTCTAAATAACCTATTATTTAGGTTTTAAAAATCACAATATAAATTAAAATATTTTATTTTAATGATAATTAAAATGTGATATATCAAATTATACAAGATGTAGTTAAAGCCATGAGTACAGGGAAAATTATAGCCTTGAATCTATAAATTAGAAAAGATGAAAGTTCATGATTAAAGCATCTGTCTCAAGAAGTTAGAAAAGTAATAGCAAATTTAACCCTAAAAATCAAGAAGAAAAATTATAAATATAAGTGCAGAAATAAATAGAAATAGAAATTAGCAAAAAGGAAAATACTAATAAAACCAATAAAATACTGACAAGATTTATTTTTAAAATGGAAGAAAAACACACCAAAAAAACAGTATCAGGAGAGAGTACTGCATATTCTGTAAACAAGAATGAAGGGGGTGAAATTGGAGGGGGAGACAAACCATGAGAGACTATGGACTCTGAGAAACAAACTGAGGGTTCTAGAGGGGAGGGGGTGGGGGGATGGGTTAGCCTGGTGATGGGTATTAAAGAGGGCACGTTCTGCATGGAGCGCTGGGTGTTATATGCAAACAATGAATCATGGAACACTACATCAAAAACTAATGATGTAATGTATGGTGATTAACATAACATAAAAAATAAATAAATAATAAAATAACATATTTAAAAAAAACATTAAAAATAAATGGATATAGGGGCTCCTGGGTGGCTCAGTCATTAACCATCTGCCTTCGGCTCAGGTCATGATCCCCGGGTCCTGGGATCGAGTCCCACATCAGGCTCCCTGCTCCTCTGGAAGCCTGCTTCTCCCTCTCCCACTCCCCCTGCTGGTGTTCCCTCTCTTGCTGTGTCTCTCTCTGCCAAATAAATAAATAAGATCTTAAAAAAAAATGGATATATATAAATCCAATTTGGGTTTATTTCAGGAATTAAAGATTCATTAACATTTAAAAATTAATCAGTGAAATTTACTGTATTGACTGAACAAAGAAAAATAATTTTATGTTATTTTAATTGGTACAAAAAAATTGATGAAGTTCAATGTCCACTTTTTATAAAAACTGTGAACAAATCAGAAATAGAAACATATGCCCTTAGTCTGATAAAGGGTAGCTAAATGGTGATTATAAAAAGATGTATCCCTGTGACTGAAAATAAGACAAAAATGCCTACTGTCACCACTTCTATCCCAAGTTGGACCAGAGGTTGTAGTGCAATAAGACAAAGAAAAAATTTCAATATTAGCATAGAATATTATTTTATACATAACTCAAACTCAGAAGACTCTATAAGCAAATTATTAGAATTAATAAGTGAATTTAACTTGGGTTCAGAATACCTGATCAATATAGAACATTGAATTATATTTATATACACTAGCAACACACAATCAGATTATAACTTTCAAAATATACTACTTACAATAGCAGAAAAATTGAAATAGCAAGAAATAAATTTAATAAAAACTGAACAAGACTTCTGTACCATAACAGTTATATGGTGGAGGAAAGGGAATGCTGGTGCATTGTTGATGAGAATATAAATTGGCACAGCCAGATTTGTTAATATTAAAAAGACTGACAATACCAAGTGTTTGCAAGGAGGTTGTCTTAGTCTATAGAGGCTGCTATAACAAATTACCACAGAATGGGTATCTTATAAACTACAAACATTTATTTCTCTCAGTTCTGGAGACTGGGAATTCCAAGATCAAGGAGCTGGTCGTGTTTTGGTGAGGGCCGTCTTCCTGGGTCATAGCCAGCACCTCCTCACTGCACCCTCAAAATGGTAGAAAGGTGGAGGGAGCTGTGTGGAGTCTCCTAAGAGACTCTTGAATTAATCCCATTCATGAAGGCTCCACCCTCATGACCTAATCACCTCCCCAAAACCCCACCTCCTAATACCATCACACTGTGCCTTAGGATTTTAATATATGAATGGGGGAGGCAGGGCAGGAGAACATAAAACATAGAGCACAGCAGATGTAAAGCATCTAAAATTCTCAGTCACTGCAGGAAGACATGTAAATTGGTAAACCACTTTGGAAAACTGTCATTACCTACTTAAGTTGAAAGAATGTAACCCAGATACATACTAACAGAAGGTATATACATAGATATATGTAGCAACAGATATATAAGAACATTCATGTCAGCATTATTTATAATAATCCTCAACTAGAAAAAAACCCATATTTATCAATAGATAAATAAACTGTAATAGATTCATACAATGGAATAATATGTACAGAAATGAAAATTAGTAAACTTTGGTTACATATAAGAATCCCACAAACACAATATTGAGTAAAAGAAACCAGGTACAAAGAAATGCATACATTTATTTTAAAGGTTCAAAAGCAAACAAAACTAATCTATATAAGTCAGAAGAATAGTTCCTTTAGGGGTAGAAGATTGAGGTAGTGACAAAGAGGGGTCATCACCAAGAGTCTCTTTCTGGACTGAATATGTTCACTTGTGATAATTCAAAATTTATTATTGTTACACATCTCGACATATATGTTACACTTTAATTTAAAAATGTAGTTTACAGGGGACGCCTGGGTGGCTCAGTCGGTTAAGCGACTGCCTTCGGCTCAGGTCATGATCCCGGAGTCCCAGGATCCAGTCCCTCGTTGGGCTCCCTGCTCAGCAGGGAGTCTGCTTCTCCCTCTGACCCTCCTCCCTCTCATGCTCTCTGTCTCTCATTCTCTCTCTCTCAAATAAATAAATAAAATCTTTTTAAAAAATGTATTTTACAATCCCTAGTTTAAAATCTACTAAACTTTTCTAGTAAATTAATTTTTTAAATGAGGTATATTTGGCATGATTTGCTAAAGTGGACTTATGCTGGTAAATAGAAGTGATCACCCTATTCTTTCTTAAATGCATATAAAGTATCTGTTTAATAATCAGTTTCTTTGGTAAAAATCAGTTTCTCCCTTAATAATCAGTTTCTTCATACTCTCCATCAGATTGGCAAAGAGTGATCAACATTAACTTTATCAATAATTTCTATGGTCTACTTTCTTGCCTTTATGTAAATTATTTGCAGTTGTTCTGATGCCTCTTTCAGTACATTTTTAAATCAAAGACTAGTGGCAATTCAAAGAACAGATCCAATGTACGGATTTTAAAAATACGTATGAGTGAAAACTAAAATGAGGTAAAAGCGGTAATTAAAAATATAATTGGATAAAAGTTAACAAATTTTTAAAAATAAATCAGGGTCTATAGATTGATCGCTGCTGGGTCACTATATTCTAGGGGGGAAAAATTGAGACAAAAATTCAAACATTTACTGACTTTTTAAGATTGTATTTACTTATTTGAGAGAGATAGAGAGCATAAGCTAGGGATAGGGGCAGAGGGAGAGAGAGAAGCGGACTCCCCACGGAGCAGGGAGCCCACCGGGACTCAATCCCAGGACCCTGCGATCATAACCTGAGCCGAAGGCAGACGCTTAACTGACTGAGCCACCCAGGCGCCCCAAGACATTTTTTTTTTAATTTAAAGAATACAGGGGGAGGTGGGGGGGATTCATGTAAATATCCAGGAAGATTAGAATGAAAACTAAAAGACTATCTATAAGGGACAGAAATCAGGTTGGCCTCAGACTTTAGACAACACTAAAGTCTAGAAGACAGTGGAAAAAATTATTACAATTGGCGGGGGGGAGGATAGAAGAACAGTTATTTCCCAGGGAATCTCTTCCTGTCAGGTTGTATTTGCTTGGGAAGACAACAGAAAGATATCAAATACACAAAGGTTCAAAATGTATTATCCAAGTACCCTTATCGAAACACTTACTTAGGATGTACTCCATCTGACCAAGAACCAAAGGAAAGTGTTCAATCATGAAGAATCTGGGGGTAAAAGACTCCGCGGTGACCAGCGCTACTACATAAACCAATGATGTTTTCAAAGCAGTTGTTGAAATTATAGTAAACTCAAATGAAAAGTTCAGAAGTAATTCTTAAAAGAAGAGATAGTGTAAAAATAATTCAAGCAAAACAAAATTATTAAAAGTTTAGTAGCAGCTGTCGTTTGATCATGTACCTAATTTTATGTGTCATGAATAGGAACATGAGCTTGGAGCCAAACAAATCTGGATTCTACATCCTCACTATATTAACTGAGGCAAATTATTGATCTTTTTGAGCCTCTGCCTTCTCATCTATTAAATACCCACCTTATGTGTATTGCTCTAAGGATTAAAGGAAAGCACAGACTAAAGCCCTTAAACATAGTAGAGACTGTAAATAAGAGTCCAACTCCCTTCTCCCCAGCTGCATTTACTTTCCCAAGAAAGTCATTCTTTTTAGTCAACGGACTAGAAATCATTTTCATGTTCTTTTTTTTTTTTTTATCTTCATCCATGGTTAATCACCTCTTAGCCATGGCACTATTCTTCCAAGTTCATTCTGTTATTTGTTCTGCCTTCCCTCACATCCTTCAAAAATATGAGCTACCTCAGAGGGCATCCCGTGCAGGTCCACTGCTGTATTAAATTGCCTCACTCTTTTCTTCCTTTACTGGTAGCAGCTAGAATCTTCAACACACATATAGTAGCATCAAGATTGCAACAAAGTGTTTGCCATGGAATGTATTTAATCAGCTAAAGTAATAGTTATTTTCCATGTAATAGATTTTTACTCTTAAAAGTCCACTTTCTGTCTCCTAAGTGAAGCTAAATTTATCCTTGAATTTATACTTATGGAAATTCCTCAGAATGTATATACTTCAAGTGGATTTTAAATTAACAAGAACTCAGATTATCTACATATTTCATTCAAAATTTAAAAGCCCGGATTATATCTATGCTGGTAGTAAAAGTGTTTCTTCAACTGTAATAATCCAGAATTATTTCAGATTTTAATCTATCTTTATAGAGAGCAAAAGAATCTGACCCTCATAGCCCCCTACACCAAATAGGAAACTTGTAAAACTAGATATTCAAGTCATGAATAGGGACTATTTTAACATCCAATATCAACAAAATAAATATTTCCATGTACCTGAAATTGTGTTAATTTGGTGTATCTATTTGATCAAATTAATTGTAGAAATTGTATCAGTATACAATCTAGGAGTTTATTTCTAAAAAAATTAGAGAGTATTTTTCTTATAATTAATAAGCCAAGAAAATAAAAAGAAACATGCATTTGATAACATATGGAATTCATCCATTGATTCAAATTATACTGATATTTTTATAATTTTTGAATTGTAACTTGGCAATTTTTTTATCTACACAGAAATGATGTTTCATTTATGGAATCTATCCCCACCTCTACTACCATGAACTTTTAAAGAGGCTTAGTCTTAAATTAATCTTTCAAAGTACTGTTCATACTAGAATAAAGAATCAGCAGAAATTCACACTTCCCAAAAACTCACATAATGACTCACACCTTTTTCTCTGAATCCTTTCTTTTTTGTCCCCCTGATACATAATAAAGGATAATTCCACAGACTTAAATATCTGCTGGAAGTAGCTTATTCAGTCAGTTTGAGCAGAAAAGTGAGCCTTCCCATTTGTTATAGAAAATACACTCCATGGTTTCACACTCTGGCACTAAATAACCTAATGTATTCTATTGAAAAGCAATACAACTGAACAAATGATCCACAAGGCATTGGACATAAAATAGATGCTCAAATATTTACTGATCCTATACCTTTATTATTAGTGTCTATTATTTTTAGTAGTGAAATTTCAGAAGTATCTTTCTTAGGCATTGCTAAGATCATTATTTCTTCCATATGAGCTACCTGGATCCAAAGATGACAGTCAGAGTGAACTATCTCGCAATTTTTTCTGCTGAGGTAATTTATGGAAAAAGACAACCCATTCTTCATGGGCCCTCTTTACTAGCAAATGCCTGGACAATGTTCATTGTAATCAGAATCATTCCATCAATATTAACCAAAGAAGAAGCAAAACCCTATTAGCTCATCTTAGCATCTTATTAGCTGTAAGAGCTGATTATAACTACAAATCTTGAATTCAGTAATAAAACCATCACAGAGAGGTCCCCAGGTGCCAACAATTTGAGAATGTAATACTGAAAAAAAAAAGAGAACATATGAAATAAGTTCAGTAGTTGGGAGTAACTGGTAAAGTGACCTCAGCAAGAGAGAAATGAGCTGAGTCAATTTTAGATGTGTGTTTATACCCAAGAGGCAGAATTTTAAGTAAGCCAAAGTCAATATAAGATATTGTCAGCTGAGGTTAATATAATACAATCATAACTCAGGGCAAATGCATGGGTTCGCATAATTTTTCTCATCACTTGTTGGATAAAAAAGTGAAATAGTGATCTGGATGGAAACTCATATTTCTCCTTTTTATAATTTTTAATCACAGTCTCTTCTGAGATCTTATATATGGTAACAGAATTTTCTAAAGTTTTTTACACATTTCCATGGAAAAAGGTAAACATTGTTTCCTTCTAAATAGAATCTAATTTTCATCTCTGCTTTGGTAGTTTATTAACTAGCCACAAGCAACTGATTGGAACATTTCTATGAGAATAAATGGTTGTTAACACGTATTATGGAGAGAAAAAAAAATGTGAGAGTAAGCACCTTGGTGGCTCAGGGGAGTGGGAGCATTAATGAAGCATCCCGCCCCAGGTCACTAATTTGCCTCACAAGCAAGTTAGTTCATAATTTCAGAAGTTCTTTGCCATCTGGAGATGGTCTGATGACCTGGGTGAACTGAGCTGCTCTGTCCTGTTCCCCAGGCACTGGTGACCAATGAGCCCTGACTGACGCTTGGCAGGCTCCCGAGGTGGTCAAAGGTTAAATGGACACAGAGAGCAAAGTAGCCTTTTGCACTCCAGGCAGTGACTTCTGGAACAGGTTGGAATTCTCTAATCTCTGAAGAGTTGAATGAAGGAGAAGAATGACTGCATATTCAACACAGTAGAGTTCATGTTAAATGAGCCTTCAGGCCTCATTACTTTCAATACTTTTAAAGTAATTTCTTTTAATTAGTCAATATGGATCTTCTTGTGAAATTGTATAATGCTTATCTGCTATAATTGTGAGCTAAGAGGAATTCCTCAAACAGTGCAATTTGCCCTAGAGAAAGTAGAGTGATAGTCTATGGTCAAATGCCTCAACTCCTCTATTCCTTGGATTTAGACAAAGGTTTTTATAAACTTATCATTCCTGTTTCCAAACAATGCTTAATACACAGCATTGTCTTCTTTTGTAACTAAAACCATAAAGGAAAAAAACATATTAGAGTTGAGGGAAAAAGAGTCCAGGATAAATATATAGAGATAGTATATTTCCTATAAAGTTCCAATGTTACTTCATACACAAATAATGAAAAGTTAGTAGAGTATATGGCTCTTGCATAAATTGAGAGAAAAATATATTGTATAGTTTTAAGAATATGTTTATTTTTAAAAATTTTTGTTCAAAAAGGGGTGCCTGGGTGGCTTAGTTGGTTAAGCATCCGCCTTCAGCTCAGGTCACAAACCTGAGGTCCTGGTATCGCATCCCCATCGGGCTCCTGGCTCGGTGAGGAGTCTGCTTCTCCCTCTCCCCACTGCTCATGCTCTCTCTCACTCTCTCTCAAATAAATAAATAAATAATTCTTTAAAAAAATTTTGTTCAAAAATAATTAGGACAATTTTTAACAGCTTTCACCAAGTAAACAGAAAAGTCGAAATCAACACAATTAACATTTTTCACTGTCCAAAAAGAATGTGTTTCATTGTTTTTCCTTAAACTTTTAATAATAAATAGTTGTAGGCTATAGTACAGATTTCTCCTGGATTTTAGGAAGGTAGCAAGAATACAGCATCTTACTTAAAACATGAAGACTAGGTCCTTTCTTCCAATACAGATGTTACGAGATGAGATAATAACTGTATTGTAAAGTTTCTAGGTTGGGAAGATGTATTAGAAATCACAGGGTTAGGGGTACCTGGCTGGCTCAGTCAGTAGAGCATGTGACTCTTAATCTCAGGGTTGTGAGTTTAAGCCGCATATTAGGCATGGAGCCTATGAAAGAAAAAGAGAGGAGAGGAGAGGAAAGGAGAGGAGAGGAGAGGAGAGGAGGGGAGGGGAGGGGAAGGGAGGGGAGGGGAGGAGAGGAGAGGGGAGGAGAGGAGAGGAGAGGAGAGGAGAGGAAAGGAAAGAAGGAAGGAAGGAGAAAAGAAAGAGAAAGAAAGAAAGAGAGAGAGAGAGAAAGAAAGAAAGAAAGAAAGAAAGAAAGAAAGAAAGAAAGAAAGAAAGAAAGAAAGAAAGAAAGAAAGAAAGAAAGAAAGAAAGAAAGAAAGAAAGAAAGAAAGAAAGAAAGAAAGAAAGAAAGAAAGAAAGAAAGAAAGAAAGAAAGAAAGAAAGAAAGAAAGAAAGAAAGAAAGAAAGAAAGAAAGAAAGAAAGAAAGAAAGAAAGAAAAAGAAAGAAAGTCAGTCACAGGGTGTAAGGTGAATATATTTGGCTCCAGAAAACAGCCAATTCACTCATATATTAAGGTATAATGCAGGAGGTTTTTATTTTATATATCTATATGCAATAGGAATCCATAATCACTGATTTTTTTTTATGTTTTACAAAATTTCCACTGTCTTATCAAAAGTTAAGTTTATAAAATGCTCGTAACACTACCCTTGTCCAATGTGGATTCATATGGACTGAATCCCCTATTCAGTTTCACATTTTTCTTCCTAAAATTTATGAATCTGATTACACATCACTGCTGAGTGACATTCAGAAGATATTACAAGGGCGTCTACTCTACCCCTCTTGTCAAGTGTGTTTGAGCAGAAGGATTATTGATGGAAGCCTGAGACACAGATGAAGAGGAATTAGAGCTGTGAGGTATAGAATTGCAGAAATTGCATCTATACAAATAGCTGAAAGCAAGATGATATTCTGTTCAAATGTTTCCTATTTCAAAGAACTCTCTAGAGTCCCATTTACTCCTGACAAGTACTAACAGTGCTTACAAGTTTTCTTCAACCTGGCGAATTGCTCAAATTAAGAAAATAGTTTTAGTTAAAAAGAAAGCTACATCAGGACTTGAAAGCTGTAGAACAAAAAGTGAAAAGGATTTCATCAGACAATAAGATCTAGCTCTGGTGCCTTAATTTGCAAAATAAAACTATGAAATAACTGATTCTTAACTCCATGCTATCATACAAGAAAATTATTTCAGCTAGCCATAAGCCAGAACCAAAAGATTCCAATATATCCTTCACAAATGACTAAAATATCAGCACTGAGAAAGCATAAGGAGTACATTTCAGGAGATGTAAAATTGCAAATGTCTGCCTCCCTGAAACAACTTACTCCTTCCTATTGCCATATATGGAATGCTATTTTTTTCCTGCGTGTCAATTACAGGATTTCCCCAAGTATGTTTTCCAGATCACTACCGCAACAGGATGTTTATTAAAAAATTCTTTGATAAGCAATGCCAGTGTTAAAATTAGGGAAGCACTGAACTATTCCCTAACTAATTAGCTTTTTTAAACTGCAGGACTGCTCAGAGCTTTCTATATGCTAATATATATGGTGATGATCCATGGTGGGGACATAACATTCAACATTTCCAAACTTATTTAACAATGAAAGCTTGTCCCCCTTTTTTTCATGGAATGCCTTTGACTACTCTTCTAAGGAGTGTATATAACGATTTTGTAGGCTTGAAGTTGAGGTTATTAGCATAGCAAGTCACTGGCTGTTTTTTTCAAGACCAATCTCACCAATCTCACCAGTTATTTGGCTTTGTGGGAAATGTACAGCAGGATAAAAATGCATTGTCTCGGTGACTGCAATTTTATCCCCCAATTTTATTACCTTTCCACATGGGCACTCTCCACCCCAGCCAGTCACATTAGCAGGCTCACTATCAGTCAGGTAATCACAGCATATTCATATAATCACAGATATTCATGCTGGCCACTCACACCAACATGGTCTCCTGAAAACATATCCAAGACCTGAAAAGTAACATCCTTTTCAATGTTTTATAATGGCTTTTCTTATTTTTGTTTGCAACATACTATTACTGTGCTGGAAGATTGTTACTTATGTCCCATAAATCTTCCTGCCTTCTCTCAATAGTTACCTTTCATATAATGACCAGAAAACTTTTGCCAAATTCTGTTTTACTGGGGGGAAAAATTATCTCATAGATTCTCAAAAAAAAAAAGGCCAACTTTGCTTTATTTTATTTTATTTTATTTTATTTTATTTTTGGTCTATTCAACAAACAAGCTTGAGAGTTGAAATACCAGTCATTTGTAAATAAGAATTTAAGAATTAGTTTCTACAAGATGTATGTGACATTCATTTGTTGGGAAATGAAACCACCACTAAAATGACTGACACTTTGTACTTGTTAGTTTGTGCTCATTTTTTTATTTTTATGGTGGCTTCCATTTAATAAGCACCTACTTTATGCAACAGATATTGTTCAGCAGTTTACATATGTCATCTCAATTATCTCTCACAACATCCTATACAGAAGTTATTATTAGTCTTATCTTATAGGTGGGGAAGCCAAGTCGCAGAGGAATTAAACTTATAATGGAAAGTCCCAGTTATTAAGTGAAAAGCGCATCTTTGAACTTATATCTGTCTGGTTTTTAAGTCCCTGATCTCCCCAGGATACCAAGCAGACATCGATGTCATCATTTCTAATAACCCCTTAGTAAAGTAATGATCATATGTTATCATACCTTTTAATAAGAAATGGAAGACTCTTTCCCATTCCATGAGGAGGTGCCCTTACTCACATCTTCTCAAAAAGCACATCACAAAAAACAAAGGATTTAAGCTTCTGTGAAACTGGGCCTGAACTGCTTGATAAAAAAGAATGGAACAAAAACAGAAAGTCCCCAGGATGAACTGAGCTGGAGGGGCAAACACATTAGATCTTAGAAACTCTGCACTCAGCTTATTTTTGCATCAACTGAGCTATCCTGCCTCTTATAATATTATTTATGGTACTATCTCTCCTCAAACGTAGTACAGTATGTCCTTATAAAAGCACAGAAGTCTTCACATGAGGACCCCCCTCCACAAATCCTGGCTAATAAATCGTGGCTGTGAAGTGAAATGCAAGAGAATTATTGTGTAAGAAATGCCCCTTTATCAGCAAATGTGCTGACTAGTCAGGTTGCATGGTATCAGTGTTAATAATTAGGCAGAACTGAAAGGTCATGAGAGACAGAAAATCAGCTGAGGCCACTAAGGCACAGGTTTGTGAAATGACTTTCCCTTTGGGGGAAAAAGAAAAAAAAAAAACACTGTCATCAAATACCAAATAGCTATATGACGTCTTAATCCGTCTCTCCACTTCACTTGATCTAGCAGGTCTTAGCCATGGTATGGGCAAGACAATCTAGGAGAGAATAAAATAGAATAGAGGATAGAGAATAATTAGACTTTAACACCCAAATATTTGGGGGTCCCTTTAAAAGAGATTGACTAGCTTCTGCTAATCAGAATAAAAGAAGAGGGAAACAGAAATTGACATTTTATGAGTAACTACTATGTGCCAGGAATTCTGCAGGTATTTTGATCATGTTATTGCATTAATTCATACAATGCTATTAAAACAGGAGTTCTGCAAATAAGACTTACTAATGAAGTAATGCCCTTGCTCTATAGCTCTCTCAACTTGTACGAAATTCAGCGAGGGTTCGAGCTGAGGTCTGCTGGCTCTAAAGACTGCATTCATTCTACTATTCACTCTGCTTACCTTGAAGGTTATGTACACTGTCCTGGCCATTCTATAGAATCCGAGAATGCTTTATTTATTTATTTTTTGAAGATTTCATTTATTTGACAGAGAGAGACACAGCGAGAGAGGGAACACAAGCAGGGGAAGTGGGAGAGGGAGAAGCAGGTTTCCTGCCAAGCAGGGAGCCCGATGTGGGGCTCTATCCCAGGACCCTGGGATCACGACCTGAGCCAAAGGCAGACACTTAACGACTGAGCCACTCAGGCACCCCCAGAGGATGCTTTAAAATCTAGAGGAGACCATAGAGTTTCCTAGTTAACACCTCAGTTTACACATGAGAAAATTTAGACCCTGAGAGGAGTTATAACTTAACCCAAATCAAAAGCTTCTTGGTATCAGAATGAGGAATTAAACTCAAGTCTCTTGATTCATACTTATTTTGCATTTTTACTATTTCCCACTGGTTTCATTGCTCTCTTTTTGAATGATGCTAAAATTAAGTTTACCACATTTCACAAATACAGAAGATGCTGTTCGTGCTGCAGCATAGCATCCCAGGTCAAAGCCATTTATCTCTTGGTTTATGCATTTGTTTTTGTTTGTTTGTTTGTTTTGTTTTGTTTTTTAAAGATTTTATTTATTCATTTGAGACACAGAGACACACAGAGAGAGAGACAGCATGAGCAGGGGGTGAGACAGAGGGAGAGGGAGAAGCAGGCTCCCTGCCAAGCCAGGAGCCCGATGTGGGGCTTGATCCCAGGATCCCGGGATCAGGACCTGAACCCAAGGCAGATGCTCAACCATCGAGCCACCCAGGTGCCCCTGCATTTGTTTTTAATACAACTGCAGCAAAATATTATTCTTATAAAAAAAATAGCTGAGGTGAAAAAGCAGGTGAAAACAGCTGAGATCAGTACTATAGGCATAAGAGCCTACCCAAGATCATAGTGGTTAGAGTAGGGTATCCAACGGTCTTCCTTCTGTCTAAACTTGACCCACCCTGACACTTAACATACTCTTGGTCATCTTCCAAAATGCTGCTTATGTATCATTCCTCGCAGGAAGCATTGTTGAGATTCCTTCACTATACCTCCCATCTCAAAATTAATTACCTCCTGGTTATTTCAACATTGTGCATATGATTCCATTATTCTAGTTACTGAACAACATTGCAATTTATTTTGTTTTTATGTTTGCTCTCATTGTTAGATTGTACACAGTGAATGTATTTTATTCATCCCTGTACACTCAGAACCTAATGCGGTAGGTGGCTGTACAGGTGCTCAGTAGATGTGTGTTGAAACGAGTTTAATTGAATTAAATTGGCCTGACTTGAATTGAATTAAATTTATTTAAATTTAACTGGCAGCTGTTACCATCTGATCAATGTGGTTACATCACCAACAACCCAGCCACTTCAAGTCTTGCTGAATTAATGAAATACTTGGAGTTAACTTTTTAGAACTACGTGATCTTTTATTGACTTGTTTTCAGTGTCGGGAATCCTAGGGTGAAAAGCAAGACAGGGGGGTCCAGCACGGAGGGTCTTCAGACTGCTACATACTGGCTTACTCAGGTTTTCTTCACACTCTGACCTGACACTTTAGCTGGATTACAATAAGCTCTAGAAGCACAGTGAGGCACAGAAGCAGAAAATTAGACATGCCACACATCTAAATATAGCACAAGAGAGAAAATCTAAAGTTCCAAGGAAAGCGATGTGGAGGAATTCTTTACTGTGGTCTCTCACTGGATATGCCACCAAACATTCTTGTCAAACATCTTCATGAAATTACTCCAAAGTCAGTTTAATACATTTTAGTGACTTTTGTTTCATAATATAATACTTTAGGGCTCCTGGGTGGCTCAGTCGGTTAAACAACTGCCTTCGGCTCAGGTCATGATCTCAGGGTCTTGGGATCGAGCCCCGCATCGGGCCCCTGCTCCGCGGGGAGTCTGCTTCTCCCTCTCCCTCTGCCTGCTGCTCTCCCTGCTTGTGCTTTCTCTCTCTCTCAAATAAATAAATAAAATCTTTAAAAAAAATAAAGGTGTTGAAAATATAATACTTTAAAAAGATATATTTTATGGCTAAAGTCTGTAAGTTGTTCAGCTAAACCACAGGCAAGTTTTGTACATTTCTCGTGGTTACTAGGGTCAAACTAGGTAGCAAGAGGGACTCATTCAACTTAGAAGCAATGCAAATCCTTCATGGTGAGGCTCGAGAGTGACATACTCTATAAAGAAACAGAACTTGTAACCAATGATCATGAAGTAGAGAGGAACCCTACAATTAGACAAAGATAAACACAGTCTTGAATGCTTTCAGTATAGAGATGACGGAGATGATGCTCTTTACATGGCTATAGAAAAGGAAATGCATTTCTAGAATATCTAAGGCCAGAAAAGCAAACTCATGGCCTCCCTTTGCCTGTGTTACTGCGAGGTTAATGGAGGATTGATAGTTGTGGTGGAGATAAGTACCTTGTAAATGAGAAAGACATTATTCCCTGCAGAAGTAAAGTTTCAGCACCACGGATCATGTATCATTCAAACCTTACGTATCATAGATGGACAGCTGAAACATTTTTCAAATCTGGAATTTGGTTAAGTCAGGGACATATCTCATATTGACTAAGTTGTAGTTTATAAAATTTAAGAATTTCTGAGACGTATATAAATATTTAATATATTCTGAGATATGTAAATAGTGCCTAGATATACTTGATCAAAAACATGCTTTTGAATATAAACTAAATGTATAACTGAACAGTGTTAAAAAGAGCTACTCTTCTGCATTCTTCAAATATTTTTTTTTAATTGCAACCACTTCTATGTGTTAAATTTGCAGGAATCATGTAATTACAAAGATAAGGATGTAAAGTTCCTGATGTTAGTACAAGTTATTTTTGGAGTCAAATTTGAGGAGAACACAAATCTCTTAAATTTTACTCCACAGTCTCAACATTAAAGTGATGTGCATGTCACACTTACTCAGTGCTTTTACTCAGAAAATAAAAAAGGAAGCCAGTGAATGGCTCTATACTCCTTACTCCCCCCCCAAAAGTGCCTCAGTCCCCTACAACATATTTGTTAAGAATAAAACTGCAAAAGTCCAGTTCACAACTTTTAATGATTTGATTTCTGAGGGAAAAAAATAGAATGACATATTGTCTGTGACCTTGACTCTCTGAAAATATTCAACTATAAGGTCAAAATGGGCAAAATTAAAAGAATGAAAATGGTTTTGTTAGGGTGCAGGATTGCAGCAAGGGTTGAGAGAGATGTGAATTGAAGTATCGATCTGGGGAGATATCTGCATAGAGGTGATTGTCGAAGGCATGAGTGAAGATAACTCCGAGGGTCAGATCTGACAGAAATGGCCTTTGATTCTCAAACCAAGGAAGGGTGAGGAGAGAAGCACACAGATTCATAATGAAATACTGTAGCCTCCACTTTTCAGGACGGCAGGGGGCAGAGAAAGAGAGCTTCATTAGGCAGCTGATACCTCTTTATCCCTCCTGAGTCAGAAGGCTGCGCTGGATCTCATTCTGATGATTGTTCTTCGATAGCTTTTCAGGGACCTCAGGCTCCTCAGTCACAGAAAGTGTGCACTAAACTCAGACACACAGAGAACTGTGAGAATGACCTGGGAGAGAGGTGCTAAGGTACCTGCTAGAAGAGTTGCACTGGAGGCACACCATACTTCAAGGTAATTTTGTTGTCTCTAATTAGTTCTTGCCATATGGCTAATATTTCGAAAATTCTCTTTAAATCAGCCAGCCTTTTCGAAAAGATGGCTATAAATTTAAACATTTTTTTTGTTTTGTCTTTTTTCACTCATAAGCATCTTCCCTTGAACTTGACTGCGAAAATCACCAGACAGAGCTTTTATTTTTTATTAAAACAAAAGTATCCATGTATTTCTCTCTTTTTTTTTTTAAGATTTATTTGAGAGAGAGAGTACATGAGAGGGGGGAGGGCCAGAGGGAGAAGCAGGCTCCTCGCCGAGCAGGGAGCCCGATGCGGGACTCGATCCCGGGACTCCAGGATCATGACCCGAGCCGAAGGCAGTCGCCCAACCAACTGAGCCACCCAGGCGCCCTCCATGTATTTCTCTTGATGTGTTATAAATACAAATACATACATACATCCCTTCTCTCCAGGCTATCTTTCCCCACTACTAATGAAAAGTGAGCCAAATATCATTTGACCTTTCTGTGGTTATACATTTCAACATTCGTATATTCGTTTAATAAAGAGCTCTACCGGTCATGATTGCTGGGTGCGTGAAGAAGACATACAGCACCCCTGGCCTCATGGAGTTTATGTTCAGAAACCTTTTCCCTAATGACAGTAGATTGTGATAAAAACAAAACAAAAGGAAGGGATGCAAAGAAAGAATAAAACAAAGTTTATTGTTTTTGTATGTGGGGGAAAAACCCCCAAAGTATTCTTTAAAATATTGAGGCTGTTTCAGAGTTTTTTGTTCAGTTTAGCAGCAACACATGATTATGTTTCTCAAATCCTCTAATCCTCTAATTATGTCTAATAATTGAGTAGACATATGTCAACATGACCCTGAAAAATATGGGCATG
Organism: Eumetopias jubatus; assembly: GCF_037043125.1. Lineage (NCBI taxonomy): Eukaryota > Metazoa > Chordata > Mammalia > Carnivora > Otariidae > Eumetopias > Eumetopias jubatus. The sequence continues at coordinate 49,346,935 of NW_028274821.1, read as the reverse complement.
TGACACCATAAGAAATCCTATAGATCCAAAACAGCACTGGAAACATTAATCCATTCCTTCATCCAACAAGTATGGTGACTCTCTTCTGTGTTGCAGGCATTTCTCTGGTTCTGGAGGTGCAGAACTAAACAGCACTCCAGTCATCTTGAAGCATAAGGCTTGGCGTTAGGGCTCTCTGCCCCTCTGCAGAGATCATGTTGAAGCAACTAGCAGAACCAATATGATGCATAGCCTCCCTAAGTGACATCACATTCATCCCCTCCTTTTTTGGTCACATCTCCAAGATGCAATAGAATCATAGAATGCTACAATTAGAAGGTATGCTAGAGTATATCTAAATGATCTACTTTAACGTCTTTTATTTACAGATGTGAATGAGGACTAGAGGTTTTAACTGACACCCAAAGATTATTCAGCCAGTTATTGTAATGGTAAGACATTAGAAAAATATTCCTTGTGTGTATCCATGTATGTGTACATGGATATGAGAGGGGACATGCAAAGACCATGCTGGCTCAAAAAGAAGTAGGCCCCTACTTCCTTAAACACTATTTTCTGCATTTTTCCCAGTAATAAATTTGCTATCTTACTCTTCAGAGCTTTTCCCATTTATCACAAAATTCTCCTTTGAGCTCTTAGACTTGGCAAACATTGAAAACCCTGCAAAAAAAAAATTTATCTCTGATGTCCCTTCCATAAATTAATTAAAATAACTCATTTTCTCCCACATTTCCCACAATCCAGAAAATAAAAATCAATTGTAATTTTTAAAACTCGGTAAAAAATCCTTTGACTTTCTCTCTCTTGATTGACTGTTTTTGATCTTCTGAAAAATACAAGGCAAACTTCCAACACAGACGAGTTAATGTTATATCCTGACTATATTGAAAATAATTCAATCATATTCATTAATACAAAGATAGTGAGAAGCCCCCACATTTAGTCTCAGACAACATGAGGTCATCAGCATATGAGGGATTCATATACTCCTGGCCATTAATCTTAATTTCTGAAATTACATTTGAAGATTTAATTCTCTTTTTCTATGTCTAGACAGGCAATGAGGAATAATCTTTTCAACTTTAATTGCATTTATTCCTATGACTTCATAAAAAGGACAATTCTAGTTGCTATTTGCAAAAGAAAAAAAAATCATATATAATCCTCATTATCACATTATAGTTGTCAGTAACCTTAATAGCTAGGGCTCCACAGAAGACGTAAAAGAAATATAAAACAAAGTTTTTATCCTTAATAAAAATCATAGTATTCATCAAGAAATTATTGACCATATGTTATGATTACAAAGCATCTGCTATGATTTTCCCCTCAAGCAGCTTAGCTTCTATGTAAAGATGGAAGGTGTTATCACTTTGCTAGAGCTGCCATAACAAAATACCACAAATTCGGTGGCTTAAACAACAGAAATTTATTTTCTCACAATTCTAGAAGCTAGAAGTCCAAGATCAAAGAGTCAGCAGGTTGGGTTTTTCCTGAGGACTCTCTCCTTGAGAGATGGCCACCTTCTCACTGTGTTCCCACAACATCTTTCCTCTATGTGCACAGATCCCTGGTGTCTTTCTATATGTCCAAATCTCTTCCCATTAATACACCAGTCAGATGGATTAAAGCCCACCCTAAAGGCCTCGTTTTAACTTAATTACCTCTTTAAAAGCCCTATCTCCAAGTCCAGTCACATTCTGAGGTGCTGGGGTTGGGACCTAAATAAATGAATCTGGGGGCCCGGGCAGGAGGTAGCAGGGACACAATTCAGCTATAACACAAGGCATTGTATATACGTATAATAGAGTATAATAGAGTAACTAAAGAGAAGCTGCTGGCTGGTATACTGGTAAGGCTCTGCACCAAGCTTCAGAACAACTGGAAAGGAAGGGAAATAACATTTATTGATTACCCATTATGTGACAGTATCTGGGTCACATACTTAACATGGACTATCTTGTGTAAAGCACATGGAAATCATAATCCAACCAGTTGCCTCCCTTTTTTTTAAAGATTTTATTTATGTATTTGACAGAGAGAGACACAGCGAGAGAGGGAACACAAGCAGGAGAAGAGGGAGAGGGACAAGCAGGCTTCCGCGGAGCAGGGAGCCCGATGCAGGACTCGATCCAAGGACCCTGGGATCATGACCTGAGCCGAAGGCAGACGCTTAACGACTGAGCCACCCAGGCGCCCCCAGTTGCCTCCATTTTATAAATGTGAAAACTGAGGTTCAAAAAGGGGGAAAGACTTCCCTATGTAAGGCAGCTAGAAAATGTTAAGGCCATTTTAAGAATTTAGCTTTGTCTTCAATACTTGTCTACCTGTTACAGGAACATGTGTCCTCCCTGGTGTTAGTCCTGGTTCTACCACTCACTGGTTGTTCTTGGACACCTCATTTACCTAACCTGGAATTCAACTTCCTAATCAATAAGATAAGAAGTCTCTTGATCCACTAAGTTTTTATAACTTCCCATTATATATTTTTCTTTATTATTGAAGTATTATAGCCTATTATATACACTTCGGAGATTAGAAAAAAGGAGAGAAACTAAATGCAATATGCCACTCTAATAAAAGCACTGTAAATATTGTGGTGGTAAGATTCCTTTCTGCTCCTATTCCCCTAAATATAGGAAAGTAGAGTTTCCTTTTTGCCTCACTCATTTTTGGAGAAAATCAAGTGGCCATATCAATATGGGATCCTGATCATGTTAGCAAAATCAAAGGAGAAGAAGATACAAAAAGAACAATTACATCTTGAGGGCCTCTTCATCTTAGTATTTGAAAGGCTTGTTTGTCTTGAAGGGCAGGACTGAGCTGTGTCATTTACACACAAACATACACACACACTGAGTTTCAGAAAAAAAAACCTGAATGGAATCTGAGGGCCAAGAAGAAAGAGAAGCTAACACTGAGGGAACAACCAAAGGGTGAAGACACAGGGACATTAAGGGAAGGTGAGAAGAGAGCAGCCCCGACATAAGACACCCCTTGACCTCCATCCAAATGGACTCATAGGGACCTAAAAATGACTTGAGGCAAAAGGCAAAGAACTAGATTACACCATTCTCTGGCCACTTATGTGCATTCCATCCCATAAGACTTTCCAGTAATGGACTGCATGCCCTTCCAAAAATTAAGGGTATGGCAAAGTGGTTATATCTTGGGAATGATATATATATATCGTCCCAAGTCCCCAAGTATATAATATATATTTAATAGAAGCATATGTACAAATTTGGAACCTGACTCTACTTTTGTCATTTAATAACTCATAAGTATATTTAATATCATTTTATAGTCTTTATAATCTCGATTTTAAAGCCTAGATAACATCCAGTTGAATAAGTATACTGACCACTCTATTCATTATTCTATTTTTGGACCCTTGAATTATTTTCATTTTATAGGCTAGTGTAGCAATTAGCCAGTGAGGCAGACTATAATTGTTAAGAGAGGAAAATATCCTGTAAAATTTCCTAGCAATTTCTCAGTGAAGACATCAGTTATCCTAGGGAGAACCTTGGTTTGGGGAAGGTAAAATGAATGACACAAGTTTATAATATAACCAGCAAGCATATCACCCAAGAATATAGGAGATTTTCAAATTGTAGTAAGTGTCCAGGATTTAAAATACAAGTAATTGGTGGAATTAGGCTGTACTCCTCTTCCACCATGCCAGATGCTCTAAAAATTTATGTAGGGGCCAACGAGCCTTCTAAAAGAAGAATCTTTCCCCTAGGGTGTTTAACGTTATTGCGATCTACCTAAAGCCAGATCATGACAAAGTATAGGCTCCCTAAGAGAAAACCCCCAGGAAAAAATAGATAATACTCTGGACTGGTCAATGGGCCCAACCTGAAGCTCCAGAATGTTGTAAGGAAGGGCTGGTTTGGCAGCATTTGAATGATACTGAAAAACTATTCTTTTTTTTTTTTTAAAGATTTTTATTTATTAATTTGAGAGAGAGAGAATGAGAGATAGAGAGCACGAGAGGGAAGAGGGTCAGAGGGAGAAGCAGACTCCCTGCCGAGCAGGGAGCCCGATATGGGACTCGATCCCGGGACTCCAGGATCATGACCTGAGCCGAAGGCAGTCGCTTAACCAACTGAGCCACCCAGGCGCCCTGAAAAACTATTCTTGACACAGTCACTGTGATACGCCTTGAGAATGATAGCTGGGTGTATACAGCACTGAATGAGCTGGTCACTAAGAATTGTAACATTTTGAAGCCCATATATACTTTGGTGTGGAGTAAATATATTATAACATCACCTGAGAGGAAAGTGTCTTCTCTCTCTGCACACAAAGAAACAATTGCCAAATCAGCCTCAGCTGGGCTCCTTGTTTGCTGTAGTGATTCCAGTGGTGTTCAAACCCTGATTTTGGACTCCATATTTTCAGAAGTCACTCCATATCACAGTAACAGCAGTATCAGCCACAGAGAACAGGTCCTTTGATGAGGTGAAGAGATTTTTTTACAGATCTTTTTCAGTGAAGTTATAATAACAAATTCTTTGGACTAAATAAATATCCCTGGATATTATTGAACTTAATTAACTTGGGAGAAGAACAGGAAGAGAAAGCAGGATAGCAGCTCAGACTCATTGGATGTGAAAAACTTAACCTTACTTTGTACTCTTAAAAAAAACTGGTAAAGCAGGATACAGCTGGTTCACTCTTAAAAACAGCAATGCAATAAGCATCTTCCAAAAGAGTTTGCCCAATATTTTTTAATCTGCCTTCACAATAAATTCCCAGAAGCAGATAAAGGTAAATTACTATCATTTCTAGATGCCAATTAAAAAAAGGTAAAGATGGTATGCACCAAAGTTCAAAGAAAGAGAACCACTGTGAGTTAATGGATCAGATGAAACATGCTTCATAGAAAATGAGGGACTTTAATATAGATGATAAGGGAGGATTAAGAGTGTAGTGAAAGGAAATGGTGAAAATGTCTAGTCTCACTAGAACATTCATTCACTCATATTAAGTAATTAGCACTATTATATGGCAGTGGTTATTCAAGGTACTAGGGGGACAAGGAATCATGCTGACTTCAATTAATTAAAAAGTTGGCAAACAAAGAGAACTTCAGTTAATTAGTGTGTTCATTGGTCTTTCCTCTTGCAGGAAAAGACTAATCTTATTTATATATGGAATTCAGAGAAGCTTAAATCAAACCGGGCTTCATTCATTCCTTCATTTCTTCATTTGTTCATCTAATCATTCAACATTTACTGAGCACTCCCATGGGCCAGACACTCTGTCTACTGCTTCAGATAAAGAGAGAAATTACAAAATCAGAGCTATATATATGTAAATATATAAGTAAATATTCACTTAATACATTTCATAGTGGGTTCATAAACTCACAAATGTCTACAGATCATGCATCTCCCTTTTATCTAAGAAATCAATAGTTCTTCTATAGTTTAAAATTCTACATAAAATTGGATTTATATTCTTTTTTTTTCTTGAGTTCCAGCCTTCTAGGATTGTCATTTTAACACATTGCTAGCCAAAGAACTGATCAATATGAATAAACTGCCTGAAGGCAGCTTTGAGAAGGACTTTCTATCAACCTTTGTCAGTAGAGTCTGAAGGATAAGATGAACATATTGACCTTTCTCATTTTAGCATTCAAATGGTTAGAGATGCTTCATATTGTTTAATGTGTTTATCTAAAGCATCATGAAAACCCCAACTCAAAGAATAGCTACCTAGAATCAGTTTCTGATTATCAGTTGACTTCCTGGGAAACTATGAAAGCAAACACCTTTCCATCTGAGTTTTGAAACAAGCATTTTGTTTACCTCCACATTTAGGCACAATGACAGGATTTAGTATGCTGTATGCTATCACTGCCAGACTATGTTGTCCCCACAAAAAAGATGACAATGGTTCAAAGAAGATGAAACCATCACATCAAGCCAAAGGACCTCTTTATAACACTGCTACTTATTAAATTGATCAGAATATGCCATCCAGTATTTCTCAGAGAGCCTAACTTCATATAATGTTAGCATACTCAAACCCAACTCATCTATCTTAAGAGCATTGAACAAAATCTCTACTTAATTTTTCTCCTTTCTGGCAGCCATAAGGCCAACAACAGTCTCTTCATAAGCTTCCTTCTGTCCCTAAATCTCTTATTTAAAAAAAAAAAAAAAGGCTTATCTAGAATTCTCTTCTCCAAGTAAGATTTATCCAGCTTGTATACTTGAATAATAATGCCTAAGGTCAGGCACCAAGTTTTCTTTATTCCAATTACCCCCAAAGTGTCTGGCACACAGCAAGTGCTCAATGACTATTTATTGAATTGACTTATATAATTAAAAAAAATATCTGTATCAGTGATTGAATTTGCCCATTATATGCAGATTTTTTAATCATATCTAGGGAGAAATCTGACCTAAAGTAATTGATTCCTGAAGGTCACCTGAACTGATTCAGATCTTAATACAAGTTGTTTCATGTTTACAATTATGTTTTTATGAGCACCTTTTAAAAAATCTATGAGTGTCAGCAATGGAAAAGTTATAGAATTGCTTGTGACGTACCTTTTACTCTAAATTAGTAAGCCACCCATCTAAGACAAATTCTTCTATCCATTGCATTTTCTTCTCTTCTGAAAGGACTGACCAATACTATACCCTTGCTATTCATGTTAGTTGAGAAACAGAAAGGTCATTTGACCAAGAATTTGCTGAGATAAACATAACTTAGATACAAGACCAAAACACTAGAGGACTCCTGATGCACAAGTTACTGCTTTTCAGTAATAAGCCCAAATTCTCCCCCATATCAGTCTCAGGGAGTATTTTAAACATTAGGGATTCACCACATGCTTAATGTTTAGGGGATTGCTACCGAGTTCTGGGGAATGGTACATCCATTACCCTTTAAAAATGTTTTCACTGGAAAAATGTCTGTTCATGTCTTCTGCCCATTTCTTGGTTGGATCATTTGTTCTTTGGGTGTTAAGTTTAATAAGTTCTTTATAGATTTCCAAAGAAGACATCCAAATGGCCAACAGACACATGAAAAAGTCCTCAACATCGCTCGGCATCAGGGAAATCCAAATCAAAACCTCAATGAGATATCACCTCACACCAGTCAGAATGGCTAAAATTAACAAGTCAGGAAAGGACAGATGTTGGTGGGGATGCGGAGAAAGGGGAACCCTCCTACACTGTTGGTGGGAATGCAAGCTGGTGCAGCCACTCTGGAAAACAGTATGGAGGTTCCTCAAGAAGTTGAAAATAGAGCTACCCTACGATCCAGCAATTGCACTACTGGGTATTTCTGGAGTATTTTATCCCAAAGATACAAATGTAGGAATCCGAAGGGGTACGTGCACCCCAATGTTTATAGCAGCAATGTCCACAATAGCCAAACTGTGGAAAGAGCCAAGATATCCATCGACAGATGAATGGATAAAGAAGAGGTGGTGTATACACACACACACACACACACACACACACACACACACACACACACACACACAATGGAATACTATGCAGCCATCAAAAGGAATGAAATCTTGCCATTTGCAACAACGTGGATGGAACTGGAGGTTGTTATGCTGAGCGAAATAAGTCAATCAGAGAAAGACATGTATCATATGACCTCACTGATATGAGCGATTCTTCATCTCAGGAAACAAACTGAAGGTTGCTGGAGTGGTGGGGGGGTGGGAGGGATGGGGTGGCTGGGTGATAGACATTGGGGAGGGTATGTGCTATGGTGAGCACTGTGAATTATGTAAGACTGTTGAATCACAGATCTGTACCTCTGAAACAAATAATACATTATATATTTAAAAAAAAGAAAGAAAGAAAAGAAGATAGCAGGAAGGGAAAAATGAAGGGGGGGGCAATCGGAGGGGGAGATGAACCAGGAGAGACTATGGACTCTGAGAAACAAACTGAGGGTTCTAGAGGGGAGGGGGTGGGGGGATGGGTTAGCCTGGTGATGGGTATTAAAGAGGGCACGTTCTGCATGGAGCACTGGGTGTTATACGCAAATAATGAATCATGGAACACTACATCAAAAACTAATGATGTAATGTATGGTGATTAACATAACATAATAAAAAAATGTTTTCACTGATGCAATCAGAATGAATTAAGTAAACTGACTGGAAAAATTATAACTATTCACTTCTCTCCAGTGCTGGGAATGAATATCACTTCCCTTGCAAGCTTTATTGAATGCTAATTTATCTGAATTATGTTAAGTGACAAGCATTCTGGAAGACCAGTAGAGAAGTGGAATGGCTGGAATGGCCTTGCCTATCTCTTGGAGGCTCCTGTCACTCTGCTTAGGAAGATTACTGACTCAGTGCCTCAAATATATTATTTAGCATGAAAGTAGAACTATTAGTAGTAGAGAAAAACACTTGTTTATAAGCATATTATGAGAGTTTCATGACTTGCACTTTACCTCATAATGACATCTTTGATTCTAAAGTAGTCATGTTCTCAAGACTATAAGAAAGAAAGTGACATATGAACATAATATATACATTTAGATATTGAAAGGAAAAGAACATAATATAGTCATAAGGAAAGACTTATTTTGGTGTCCAGTCATCTCACATCTCATGCACAATTTCCATGGTTTTGAAGAAATTTCCAATATTTTAAGAGTATATAATTTCAACTTTGAGACACAATGTGATTAAAAATGTAAAACGTTAGAAAGATTACCATTAGAATTTATTTTAGGGTACCTTCCAATCTTTTACCCAAGTAGGCACATATGTACAAAAAAATATATTTACCTACCCTTCTACTACTTTAGAACGTTAGCTCAGGATTCACATCCTAAAATTGGTAGAGCTAGGGATCCAAGCTCAGGTGATTGCCTTCTTTCAGAATGCATCTAATTTTAATGTGAGTGCAAATTAATTATCTTCCCCCTCCAACTGACACTGACCAATTTGTACTGAGAAGCAAGGGTGGTAAGGCAGAAGGGGTGATCAATAGCCTGTTATATGGGCCAGAGGAAATCTGATCTCCAGGGGCTCAGAATGCCAAAAAGGGCAAGAAGTTAATGGGGGCAAGATAGCAAATCTACACTATAATTTAATTTGCAAGTTGAAAAACTGTGACTATTTTGCCAAGAAGTCTTCTATCGCATTTTCTTCAACAGCAGAAATCTATGATTCTCTTTCCTTCATCCAATTTGAATTAAACACACATACAGAAAAGAGAACTAAAACCTAAAGGGGATTTTATTTTAATTTGACAAATATTTTAGTGAATTTCATAAAATAACTTATTGTTCCAGAAATGCACTGGCTTTGTACCATAAGAATCAAAGTGCCACTTTATTTTTAAAAGATCATATCAGAGCCACATCTTGAAAGTAAATCAAAATAGATTCAACCAGCATTCATTCAGATATTTGGGGTATGGTTACCTGTACTGGTCACTATTCTTAGTGCCAGGGATACAGCGTTACAAGATAAAACACACTGTCTAAGCCCTCAATGAACTCACAGTTTAGAGAGGCAGACAAGTTAAAAAGATTCTAGACAGTATACTACCTGCATCTCTAAATTGGGAATACTTATAATTGTATCAGCTATTTCATTGAAATAAGTGAGATAATCTATACCAATTATTTAGCAAAACTCTTGGCATATAGTAATTTAAATAACTAATAGGATTGGATGATGATGACAACAATGATGATGATGCCACTAACCCAGGGATTTACAGGCACATTGAAGACCCAGAATGCAAATGAGGAAAGAACTTTTAAAATAAAAACTTTTCGTAAGAGGTATATATCAGAGCTAAATTTTTAATAATGAATAATAAAAATAATTCAATATGATAAAAAGTTGTGGGGAGATAGAAATGTCCTAGACCAGGGGCGCCTGGGTGGCTCAGTTGGTTAAGTGGCTGCCTTCAGTTCAGATCATGATCCCAGGGTCCTGGGATCGAGCCCCACTTCAGGCTCCTTGCTCAGCAGGGAGCCTGCTTCTCCCTCTGCCTGCCACTCCCCTGCTTTTGCTCTTTCTCTCTCTGTGGCAAATAAATAAATAAAATCTTTCAAAAAAAAAAAAAAGAAATGTCCTAGACCAATGGGATAGAAGCTTCAAGTCTTCACCTCCTATCCTGAGCAGTTAGGGTCCTTCCTGAGTCTTGGAGCAGACCATGAATCTAGTACCTGAATCTTCTATGATGCTTATGTGCAGGGAAGCCCTCAAACACCTTGGAAGATCCTTGTATCTGGACACAGGATTCAATTTACATGTGTCCTTAATACTCATTCTGGTGAGAACTTTGTGCATGATTGATTTAATAACACCAAATTGACCAATATTATGCTGTGTTTTGTCTTTCCTAGTCACATGAAATCTATTTGTCCTGGCATTTGAAAATACAAATCTGTCTTTTCCTATTTAAATAAATGTCATTAAATGTCTTCAAGTCTTATCTATAGCACATAATACATTATTCTATTCTTTTAGAACATATATACCTCCGTATATTGTTAAATAAATAATTATTAATTTATTCAGCCATCTTTTATTCTTTATGTATGCCTATAACATATGAGAGACCGCATTCCACATATTTCTAAAAGGTGTTATATAATGGGAGAAACATGGTCTTTTTTCCCATATAGCTTGAACACTTTTAGTGGTCTAGGTCTAGATTAAAATTTTGTTTGAATCTACAAGTGCTAAACTCTAAAAGAAACTTTTAACTCTGAAAAAATATAATAAGAAAAGGACTATCAAATCAAATAGTAAGTATTTTATGAAACTACTGTAAACAGTGAAGAACATAACCCAGAACACATATCCCATAACAGACTCTATCATAATTTAAATGGATCTATAATAATTTAAATGGATTCAGAAAGTAGTAGGGAAAATCAAGTTTCTTCAAATGGTGCTGGAAGTATTGGTTTGGAACTTAAAAATATATGAAATTAATATTCACTAAATATGTGTACCAAAAGATTCTAGATACATCAGAGCAAGCTAGATATTCTCTGTTCATCCTCCAAATCCTCCGTCTACCCTTCATCACCCTACTTTAAGGTCCCAGGACTCTTATGACCTCTATTAATGACATCAAGAAGCTACCTTCGTATGCAGCTTCTAGCTGAATTCAACTAATGAAAGATTCCAGCAGAAAATCATAGAGTAAGAAGAAAATGAGAGGAGGAATTTATTCCCCTAGCTTTATTTCTGCCACATTACCTCAGGTTAGTTATGCCCTTCCCCCAAAGGCATGGCTCCTATCTGCAAGTGACCCAATCTATTAGTTCCAATAAATTTTCTCTACCCTTATCCCCTCATGGGTGGGGCTGGTAACAGGACCCCATTAGTACTAGCCCTGGGGCACCTCACCATCTCTTATTGGTTTCCTTTAATTCTGCCCACACCATTTCAATAGACTCCTTTAAGAGACTCCTCAATAATACCATCTGAGTGAGCTATTTGCTCCCAGTATCATGATGGATGCAGAGATATATAGGAGCTTGAGACAGACAGTTCCCCTAGGTAGAAAAGGTTCTCAGTTTTATACAGAACTTGTATACAGTATCATTTTTGCTCTTGAAGAGGCCTACAGTTAATGAAATCGTATTTGGACAACATAGGAATATTTATTTATAAGGTGTACTCTTCAAAGTTCCATTAAATTTTATACTTACTTTGCATACAACATAGGGTACAACCAATGCCTCCACAGTTACTAAAAAAAACTTTTATTCTCACCATTTCGTTATAGACATGATGGGACTCATGTGATGCAAATGGATGGATTCATCTGTAGGTCAAATAATGAAAAAAAAAAAAGTTCTCCAAGCCAAGTCCTTGTCTTCCAGGTGATCTATATCCTTAAACTGTTCATATTTAGGAATGTCTTCATGTCTAAATGAAATCAGTAATGACTTCTCTCAGTCTACATAATAAACAAAAGTCATAGGGGAGCAAGAGTTTATGTGGATACACTAAAACCAGTCCTGGTCATAAACCTATAATGTTTGGACATGTTTGTCAAATTATTCCTCAGATTCTTAAGTTATTCAACAAATATTTATGAAGTATCCAGTTATGTGTCAAGCATTATGCTAGGTGTTAGGGATACATAATAAATAAAAAATGCTATTCTGACCTCGTGGATTTTAAATCCAGAAAAGGAGAAAATATTAAAATAATGCTACCATAAATAAATATTTAAATTATAATAACTACAAAGCAAGATGCCCTAAAACTGTTTAATTATAGGATCTTGTTTGATAGGAGGTCAGGAAAAATCTCTTCTGAAGAATCATTCTTAGATCTGAGACATAGAAAATGAATAGGATCTCATTCAGACAAAACATTTGTGAAGGTCCAGAGGTGATAAGATAGTTGGCATCCTCAAGAAAACTGAAGCAGCTGAGGCTAAGTGAGCAGCAAGAAAGAAAGCATACAGGTGAAAAGACAATAGCCAAATCATCCAGGGCTTTATAGACCACATTAGAGATGTTGTATTTTATCCTAAGATTCATGAAGAGAGTTTAAAGGAATAAGACCGACCTGAATTTTAAAAGATCACTCTGCTACCAGATGCCAAGAACAATTACAAACAATTACAAGTAGTAAATAAAATATTGTGGTATTATTTCAGGAATATGCAAGTAGCTCAATAAAACAAAATAGAGTCCAGAATCAGTCCTATAATTATGTAAATTTAGAATATGCTAAAGATAGAATTTCAAATTAGAGGATCAATGATAGATTGTTGAATAAAGTAGGTTGGAACCATTGACCTTATAGTTGGGGAAAAGTTAAGTCATGTTCTTATTCTGTGTGTTGATTATACAGCTTTCATAAAAGATAAACCCTAAAACCTCAGTGGCTTAAATCTATAGAAAGAAGAAAGAAAAATCTAGAGAAAGAAGGAAGAATCTCTTGCTTGACATAGATTCCAAAACAGATGCTTCTGATTGGTGAGTGGCTCTCCTCTAAGTGGTGATTCTCAGATTTAAACACTTTTCAGATTTGACTTCACCTACTTTAACACATGGCCTACAAGGTCATCTTAGAAGAGGATCTCTCTTGAAAGGTTACCATGGCCCAAGACTGGGAATGGTGTACATCACTCTACTCTCATTCAATTGGCTGCAATTCAGTCATATGCCTCACATAGCTGCACAGAAGGGTGGGAAACAGAATCTAACTATATAAATGGAAAGATGAAATAAGTGTGTGATTGCCCGGGAATCTGAGCCATAACCAACATCTTATGCAAAATTAAATTTTTAAGTAGTAAAAATCTAATGTAAAAAACCTATGAGAGTACCAACAGAGATTTTAAAAGAATATTTTCACAGTCTTGATCGAGCAAAGTCCTTAGGCAAGAGACATAATGCAGAAACCACACACACACACACAAAGAATGACAGATTTGACTACATCAAAATTCAAAATTTTTCTATCACAAAAGATAAGTTTTAAAAAATAAGTGGTACTCTTGGAAGAAATATTTGCAGAACATATAACAGACAAAAACATAATAGCCTAACTAGATAGAGATCCTAAAATCATTTTTTTAAAAAAACAATTTATTATAAAAATCAACAACAACAAAAAAATACAAGAACTCATTGGCTAAAGAAACATGTGAAAAGATGTTCAAGCCCACAATTTCAGGAACAAGAAAAACAAACAAAAAAAAATGTAAAGATAATTTATCATTTTATCCAACCAAACAGGCAAAAATATATCCAGGTTAATGATTAAATATACACCACCACATTCTTGGTGGAATTGTAGGCTGGTACAGTTTTGGGGAGAGAAATTTGAAACTGTATGTCAATATTTAAACTGACCTAACAATTCAACTTTCCAGGTCTATCCTATGAAATCACACATGAGTACAAAGATATAGTTTAGAAATATGGGAGGAGGGCACCTGGGTGGCTCAGTCGTTGGGCATCTGCCTTCGGCTCAGGTCATGATCCCAGGGTCCTGGGATCGAGCCCCGCATCGGGCTCTCTGCTCCGCGGGAAGCCCGCTTCTCCCTCTCCCACTCCCCCTGCTTGTGTTCCCTCTCTTGCTGTCTCTCTCTCTCTGTCAAATAACTAAATAAAATCTGGAAAAAAAATAGAAATATGGGAGGGAAGGAAAGAAAGTAGTGGGGACAGGATGCTAGGGGAATAAATGAGGCTATGGATATAGATGTTCATTATAATGTGAAAAACTGCAAACAGCCTATATATGGTAATGGTTAAATAAATCATGGTATATTCATACTAGAATGATAGGTCGCTCTTAAAATAAATAGGGTAGACTGAAGTGTACTAACATGAAAGGTTTATAAGGCATATTTAGTGGTGCAAGTTACATAACAAGGAAGCTAATCACACACACACACATACAGATAAGTAAATGGTGAAATGCATAGGAAAAGCTTTCATAGAACTGACATCAAACATGCAGGAAAAAGTATGAATGGGGTTGGGGATAGAGAAGAAAACAAAGAACAGAGAGTGGATATTTGCTTTTTACTTTACATATTTGTAAATTGTTTCAGTTTTATAAAATGTATGTGTTTCTTTGAAGTTAAAACAAAAATTGACTCTACCTGGAAAAAAAATGATAATATGGGTGAATGCTTATGACTCTTGCTCTTAGGTGGATAGCCTTCTTCCATGTTGTGTGGTGACTGAAACCCTGTTCACTTTCCACGGCCCAACTATTCACCTTCCAGGGCCCAACTCAATCATCACAATATTTCTTGATGTTTACTCATAGCTACTCAAATTCCAAATAAGAATTTTAAACTTCCTTGACTAATGGGCCACTTAAATGTCTGCAAACTTTCCCACCCATTCCACAAACACCCAATACCAGCATCCCGGCTATGCTTTCCACAGGACTACAAAATTAGAGCACTTTACATTGCATTACAATTATTTTTCAGACCCACCTGTGAACTTATTCATCTGAGTTCTCAGTGTTTATTAAGGAGGATATTAAAGAGGAATTTTCCTGCACAAATACAACTGAAAACAAAATGTAACTAAGAGGAACCATCACTGATGTTCACCCTCTCTTTGCCTAATAAGTGTAACAGGAATGTGAGCCATTTCCATAATTCATAGGCATCCTGTGATGTGCCAGGTTATTTTTGAATTTGTTTCTCCTGTAAGAAAAGATTTCCTTCCTAAAATTAGATTGTGAATCTACTTCCAAAGCCACTAATCAAACATAAGTTAAAGCTACTTATAAGGGAGAGAAAATTTTAGAGCTCTAAAATCATTAGAAATAGGTCACTGAGAGCTTCAGTAAAACTTCAGAAAAGGTTCCAATAAAAAAAAAAAGGTATTCTCATTAAGAAGCTGCAAAGTAATCCCGCTATCAAACAGGGAAAAAATTGCATATGCAAAAGCGGCAAAATATAGTCTATAAAGTCATTTAATGAAGCAGAAATTTGTATCTATGCCATATCTAATGCACTTCTTAAAAAACCTCGGCATAGTCACTAATTATGAACCATATATTATACACAGTTATTATGGGTATTATTCAGCAATAGAAGATTTAAAGTTGGTTGTCTCCTTCACCATAGTTAGCAAAGAAATATTGGCACATATATGATCTGCTTAAATAGGTTAGAAAATAGGAGGGAATTTACTAACTAGCCCTTTAATTATGCAAACAGAGTTTCCATAATTCTGAAACTGAATTCCATGACACCCACAGATTTCCCTATAATCTAGCTGTAAATAGTAATTACAGTGTTCATAGTAGAAAATGCTGTATTTTAGGTTGCGAAACAGTCTCTATTATTATTATCCCTTATATTGAGTCATTTGATAACTGTCTAAAAGTTTCCTAGTAGGATACTTTTTATATTCCTTGGAAGCATATTTTTCTTTATTTTCACGAAAAGTGTAAGAAAAATTTGTTCAGCCATTATCAAGTTACAGGACAATGGGAAGGAAATTTGCTGTTGAACTTTAAAACATTATATTTAGCAGGTCCTCAGTGGGTTGCATAATCAGTTCAAGACCATGGATTAACAATCAAAGGAAGCTCAGACACTGACCTACATTAGAGAAACCCTACACATACAACCAAGAATTCATCATCCCCAGAGAACTGTAAGCCTTCCGGGTAACCTGCTCGCTAAGCAGGATTTGTCCCAATATTGTAGAGCTAGGGACCAAGAAAAAAAAATCATCCTGAAAGCACCACATTAAAGGTAAGAAAAACAGCAAGAGTCCTACATAACCCAGCACATTAGTTTTCAGACCTAGACAATAGTGCTGCAAGGCAATGATCATTTTACTATTTACTAACTTCTCTAGGTCTAGAGGTGAATCTAGAGAAGAACTTATGAGTCCTAAGGTCCCTTCTTTTTCTTATAGAGGATCCCAAAATATATAACCTGTAGGCCCTTACAAAACCTATACTCTCTCCTGTCTGAATTACTGCAAAAGCCTCTGATCTCCTTAGCACTGTAGATAATGTGGTCTTTCTAAAATGAAAATATGACCATATTCTTTCATTGCTTAAAAACCTCTAATGGTGCCATGTTTTTCTTAGGAGTCAGTCTCAACTCCTAATCAAGACTTCTATTTTATGTAGTATTCACATGTTTTTGATCTACACACAACTTCTCCAGCTATCCTATAGCCCTTATACCATTCTTTGAACACACCAAAATGTGTCCCCCAAGACTTCCCATTCTCTCTTCTTGAGTGAGCAGAAACCAGGTCTTGTTTCCTGTTATATCTTGTTTCCTAAAACCAGGTCTTGTTTCCTGTAGCACCTAGCACTATTATGCCACTTAGTAGGGATTTCATAAATATTTATTGAAGGAATACGTGAATGAATAATGAATGCACTCTGCATCACTGGTCCAAATCCAGGCATAGTGATCAGAAACCCATTAGGGATCAATCTAGCAAGAAAAGCACTAATTGATTCTTGGGAATAAATCGCAGTTGACTTCCCATATTCATGAGTAATTATATTGGAAAAGACTTTGATGAATCATATATCAGGAGGAACAGTCATTAAATCTCAAGATAGGTTTCTCTCTCTTTTAGAAAGCTGCATTTCTTCTCAATTTCCTATTGCTTTGAAAATAATGCCTGATATGCCAGATTATTCCTACCTGACATTGCCCTACAATGAGAATATATAAAAGTATCTAATCCAGGGTCTGAACATAGATGATCCCTTATCTGTTCCCAAGCTACTATTTTCTGATAGATTTTTTTTCCTACTCATTCACCAACATAATATTGCAAACATCAAGGTTTTCCTCATCCATATTTCCCTACCTCCTCTAAAAATATTCTTACCAAGTAACTAAGATAAAATGTTATCCCCAATTATAGTGACAATTACTTGCTATAAATTAATACTGATTTAGATTATATCTCATGCTGATCTAGGCTTTTAATAACTGATTACAAAATGCCACAAGCTTTTTTATATCCATTGATTTAGGAAACATTCATTGAATACTTATGTGCTAAGCAGTATGCTACAAGGTGCATAAAAGAAATTTATATTGTCCTACAAGGATTTTCCCACATAGGGATGGAATTTAATAATGAAATTTAATAATGTTTTATACCACTCAATAAAATTCTTAGATTGTTTGTTTTATATGGTCCCTGCATATTTTTTGGTAAATTTTCCAAATATACATAAAGTATAAATAGATGAATAGAGATAAATTTATTAGAATTAGGATTTAGGTAGTGGATAGGTAGATAGATAGATAGTTATTTGAATATTATATCCAAATACATGTTTATTAAAATTTCACATACCTATATATAAATTAGATTGACTGACTTATAGTTTTTAACCATTGAATTAATGCACCTTTTAATAGTTCATGGGGCAAGCCTTCTTCTATCCATTACTTTTTTTCGATATTTTCTTAGTGTTTCTTGCTTTTTCCTTCTTCTAGGTGAATTTTAGTATGATTTTTGTCAAGGTTCAGATAATCATATTGAGATTTTAGAGGAGAATTACAACAAGCCCATATATTAATTTGTAAAGAACTGGCATCTTTGACCTTACACAGTAATCCTGAGTTTTTAATAATAATGATCAAGGACAGTCTGCTATTGTTCATGTTTAGTGTATTGAAATCTCCAGATCCCATGAAATATTACCATGAACCCCCCATCCATTTGGTCATTGCTTAGCCAAAAAAACAGGAAAAAAAAAACATGAAAGAAAGAGAGAGAGAAGGAGGGAGGGAAGAAGGAAGAAAGAAAGAATCACACTATGTCAAAATAAAGTTCAAGTTTAATTTTATATCCCTACATCAAAAGGCATACCAGATATGCAATGGTATCAAAGATTAGTACTGTTCACTGGCTAGAGGAAGCCATTATTACACAGACTTCAACAGAAGCAAGAACCTTCCACTTGGTATCCCTTTTGTAGAGTATCTGCCTATAAGCACTTTACCCCCAATCCCAATAAAGATGGTCTACTTCCTTATTATGAGAATAGAAAATATTTAAACTCCTGGATACAATGGTGTTCTAACTCTGAGAAATTAAGAAAGAGAAAAATAAATCAAACCAGTGAGATTCAGCAGAGGCAGATAAGAATAAAAATTACTTCTCTACCTTAGTAACCTCATGATTTTGAATCTATGCAAAGTGAAAAAGTGTAGCACATTGGCTTGTGAGTACCTTGAGAGCAGAGATTTTGTCTTTATTCTAACACAAATTCATACCCAGAGCATGGCCATATAGAATCAGAACTGGGAGATATTTCAGAACAACCTGGCCATAATTTTTAGATCCTAAATAGTATTTTCTAAATATTCAAAGTGAAAATACTTGTAAGCCACAGCTTACCTTTTGATCAGCATACATACTTTACTTAGAATCTTTCTAAGGTCAGGATCCCTATCATACTTATCTTTTTACCACCAGCTTTTTCCCACCAATACTGACCAATTTTGCACACATTAAGTTAAAGGAGTGAGAACAATGGCATCATACCTAGAACTGAAGGTAATGAGTAAATGTGTGCAGGTGTATATGTATGTGCATATAAACATATTTTTTTACTGTATCCCAATATAGAGATCCATATGACTAGAGTGAGTTTATGCTTTGAAAAAAAAGTGTGAAACTAATTGGTTTGGAATTAACAAAGTTACTGACATTTTAAAAGGCCAGTGCTAGAAAAAAAGCACATTATTTTTGACTATGTTGCAGGGTGAGCCCTTAACAATTATGTCTGTGCACATACCTGTACAGCTGTAGAAGACAGAAGTTTTTTAAAACTAGTTAAGAAACACTAGTTGACCTTTCCCTATCTTCCTTAGAGTGCACCTTTATTAACGTGCCCTTCAAAAACTGCAAACTGCAGAGACGTGAAAACGGTGCTCGCCCAAAGAGATAGGGAAGGCTGTAAATCATGGATGGCTCTAGCCTCTGGCAGGTTCACTCACACCTAGCTCCTTATAGCACTTCCCTTTTTGTCAGTTCTAGAAAGCAAAATTAAAAAAAAAAAAAGACAGTTGTAATTTTGACCTACAGCTTTAAAAAAATTAAATAAAATGCCACTGTTCAGGGAAATGCAAAAATGTTAGCGCTGAAATCACCATGCCAGGGGCAGCAAAGATGGCAGAAATGACAATATGGCCTGTGAGAAATGTGTGCAAGGCCTCAGTGCAAGCTACCATTTATACATTCTCTACACATTTTCATTGCTGAACCAAAAGTTTGAGTTCATAACAGCATTTGGCTTGGAAAGAAAAGTAGCAACACCAAAAATAAATCTAAAGGATGCCTATCCCATGATGGAGTATCTGCCAATATTATAACCTTAGTTGAAATTATGTTTTGTCTCACTATGGAAAAGCTCTTCACAAAACAAAAGATGCCAATGAGCACTGACGTAGCCATGCTCATCGACACAGTTGAGAAGCATCATTGTGTTTTCACAATCTTCCAAGTGATGTGCCACTCAACATGTATACATATTAACAAAAAGACATATGCAAGGACATTCATAGTAACATTATTCATGATTACTGAAAACTGGAACCAACCCAAATGCCCATCAGCTGTGAAATAAATAAACTGGGATATAATGAAACACACTACAGCCATCAAAATGAGTAAAACTATTCCCACGTGCAATTAGAGCAAAGATTCTCAGAACATAACTAAGCAAAAGAAATCAGGCACAAAAGAACCATTATCTGAAACTTCATTTACACAAAGCTAAAAAAAAGAAAAGAATAGTAGGCAAAACCAACAAATGGTGTTAGAAGTCAAAATAATGGTTACTTCTGGGGAAAAGAGAAGGTTTCGTGGTTGGAAGGGGACGTGAGTAGAGCCTCTCAGGGGGTGTTGGCAGTGTTGTATCTCTTGAGTAGGGAGGTGGTTTCACAAGTGAGTTCATTTCGAGATAATTAATTCAGCTGAATACTTACTATTTCTGCACTTTTCTGTGTGTGTTATACTTCAATTAAGAGGTTTTCTTTTTCTTTTTCCTTTTCTTTAAGTGGTAAGATATAGTCTCTCTTCAGAGAAATAAGAAACAAGCCATTAATATACTCGATTCCTATCAAAGGCCAAGCCCTCTATCAAAGTAATCTAATCTTTTTAATAAATTAAGTGTGCAATTGTCCTTTTAAAATTAAAATCGACCCAATTTTAAAGATGAATACAGTAAGAGATTGAGTGATTTGTCCAAAATTTAAAGGTTGGTAAATTCCAGGGCTGGGGTACAAAAACCTGATGCTACTAAGCCATGCCCAGTCCCATCTCTATCATTACACAATCACTTTGAAATTTAAACAATAGTGTTTTGCTTCACACCTTCAATCCACCAAGAGATTGTGTTTAATAGGATAAATATGCTAATCTCCATTGTGCTATCAGAAAATGATGCATGTGGAAAGACGCCTATTGGTGGAAAGCTTCAGGGCACCTACCACACCTATAGGACCCCTTCAAAGGGCATCCATTTGTAAAAGTCTCTGGGCTTTGAATAACGTGATCCTGTGATCTGGCTTCTGCCGTATTATAATGGATAAGTCATGGGTTTTTAAATTAGAGCTAAAATTGAGTCCTTGCTCTATCAGCATTTAATTTCTCAGAGTCTTGTTTCTATATCTATAAAGCAGAAATAAGGATAATACCTGCCTCCCAGGGCTGAGATGAACAGTAATCCAAATTTCTGACATCGGGTTAGTTAAGTGACAAGTAAATAATATCTTTGGTACTGTTTTGGGGTTCTGCTGTTTTTCTAACTCCCTATGACTATTGATTCAGACACATAAAGACCAAGGACCTGAGCTGGCCTGGCATGAGATCTCAGGGCCATAGAGGCACTCCTGCTCTGCATGGTAACGCACTGATCCAACCACACCCTCTCCATGGCAGGGATGAATGCATGACATGGAAAGAGCCGGAACTCAGTAAGGGTAGAAGCTGAAAATCCACATAAAGGGGGAAGCATCCATAAAGTGATAGGAGCTAGGTAGGCATAGGCCATG
The DNA here is from genome assembly GCF_037043125.1 of Eumetopias jubatus. Classification (NCBI taxonomy): domain Eukaryota; kingdom Metazoa; phylum Chordata; class Mammalia; order Carnivora; family Otariidae; genus Eumetopias; species Eumetopias jubatus. Next base: position 49,325,405 of record NW_028274821.1, on the reverse strand, counting down.
AAGGAGAGAAGTCAGCAGAGAAAACTTTGCTGGCAGCATGGAAGAAAGAAATTGAAAATGAGATGACTGAGGTAATAGATATGACAGGACATGAGCACTGTCTCTGGAGGAAGTTTTCAGACTTACCATTATGAGAGCTGCTGTGTACAGAGTACAGCATTCTGAGGGACAGGGAGTGTAGCTCAGGCTCCTTGGAAGGTGTCCCCTGCAGCTGCTGAGAGCATCCTCAGTCCTCTGCCTGTTATGCGAGTTAAGTTTGAGCACATCTCTGCACCCCAAAGCTCTTCAACATCTGAAAGGCCAATTAGGAGAGAGCGTTAAAGCATCTACTTAAAGCCAAATAAACTGGAGTGAAATTAAGCAGAAGAATAAAGTCCAAGTTTATATAAGAAAGCACTACACTTCAACCTAGTGAATGTTATTTGTAATCTTCTCAAACTTGTCCATCAAAGACTGTTCAGTGAAAAATTATTTCTAAATGTAAAGAGTAATTTATAGGATCGTCTTAGCTGTCCATACAGAGTCAACTTCTGGAAATGGTCCACTCAGCCACAAACCAAGAAATTGCCAGTAGGTTCCCAAATGGAAAACACAACCACAGAAGGATATCATCTTCATAGTCTACTCAAAGACAAGCCAATCTGAAAAGTGAGAGTAAGTACTCCACATGCCAAGAGATTTAGACTTAGACCAAGAATCTGACTTCAAATACAATAGAACTACCACATCATTTATGTTTTGTTTATAGATAAATAGTTTATACATAATGAAAACGCCAAAAAATCTAAAACCGTTGCTAACAGATGATTGTAATGCTTGACTCTTAGGGGCTGAAGTTTGTTACATCACATAGATTATTTTCTTGGGGAACATTTAAAATAGTATCTAAACTATTTGAGTTCCTTTGGCTTTCATCTTCTATAAAGTAGATGCTGGGAATATGGCTGGGCATCCAGAGAAAGTTGATCAGCAAGGTTACTAGAATAACTGGAGGCTAATGTATCATGTTGTTTCTTTCAAAGTGAATAATATAAATTATTTTCTAGATATTGTCTTAGAAGCATTTTATCATTACAGACACTATTTGACTACTGATAATTTGAGAGTCGCATGAAAACAATATCTGCTACAATTCAGAAAAAAGTAGCACTACATTGTGAACAAGGGCGAAACTCATTTTGCTGTGTTTAGAATAATGTAGCAGTGCCTATAACAAGTAAACAGTGGCCGGCTTTGTTCTGCTGGATTTAGATTAACCTTTACAAGCAATGCAGAATTAGATTATGAAAATAAATTGAAAATGGCATCTCCTTAGACTCACTTTGTATTTTGCATTTTCTTAAGCTTTTATGTGACTGTCAAATATTAGTTCAGGGCTCCATTTGTATTTGTGTTTTTTTTTTTTCTGAAAAGATAAGCACCAGTCTTCAGAGAAAGCTTCTGACTATTGGATATAGAAAACAACTCTTTCCTGAATGGTTAATGTTTCAAATATGAGCACAGATACCAGATGGCAAAAGGGGAAAAAAGAATTCAAGTTGTTTCATTGTTCAGTGATAAAGATTTTTCCATCTGCTGATTCAATACTAACTTGGTTTACATTCACTTAGAGCCAATACAATTAAAACTCTATTTGAAGTGAAATGTTTCAGAAAAATAAAACTAGAAACCTGAGAAATACTTCCACAGGTCACATCCATCCCCATCCGTCAAATAGCTAAGCTTTCATATGTATACAAATGTGATGCATGACAAAACAAAGGTATCAAATACATTTTGAAAAATTCTAAAGTCACATGCATTTAAGTAATTCTAATGTAGACTATATGTGATTGAAATGTAAGTGGACATCTGCTAGAATTTAGAGTCTTGGTGAAATAAAATGTATCTGAAATAATAATATACTGGGCTATTCATCACAAAGGATGAAATGGGAGACTACTGATGAGTGAACAATATGGCAGCAGTTAATAAGGAAACAAGTTTGAATGGTTAATTCACTGAGACCAAAGAGCAGGTGAAGAAGAGAAAGAGCACAACAAGCACTAGCTGCAGCATCTTAAAAGACAGCAGAAGTCTTACATACTAAAATAGGGTAAAAAAAAAAAAAGAGAGAGGAGTGCTTAGAAACAACTAGAATTCATGAGAACAAGCCTCAAGTAACAATCATGACCAATAGGACAGTTATAGGTTCCCTCCTAGCAAGCTGGTCCCTTTTTCCATAATCCTTTGATAGAAGGAAGTCTTACTCAAAACATAATATTCATAATATTAAGAAGTAGTTTTCCAGGGTAACCTTCCCTTTTATTCAGAAAACACTATTAAACTGGGCATCTCTTTGGTGCATAAAAGCTCCTCAAGGAAGAGAGCTATGACTCACCTCTGTATCCCTACTGCCTAGCACTTAGCATATGATAGATGTTCTACAAATACTTGATAATCTTAACAGAATTCATCCAAGAATTCCACGTTCTAGGCTGATATTGCTCTGTTATTGTGCATTCCCTTCAATCACAGTAAGCTTATGGAGATTAAAAAAAAATAAATAAAATGTTTGTTTCTTTACCCCTTTCTTTTTGTGAACCACTTACAATAGGGTCGAACTTAAATTTACTCTTTAATAAATCATGACAAATATAATGAGAAAGAATACTTCCTCTGCCTGTACCATGTTTAGATCTGCTGCCTTCTTTGAGCCTTCACCAAGGAGTTTCCAATGAGAGGGGCACAACAAAACAAAACAAACAAAACAAAACAAAAAAACCAACCAACCAAACAGAGGGGTAGGCAGCCCAAAGGCTGGCAAAGTGACCCTTTGAAGTCCAGGAAGAAAATATTAGAATTTCTATTTTTATTTATTTTTCATCTCAGCCTTTTAAAACATCTGAATGCTGGGCAAGATTTATATGATGTATTAGCCCATTAATACACGCATATAATTTATAAATAAATAAGCATATTTGATGTATAAAGAACTGAGGGTACAATCAAAAAAGTTTGGAGACCACTGGTAGAATAGTGAATTCTTACCATCAAATAAGAATGAAAGAAATACTTACAGAATTTAATATATGTTTTTGATATCTATATTTTTAAATTCCCACCTCAATTATTTTCCAAATATTAAACTATAATTGTGTGTTAAATAACCTGGTTTGAAGTACTACTTAGAGACAAAGCACTCAATCAGTAAATAATTTGGGCCAAATACATGTTTGCTGAATGAATGAATAAATGAATAAACATTCTGCAAAACTGGAAAATGTTGTGATAAACTGAGCTACCGGTCACTTGGTATTTTCCAAGTGTTTTCTTCTATTAGTTCTTGAAGAGCTCCTTGGAAAAAGAGATCCAAGTTCAATTTGTTATTTTGCAAATACAGCACACTCTCAGATTCACAGCATAGATGAGTACACTACAGATTCTGGGAAATCCTGAAACCTAGAAACCTCTTTAACTTAGTTTATTCCAGGGGCGCCCGGGTGGCTCAGTCATTAAGCGTCTGCCTTCAGCTCAGGTCATGATCTCAGGGTCCTGGGATGGAACTCTGCGTTGTGCCGGGCTCCCTGCTCGGCAGGAAGCCTGCCTCTCCCTCTCCCACTCCCGCTGCTTGTGTTCCCTTTCTCGCTGTCTCTCTCTGTGTCAAATAAATAAAATCTTTAAAAAAAAAAAAAACTTAGTTTATTCCAGCATTTCCCATTTCCATAGTTTATTTGACTACAACATTTCTCCCTCACCCATAATATCTACCAGCTACCCACAGGGAATAGTGTTCCTCAGAATGCACATGGTGAAATCCTACTTTAATGAGATTCAACCTGACAACTGGAGGCTGGATTGAATATGGAGTCATTCTTATTGGTTGTTAATCAAGCTAAAGGACAACTCAAGCCATTGTATATGCAAGTCTTTACTATGCAATATCATTACTAATGACTTGGACTGTGGATATAGAAAGGATGCTCATTAAACTTCCTCCTGACATCTATAAGGATGAACTTCACAAGCATGTTATTTAGACAAATATGCTTTTATCTCAGATATTTAGATAATTTAAGGATACAGAGTCTACTTGTTCTGGAAAGTTAATAGTTTTTTGGTTTTTTTCAAAGATTTATTTATTATTTATTTTGAGAGAGTGAGAATGAGAGAGAGAGAGTACATGAGAGGGGGGAGGGTCAGAGGGAGAAGCAGACTCCCCGCTGAGCGGGGAGTCCCGATGCGGGACTCGATCCCGGGACTCCAGGATCATGACCTGAGCCAAAGGCAGTCGCTTAACCAACTGAGCCACCCAGGCGCCCGAGGAAAGTTAATAGTTTTTTAGAAACGGAAGAGAGAAAGAGGAAGGGAACTAATTAAATATTTACTATGTATCAGACTTTGTGCTAGAAAATGTAGCTCTTCTTTTTTGAAAATGTAGCGCTTTTTTAATGTTTACATTTCCTAACAAATATATTGGCCCAATATTGTTTCCCCCTTTTACCAATGAGGAAGCAGAGTCAGAGAGGACTAGTAACTGACAGAGCCCAAGGTGACTATGCAGGTCATCATCCAAACAAGGATATATTTAAGAATGTTGCAGAATGATTCTGGGATGATTTTTTTAGCCAACTTGTTCACTTCCAACACAGCTTACAAAGACATGGGCTTGAACCCAGATCTCCCCAACCTATCTTCTTTCCATTACATCTTGTTGCTTGAGATAAGAGGGGAGTTTAAGTTATGAAAGGAATTCTTTCACAATGTATACATACTTCAAATCATGTTGTATACTTTAAATATCTTACAATTTTATCTGTTAATTATAACTCCATAAAGCTGAAAAAAATAATAGTTGGAAGACTGCTAGAGAAATCACCCAACAAGCACAAGAAAAAACTTATCAGGATTGCTTTAAAAATATTTGAGCTGCATAAGGGTTCCTCACTGGCTCAATAGGTAAAGCATTCGACTCTTGATCTCAGGGCCGTGAGTTTGAGCCCCATGTTGGGTGTGGAGCCTATTTTTAAAAATTAAAATAACATACATAAGAGTATTTTAACTGCATAAATAGAAAAGGAAAACGGATGGTCAAAACGTCAAAAAATAATTCTCCCTTCCACTAATGCAGAGTTGACTTTAAAAACTCCTAACATGATGTTAAGCATATCCTAATAGTAATATAATGTAAAAGGGCTGAGAATAATCCTTTATGCTGGTTTAACATCACATAGAATCTTTTTAAAACACTATGTTGCCTTTTTATTTTACCACACATACGGAAGATGTCAGGAAACTGGAAAAGATCCAAAAATCAACAACTAAAATGGCTTCAAGAGTTGTTACACAGAAGTCACGAGATTTTTTTTAAAACGTAAATGAGATAGAGCTATTTAGAGTGGAAAGTCCAAGAGATAACTTTAAAATTGCCTTCAAGTGAATTAAAAGCTGCTGAAAAGTCTTCATCTCCAAGAGGATAAAGCAAGAGGGATGGGATTTAATCACAAACTGTGAGATTTAGCTTGTGGAATTGTGTCATGGTGGTCGACTATGAATTTCCACAAGTTACAAAGGAGCCTTTTTCAGTGTTTGACATGAAAGAAGCAGTCACCTGGGATGCCTTATTTGACCACTGCTTTTCTTAAAAGTAGAGAGAAACAATGATCACACCTGATGTCATACCAGTCCTGTGATTCCTTGCTGTGATTCTCCTGACACTAACATTTATGTTTGATGTAAATCATCGATCATTCAACATTCCCCCACTGACCACAATGTAAATTCTAACTCCTTATGATGTCATAAAAATGTTTACTCATATCTCTGCCTATTCTTTTGGCAGAAAAACTTGCCACTCCCTGAACACACCTTGTGCTTCTCTCACACCACCCAGAAAACCACAAGGAGCACTCCAAAACCACAATGTTCTAACACAGCTCCCTAGCTTACACAAAAGGTATTTCCTCTGAACAGGGTATGTTTCTTTTCTCCCAACCACCCCAACCTCCCACCTTGCTAAGCCCTCAATCCATCCTATAAATCACTCTCATTCTTGAAGGTAAAACCCAAATGCCTTTTCTCTGCTGCTTTAAGAGGTGATAAAATCCCTCTTGTTTTCATCCAATCCCAACAGACAAATTCACTTTCTTCTTTCTGTGCTTTCAAAGTACATTTTTCCCACATTTATTATGGCACATATCACACTATTCTTAAAAGTTCATTTTCCAGGCACCCTGAGTAGATGGTGCAGCAGGGTGGGAAAGAAAGGGAACAAGACATAGTTTGGCCTAGTTATTTTTGCTTCGCAGCTACCTAGCATATAGTAGTTGCCAAAATTTTTTGTTAAATCAATGAAGCCATTAATTACCTGCTACATGCCACGAAATATTCAAATTGTTGCTGTGGAAACCATATCTGGGGATTTCTATTGGTCTTTAAATTCAATCAATTTAGACTTGTTTTCCAAGTTTCTTCTGAAAGCATTTTTACCTTCAAACGATAGAATCAATAATATATGTTTAAATGCTCTGGAGCAAACATGTGTGTCTGGTCTACTCTGTCAAAACCACCAAAATATCCAGGACTCCAGGGGTAAAAGTAGTGAAGAGCAGATCTGTATAAAAAGGTGGTTAAAAAGTATAAATTTTCTCATCAAATCTGTTCCAGAAAAAGCTTCTGGGAGACACACAGGCATCCAGATCCCAATTCAGCTTTACTTGTACATGAATAAGGACAGCAGGGTTTTCCATGAGGAGAAATAATGCACAAGAATATTTTATTATTAATACAGACGTAAAGCAACATCAGACATCTTAAATACAACTAGTCTCTTGTTGCCATTTGTAAGATGTTTGCTCTTTGATGTAAAGTTAATTTATTTCTCTACATTTGCAACATTTGTTACATTTACATTCTGAAGAAAATGAATAAATATGTCAAGTGCGAGGATGCATACTTTAAATGTAGTGTTTACCTCCACAAAACAATATACTTTCAAAATATTTCCTTTTAATTTAAACATTTTAACCTCTAATTGGGTCCATTTTAGATGAAATTATCCTTAATCGGACATTTCAAAAAACAAGGAAGAATTACATATTTATTCATTTTAATGCTTTGACTTCTTCTGACTCAATGTAAGTCGTCTTTTTTTTTTAAACCTAAGAAGTACTAGCTTAAGGTAATCAAAGTTTGTCCTATACAGCTAAACTGACTTCATTTTCTTTTCTTTTCTTCCAAGTTTTTACTTAAATTCCAGTTAGTTAAAATACAGTGTAATATTAGTTTCAGGTGTATAATTTAGGCATCACCTACATACAACACCCAGTGCTCATCACACTGACTTCATTTTCTAATAATTTAAGAAACTAGAACTCAGTTCTCTAATATTAGTGCCTCAAAATCTCCAACTTTTCCCTTTTTATGGCCACCTTCAACATTCAAACTGGCCCAAATTCCTCCTGTATTTTTTTTAAGATTTATTTATTTATTTGAAAGAGAGAGAAAGAGAGAGAGAGAGTGCATGGGGGGAGGGGCAGAGGGAGAGAGAGGGAGAGAGAGGGAGAGAGAGTCTTAAGCAGACACTGCACTGAGCGTGGAGTCTGGAATCCGAAGCGGGGTTCAATCTCACAACCCCGAGATAATGACCTGAGCCAAAACCAAAAGTCAGAGGCTTAACCAACTGCGCCACCCAGGCACCCCAAATTCCTCCTGTATTTAAAAACAAGCAGACAGAGAAATAGGTCATATTCTGGCTATTTCCCTAGTTCTCTTTGCATTTTTACAACTTTCTTACTCCCTTTACTTCCTTCCTTCGGTACTTTTCTCTGGAAAACTTAACATAACTAAAAAGGACTTCAGTGATCTGACCCCTGCTTCTCTCTTTCCCTTCTCCCAGCTCCTACCGCCGTTAGCCCCTGGTGCTTCTATCACCCTGAACTACTTCAGTTCCACCAATGTGCCACACTTTCTCTTGCCACCCCAAATTTTAACATTCTGTTCCTTCTTCCTGGAATGCTTTCCTTCACTCACTCCGTTTTCCTCCTCTTTTTATCTTAATTTTAGATAAAAACGTGGGTTGAACACTATAACGTAGTTGTTTTGTTACATTTAATGGTATTTGTATCTTTGTGTCTTAACATTTGAAGGAAGTTTAGATTTTAGATTGATTTACATTTTATCTATAATAGGTGGTATTTTGTTTTTAAAAAGAATGAATTTTGAAATTCATTTGGAAGTAAACAAGAAGAAAATTGAAAAAAAATTCAAACAAAGATACAGCGAGGGAAGTATAAACCTTCAAGAAAGCAGCAATGACCAAAATAGTATGATGCTACCGGAAGAAAATACAGTTAGTGTAACAGAATGACTGGCTCAGCAGGATCCGCCCCAAAAATAACATCAAACTATGATAAAGAAATCTCTAAAAAATAAGGTGACAAGGAATATTTACTTAAATATTGAGAGAATAAATGTGAAATATCCATATACTGAACCAAGCTCCAGATGAGTTTAACAAGTGAAATATAAACACTGAACATAAAAATTATCAGGAATCAAACTTAATGTTTATCAAATCTTTAGAAAAATAATTTTTAGTTTTCAGGCTATAGAAACCATCATAAAGGAAAGACTGACAACATAATGAACTAAAATTAAAGGAATTACATTTGATTGAGAAAATATATTTACATCAAATATGGTTATCAATACTTTATAGGGAGTGTGTTCAAATATATGTGAAATATAAAGCATTAAGACTTCAAGAAATATATGAGCAAAACTATATCTAAAACTGCTGCAATGCACCAATATTAAACTAACTTGTGGGAATATACACATTCTTATTTGTAAGAGAGTACTGAATTAAAGAAACAACGAAAAACAAAATTTTTGGCTAAAGATGTTAATGAGAACACATAAAGCTGGCAAGATTGTTGCTAAATTTATTTCCCAATTGATAATGCTGTGTAACAAATTATGCCCAAATTTAGCAACATAAATCATTTTATTTTACTCACAGATTAGGGTCTGTGACTTTGGAAAGGGCTCAACAGGGATAGCTTGCCACTGCTCCACCATAACTGAGGACTCAGTAAAGAAGACATAGGGCCGGAGATGACACCATAATTGGGGACTAAAATCATCTGAACTCTTGTTCATGCAAGTCTGGCATTTGTCTTGGAGATTGGAAATCTAGAACTACCTTCTAGACTATCTACTATATGTGGCCTTCCAGGTGGCTTGGCATGTGTGCTGTGACATGGTGGTCTTAAGATACCCAGATTTCCTATGTGACAGGTCATGGTGCCAATCATGAGTATTCCAGAACACAAAGTGGAAGCTGCATTGCCTTTCTTTACCTACCTCAGGAATCCTGCAATGTTACTTTGGCTGTATTCTATTGGTTACAAGCAAGTCACAAGCTCACCTAGATTCAAGGAGTTGGGGGAGAGGCACCATGGTCAAGGTCATATTGGAAAAGATCATGTAGGATAGAGAATTCCTTATAGCCATCTTTAGAAAATGCAATCAGCTCTGTCAACACACTCATATATGGCTAGCAGCATTGTAAGTGTTTACAGTCATTCTGGAAAGCAGCAACAACTTTCATTTTAACTCAGTAATCTTACTCCAGGGACTTTATAGTAAGGAAAAGAATTCAAGAAAAGCAAAACATTAGCATTAAATGCTGATAATCTGTGTTAGAAAAAAAAATCACAGAAACTGTTAAAATAACTAAAACCGGCAAATGGTTTGGCAATTCTGATGGAAAATGGAAAATAGTCCTCACAAAGACTACACAAAAATATGGACATTATATGATGTGAAATGAATATAGTAAAAAATGAAACATGGAACAGAATAGAACCATTAGTAGAAACCAGTTTTAAAGAATAATTGACTATGCACTAGTACATTGTGCTTTGATGGGTTAGAATCTCCAGATCTCTTAGGTCAGACTGTCCCTGTTTCTACCCATCCATACAAGGCTGAAGCCAAAGGTAAGTCTTCTTAGTATCCTGGGGAGATTCTTTTTTTTTTGAGTGGCAAGACTGCACAAGTCCGCATTCAGTAAGATCTACAGACTTATCCTTAGCAAGGACAGTTGAATTAATGCATTAACATGAGTGAGATTGAGGCCCAAGTGGAAATAAACCTGGACATTTGCATCTAAGAATCTATCTGTGTGAAAGGTTCCTACTCTTCATATGCCTCCAAACTAGGATTTTCTCTACTTATTGCCATATCTTCAAGTTTGGGGAAAAGCTCACAACTTACCCAGAAAAACTCTCTCTGGACATGTTCTGGCCAGATTCAAGATTCAATTCAACTAACCGTTTAGCTGGAGGTGAGGCCAGGCCAGATTTATTCTATCTTTCTTACAATGTTATCTCACCTTGAGTGCTGCCTTCTTGGAACTATATTAGATACTGTTTTATTATATAATGATCTGCATCCCATAGCTTGTACTTGGTGATTTTATTCTGCTGTATTCTCTAGTCCTGTTTCCTTCTACCCAGATGGAAACTCCGTGTTGGTATATATGATGCCTTATACTTCTCTTGTATCCCTTCTCTATGCCATACATTTCTGTGCTGAAGACATAGCAGGTGCATAATCACTAATCCATCATTAAAACATTTAGTTTTATGTCATCAAGATTAGCTATATTCAGCACATATCTCTCTCTTAAGGTTACTGTGTTTACTAATACCAGGTCCCAATGACTCCCCAGTCATACTGAGGTAAATACAATTCGGTATAGACAAGTTAAGGAAAAACTAAAAGAATGGGCCCGTTACAGCAGAAAGATCCCAGAATGATACAGCAAATGTGCAAAAGCCCTCACCAATGCTAGGAAGAAACGCATATTTGATGACAAGGAAATAAGATTCAAGAAAACATTAGCCACCATAGTGTATAAATTGGTATTTGAGCATTAAGTTGCAGTGAGTGTCTGGTATAAACTCCCACCTCTTAACCTCACTAAATAGGACTCCAAGTAGATAGGCATAATCCTTAAAAGGTACCCATAAGAGATGCAGACTGAGTATCTGTGCCCATGCTCTGCTTTAGAAAAACAATTTTTAAGATTTTATTTATTTATTTTGGAGAGAGATAGAGAGCGTGAGTCAGGGGGAAGGGCAGAGGGAGACAGAGAATCCCAAGCAGACTCCACACTGAGTGCGGAGCCCAACGTGGGGCTCGATCCCAAGACCCTGAGATCATGACCCGAGCCAAAATTGAGAGTCAGTTGCTGAACCAACTGCGCCACCCAGGTGTCCCTCAGCTTTAAAATTTGACTCCAATTTTCAGCTGAGACTTATGAATCTACCCTAGCTATGTGAGTCAGAATTATACTGTGAAATGTTAGTAGATGAGTTTCTCCTGCATTCTCTTTTTTATTTTTTATTTTATTTTATTGTGGTTAAAAATCTCAACATGAGATCTACTCCCTTAACAATCCCCTTGACTATTAATATAATGTTGTACAGCAGATCTCTAGAGTTTATGAATCTCCCTTAACTGAAACTTTATGCATGAGGATTAGAAATTCCCCATTTCTCCCTTCCTCCCTCCCCTGACTACCAACATTTCATTCTTTGCTTCTATGAGTTTTACTATCTTAGATGTCTCATATATGTGAAATCATGAAGTGTGTCTTTCTGTAACTAGCTTATTCCATCCATGCTGACACACACTGCAGATTTTTTTTTCTTTTCTAAGGGTGAATAATACCTCATTATATGTATACACTACATTTCCTTTATCTATTCATTTGCTGAAAGACATTTAGGTTGTTTCCACCTCTTGGCTATTGTGAATAGTGCTCCAATGAACATGAGAGTACTATATTGCTTCAAAATCCTGATTTCAAGTCTTTTGGATAAATACCCAGAAGTGGGATTACTGGATCATACTGTAGTTCTATTTTTAATTTTTGAGGAAATGCCACACTGTTTTGCATAGTGGCTGTACCAATTTACATTCCCACCAACAGGGCACAAGTGTTCCAACTTCTCCTCATGCTTGTCAATACTTGTCTTTTTGTTTTTATAATAGCCATCCTGACAGGTCTGAGGTGATATCTCATTGTAGTTTTAATTTGCATTTCCCTGATGGCTAATGATGTTGAGAAATTTTCATATAATGTTGATCATTTGTACATATTCTTTGGGGAAATGTCTATTCAAATCCTTAGCCCATTTTTTAATTGAGTTACAGTTTTGATTTGGGGGTTTGTTTTGTTTCCTACTGAGTGATAGAAGTTCCTTATACATTTTGGATACTAACGCCTTATCAGATATATGGTTTGCAAATATTTTCTCCCACTTCATAGGTTGGCTTTTCACTCTGTTAATTGTTTCTTTTCTTGTACGGAAGGTTTTTTTATTTTTATTTAGTCCCACTTGTTTATTTTTGTTTTTGTTGCCTGTGTCTTTTGGTGTGATTTCCAAGAAATTGTCAAGAAGCTTTTCCTGTATGTTTTCTTCTAGGAGTTTTACAGTTTCAGGCCTTACATACCTGCACTTTTCCTTTAATGATGACTCTCCCATTTAAACCACAAGACTGGAGTCCCCACTGTCCATGGAGGGTATGTCATAAAGGAGCATAAAAGAAGAGAAAACAAGGATGGCAAATTCTAGACTTTTACACCTACCAGATATCAGATAGAAAATTCAAGGATGAATTCTTATAGATCCAAATCGTGGAGGAAATTATCTTCTGTTTACCCACACTAAATAAAAGCCCCATAAAAATCCCAGGAGTTTGAGAGGGTGGGGATGTAACAGTTGGGTAGAAATGGTAAGGAGGAATGGGGAATGCTTAGAAAGAAAAGCAATATGAGGACACACTGCTATGACATTCACGCAGGAGATTTTGCCCCATGTCCCCACCCCTCGATGAGCTCCGAGGCATAAGAGAATTATAGTAACCACCCCCCGAAAAGGGTTTTGAGATTCATGATAGAAGGTACTTAAGCCTGGTTTTCTTTTTTTTCTATTTTTTTATCATGTTATGTTAATCACCATACATTACATCATTAGTTTTTGATGTAGTGTTCCATGATTCATTGTTTGTGCATAACACCCACTGCTCCACGCAGAACGTGCCCTCTTTAATGCCCATCACCAGGCTAACCCATCCTCCTACCCTCCTCCCCTCTAGAACCCTCAGTTTGTTTTTCAGAGTCCATAGTCTCTCATGGTTCATCTCCCCCTCCGATTTCACCCCCTTCATTCTTTCCTTCTTGCTATCTTCTTCTTCTTCTTCTTTTTTAACATATAATGTATTATTTGTTTCAGAGGGACAAGTCTGTGATTCATCAGTCTTACACAATTCACAGCGCTCACCATAGCACATACCCTCCCCAGTGTCTATCACCCAGCCACCCCATCCCTCCCACCCCCCACCACTCCAGCAACCCTCAGTTTGTTTCCTGAGGTTAAGAATTCCTCATATCAGTGAGATTTATATGATACATGTCCTTCTCTGATTGACTTATTTTGCTCAGCATAATACCCTCCAGTTCCATCCACGTCATTGCAAATGGCAAGATCTCATTCCTTTTGATGGCTGCATAATATTCTATTGTATATATATACCAAATCTTCTTTATCCATTCATCTGTCGATGGACATCTTGAAGCCTAGTTTTCTATTTGGTTGCCCTGGAAGCTGGAAACTACTACAGAGAGTGTCCATGACACTCTGGGGCCTTGAAGTTGTGTGGAGAAGCCATATGAAGTGCTCTGCCAGATGGGCAGTTCGAGAGGACATTGGAAGCAGCCAAACATTTTCCCAAGTCACCCAGAGTCAAGTGGATATAGCTCTCAATGAAAGTGGACCAATAGGCTTAGAAAACACCACAGAAATAGCAAGAGTTTGGAGGCTACATTAATTTCCTAAAGCTGATGTAACAATGTTTTACAACCCTGGTGGCTTAAGACAACAGAAATTTACTCTTTCAGATTTCCGGAGACTTGAAATCCAAGATCAAGGTGTCACAGGGCTATTGAAGGCTCTAGGGGAGAATCTCTTCCATACCTTTCTCTCAGCTTCTGGTGTCGTCAGCAATCCCTGGCACTCCTTGGCTTACAGCTGCATTACTCCAATCTTTACCTGCATTGACACAGCCTTCTCCTCCCTGCCTTCACATTGTCTGCCTATCAGAAGACACCAGTCATACTGAATGAGGGGTCGATCCTACCTCTGTATGACCCATCGTAACTAACTACAGCTGCCCCTTATTTCTAAATAAGGTCACACTCTGGGGTACTAGGGGTTAGAACTTCAACATATCTTTTTTGGAAAACATCCTTTAACCCGTAACAGATGTTCCAGAAGATCCCAGCGAAAAGGTACGGCCATGTCCGAGGACCAGATAGGATTACAGTGTCTTCTACATACCCACTTAGAAGAAAAATGACCCTGCACCAGATCTCTTTCTTAACTCCCATGCTCCAAAGTCCCTAGAACTTAGATCAATTCTTGGAAAAGGAGAGAAGTTAGAGAGGAAAATCCCACATTAAATGAATTTAAAACAGAGATGCCTGGGTTTATCTTAAATAGATTAAGACTTTTATTGTTGCAATCAGGCAATACAAGGACTCCAGAGATGAAACTAAATGGAGGTAATAAAAAAATATATGTCATATTTCTGGCACACCTGAAAATAAACATCATAACAGTTATAAATCTATCTATTCTTTAATAATCCTTGATGGAGGAGAGCTGTTAGTCTTCTTTAACTGAACTTTGTAAAGGCCACAAAGGGATTAATTAAGAGTAGCTAATGTAATGAAAACTACATACAATTTACCTAAACAAACTACAAATAACAAGGTAGTTCTTATATTATTTTTTAATCTCATTTCATTAAAGAATTTACGGCCTTCAATGCCTAATGTAACTAAGAAAATTTCTCCTCTGCTCCTTTGCTTTCATTGTTCAGTTTGTGCTTCATCAGTTTTCTCAGTATCCCCCAAAGTTCACTTTCCTCTTTTTAAGATTTTATATATGTATGTATATATTTATTTATTTAGAGAGACAGCACACAAGTGAGGGGAGAGGCAAAGGGAGAGGGAGAGAATGGCCAGCAGACTGCCGGCTGAGCACGGAGCCCATCGCGGGGCTCCATCCCTGGACCCTGAGATCATGACCTGAGCCAAAATCAAGAGTCGGCTGCTTAACCGACTGAACCACCCAGGCGGCCCCAAAGTTCACTTTCAACAATACACACCATCAAAAATCTACTTTGAAATGGTATAGTTCTCATTTTTATTAAAGAGAAGTATTCTTATCAAACTTCAGACACAAATATTTGTCTTCCAATATGTTCCAAAAAATGCTTGCAACAAGCTCCTATGAGTGCACCAGCGGCATAACTCTGCTCAGCACACACTGATCTATTCTTCCAGCTGAGCAGCTCATAGTATAGGGGTTAGACGTGACTTTATATACCAGTGCTCTTCATCTGAATGTCAGCTCTGTCACTGTGTGACAGAGCCGTGTGACCTTGGACACAGTTTTTAACATTTCTCTGCCTCTGTTTCCTTATCCATAAAATTGTGTCTAGCCCATAAGGTCATTGTGTGAATTAATTAGATGTGTTAATACATACAAAGTCCTTTAAGTCAGAGTCAATTTAGATAGTAAGCACTCAGTGCTTATTATTATTAAACATATAAAGAGTTCTTTCAAGTCAATAAGAAAAAGGCAATCTAAAATGGGTCAACGATTAAAGTAGGCAAATCACAAAAGAGGAAATGTAAAGGATCAGTAAACAATGAAAATACAGGACCTCAATTGGTAAACAGGGAAATGCAAATTAAAAGAAGATACTATTTTGCCTATTGGATGACAATGTAAGAGTTTAATAACAATCAGTATTAATGAAAACCTAGAGAAACTGGCGCTCTCATTTATTATTGGTGAAAGTGTGCATTTTGATAATATTTTGGAAATTAAAAGAGTAATATTACTTTTCCTAATATGCATACTCCCTGAATGAGTATTTTCATTTCTGGGATTCTAACCAACAGGGGAAAAAAAGAAAGAAAAAGAAAAATCAGCAATGTCTAATACTCTCAAAGTCTTACCCAAAATACTCTCAAAGACTTACCCAAAAATACATCTAAAAGGTTGCTAATAGTGCTTGCTTCAGCAGCACATATACTAAAATTGGAACAATACAGAGAAGATTAGCATGGTCCCTGTGCAAGGATGACACGCAAATTTGTGAAGCGTTCCATATTTGAATAAGTAAATAAATAGGGGCGCCTGGGTGGCTCTGTCATTTAATCATCTGCCTTTGGCTCAAGTCAGGATCTCAGGGTCCTGGGATTGAGCCCCCCCTGCTCAGCAGGGAGTGCCTGTCCCTCTCCCTCTGCCCCTCTCCCCCAGCTCATACTCTGTCTCTCTCAAATAAATAAATAAAATCTTAAAAAAAAAAAAAAAGCTAGGGGAGCCCGGGTGGCTCAGTTGTTGGGTGTCTGCTTTCAGCTCAGGTCATGATCCCAGGGTCCTGGGATCGGGCCGGCATCAGGCTCCCTGCTCAGCCGGGTCTGCTTCTCCCTCTCCCACTCCCCCTGCTTGTATTTCCCCCTCTTGGTGTCTCTTACACTGTCAAATAAATAAATAAAATCTTAAAAAAAAACTAAATAAATAAATAAAAGGTTGCTAATAACATCCACCATAAACAACTAGAATGTCCACATATAGGAAAACAGTTGCCCAAATCATGATATACTAATACTGTGAAACACTAATCAGCTATTAAAAGAATAACACAGGGACGCCTGAGTGGCTCAGTCGGTTAAACAACCAACTCTTGATTTCAGCTCAGGTCATGATCTCAGGGTCCTGGGATCAAGCCCCACATTAGGTTCCATGCTCAGCAGGTAGTCTCCTTCTCTCCCTCTCCTTCTTCCTCTGCCCTTCCTCCTGCTCACACACTCTCTCTCAAATAAATAAATAAATCTCAAAAAAAAGATTTAATAAAAAAAGAACAATATAGATCATTATGCACTAACTTAGGAATAGGCTCACAACATACTATTAAGCAAAAATAGCAGATCCCTGTTAAGGCTCCATGTTTCTTTATCTTCAGTATCTATTTGTACATATTTTTGTTTGTATTAACAAAGGAAGTAGTAGTTTACAGTGGTTACATTAGAGAATGAGATTAGAAAGAGAAAGTGAGAGACTATCAGTTTCACTTTCGACTACATATTGTTTGGATTGGTACAGTAAGCAGGTATTATGATTACATTTCAAGCAATTGAAAAATGATAAAGAATGGAGGAAAAAAGAGAAAAATGAATGTGTAATAAAAGTCAAATATCAGCGACTACATAGATACCTTTCTCAGGGCACACACAAAAACTGTTCATTAGTTACATATGAAAATGTTTCCAAAATATGTCTAATAATGGAAGTAATTCTTATATACAAATTATAGAGTTCTCTAAAAAGTTTAGTGCTGAGTTAAATCCCTTTATACTCACTACATCTACCAGCAAAGGGCTACATATCAACATGGTACAACGGAAATGGGGAACGTACGCTGCCAAAAGTTGGAAATGTAGTCAGGTTTTCTCTCCCTAAGAGGAAAAAGGAAAATTTAATTTTCTGAACATTTATAACAGGCCTTGGGGTAAATTCTAAAGTGCAGCCTAGAGTAGATGAAGAAACATATCATAGTGGATAGAGGCACAGCGCACAGCAGTATCTCTCTGCAGGATGAGAGGGAGGGAGAAAAGGATGCATCAAGAATAAAAGAGCTAGGATCTGATCAGAATCTAAGAAGCAGAAAACAGAAGCTATCCAAGGGCATAGTCAACAGTCAGTGTGAAGTTTTTCACATTTTAATATCTCTATAATTGGGATGAGTCTTACATTCAGTAGCCTGTTGTAGTCACTACCGGCCTGGTGATCGTTTTGATGCGGTTGTCACGCCTTGATTATGAATATTTACATTGCCACCATTTCCACGGAGTTTTGAGTATTTTTGGTGTTGAGATTAATTGCCATTTAAAATATCTTCTATAGGATTCACTATTATTTGCATTGAAGGAGAAATCATTACATATGCAGAAATAACAGAAATAAAGCAGTGAGGAATAAATTTGATTTAGTGAAGCAAATATTCATCATATCAGGAATGACTAGAGCCCCCTATTTTCCTAAGAAACAATAACCATGTGTTTTACAGAACCTAAGAAAGAAAATACCAGAAGCAAATGAAGCTGTATTAGGTTTTGTTATTAAGATGCATACAAAAGGGATTAGCTAACACATGCCAAGTAGAGGAACTGAAAATAAAAGGAATCGCTAAATCCCTTGTCATTAACGAAAGACAATGAGTGGCTGATGTGACTGATTCATGCATCACACAGGACTGTCTTTAAGGCATTCTGTCATAGTTTATTTTTTTTAAAGATTTTATTTACTTATTTGACAGAGAGACAGCGAGAGCAAGAACACAGGCAGGGTGGGGGGGGAGTGGGAGAGGGAGAGCAGGCCTGCGGCCGAGGAGGGAGCCCGATGTGGGACTCATGACCTGAGCCGAAGGCAGATGTTTAACAACTGAGCCACCCAGGCACCCCGGCATTCTGTCACAGTTTAGTCGAAACCATTTTTTTTCTTAGTAGAACCTCGTCCAGTAGTGCGTCTTTTGATCAAGGGCATCATAGATTTAATGAAATAAGGATAACCTATATTTTTTAATATTGAAAATTATAAGGAAAACCTATTGACTTCCTGATAGGAAGGAAGGAAGGGAAGAAGGAAACCAGCCAGAAACAATAGTCTAGGCTGGTAGAAATAAAGAGCAGTACCTCACAACTAAGAAGAAAAAGACAGGTAGGCATGTGGGCATTGGAGCCTCTTGGGTTTATTTAAAAAAGAGGGGGTGACTTGAGAAGCATTGATTTAGGATAACCTGGATTCCATTTGTGGCTCTCCTATTTATGTTTTACATGTTCCTGGGCAAGTCACTGAATCCTTCTCAGCCTGTTTCCTCCTCTTAAAAAAATAGATACTGTTGGGCGCCTGGGTGGCTCAGTTGGTTAAGCGACTGCCTTCGGCTCAGGTCATGATCCTGGAGTCCCGGGATTGAGTCCCGCATCGGGCTCCCTGCTCAGTGGGGAGTCTGCTTCTCCCTCTGACCCTCCCCCCTCTCATGCTCTCTCTCTCATTCTCACTCTCTCAAAATAAATAATAAATATAAAAAAAATAGATACTGCTGGCTCTTGAACAATACAAGCTTGAACTGCATTGAACCACTTATACACAGATATTTTTCAACAAATTCAGTAGAGTAGTGTAAATGTATTTTCTTTTTCTTAGGTTTTACTTAATAACATTTTATCTTCTCTAGCTCACTTTAAGACTATACTACATAATGCGCCTTAAATCTCAAATATTTTCCTGGACATAATTCTTCTCTTGGAAGCTGCCACCAGCTGAGAAATAGTCACCCTCACCTGCTGTTTCCTCTAAAGAAAGGAACTCAGATGCAGCCCAGGGAAAAGACCTCCTCTGTCAGAAGTGATAAATCAGAGTGTATTTTTTCATTGATATCCTAATTTTCATCTCTAATTATAACTTAGAAAAGAGTTTTGGGGAGGCAAAAACAAACCAAGAAAAAGTTTACTTTTATAAATTTGAGAGGGAGAGATTAATCTCCAGGAAAATTGGAGAACATCCTTGTTCTGCCTGAGTCCTTTTAGTCTGTGTTTAATTTCAACCATCACCAGAGGTGTTAATCACATAAATGTCAAATGTAAGAACAGATAAAATGTCACAGCAATACAATAAATCGGTTACTTTAAAGAACATAAAGCCATACAGTTTCTAGCAGTTTTCTAATTGTCCAGATGAATGACTGAACTCTTCCCCACATTTTTATTGCAGAGGCGTACCTATATAGTATTTTGGGCAGGCATATGAGTCTCTCTAGGGACCATAAGAGAGTATTGCTTCCATTCTTCTGGGATATATCTTCCTCTTAGGGTTCACCCACCAGGATTATTACAAACAGGAAATGGTCATTCAAGGATGGGCTTCTCCCTCTTTCAGGCACTGGACTAAGAATGATTAATAGAAGAGAGAGAGAGACAGATCCTATACTTCGGTTTCACTTAGAATCACTAAAACACACTGCTTTAAAGAAACTTTACAAAAGAAAATTAGGGGGAACAAAATGGAAATAAATACAGAGTCAAAAAAGAATAAATCGCAATTCCTTTCTATTTAGGTTTACAGACATATATTGACTATCTACTATGTCCTGTAGGCACTTTGCCAAAAGCTCAGAACCTAGTGGGGGAAGCAGATATGTGAAACATGTTTTTAACATCTAATATTGTCAGTGCTGAAACAGATGTGTGAAGATGCTTATACTCCTCTGAAAACATGCTTCAAGGTTCTCTGACCTACTTAATTCCATATTCTAACTTGAGACCTATATTTTAATTCAAAGGATTGCAAAATTTGCAGGCAGTTGCCTCACTCCATCACTTCCTGAATCCCAGTCCACCTCCATATTGTGACTATTACTGATGTGTAACATCAACAATCCCACTCCTAGATACTTATTTCTTTGCAGTCCAACTAACGGTTATATTTCTATTCTGGCTGCCTCCTTATTTCATGGAAAGGAGGTAGACTATAACAGTTAAGAACACAGACCTGGTATAAAATCCGGTTTTCAATACTTAACAGTGTGACCCTAAGCAAATTATTTCACTTGTCTAAAACTCAGTTTTATCCTTTGTAAATGGGGCTAATAATACTTACCTTTTAAGTTTACATGTAAGGATTAAATGAGATAGTGAATAAAAATGATTCACAGAGTCTAGTACAAGATAAGCTCTCAATAAAACTTTGTAGTTTACTCTTATGTTCCTTTTCCCCAGTTAACTAATCCAAAAACAAGCTCATCATATAGAGTAAAGTCTTGTTCCCCCTTCTCAGAGAGTTGTATTATCTTCAGTATAGTGCAACAGTACCACACATAATCATATCATTCACTTACTGAGAGCTACAGAGGAAACTAACTGAAGATATTTAAACCCATTTAATAAGAATACATGGGTAAAGGGAGTCAAAAGGCACAGACTTCCAGTTATAAAATAAATAAGTCATGGAGATGTAATGCATGGCTTGGTGACTATAGTTAATAATACTGTATCACATATATAAAAGTGCTAAAAGAATAGATTTTAAAAGTTCTCATCACAAGGAAAAAAATTCTGTAACTATGTATGGTGATGTACACTAACTACACTTATCATGGTGATCATTTTACAACATAGACAAATATTAAATCAGCATGTTATACACCTGGAACTAATATAATGTTGCATGTCAATTATACCTCAACAAACAGATAGAGGATAGATAGATAGATAGATAGATAGATAGATAGATAGATGACAGATAGATAGATGATAGATAAAGTAAATTAAAAAAGAGAAAACAAATCATACAGATGGCAAATTTTGGAAAAAGAAAACAAGAATAAGCAATCACTTACTGAGAAATCCTTGTGTATCATTCCCAGATGGTCTTTTAGAACCTTCCTATACCCCCATCGAAAGGTGGAGTCTTATTTACCCTCCTTTTAAAACTGTGCTTTTGTGACTCATTCAACAAATAGAATGCAGCAGCAGAACATCACATGACTCTTAAGGCTAAATCATGGAGAGTGAAGTGATTTTTATCTCTTGTGATGCCTGCTTTTGGAATCCAGTCATTATGCTGTAATGAAGCCAAGAAGCCACATGTAAAGTCTATGTATAGGTGTTCTTACAACAGCACCAGAGAAGATGCCAGTAATAGCCAACATCAATCCCCAAATGAGTAAATGAGTTGATTAGAGTCCATGCTTTCTTTTTTTTATTTAAATTCAATTAGCCAACATATACTACATCATTAGTTTCAGATGTAGAGTTCAATAATTCATCAGTTGCATATAATACCCAGTGCTCATCACATCACGTGCCCTTCTTAATGCCCATCACCCAGTTATCCCATCCCCTACCCCCTTCCCCTCCAGCAACCCTCAGTTTCTTTCGCATAGTTAAGAGTCTGTCATGGTTTGTCTCCCTCTCTGATTTCTTCCCTTTCCATTTTCCCTCCCCTCCCCTATGATCCTCTATGCTGTTTCTTATATTCCTCATATGAGTGAAACCATATAATTGTCTTTTTCTGATTGACTTATTCTGCTCAGCATAATACCCTCCAGTTCCATCCATGTCGATGTAAAGGGTAGGATTTCATCCTTTCTGATGGCTGAGTAATATTCCATTATATATATATAATATATATATAGGATCAGGATAAAACTGAGTTTTAGACAAGTGAAATAATTTGCTTAGGGTCACACTGTTAAGTATTGAAAACCGGATTTTATACCAGGTCTGTGTTCTTAACTGTTATAGTCTACCTCCTTTCCATGAAATAAGGAGGCAGCCAGAATAGAAATATAACCGTTAGTTGGACTGCAAAGAAATAAGTATCTAGGAGTGGGATTGTTGATATATATATATATCAAATTTTCCTTATCTATTTCATCTGTCAATGGAAATCTGGGCTCTTTCCATAGTTTGGCTATTGTGGACATTGCTGCTATAAACATTGGGGTGCAGGTGCCCCTTTGGATCACTACCTCTGTACCTTTGGGGTAAATACCCAGTAGTGCAATTGCTGGGTCGTAGGGTAGCTCTATTTTTAACTTCTTGAGGAACCTCCATACTGTTTTCCAGAGTGGCTGCACCAGGTTGCATTCACACCAACAGTGTTAAGAATCCGCACTTTCAAGTCAACCCAGTTGTTGCCATGTGGAGCAGAGATGGACTGCCCCACTCTCTTCCCTTCCTCCATCCTTCACGTTCCACACTAGTCATTTCTTCTTTAAATCTAGTCCTTTATCTAACCACTTCACGCCTACAGAATTTCAAGTAGCTCCTAACTACCTTCTCTGCTTCCTTCTATTCCCCTAAAAACACCCAACATATAACTAACAACAGGTCAATCCTCCTAAAATATTGGTTTATCCTGTCATTTCTCTATTAAAAAGTTGCCAAGAGCTCACCATGGACTAAAAGATAAAGTTCAAATACATAACAAAGATTCCAAACTCTATCTCAACTTACATCTTAGATCTTATCATCATCTCCTCCTAACAAGAACCTCCTGATACAGTCAGACAGCAGTGTTTTCTGTCCCTTAATGGAACCTCATTAATATGTACCCTTGCTTATAATATCCCATGGTGCATTCTTCATCCAGTGGTATGGAAAACCTTGTTCAAACAGACTCATTACAACCAGTTTTTAAATCTGTAAGAATTTTTTAAGCCAGTTGTTAAATTACTGATAGCTTGAAATTGGCTGTGGTAGAAGTATTTACACCACAGAAACTGGAAAATACTACAAATCAGAGTTCTGTGGAAATGGGAAGGGGGAGCTAGTTTATTAGGACATCATTGTCCTCATCTCTCCATATCACCTACATGAATCTATCCATAATTTAGGTCCTAGATCAAGTGGAATCCTCCTCTCCATGAGGTCTTCTCCAGTCATCTCCTGTGTACTTTTGCTAGCCTCTAACAAGTTTCTGTGAAGTTCTCATTTGTCCTTAAAGTCCCATTGCTTGTAGAGGATATTTCCTCAATAATATGCCAAGAGAATTGAGGGAGGGAGTTATTTTTGCTTTGGTCTACTTTAGGCATGGCCTATAGCATTTAATGGCATGCCATGTGCATTATAATTATCTAAGAATTCAGAATGAGGCTGATATTATGGAATAAGGATGCTCTAAAGACTCTAACAGTAGGTCCCTAAAGACTTTACCCCAATTTTCCCAAGTAAGACAGAGAGGTGCTCAGGGAAGATATTATAACCATAAGTCTATATAATATCTTTACTCTCAGTGGAGTTGATATACTGAAACTATAAGACATTGGTGAGAGAAATTGAAAAGACACAAATAAATTGAAAGATATGCCATGCTCATAGGCTAGAAGAATTAATGTAGTTAAAAGGTCCGTACTACCCAAAGCAATCTATAATTCAATGTAATTCCTATCAAAATTTTAGTGGTAATTTTCACAGAAATAGAATAGTCCTAAATTTGCATGGAGCCACAAAAAAATCCCAAATAGCCAAAGAAATCTTGAGAAAGAAGAATAAACCTGGAGGCATCATGCTCCCTGATTTCAAACTACATTACAAAGACAGAGTAATTAAAACAGCATGACATTAGCATAAAGACAGGCACATAGATCAATGGAACAGAATACAGAGCCCAGAAAAAAACCCACACATATATGTTCAGTTAATTTATGACAAAGGAACCAAGAATATACAATGAAGGAAAGGACAGTGTCTTCAATAAATGATGTTGGGGAAACAGGATAGGTACATGCAAAAGGATGAAATTGGACCCCTCTCTTACACCATAGACAAAAATTAACTCAAAATGTATTAAAGACTTGAATGTAAGACCTGAAACCATTAAAAACTCCTAGAAGAAAGTATAGGCAATAAGCTCCTCGACACTGGTCTTGGCATCGAGTTTTTTGCTTTTACACCAAAAGCAAAGGCTTTGAACAAAAGCAAAAATCAACAAGTGGGACTACATCTAACTAAAAACATTCTGCACAGCAAAGGAAACTATCATTGAAATAAAACAGCAACCTACTAAATGGGAGAAAATATTTGCAAATCATATATCTGATAATGGGTTATTATCAGCCACTCGTTCTTACTCCAGTGGGAAATAAATTGTATGAGGCAAGGCCCAGGAATAATTGGAAGAAATCCCTCCTCTTGGAAACTGGAGGAAGAAGAAAGAAAGGTCTTCCTTTCCCAACAGCAAGGGTTATAATTAAATCGAGAGGTAGCATGCAAGGATTTTCATGATTTTTCCCAAGCTGATTGAGAGCGATCATATGAAGACTGGTGTAGGTGAGCAGTTACCGAGGTTGAGAGAAGGGATCTATGAGAACAAATGTACGTCACCAACCATCTCCCAAATGAACACTCTCTTTTACTGACCATCTACTAGGAATACTACCTGTCATATCTCATTCTACTCTCTAAAAGTCATGTTCTTTCAGTATTTAATTCAAGAAATTCTTGTTTAGCACTTACTCTGTGCTAGGCTCTGGAATACAAAAAGTATATATATATAATGATCCCTGCCCTCAGGAGCATATGTTCTAGAGAGCAAGAGTTATAAAAATAATTATCAAGAGACAACTCTAATAAATCAGGAAAAGGCCTATACCCAAAACAAGCACATGACGGCACGGGAGCCCAAAGGACTAATAATGGCTTACAGGGAGGAGGTGATATGTACCTTAGGGTTTAAAGGATGACTTGAAGATACAAATGTAGAAAATGTAGAGATAGCAATATATAGAATGACAGAAAGGCATGGCAAGCACGGTGCATCTGAGAACATCCCACTAAATTCATAGGGACATGGTAGATTTGTAGCTTTTTAATCACACCAAAGAAAGGATTGGAGAAGCTAAAAGTGGGCACTGGACACCATCTAGTAAACTGGCAAATAATCTAGGCAAGAGATAAAGGGAACCCAAGGCAATGGAAATGCAACTGGACAGGAGGGGGTAAATTCAGATGCTACTTCTGGAATCAATGGACTTGTGTCTCTTTGGAGGAGGCAAGGTAGAAACAGAGGAGTCAAGGCTTACTTCTAAATTGCTAAATCCAGATGCCAGATGGGACAACTTTCCATCTCCTAGGGCAGGGTCTTTCCCCTAAAGCTGTTTTACCCTGTTTGCAACATGTATTTTCTGTAATCCAAATCTTCCAGACAGAGAGACCAGCATATGCAGAGTTGTCTGCCTGTGTTGTGCTGCAGTGTCACAGCCTTGGATTTCTGAGAAAATCAAGAGTTAACTGTATTTACAAGGTTGGTATACACCATACCTGTCCTCCTCCCTCCTCATGTCATACTTTAAGCAGTCAAGCTCTTGAAAATTAACATGACAACTGACCTTTGACAATCATATTAAACTGCATCATTTTTTCCACTTCCCATACTACACGGTAATCACATGCATGGTAGGGAGTGGGAGGCATTCTCCTTTAATACACTGGCTGTGGTTAAAATATTCAGGGTGTCAAAACAGATGACATCGGGCACTATATTCTATATACAACTCAACCTACTCCATATCAGCACTGCAAAGGATGGCTGACAGAAAATCTATGGCTCAGGCTCCAGCATAGAAAACATTAATGCAAACATCTTCTGCCCAAAGGACTTGGCATTTACCACACTTTCTACTGGAAGCACAAGGTTCCTGTGCCAAAGGTCAGGGGCAGAGGGATTAACTTTTCCCATATATTTAAGCAAACTGTCTATCACACCAAAAGTGCAGGGACACACACATACACACACACTCTGCTTATTGTAGTTGATTATGAAAAAGGTCAGCTGAGTGATTTGCTGCCAAACACACACACACATACACACAACCTGCTAACATTAGCAAAATAGAAAAAGAATGACCAGCTCTTAGATTTCAAACAACAAAGAAATCTAGTGTTGCTGTCAATAGAATCTATTGCTTTCAAAGATTGAAATGCAAGGATGTTCACTTTTCAGTTCAATAGGTCATTTATCCACCAAAGACTCTGCAAAGGAAAACAAGAAAACAAAACAAACAATTGTGTATGTGCCAAATGTCAGTAAATATACAGTTGATATGTATACATCAAATGTTAATAAATGAATTATTCGATAAATAATGCTTCACCTCTTCAAATATAATATTTATAAAAAATACTTAGATAACCTCCACATCCAACTTAGCAAATAATATGCACTTATCAAAAAATAAAATATTTCTTTCCTGTTTTTTCTATTTGCTTGGGGATCTAGAACACTACATGTATATAGTATACAGTGAACATACTTATGTATTGCATATTTATATATTTCACATAGTATACATGCATACATTTATATATTATATATTCCATGTTATAAATTATAAAGCACATGAAATGTAATATAATATGTTACAAATATATGTATAAGTTTATACTTCTCCAAAACTGAAATCTAATATTTTAATATTTATATTCTTTCATTTTGTGCGTTCATATTTCTCCCCAATTAAAATCTATCTACAGTGGCAAAAACATGCACCCAGGTGGAGTATAGATGTTGTGATCATCACTCCTCCTTTCCATTTTCTTTTGAGTGCATTTTGTGAGTCCCAGGGAAGCATTTAATCACTAGCCATGAGTGATGTCATCCCCTTATGTGTCATCTTGCACATCTGTTTCGGGGCACACACTGGGAATGTACAACATCTCCCATAGGGTCAGATAAAAAGGAAAAGCTTCTTTCCTCCACTGATAGGCTTGAATGATGCAAAACAGGTCAGGTTTAAAAAAAAAAAAAAAAGCTACTCTAAAATTCAAAGCCAAAAAAGAGTTCAAATTGAATCTTTGACAGTCACTGCTTTTAAAAAGACCTCCTATCAGTAAAAAGTGCTGTTCTCCAGGTGATTTCGCATATATTTTTAATGCCAATTCGTGTCAGTATTGACAGTATGTTTTGACAGTAAGAGGAATTAAAATGATTCTGGGTACCCGAGGTGACTCTATTGACACATCAGATTACACTTAATGTTTTAACAGCAAAGCAGAGTTGAGCAAAGCAGTCTTCCTACCATGGCTGGCTGATTCAAGTGTTTTCCAGCCAGGACAGTGTACTTTGCGAGGAAGAGACATCTCAAATAGAATCAGGAACCTTGGACTATAAAAGAGACTTAGAATAACAAATCCTCTACCCTTTAAAGGTTATGTTCATTCTTTTCAGTGGGAATATTACAAAAACTAGCTCTTTATCAAGGACTCAGAATTTCCTCCCTCAGGAATTCCCTGACTCCAGAAGCTCAAGCAGGACAGTAAGCATAGCGGCTCCAGCAAGACCAAAGCTCCAGGCCTGAAGGTTCCGCAGGTCCACCTGGGAAAGCAGCGAGGATCTCAGGGTCTATGTTTTCAACAAGGTATATTAGAGCAAGAAGTCCAAGGTATCTAGGGATTCATGAATCATCACATTTTTGTGCAATTCTAAATCTTCTAACCATGCAGAAGGGGCCTACTTGGAGAAGGTCAGCCGCGCAATTTGTGAAGAATTATTCCCATAGCTGAAGTCTACATGGAAAAATACAAAGGACAATGAAGATTAAGCTGTCATCAGACCACGGGAGATGCCAATTCAAGGTAAAAGTGTCATCCAAGTAGACCCTAACAAGAGGGGCTAGCTATGTTTTTTAAGTGGTAAAGAATTAATAACCCTTTCCTTATTATTTTCTACAAAACACACACAAAAAATATCTAGCACATTGGTGGGGAATACCTGATATTTCATATCAATAGAATTACACCCAGGAATTCTTAGATTTAACAGGAATTACTTTAGAACAGGAATTTGTTACCAGGAGGTAACAATTCTTATTTATTTACAACTGAATATTTACTTTCTGTTTTTCAAGGTTTGGTTTTGTTTTGTTGTTTTTTTTTTTTTTTCATCTGATTCAATGCAGCCCAGAAGAGAAAGTATCTACTAACACCTAGGACTATGGGATTTCCAAAACAGATTTTTTCATCAGTGTGTTTGTATATGAATCTAGGTGGAAGGAAGCAGATAATTCTCCCTAAAAGACATATTTTGCAGCTATCTGTGGAAAACAGGCAAGCCATTGCTCGCCTAGTGCTGGTAATCACAAAGCATTTTTCTGAAAGCTTTGTAAATGCTTTTCACCCTACAGATAAGAGATTTAAAGTAGACAGAAATAAATGACAGAGCTCACAGTGACTTACCTCTATGGCACTACTGCTTGCCTAGCGGGCTGAAAATTCCAGGCTTTTCACGGTCCCTGTCAGATTTGACTCTCTTGCTGCCAGCCAGATGTGATGTGGAGAAGAGAATGTGAACAGGGATCCGAATCAGCCAGACCCAGAGTCGAACCCAGCTATACCACTTACTAGATGTGAAGCCCAGCTTCTTATAAATGGCAAAATCAGGATGATAAAACCATGCCTAAGTGCTGTTAGGACGAGTAAGTTAAAGTGTCTGGATTAGCGCTTAGAACATAGGAACTGGTGGCTTTTCCTTCTTGGGAGCACATATATTGCTTTTTGGCCAGATGGTGAAAACAATCTTAGGATAACAACTTACATTTACACACTGAAGTAAAGAGTATCCCACAAATGAAAACCTACCTGCCATTTTAGTTTGGCCATATATGCCTTTAAATCCCTGGCAGTCTCAGCTACCTTTTCATGAACCCCCTACTGCAGAAGTCACTGGATGCATTTTCTTCCCTAGGTGCTTCTCTCCCATTTAAGAGAAAGCCCGAGAGGGTGGGCTTACAATGGAATGGATATCTAACATGTTGACTGGCAATTCTCAGCACTGCTAAAACTGCAGAGTATGAGCAGAGGATAACTGAGCTAGACAAAGCTTTTGGTAATTCTGATGTTCATAATCAGTTCAGTATGACTTACAAAAGGAAAAAACAAAACAAAACAACAACAAAAAAGTTCCCACATGTACCCAGCGTCTTCACTA
Source organism: Eumetopias jubatus (assembly GCF_037043125.1). NCBI lineage: Eukaryota > Metazoa > Chordata > Mammalia > Carnivora > Otariidae > Eumetopias > Eumetopias jubatus. The sequence goes on along the minus strand of NW_028274821.1, from coordinate 49,295,790 downwards.
ATCCAGAGGAACGCAGCCTTAGCTCTGTCCATGGTATCTGCACAGCTGAGAAAGTGGGAACCCCGTGCACCACTTAGCCCTGACTCCCACTCCCTCCTCGACAGGCAGAGAATGAAGTTCTGAGGCCCCAGGACTCTGCCTCTGCTTCTTCCTCTCACCTAGGGCTGGTTCTCAAAATATATACTCTGGCTTTGCCATTACTTGAGTTCCCTTTTCCCTTCCTAGCCCCAAAGTCTTTTTCAGATCATGACCAACATCAACATGCTACTGTTCAGTAAAAAAAAGAATTATACTGTATTTAAGGTTTTTTTTAGTTACATACGTACACACACACACACATACACACACACATATCAATATAGTCACCTTAAAATATAAAAATCCATTATAATATATTTATTTTACAGAGAGAGAAGGGGAAAGGTAGAAAGGAAGGGCAAGAGGAATTTAAGTCTTTTTTCAGTTTTTATATGAATGTTACTATTTCTACACCCTTACAGTAATCTCCAATAGCTGTTGGCTTCCTCAGGATCAATATGCCCCAGAAATTCAAATCAAATAATCTGAATTAAGATCAAATCTTCATTTAGTTCCTAAGTCTACATATTGCCAAATCCCCCAACATAATAGAAATCTTCTCTCCAAACTGATATTTCCTCATCCCTCATCCCAAACAAGTTCTGCTTTTATCATTGCATCCATATGCTGATTCAACAAATACACATTGAGTATCCATCATATATCAGGGACTGGACTGCACTACAAAAATATAAAAAGCACTGTTCTTGACCCTAAAGAGCTTAGAATAAATAAGGGAAACAGAGAAACCAGCAATACTAGGAGGGCTAGAGAAAAAGAATAATTTGAACTAAGACATCATGGAGGGCTTCCCAGATGAAGAAATATGAGTTCACAATGAATGGACTTGCAATCTCCAACCAGGTTCCAAAGTTAAGAAGGTGTTTCCAGTAATGAAAATAGCATATGCAATGACATGGCATTATGAAACAGCACTGTACTGATTGAAAACTGCTCTTCATACAGTGAAAGGACCCCAGAGGCTCAGTGGTAGGAAGTAAGATTAAAGAAGCAACCACAGATATATCATTAAGAACTTGTCAAAGGTTTAATCAAGGAAGTGATGTAATCATATTTGCCTTTAGAAGGCTATGGCTGCAGGGTAAAGACTGAGTTAAAGTGGGATGGAGGATAGTCAGGGAGCCCACTGCCCAGTAATCCAAGCAAGAACTGCTAAAACAGTAGACTTGGCTATAAAAGGGTAGGGAACTTTGGAGATAAAACTGAATGAACTATTTATAGCTATTAGGTAAGAGTGAAGGTGGACAAAATAACCTGAGAGGACTCCTGGGTTTCTGTCTTTGGTTGAATGGTGGTATCATTCCCTAAGACAGAGACTATGAAAGGATGAGTACATTTAGAGGAAAAATGAGCAGTGTAGTTGGATGTTGAGTTTGAGGTACCCATAGAATATAGGAGAAGAGTAGTCTATAGAAAGTTAGATAGGTAGTTCTAGAAATCAGGAGAGGATCTAGGCAGGAAGAAAAGACTACTGATAAAAGTTTGTATGGAGTTTTCCTGGATACTCGCTACTAACAAAACATCTGCTTTCCTTCCTCCCTCTTCCATCAGCTCAATGTTTCCTATTCTCTTTGACCCACAATCACTTTAAAAAATAACATAGTTAATCAAATAAGGCTTTCTTTGGCCCCCCACTATATAATAAGGCAAAAGAAAACAAGAAAACTAAACTAATGATATCAACCAAATTTAATATAATCAATTTAGTAAATTTTGGTTAAGTATAAAAGAGCAGGTGCTCCACACACATTAAAGAAACACTATGAATTTTAAGTTCTGGAAAACCTGATTTCATGCTTCCCATCTTGCAGCATTATTAAAGAGGATACTGCATTATTTTATTGTTTACCAGATGCCCACGCATAGTAGTAAAATAAGACTACATGTCCTACTTGCTCCTTCTTACCTTTTCCAGAATAACTATCAAGAATAATCACTTACGTTTGCAATACAGAACAGTGAAGACAGGACATTTGGGGGCTCCTGACATGTCAGTTTGGGACTTTACATAATACCCATCTTCAAATTGGAGTAGGCACAGCTCTTTCCACTCTTTCAGGTTCAGAGCTGAAGGTGTGGAGAATCTACTCCCAACTACAAATTATTTTGAATTGGACACACATGCCACGCATTTATGGACAGCCTAGCATTTGGCGCCTGTCACATGTGCAGTCAACAAATGCAGGAGAAAATGACTTTTACCCCCTCAGGCACTATGCTACAGAAAAACCATGATGACAGTTTTTCTCTGGCATTATATTTTGTGGGAGGAGAGAGGTTTATTTCAAATTAATTTATGATCTGTGAAAAGTGCTAGAAACATGCCTCACTGCACCCAGACGCATGGTATGCACCACTCCCCTGTAAAATCCATTTTAGGTGCGCTTAGGGCAGGACGATGTTCCTGGCTCCCGGATCAGGCTGCCAGCATTAGCTACTGGTATTCAGAACCATGGAATCAATTTCAGGAGTCAAAGAGGCCTGTCACGAGGAGAGGCCTGGAAAGACAGCACTAAATGCCACTACAGTGTCTAAAGGCTGCACCAAAGGAATTTCAGTCCACCAGAGGTATCACCTGGGCCAGTGCACATATGTTTTCCTAAAACAAACCAAGTCCTTTTCTTTCACAAGAACCTCATTTCTCATTATTGGAGTCTGTGCAGGGCAATAGCCAGTTTTTCATCCAGTTTTACACTAATGTAACGCATGTCAATAGTCAATTGGTACCATTTGATCCAGGGCTTACACATACCAAGGGACTTCGTTACAATCACCCAATGTGTCAGGCCCTGATTAAAGTTGTTTTTCCTGCAGGGCTTATGGATCCATATCTATTTTGCTGCTCTCTAGCTGTCTCATAACTCAACCAGGAGGCTTTCCTTCAAAGCTAGGCTTTTTGGTTGGCACCTGGTTTTGTTCAGCAATATTACTACTACACACACTTACAAAACATTTTTTTCCAGATTTATAAACTTTTCCTCAGACTCAGAGCAATGTACACCCACCATATCTAAACCAACGTCGTATTAATTAGCTAAGAGAACAGAAGACTCTGGCATCAAACTCAAACATTTACCTTTCAGGACTCCTATTTTTTGTTTATTATAAATACCATTATATTGACAGTTGGGTACAAGGACCAGCTACATAATGAAGAAATATTTGTTCAGGGCTTCTCAAGGAGGAAAGCAGGGTTGTTAAGGAATCCAGAGGCCCTTTCTAGAGGTCTTGGTAAATATTTGCTCTGAAACAGTGGGAGGCAAGTAGATCTCAAAGACAAGGTAAGGAATAGAGAAGTAACACGTAGCCTACAGTGAACCTAGAGCATGGGACAGATACCAAAGTGGAATAATTCCTGGAAATTATGAGTTAACGTAGAACCCAGGTGCTTAACAGCTAGATAAGTTATTTGTAGAGAGAAAAATAAGTATGCAATACCCACACCCGAATTCAGGACACATCTGAGTTTAATGTAAGGTTGTGGGCCAAAACAGATGAGCAATAATAATAGAGAAGCAAGCACCCAGGCAAGGAGATAGGTATCTGTGAATCAAGTACCCAGAGCAGCATTCCAAAACACAGAATAAAGAAGGCAGAGTAAAAAAAAAAAAAAAAAATCACTGTGGTAGCCACAGGCCCCAGTAAAGAGACGATGTGGAGAGGCAATCATCTGCCCCAGCCAAGAGCCTTAGCATTTCTACAAGGGCACGAACCAATTCCGTAGCAGAACAGCCTGTTTGAGAAATAAATAGCTGCATCTGGACAAATGAAGGGAAATGCCCAGCAAATCCGAACAAGTAAGTTTCATATAGAAAGGCCCTTACCCCTCTCCGTTTAGCCTTTCCCTTTTTTGGAGCTGGATGGATTTTAAATGAAAACTGTCCACTAATTTTTTGATCCATTCTATGAATTCCATATGAAATATGTGCACATTTCTTCTTTAATTCATACCATTTCCCCTGGTCTCTTAGCTCTAGGGGGAATTAGGAGTGTGATATAACCAATTAAAGTAGAAGAGACAAGGAAAAGACCAGAAGTCAAGGAGTCCAAGTTTTAATCTCTGCTGCACAATCCATTCAGAGTTTGAAATGAGAGAAGTCTTTAAATTTGGAAAGTTGCTGTAGAATCATTTTAAAGAAACTAGGGAAGTCTTTATTCTTGGGAATCATCCATGAAGATTTTTGGTTTAATCAGGACGTTAGTACTCAAATTTATGAGAAGACTATCAAACAAAATCTGTTCTTTCCTCAGGAGCCAGTTACTTTAATAACATGTATAACAACAGATCTTTTAAAAATATTCTACCAAGAATGAGAAACCAATTTTTAATAATATATTTTATTCAATAGACATTGTTCCGGTGAAAAGCCTTGACTAACAGCCCTAACAAAATACTTTTTATAATTTTGGCCATAAATTCCTCTCTCTGATTATGAATAGTTTCAATTATTACTACTACAATGACTCAAATTGATAATAATGCTACAATAATAATACTTAACTTCTAAAAGCTTCCTGTTGGCTTGGTACTTTCATTTTCCTGTCATTTTTTCAATTGTAATGAACAAATAGGTATCAAATGATTCTCTAGGTCATTTGAAAGAACTATTCGAAACTTGAAGACTGACTCTAATAGTCCTCCTAGGACTGTCAGCAAAATTTGATTTGAGGATCTCTTGATTATTTTCTGTGTTGTGTCTTTGGTGCTGAGAAATAAGATTTAGTATGTCACATAGCTCTGTTTAAGGTCAGATTAATATCAAGGAAAATAGATATTCTGAGGGGAAGAAAGGGAAATTTGCCCTTTATCATGTGAATTTTTCAGAGCACAATATTCATAGGTAACGATGGAAGATCAAAATTACTGGTATTGTAACTTTGTTATTAATAAACAAAAATAAAAAATTATTTCTACAAAAATATCTTGAAGGCACACAAAAATCATTTTTAATTTTGTTTTTAACCAATCAGACATGTTTGTAAAAAATGGGATGTTGTCGTGATTTCAAAACTCTGAAGGGAAACTCATTTTGCAATCATTTTATTGATAAACTCATTCCAAGAGAAGCCCCCTTCTTTGTCTTGCTACAGAATTCTCTCTAGAGCCATAATAAGCTTATAAAAATATAAACACCACACAATGCCAGAAAGTAAGATAATTCCCTTGAAAACTTTCCAGGGTTTTTTCTAATATCTTGCTCTTTAGCAAATTAAAGAGAAGGAGCAAATTACCTACAAAGTGCAACTCTACTGTGGTCAGAACTTGTGCTGCACTTCAGTGTAGAATCTATACCTCAAAATAAAAATCTTCAAGTATCAGCTGAGGAAATAGGTGAGAAACAGAATACACTTTATGCTGAAAAAGTTGTCTCCAACCCTCCTGTTATGTTTATTATTTAGGTATTACTGAATGCTTAGAGTTTCAAGAATGAGAAGCCACTGTTTACTAGAAAGGACTAGAAAGTATTTTATCAATAGAACAATCTCAAAACCTGTCGACTGTTGTGGCAGTGATCCCTAGTGTTCTCATTTAACTTACTGAAAATTTTAATCCTGCCCCAATGGAAAAGAAAACTTCTGTGAATAGCCGTGTTCAGTCAGTGGCATCTACTGCTGATGTTACATTCAATTGGAATCAAGCAGCAGCTGTATTAAAAATAGCAAGAATTTTATAAAATTTCCATTTGGTCCTCTAAATATAAAGATCAGTGACCAAGATTCCCAAATGTTCTAAGAAATATAGGTAAGAGACAAATGTCACTGATAAAAAAAATCTTCTCAAGTAAGAAAAGCCCCTTTCAAACCAAAGTAAGACAAAAGATTTTAAGACAAAAGACACTGATATAAATTTCCTTTTTCCTCTGGCATTTCTCTTTACTTAAAAATTCCTTTCTGCTTTCCATTTTCCTTTATATATTTCTCCAGTTTTTGCACCATTTTTTACCAAGCTGCTCCTTTTACTCCGTTCTCATTTCTTGACATTTTAAAGTCTCATCTCTTTGTCTTTTCCTCATTTTTACTCACACCTGCTATGAATCTTCTCTTTGTAGAGCACCGGACTAGGTTCCACACTTAAGTCCTTTTGTTTAGAAATAGTGTAAGTCTCATGCTAAAGCCCGTGCTTTCTTATTACCCCACACTGCAAGTGTAGCCCTAGGAACAATAGACAGGACTGGGGGCGGGGTTGCTACAAAGGGAGATTCTGAGGATCAAAACAATTAATAGAACTTGTAAAAATAAATATTTCTTTTTTTACAGATTTCCATTTCAACAAGTCAGGCATTCTGGTCATTTATCTTTGTGTGGAGAGGGACACACTGTTTGAAGTTGCATTCAATCAGAGGTATGTCCCCAATGTGCCTGTGGTCATCTCTCACTTGATTATAGGAAAACTAAAATATGCAGCCAAATATGCAAGCTTACCAGCATTGGTTACATCTTCCTCCTTATTTACTGCTTGAAAGTATGCCCCTTTCTTTGGCAAACAATGCACTTAGTTAAGAATAACTCTATTATCCTTCTGTAAACAGGACGGCTGCAGAGGTGACACTCAGTTCCTGCAGCGGAGGCAAGCAGATGGCACTCCATGGCTCCCCACTGGCCAGGCCACAGAGTGAATTTGACGGCAGCCAGTTGCCTGCCCTCTCAGGGTGAGACATACGAATACAGCTGCTCTATGGGGAGAGAGCTGGGCAAGAGAGGCAGAAAAATGACTGTCTAGAGGGGAAAGAAGTAGGAGGGAGGAGGCCAGGACAACGGGCTCACTTAGAATTGGTTCATTTTACCAAATAATTGCTGCAGAGGAATAAAGACCATTGATATATACAGTCTCAGTTTTGTCACGAGACAAAGCATAACATTCAATCTGACGTCTGGGCTTCTCGCCCATAATAAAACGTATCGCATAATGAGACTGATTTCCTGCATAAAAAAGAGGTGAATAATTTTTATTTCTAGTGCAAATTATCACCATTAGTTCACAAAATGCTTTCCTTGTTCAGGAATTACAGGAAGGAGGAGATGTCAAAACAGAACATAAAGGAGAAGCAATTTAAATATATTACTAAATCATAATCCTTTTATGGGACTCTATAGTTTACCAAACATTTTCACTATTATTTGGCTAAATTGGACCAAAACCAAACCTTTTAAGACAGGGCCTATTATCCCTCTTCTACAGGTGAGAAATTTAGGACGAGTTGGGTTACATAACTTACCCAAGGTCTCTCTGGTTGTGTTGGTTAATCTTATGTGTCACCTTGACTGGACACAGGGTGCCCAGATTAAATATTATTTCTGGGTGTGTCTCTGACAATATTTTCAGACAAGATTATTTTATTTGATGCCTTCTAGCTACACTGCCCTCCCCAATGTGGGTGGGCATCATCCAATCCCCAAGAGCCTGTGTAGAACAAAAGGCAAAAGGAAGGAGGAATTCATCCCTTTTTTTTTTTTTTTTTTTTTTTTATGCCTCACTGTTTGAACTGGGGCATCTCATCTCATCTTCTCCAATCCTCAGACTGGGATTTACAACATTTAGTTTCCCAGGTTCTCAGGCCTTCCAGCTAGACTAAATCACACCACTGGCTTTCTTGGGTCTCCAGAGTACAAACGTAGGTTGTGGGACTTCTCAGCCTCCATAACTGCATGAGCCAATTCCTCTTGATAAATCTTCATATATATGTATATAGTCCCTACTGGTTCTGTTTCTCAGGAGAACCCTGACTATAGAAAACAAGGAAACTGGGAATTTACCAGGAACTTCAAATCTGCACTCTGGGAATACACTTTCCATAAGACTACACAATTTTCCAACCATGTATTTCACTTGTGAAGAAACATCTGTGTAGAGCCAGCTACATCGCTCTTATATTCCCACAGCCTGGGCATGTGACCTGCACAGTTGCACAAGGTCCTGCAACCAGAAGGCCCCTGCACTTGATTCAATAGCCTGCTGTCGCCATCTTGATATCCGAACAAGGTGTCCCACACTGTCATTTGGCACTGTGGCCAGCCTACCCACAACACCCTGCAGAACCCTACCAGCATAGACCACACTGAACCTTGATGGTGGGTTTAGTAATCTTTTGTTCCCCGCCCATGGCATCCTTTTCTGAGTGGGCCTCTAAGACCTCTAAGATGGGCCCCAGTTACCTCTGATCTCATCTTAGCCCTTCACATTCTTCACTCCAGCTGCATTGTCTCTTGGCTCTTTTTCTGCTACACTGAACACCATCTCCTCTGCCTAAAACACTCTTGCCCAGATACTACCATGCCTTACTCCTCCTCTTCATTTCAACAAAGAGGCCTTCTCTAACCATCCTGATTACAACACTGCCCTTTTCACCACCCGATCATATCCCTGCTTTATTTTTCTTTATAGCACTGGGGTACCATCTTTAATAATGCACAGTCATTGGTTTCATTTTCATTGTTGTTCTGGGCTGAATTGTATTCCCTAAAGTTTATATGTTGAAGCCCTAACCCCCAGTACAGGATGTGACTGTATTTGGAGATAGGGACTTCAGATAGGTGATTAAGTTAAAAAGAATCTGTTGGAGTGGGCCCTAATCAAATCTGACTAGTGTCCTTACAAGAGGAGGAAATTTGGACACAGAGAGAGACACCAGGGGCACTCACATAGAGAGGAAAAACCATTTGAGGACACAGCAAGAAGGTACCATCTGCAAGGCAAGGAGAGAGGCTTCAGGAGAAACTAAATCTGCCGCTACCTTTATCTTGGACTTCTAGCCTCCAGAACTATGAGAAAATAAATTTCTACTGTTTAAGTAACCCAGTGTGTAGCATTTTGTTATGACAGCTCAAGCAAACCAATGCAACTGATTTTGCCATCCACTAGAATGTGATTTCTCTGAGAGCAGGGCTTTTGTTTTGTCCACTGCTATAAGCTCAATGCCAAGCAGCAGACACAGTAGATATTTTTAAATTGTTGAATAAGCAATGAATGATTTCATAATTACTTAAGAGGAATTTGAAGGGAGTCTTCAAATACTTTGTGGTACCAAAATGTTTTATTCTATGCTACTTGAATTTATTATGCGACAGAAAGAGACTTGGAAACCATTTTGTTAAACAAAGGTTTTCATTGTAATGGGACTTGACCAGTTCTGTGTTTTTACCTGGGCTTATAATGCAGCTACTAATGGATTATGTCAGGACCAAGAAACCGAGGATCACAATATGCTAGAAGGAAGGTTATATTGTCACACAACGTTTGTTATTAGAAAAATTACAAAAAAACAACCTACAGCAAAAATCAATCAGGAACTAAAAGGATACCCCACAACCTGCCTCCCATGCATTTTTTTGATAGTCAAGATCAGTTACAACTAATTACATTTAACACTTCTAAAGCTACATAACCATGGCTTCATTCGACAAACAACACATTCAGATTGCTACATGTTCCTCAGATTGTGTCAATATTAACTCAGCATTTGTCCTCACATTAACAGGACAAAGCAGGAGAGTAGCAAATTACCAATCAACGCATTGATTGATAGTCCCACAGTTCTCTTGACTCCTGTGCCTGGGGTGGCTAATATTCTCTAGGAGCCAACAGATACTGAGCTTGTTCAGACATTTCTGTCTCTGATGACATTTTGACATCTTCCACCGGGTATATAAACGGAACAACCTGAGTATCACAAGGTCCTAAAAGAACACAAGAGCTAAATTTATCCCCTTGGCCACAGGATATGTCTGTTTGCTGCCTGAAGTAGCCCAGACCTAAATGAAATATTATATAGATGTTCATGACTTCTATTTATAAATGTGTGAGATCAAAAGGAAAATGAAATTATGGTATAAATTTCAGAATGACTCCTATTTTACACTTGGCTTCCTCAAAAATCTTATTTCCATGCCACTAAAAACAGGGGAAAGAATTAGATATACTAAGGGTACCTAATGCCAGCTACTCTGGGAAGCTTATTAATACGTTAAGCCGTTTAATTAGCTTTAGTTTTAGAGTAACTATTCTTACCAATAGAAGGCAATGAATCGAACGTTCAGAAAGGCCAAGAACTTGTCCAAGATCATACACTTAGGAGGTGAGAGTAACGGACATCTTCTCAGCATTTCAATTGCGGTGAAAGAAGCTCTCTCCTCCTTTTAGAAAGCCAACCCTTACCCTGTTCTCAGCCTTTCAGATTTGGTTGGGCGCAGACCTAACAACTGGTTCTGAGGAATGGACATGTAATGTAGGTCCCCTTGTCCATAAATAAGAGAATGAGAATGACACCTGGGATTTTTACAGAAATTGCTAAACAGGTTGAATGTTCCACTAGACCTACTACATGTCATCATAGGAAGAAACCCTGGCTAAGAATGAAACTACCACACAGAACAGCAAAGCAAAAATGGAAAGAGATGGTTGAGAGAAGGAGCAGGAGAGAGAGAGAGAGGTTACAAAAACATAATTTGACTCTTGTACCTAGCCATGCCAGAGAGCCCTCACAAGTGTGCATTCTAGGCTTTTCAGTTTGTCTGTCATTGAATTTTTTTCGCCTAAAGCAAATTTAAGTATTTTTTGCTTTTGTATCTCATCACATGCAACCAGGAGTCCTGTAGAATCCTAGGACAGGGATTTATACTATTTTTAACCAATCATGTATTCATTTTACAATGTTATTTTCCCACGACTGGCTCAACAGTTTAGGTTTTATTGTATTTAGTTAGTTTATTATTGAAAACGAATACCAACAAAGACAATTTAACTCCACTATCTTCAGTCTAGTAGTAATAATCATCAGAATGTCTACATGCATATACAACATAGCATAGCGTCAGATCTGTGCAATGAAGTAGTAAGTATTTGAAGAGAACAATATCCTCTGATCCTCATGGTGGCTGCTAAGGTATTGCCATAGCAAACCAAGGCTTGGAGAGTTCAGGGGACTTGACCAACCTCACTCAACTAGTTAGGGGAAGTGATAACTTGACCACTCATCATTCTCCTATTATAAATACCTTTTGGTATTACAGAGGCAGATAACCAGAATGATAGGTGCCCTTTCTTATAACTTATAAAGCCCTTCAATCAATTTAAGATAGGCAAAAAAGCTTCAGAACTAATTAAAGATCGTAAGAACGGGGGCCTCATTTCTAAGTTAAGTAGCCAATTAAAATTTTTCCAACACCCATTCAACTTTATTTTGAGGAACAGAATTTTTTTCCCAAATGGAATCTTGCTTGGTATCTTATTATATAAAATAGTTGAATATCTTAAAACATATGTATAAGTTTGTATACATATTTTCCTTATAAGATTAATGAATAAAGAAAATGAATGGATTTTGATGAACATTCATTTTGAAATCAGAGGTACATATGACAGGTGCAGCCTTATATAAGCCTTACATACAATTTAATTTATTTTTAATATTTTTGCAATTGGTTTTATGGTATAAATAAAAGCCCTCTCTCCCAGATAAATATCTGCAAAATGAGAATGGGATTGTTTGTTTGTTACAATCTATTTTCTTTGCCATCTCAAGATACTCTTCAAATGAGGAGATGGGACATTTATGTAGAAGACTGGGGAAAAAAGATGGTAACTCCCTTGCATAGTTTTTTTGCTAGAATAATATTAGCTAATATTTATTGAAAGTTTCTAATGTATTCATTAGGATGCTTTCAATCTCAAGTAAAAGAAAAATTAACAATGGTTTAAGCCAGTAGTTAGCAAACTCTTTGTGTAAAGGGCCAAATAATAGATATTTTAGGCATGTGGGCCACATAGTCTCTATCACCATATAGAATTCTGTCATTGCAGCATGAAAACAGCCATAGACAGTAGGGTAAATGTATGGGTGTGGCTGTGTTCCAATCACACTTCATTACAAAACTGTCAGAGGGCCAGACTAACTTAGGTGGGCAACTAACAATATTTGCCAGCCAATATTTCAAACACTGTGATGAATTCTCTACTTAGATAATCTCATTTTATCCCACAAGGGCCATAATTATAATAATTTCATATATTAGGAAACCAAAACTTTGAGGAAAAAATCAACTTCTCTATGGCCACTCAAGTGATTTATGTTGAAGCTGGGACTTAAACCCCAGCAGCTTGACTTCAGAATCCATGCTCCACTGCCATAAAGTTAACACTTTGGAGGAGGCTTATAATAATCAAGAATATTTTAAATAAAATTGTATTAACTATAAACATGGAATTCTTGAAATATTACCACAGATTCTAGAGGAAACTGTCTCAAAATCAGTATCCTAGAATAAATATAGAATATTGTGGTCTGCTTATTTTTAGAACCACAGAACAGTCTGCAAATAGACAGAAGAAGCCAAAAGAGGCTGAGAACCAGCAATAAGATCTAGCTACCTGTACAGAACGGGAGTAAATCCCCCCAGGAAGCAGAGCGCAGAGTAGGGTGACACGGGGAGGCAGCTGATACAGAGATGGTTGAATTGTCTGAGAAGCCCAGTGGAAAATAGCACAATCCCATGGTCATTAGGTCAGAGTGACAATCTCAAGGAATAGGAATACTAAATGCATTATCAAAGCAGGAATTAGGACAAAGGACAGGGATTAAAATAGGCTACTGAAACCGGGATACAAGGTTGGGCTTGGTTTTAGGATTCTAGTTAATAAATCAAAGATATTAGATCAGAGTAAGAGCTGTCCAAAGACCTTAATATATAGCTCCACCAAAGCTATCTGCCTGAGCCTTCTTAATTTTCCCAAACCAGGAACAGGATTGCCTCCAGAACCTAAAGCTGGACCAAACTTTCAACTGGGAATTGATCCAAGGATGGAAATGTTATAGGGACAGAGGCTTTCCCTTAAAATATGCATTTATTCCAAAATCTGTTGAGTGAATGTTTACATCTTGAATCATACTTTGACATTAAAAATTTAGCCCTAATTGTACAATATAACAACAACATTAAGAACTTCAACATTTACATAAATTCTGTCAAAGGCAGCCTATTTGAATCCTTTCATTCAATCTTTTCAAAAAGTTAATTATTCTGTATCTTCTTGACATACTCAAATAAAAGTCATGCTATATTAAATATAATAGACTATTAATTCCTTTTCGCATTCATTATCTTCATGAAATTTGAAATAGGCCCAGAGCAAACTCCAAACAGAAAGTACTACTGCTTGGTAAGCATGTGGCCATCACCAACCAAGACAATTTGCAATGGGGTTGCACACCTCTGTGGTAACATTCCTTTGATAAAACACATCCAACCATCTAAAATGTAAGATTATTTTGAGTATATATAATACAAATTAGATAAATAAAAGTACATAATGTCTTACCTGATTTGCTTGATGAACATAAAATTGATTGGTTTTTCTCAAAACTCCACTCCTCCTCCTCCAGCTTCCCATTGTTACCAAGAACCAAGGTGGATATTTCTTGGTTGGCAGTCGACATTTCTAGCCTGGCTTATGAATGACAGATCTAGCTTCTTTCTTCCTCATCTTGACCATTTCCAGTCTTCTGAACTGATGCCAAAGTAATCCTTCTGAGACAAAGATCAAATTATGTCCCTCTTTCATTTAAATATTTTCACGGCTCCTAATGTCTCAGATGATCAAGTTTAAATTCATAAGCAAGGTGTAAAAAGATCCTCTATACCCTGTCCTTGCCTCCAACACTTTGTGCTCTAGCCCCAAAACTACTCACTCTTCCCAAACACAGGGTTATTCATGTGTTTGCAATTCTGTTTCCCTCACCTTGAATGGGCTTTGACCATTGTCTCTGCAATTCAGAAAATTTCAACTCATTTTTCAAAGTCAAATTCAAATGTCTTCTTCCATGAACTTGTCTATCTTCATCTTCTCCTCATGCTACACTTTAAACATAGTTATATTAGAGCCCACTATTCTGTAATCTCAGTATTTTGTCTTGTTCTTTATATCTTTTGGCCCAGCACGGTGCTAATTAAGTTCCCTTAGATTCCTTAAAGTATCTGAGACTATAACAATTTAAAGAGAATTATATTTGACCATCTTCTGTACTGGATCTTAGACAAGGCCAAACATCTCTGACATAACATCCCAGAAGATTCATTAGATAATTATGGCCATCTTTTAAATTGCAGATTATGTAATCAGTATATTTGAAAAACAATAGTGGTTACTTCCAACATGCCCCTGGATGTTACTATGGTTTTGCAGACATCACTCTAAAATTCAGACTTTTTAAATTAAGTCTCCTTAGTTGGTCCACTCCACAGCCCTTGTATTGAAGAAGAACAAAGAATGTATCCCAGTAATACTGAAAACTATTGAACTACACCAAACTATATGTAAGGCAAATGCCCCCTTACATGTAAAATCTCATATTTTCATGGTTCTGACCTTCACCTTCTTGCTCTAAAAAGTGTTCCTAGGTATTCTTGGGTACCCAGGGAATAGCAAACACAAGCTTATAAGTAGGTACTTTCCCACTAGCCTGAACTTTGCCTGCTGGAATTATTACCGGGAACTATTATTTTGCTGCCATATCTGAAATACTGCAATACTCAAGATACAGAAGCTACCCAGTTATTCAGCGGCAAAGTAGGAGAATGTTTCTCTTTCCTTTGGGTTTCCGTCTGCTGGGGGAGGTTGCAAAGCTATGCTACTTGTTTTACCGCAATTTGGGATATTGACTTCTAATCCCACAGTTTTCTTTGGGATTCACATGTAAATCAAGGGAGGTTGGGTTTAGGGAATTGTTCTAAATGGGAAACTTTCTCTGCACTTGCCTCTCTTCTGCAATTGTGAAGGCTTTCACTTTCCTTCAAACTTACCTCCTCTCAGCATGAAACTTTCCAAGAGGCACTGAGGTCCTCATGTGATTGTTTTCTACGAGCTTCACCCCACGCATTGGCCAGGACTGCCCAGGCAAGTGTGATTCTCACTTAGACTGAAGCTGCCATTACTAGCTAAACATATAAAATTCTGTTCCTGGCACATATTAGATGTTAATAACAATGTGTCATATAAATACATAAGAATGAAGTCAGATTGATGCATAGTTCACCAAGTCAATCAACAGGTTCCAGCTCTTGATTTCTTCCCTACAGCATTGATCCTGGGTATTTCAGTGTTTTCTTGATGACCTCCAAACTCATCCCCTCCATCATAACCAGAAAGTGTTTTCTCTCCACAGGCATCCAGTGCCTCTATGAGTATTATACTTCTGCTATTCCTGTGAATGGCCAGTTCAGGGTGGACCATGGCTCTCAGTTCACGAGATTCAGATGAGGCCAACCCAACTCTGCCCCAGATGCACACAGGATTCAAGCTTTGCCAATCAGAGTCATAAGCACTCAGAGATAATTCATAGTCATTTTTTCAGAGTCCAGCCCAATGAGTCTCAGTGCTCTGAACTATGGTCGAAACTATTAGGAAAAAGACCTTTTGTTTCAATTGAGCTGCTAAGCTGTAAGGATATAAACCTAGACTTACTGCTGGCTTCTTTTTCTAAGACTTGAGAAAAGCTTGCCTGAGAAATAAAAATTGGAAAGCAAAGCTGAGAGGTGGAGCGACACAGATTCCCAACATCATCATGTGAGGCCTTATCCCTTCAAATTTTTCAGTTGTATAAGTCAATAAACTCCCGTTTTTGTTGAAACCAATTTGAGTTCCTGAGTTCAGTTTTTATCACTTGCAACAAAAATACACCATCAATATGACAAAAAAAATCATTGCTCATGTTTTCTGAATTCTCTGAAAGATATTCTAATTAATGCCTTCCCCCTAGAATCAAGATTCTGGGTTCTGCCCAACACTGTTAGTCATATTCATTATTCAGACAACAAGTCAAAAAATTCCATGTCAGTATATATCTTTTTAAAAGCCTAATAAGTTTAAAATCAATGTGATCATGACTACTTCTGGTGGCTCCATGGTGGCAGGTTATAGTTTCCAAAATTGGCCACAGCAATATTTCTGGTTCCTCAAGTGCTTCTAGCATTTTGCCAGTCCCTATTCAGAGATTGATTCTATTTTCCCAACCCTGGACACTGGGCTGGACTTTGTGAATGCATACATGAGTGGATAACAGCAGATGTAATAATGCATAACTTCTAGAGCTAGGTCATAAACAGCAATATATGTTTCCCTTCATTCTCTCTCTCGCTCTGGCTCTCCTTTTATCTTTATCCTTGGAATCCAGCTACCATTTTCTGAGGAAAACCAAGCCACTTAAAAAGGCTCTATATGGGTGTTCTGACCAACAATCCCTAGTAAGTCCCCTGGCATCAACCATCTGAGTGAATAAGTTTCCAAATTATTTCCAGTCCCTATTCTCAATTCTTTCACCTGAGGTTCCAGACATGACAGAGCAGAAACAAGCCATCCCATGATACCCGGTCTTAATTCCTGACTCATGAGAGAAAATGAATGATCACTGTTGTTTTAAGCCACTACATTTTGGGATAATTTTTGTAAACAGCAATAGATAATGAATATGCCCATCTCTATTAATAACTGTTTTAATTCACATGATTTTTCTGAGACCTACGTTCTATAGCTGTACTGGCTACCCCATATTTTAAGGCATTTAACACAGCCCTCAATCTCCCAACTTTTACCAGACAGCTTCTTTTATTCTTTTTCTCCATAGATCTCATGCTATGAAAATTTATCTACTTAATAAGCTCCAATATACACACATCAACTTGCTTTTATTTTTCTCATTAATCAGATATTCTACAACTTTCATCAGGATAAAATAATCAGAATTGCCACACTGCAATTCCAGTCAATACAATTCTAGTCAAATACAAAATCAAAGAAAATTGGGAATTTTAGATTATGCAGCCTTATCAGAAATATTTCTAATATTAAAGATATGTATATATACCCTCAAATGGAAAACCATTGTCATAGATGAAAAAAAACATAAATAATCCTAAACTGAATGCTAAAAGTAAAGCTGGTGTTGTCACTAATAATACTTGTTACTTTAAGAACTAATTTAATGGAAACAATTAAGTTTTTAACCACTTTATATTTTTTTGGAGCATATCAACAGTAATCTTTGAAAAGTTGTCTAATGTGAACCAGCAATAAGAAAGTATTGCCAAACTGACATTGCTTGGCACACTGTACTTCTATTTTGCCTACACACCCATAATTTATCCCATCTTTTTGACAAAACAGCTAGTCAGCTCAGACAAACAACTAATAACTGAGTTTTAAAAAATCTAATGGTTTTGTTTGCCTGGATTGAGCAGGTGTTTAAATAACTAATCCAGTCAAAATTGTCAATAGAGCATGAGTTTGAATTTCATTCTCCACTTGCCCTTTCCACGATCTCTTTTTTCTGGGGGGAGAGGGGAGTGTTTTTACATTCAATCCAACTCAATAAATATTTATGTAACACTGGAAAAGGTGCTGGGGATACAGAAAAATATAACCCAGCCGAAGTCTTTGCCTCAGGGAGTGCACAGCTTAGAGGGTGACACAGATGAGGAAAGGCTATCCCAAAGGATAGAGGAGAGCCACGTTGGCAGACTGCACAGATGGTCATAATAATTCCTCCCATCCTGTACCACTGCCCTCTGCAAAGTGCCTATGCCAATCCTGCTGTTAGGAAGTGACATCAATTTCTCAATTACTTGAATCTGGGTTTGCTTATATGACTTCCTTTAGCCAGTAGAATATTTGCAAACATAATACAGGAAGAGAACTGAAAAATGCTTATGCCTTCTCCTAGATGTGATTACAACTCTGAAACCTCTATATGAATGAATCCAAGTTGGTCTATGGAGGAGCAACTTAGAGAAGAATCAAGGATTTAATAACCTACCAGACACCAGGCACGTGAGTTAAGGTTATCTTAGACCATCCAGCCCCATTCAAGCTGTCAGATGACTTGGGTTGCTTGAGTGACTCCAGACAAGACAAATGATTCCAATACCACCTAACTTAGCCTGGCCCAAATTACTGATCCACACGATTATAAGCACACAAACAGTTGCTGTTTTAAACCACAAAGGTTTAGTGTGGTTTGTTCTGCAATAATAAATAATACAGCAACCAAATATGCACCAGGGTGAGGGGATAGAAAGGGCTAAAAAAAAAAAAAATCCTTAAAACCTGTGTACTAAAGAAAGAGAAAATAAATGACAGGAAGAGGCCGCAGAAAAACTTAAATTCTGAGAGAGAAGAGAGGCAGCTTTCTTTACAATATAGCAGATTTTGATTATGGCCATGATTCCAGGTGGACAAATCAGGAGGGTGCAGAAGCCAGCCTCTAAAATGGCCCCTTATGACCCTTGCCCCTTTTGATCCTATGCAACCCCAACAGAATATGGTAAAAAATAACAGGGTGTAACTTCTGAGGTCAGGTCAAGTACTGCAGCTTCTAGCCTGGTTTCTTGGGTCACTCACTCTGACAGAAGCCAGTCCATGTCAAGAGGATACCCAAGCAGCCTCATGGAGGGGCCCATGTAGAGAAGAACAAAGGCCTCACACCCACAACCAGCACCAACTGGCCAGTCATGTAGGGCGCTACCTAGGAAGTGAATCCTCCAGCCTCAGCCACACTTTAAATGATTGTAAACCCAGCCAACATCTGACTGCAACCTCTTGAAAGTCCCTGAGCAAGAACCTACCAAGCAAGCCACATGCAAATTTTTAACCCACAGAAACTATGAGAGATAGTTAATAAGTATTATTGTTAATAAGCCACTACTTTGTGGGGTGATTCGTTATATTGCCATAGTAACTAAGACAAGGGATCTGGCCATTACAATGACAATTCTTGAGAATAGGGGGTATATACAACAATGACCCAGCTGTTCACCATACCCCTGCTTCAATTCTCAAAAAATAAATAAATAAATAAATAAAAATAAAAAATAGGATCACAGATCACTCTCTAGGAAATCCTCTCCAAAAGCGGGCATTCCTATTAATTCAACAGATAGAAATTACTTAAATGAATTATTTTTTAAATGATTTTAATCACCAAGTCTAACACACAGCGTCTTTTTTCATTTATGAATAATTCAGCAAGTGTCAAGTAAGTAGTTGGGGAAGTAGAGAAGTTCTAGGACTCACATCTTCAACAATGTTGTTGTGTCATTATAAGTCATTTCTGTTCTTTCCTATTCCTTAAAAGCTTTACATTTTAGAAGTAGTGTGTTGGTAGAGTCTCTAAGGAAAATAAAATTCTTATGACAATGATAATCATGATGTGATGTGATTATCTTTCCCTAGAGTTTTTGAAAATCAAATAGGTTAATGTCAGAGAAAAGGGAAGTGCTTTTTCAAGGCAGGGAATGTGGTGGGGGACCTTTTGAGGTCTGCCTAAGTCCAAATACTTCCCATAAAGTTTCCTGGCATATGATTCCTAACTCTCAAATTTATCATCCTTGGCAAGGCAGTAAAGCACAAAGCATGGGCCATGGATAACCAGAGAGTTATATCCTACTCTGACTTTGCCACTCATGCAGTACTCATGAGTTATCAGTTTGTATATGTTACAGAAGCGATAGAGAACACCAGTTACCTCACTAGGGAATGCAGATCTGTTGAGAGACCTTCCACCATGTCTGGTGTGGTCTGTAGAGTCAGAAAACCCTGAGTGTGCATGTCCCCTCTGCCTCTTGCTAGCATTGTGACTGTGGGCAGATGCAACATCTCTGAATTCCAATGTTCCTACTAATATAGTAGGGATGATAATAATACTAAGAAAAGTAATGTAAACTTGTGTCTCGGGGTTCCAATCTGCCTGCCATTTACCAGGTGTATAATCTCAAGCAAGTTATTTAATCTCTCCAAACCTGTTTTCTCACTTATAAAATGGCACTAAGAATTGTACTGACTTTGTAGGGTTGTTTTGAAGATTTGATGAGAAAATACACACAAAGCTATAAATTCAGTGACTGGTAATTTGTAAACACTAAATATTAGTTGCTATTGCTTTTGCTAGAATTGGGAAAATCAAATTAAGAGAGGATCCAAAGTATCTCATAAAGTTTCTAGTCCATAGTAGCCACTCAATAACTGGTAATATTAAATTCATATTGGTAAATGTCAATTTGATAATAGTTAAAAAGTAACTATTATCACCATTCTTTTCATGGATGATATATTGTAGAAGCTTAGTAACTTAAGGACACAAATTTAGCCTTCTAGAAATAACCTTTACATTTAAAATACCTATTAAACTTTCTATTTTATACTGTATCCCAGCTAGAGGATTCATTTTAACACACACACACACACACACACACACACAAATAAATGTCACTATGTCTTAGCAATTGAGAGACACACTTCATCCTGAAAGTCATACATGTTAGATAATACTTAGCCGAGAAAGAATTCTAAACCCATTGGTGTTGTTTCAATGCCCTTAATAGAAAAAATTCAGTTTGTTCACTCTTTAAATTATTACAAAATTTTAGAATTCTGTGTATAAATCTAATACATTTTACTGGTACATTATACTATCATCTGCAAAAGAGCTAACGGTGCCTACCTATTGCCATCTTATTTACAAGGAGTAACTACTACTCTAATGTTCTTTCTAAAATACACAGTCCTATAAAACAGCTAATAAACATTTTGTGAAATTACTTTTGAAAACAGCAGTATAAAAAGATTCACTACATCTTTGTGTTTATGTTACTTACGGCACCTCCACAAATGCTCATACACCTGGACCCACACATCACCACACCAAAGCAAAGGAAAGGAGTGCCTCGTCTGAATGCTTCCTGTGGGGTTACCAGAGCCTTTGGGGGAGGGGGGGGTGACTGTATTTTAGACAATAGCATCTCCTTAACCTCAACTTTCTTTTTTGTTGTTGTTTTGCTTTTTTTTATTATATTATGTTAATCAGCATACATCATTAGTTTTTGATGTAGTGTTCCATGATTCATGGTTTGTGCATAACACCCAGTGCTCCAGGCAGTACATGCCCTCTTTAATACCCATCACCGGGCTAACCCATTCCCCCCAGCCAACTTCAACTTTCAACAATAACCTCTGAAAAAAAGAAAAAGAATCTAAATCATCTCCGTAATTTTCTGGTGAGAACTGAGAAGGCTCATTCACACACAAGCTATTCACCTTGCTGCTCTTTGCTGAGTATAAAATTGATCCATCTGGGCGCCTGGGTGGCTCAGTTGGTTAAGCGACTACCTTCGGCTCAGGTCATGATCCTGGAGTCCTGGGATCGAGTCCCACATCGGGCTCCCTGCTCAGCGGGGAGTCTGCTTCTCCCTCTGACCCTCTTCCCTCTTGTGCTCTCTCTCATTCTCTCTCTCTCTCAAATAAAAAAATATAATCTTTAAAAAAAAATTGATCCATCTGTCCAACTTGTCTTATCATTTCTCATAAATCGCTTACATTCAAATTAGCCAATAGACACTATACCTAAAATCATTAAGCCCTGAAAGCAAAATCTGTAATTAAGGTGTGCCATCCCCACCCCCACGTGAAAGCACTCCCTCCATGGCATTTGGTGAAATTGTTGCTTTTGAGTTTGCTTTGTGAAGAAGGATTTGTTGACTCCTGACCCTCGAGGGTTGTTCTTTGACCCATCGCTTTTCTCCACCATCTGGGCTGTTTACTTGAAGCAAACGCCTTGGGTCAGAGGGCAGAGCAGACATGTGGAGGGACAGCTTTGTCATAAAAGCAATAAAGAATGAGTAGGCGCTTCAGAATATAGCACTGTGCATTTTGTTCAGCTGCTGAGCAGAATGAGGTAAGGTTGGTCATATGGCTAAAAACAAAATAAATAAAAAGTCAGTTACCACACAGCCCAACAGGCCGGTAAAATGCAAGATGCCTAAGTTCAAAATCTAAGTGTTGTTTCCTTTTCCATTTCTGGGAGAGTTACTTTTTATGCTTTACTGGGCACATTACTAAACAATATGTTACACCAGACACAAGGGGGAAAGTGGTTTATAGGCTAAATTAACCAGATTGATTATTCGGGAAGAGTGTTGATAGTCCAATAATCCCCAAGCAACAAAATTAGAGATAGATAGGATAGAGTAAGGAACTAAAGATCAGGTAATCAATTTTTTCATATCCAGGGCCCATAGTATAATGAGATAATAATGATGATTTTATTCTTGATAAATTGAAGCCTTTTGAAAAGAACAACTCAGAAGTGAACACTGACATCAATTGTGTGTACCTACTTTGGACCCCCCAAGACAAGGAGCACTGTGCAATGATCCTTTGCCCCTTATTTTGGCATTTGTTCTAGACATTAAGGCCTATCAAATGAGGTTTTGAAATCTTTAGCACAGAAGCTCCTTACCAAAAACCTTAGTTTCATTTATAAATAAGTACCTCTGGCTCCCTTTATACAGCTTCTCTGGATTCTGAAAATCTCTCCAAAGTCTATTTCTTCTCTCTAGTTCACAAAGATTATAAATGATCTTTGACTGATTCAGATTGTTTTCCTGTTACCACAGGACACATTTTTCTCCACAATTCTAGAATGTACCAAGAGAAAAGAGGAGATGGAAAACCCGACTCTGCTGGATTCTGGGTGCTGTTCTCACTTGCGTACCTCTGAAGAGTTCAGAAGAAAAACAATGCCCTGAAATAGGAAATCAAGAATGATTTGTGCTTATATGCATTCTTAATGTAAAGGGGGGAAATTGCTATGAGTCTTGAGATGAAAATGATTAAAGGGAAGAGTTAGTCAGCAAAAGAAAATGAAAAAGGAATTTTCCCCTCAGAAAAAAAAAATAATAAAACAAAGGCAAAAAGATTAAAGGAAACCTCCCTCTTCCAGTCTGATTGTCAGGGGATAGTTCTTCACATTGCAAATACGCTTTGATCCTGGAAACTCTGCATTTTTAGTCTTTACCAAGTTGGTAAAAGGGATGTCCCTTGTGGAAGATTTTCTCATATGGAGCTTTCCAAAAAAAATTATATATATCATGACTTCCATCCCTTGCAACATTTCTCTTGAAAAATTCATGGCACAGAGCATAGCCATTCTCTTTCCAATTCCAGACTTTCTACAACAGCAGCTATTTGCCCAAGTTTGTCCTTGCCAGTTTCAGAATTGATCACACTATAGAAAATTTATAGATGGACATGGAGACCATACTAATGTGTCCAGTTATGAGCAGAAAGGGGATTCCTAGGGCTGCTTAGAGGGAAAAGCTAGTGAAGGTTCCCCCATTCATATTTAATAAACTAGTTCATGCAAGAAAGAGCACTAAGAGCAGGGGCTTTGGAAACAGACAAACTAGGGCATGAATAATAGCACCTGCACTTAGTAGAGGGGTGACCCTGGGAAAAGTATTCACTTTGAGCCCCAGTTTCCTTTTTGTAAAAGCAGAGATAGTAATTTCCACTTCTCAGGATTGTTGTTGAGGATGAATTGAGATAATGTGGGTCAAAATACCTAGCACAGTGCACTCAGCAAATGTTGCCTTCATTTTATATTAGCTTTATGACAGAATTTGTGCCTGTTTCAAATGATGGCTAAACTCAAGTTTGTCCCTTGAGAAATGGCCTTTTCCTTAAGAAAGACAACCACAGGCACAAGGCAATTAATTTTGCAAACTGTCCTTTGATCTGATGTCCTCATGGGAGTGTTTGGGGGTCTTTTACCCCAAATCCCTCACTTTTTAAGCAACTTCTCTATGGCTCTGAAAGCAGATGCATTACCAAAATTTCCCTTAAAGCACATGTGATCCTTTCTATGCATTACTCTTCCTCAGGCAGTAACCACATTAGTTCCAAGGCCGAGGATGAAAAGTGGACACACATAGAGGGGACTAATGGGGTCTGAGAAAGCTGATAGGAAGCAGGAAGAGATGACCCCTAGCATCTTACTGGAGGAAGCAGAATTTGTGGTGGAAAAATAAAACAGAGTGGTGGAATTCTGAAGGCTGAGAATCTGATCACAAGCTATATTAAGAAACCAGTATTTTAAAATCTGAGCTTTAATTAGACAAGGGAAAATGATAGGTTGATAGAAAATCATTCCCCTTTAAAAACCAGAGCACCTTCCTCACGATTTGCAAACCATTATTCCTGCAACCTGTGTCAGGGCTCTTACCAGGAGTTCAGGGCTTCCTTCTGTGATCGGTTAGCGATCTCCCTGACACTGGCCCACACTCTCAGGAGTCTTGAGTACCTGATTCCATGCTCATTACCCAAGGTCTTGCTACAGTCATCAGAGCTGTGTCTAGCAGGAACGTGGACTTTAGGCTTGGTTTGATATACCAGCCTTTCTCCTTTCTAGCTGTGTGACTCTGGACAAGTCGCTTAACCTTTCCAAGCCTCATAAAATTGTGAAAATAATGCCTATATTATGAAACTGCGAAAATAATGCCTATATTATAGGGTTTTGTGAAAATGAGATTAAGCAACACAAGCAAAGTTCAGGCTTGGGTCCAGGAGGGCTGGGTCAGGGAATGATTGGAATGACCAGCACTTTATGTATCCAAGGTCACCTCTACCCGCTAACCTAGTCCACTGACCTCACCCAAACTGTGCATCTTGATTTGTCTTCCTCTTTTCCCCGAAGGAAAAGTTTTCTCAGTGCTTCTGTACATACAAACTCATTTAAACCTAACAAAAACCCTATGAGGAAGAAAAAAGTGTGCCTTATGTTATAACTGAAGAAACTGAGGGCGCCTGTGTGGTTCAGTCAGTTAAGTGTCTGCCTTCGGCTCAGGTCATGATCCCAGGGTCCTGGGATCTAGTCCCGCATCAGGCTTGCTGTTCAGCGGGGAGTCTGCTTCTTCCACTCCCTCTGCCCCCCACCCCTGCTCATACTCTCTCACTCTCGCTCTCTCTCAAATAAATAAACTAAATCTTAAAAAAAAAAAAAACTGAAGAAACTGAGAGGAGTGGTAAAATAACTTGCCCATGGTTTCACATAAACAAAAACACTGAAGATTGGAAAAGTATCTGGGTCTCTCTTCTAAGACTTATGTAAGATTGATTTAAAAGAAAAAAAAATCTTCTTTATACAACTTATTGTGTAACAAACTGAGGGATGTACGTCAGAGTCAGACAGATGGATTACTGACAAAGAGCAAAACAGGAGGAGGTAACTCAAATACAAGAAATAAGCTAACTTATGCATCCCTCTTGCATTTACCCTCCCTGCTAATAAAAAACTGTTGGGCATACCCACAAAGGCAGAGCTGCACTGCCAAGGAGTCACTGAGAATGCCTGTTCTCTCCACACATTTAGAACACATGAAGAGAAAACAGGAAAGAGCTAAGGCAATGACGACAAGCCGAAACTCCCCTGCAAATGGGATGTCAATCTTCTTAATATGATGATAGGAGACAGAAAGGGACAGAAAGGGACCACAGTGAAAACCCCTCCACATGAAAGGACACATGAGAAGTGGGGAATAAATGTACTCCCCACACAACATACCTGATTTCAAAATCTGGGCTCCTACTGCTAAAGAGAAGCAGAATAGCTCAGTACACATTATAGAATGAAATTCCCTTATCTTTAAATTTGTTTATAGATGGAAATTAAGACCCAGAGAAGGAGAGAGGGTTTATCATTCAGGATCACATAGCTAATTAATAGTTTAGCTATGATTCAAATCTAATCTAACTCTCAAGTCCAGTGCTCTTTCCACTGTTCCAGGATGTTTCTTTTCTTTTTATTTTTAATTGAAGTATAGTTAATGTATAATATCCATGTTAGTTTCAGATGTACAGCAGAGCAATTCGACAGTATATACATTGCAAAATGCTCACCATGATAAGTGGACTCACCATCTGTCACCATACAAAATGACTACGGTATGACTGAATATATGCTCTATGCTGTACTTTTCATCCCCACGGCTTATTTATTTTATAACTGAAAGTGTGCACCTCTTAATCCCCCTTCACCCATTTTACCTATCCCTCCCATCCCCCTTATTATTAATTTAATGCTACCTCTGTCACCCTATCATGAGCACTTGGGCATATTCCCTAATATCGAATGCTCTGATTTCCTCATTTGCAAATAAAAGTGCCACATATATAGGGTCGTTGTGATGTTTAAATGGATTGATATATATACATATCCTTAATATTAATATTCTATATATATAGCATTAATACAGTACTTGGTATATAACAATTCTCAATAAATGTTAGTGATTATTAATATTAATACTGCCTCACTGAGAAAAAATATTCAGAGTGTTAGTGAGAATAGAATCTATAATTACAAACCCACTCTTTGTATGGACCCATTATTCAAGTATAAATTTTATGAGAAGGAAAAAATATTAATACATTCATCTTATTAGCAGTGCTTTCTCAATGTGGTGATATAAGATACGCATTAGTCTTAAAAATTATGTCAATGACTTTTGAAGTTGTAAACGACTTTTTAAATTTCTTCTTTATGCTATTATGTTTCCAAATTGTCTACATGAATAAATATTATTTTTTAAAGGAAATAAAATGAAATATGAGTTAGTCAGTGGTCAAGAAATATCTATTGATCATCTACTTTATATCTGGCACTGGGTTAAATGACATTTAATTCGATAGGACTCTCTTCCTGGAACCAGTATCAATGGTTACGGGAAATGCATTTTTACAATAACATAAAAACAACAGACTGCTGATATTTTATTCATAATTATGAAGACTGCCTCTTTCCTCTCATTTTTGAGGTTTTCTTACTCATGAATATAGGCACACCCAACATTTTCTGTTTTTTATGAATGGATATTTATCTCAAAATGGGGATTTTCACAAATAATCAAATGCATTATTTATTAAGTCTCTACAAGATTTGAGGGGTTTTGAACACAGTTTATTGACATTACCTCTAATGTTCACAACTGACCTGTACAACAGAATAATGTAGGCATTATTATTACCAGTTTGTAGAGGAGGAAACTGAGGCCCAGAGAGGTTGTGACTTTCTCAGGCTTCTTCGGATATCAAGCACTCCAGGTGTATTTTAAAGTGTATCTCCATCTACACAAACAAATATTAAGACACCCGTCTATTTCATAAAGCAAGGTATACCTATAAAACCATACATGCTGTTTGGTAGACCACAAGGTTTTTTAACAGCATCCCATATTTCTGTTTTGAGTCTCTTGCCACTTGGGTAAACATTGTACTTTTCATTGGATATACTGTAAGTCATTAAAGTCAGTAAATAGCAGAAATGAATAAAACAGCAACTTAGATATTTTTAACACCTCTGAGTTAAAACCACTTTGCAGTGGGGAAGAAGAACAGATGCCCGATTCTAAATGTGAGAGCCACCAACTGGGAATTTGCTAGTTGTAACTGCTGCCATCTGTTTTCCACTGTTCTTTTTACCTGCCTCTCTTAGATTTAGTATTTGAATTCCGGGCCATGGATTCTTAGCGTAAGCAGGGTAGGAGTAGGAGGGACTCCAATTTGAAATTTTCCCAGGTGCTCTCTCCTGCATTAAATCAAAGGTAACTTCTCAGGGAAAAAAAATATCATGAGGGTGATTATTTAACAACTGCATTTTTATTCTTCTATGCATACTTTGTACTCCTATTTCCATGTGCATTTTTTTCTATTTAATCAACTTCCTGCTTTTCCTAAGGGCATTGCGGAAATGCTTCTCTGATGCCAATTAGGGCACTGCTGTGTGAATTAGTTTCTTCCCTGACTGAATAAATAATTTTAGTCAAGCCATACATACATTCGGAACTCACTTAATCAGCACTTAACTAGCAGTCAGCGCTAGCAGAGTGGGCTTTTCTCCCTAAAGTCAACATGTTGAGGGAGATACTATTTGTGCCAAAGGGAAGCAGATGAAATAGACAGGTTAATAGGACTATAAAGGATAATAAGAGATTGTTCCAGTTCATCCCTCTGCCTTCAAGCTGAATTGCTTCTAAACCATACTAGAAAGAGAAAATTTGCTCTTTTCTTCTAGGAACATCTCTAGGGGAGGTTTCTCAACATTTGATTATAATTCTGAATGACATATGTGCATGTGCATATAACTTCTGGCTAAAGGCCAACAAAGAACAGGAATAATCATCCAACCCGTAAATGAGCTTTCTCTTTAACTCCATACCATAAATGTGTACTTCCCGTTTCTACAAAAGAGAAATAGGTTCAGAGAGGTTATGAATATTGGTCGGAGTAACACAGCTACTTAGTGACATAAGATTTAGTGCCAACTCTGCCTAATTCTTTCACCCACAATAAGAGAGAAATGCATCAGAAGGCAGGGCCATAACATCAATTAGGATCTTCTTCTCCTACTTTCTTTTTATACCCTCAGTTTATTTGGAATCATGGAGGAAACAGAGAAGGTGGAAGGATCTCTCAAGCTATATGCTCAATGGAAATAACATATCAAAGGTCAGGCCTAACCAAGCCTCTCCAAACCAAAACAGGATACTAGTCCCCATACTCCAGTGTTATAGACAAAGAACCTATTTAGGACAAGCCACTCGTTTTAAATAGCAAACAGTCAAAAACGCAACTTTGGTTTATTTGGAACACATTCTTCAACAATTGTGCAATATGTGCATCAAAATACCTGTAGAAAAATAAGGGATATCAACAGTGATAAAAGGTCAGAGATCATTACCTGCTTGAGATAGTTTGAGGTTTACTGGGATGGGCCACCTGGTTCCCAAAACAGACCAGTAAAGTTCATGTCTTAATACTGCGGATCTTGATTTAAGGTACAAGTATCACTGGGAGACGTGGATAGGTGGCTCAGAGTAATTGTTTTCAATAAATACTCATTGTTTTATGTGTTTGTGCTAATGTGATCTATTAGGCACCACAGCATCTGTGCTAGCATTCAGGACTGGATTGTCAAATCGGGCCCATACACATCAGAGATCTCACTCAGAATCAAGCTTTACTAATGATTTCAGGATACAGATAGTCCAGGGGAGACAAAGTAGTGAAAGATCTGGGACTTTAAGGATGGTTCCTCAGGCCCTTCCTCCTTCCTTGACAGGGACCTCTGCTGAGAAACAATGGTTGAGCTCTCTAAATGAAGCTTGAGGCTCGCTGATTTTCCCTACACACCAGGGAGCATTTAAGTTTGGAAGCATCTCTGTTTTATACCCTAGATGAGAGGTTGGCAAACTACAACCCGCAAGTCAGCCATCTGTTTTATAAATAGAGTTTCACTAAGACCCTGCCAGGCCTACTTGTTACATGTTGTCTATGGCTACTTTTCCACTACAAAACAGAACTAAGCAGTTATAACAAAGACCATGTAGCCCCCATGACTAAAATATTTACTATCTGTCCCTTTAAGAAAAAGTTCATCAACCCCTGCCCCAGATTATTGTATAGCACATGTGACATTCTCCAGGGAGCTAAGCCTCATATTTCCTGGGTTCTATATATTATAAGTAATCCTTGGACAGAGACATTCTACTGCAGGCATTCTGCAAATAATGTCTCTTCCTCCCAGAAAGTATTCTCCTACTTACCTGGAGGTCCAGTTATCGAGGAGACTAGCCCAAGATAACTGCCTTCTTCTCTTTCCCCAGAGGGCACATCTTACCCCACTCTCACCCCCTGGTAAAGGGAGTAAATGGATCTCAAGCCAGATGCTACAACTCCTTTCCCCCCATCCCTCAGTCCTGAAATGTCAATAAAACCAGGTATGCCCTCAAGGAAAGGAAGAATAGAAACAGACAAATTACAAATGATAACAACATGAAGTAAATAACACATAAGTACTAAATATATGAAAACAAAGAAGGAATTTATCATTCTAAGTTGGGAGAGGGAAATAATAGAGAAAGAGCAAGTAGGGATTTGGAAAGTAAAAGTAACCTTAAAGAATAAGTAAAATTTGACAAGTAAGCTAAGAAAAGAACAGCAGAGGGAAGAGCATGGGTATAAAAAAATTTTTTTTCAAGGAGTGCATTTGATGGGTAAGGAGGAGAGAGTGAATCTGAAAAGCCATTTGTAGAACACAAAGTCCCTGGGCTCTGAAGTTTGGGGAGAGGGACCAAAAAGGCAAAGATAAAGAGGCAGCTTAGAGCTCATAAGTTCTAAGTGGAGAAGAAAATTTCCTGACTGCAAACTTAGTTTGAGGAGTTTTTGCCTAAAAAAAAAAAAAGTTTCTTGCCTTACATTTACTTACTATTGGTCACTGCATGACTCCAGTGAAAACTGATATAATACTTAAAGGTTAAGCACCACAAACAAATTTGCCTCATGATGGGAGAAATGTCAGGAAAAGGAATTAATTAAAAGAGAAAATGATGTCCCTCAGTAACCAAAGTTCCCATCTGCAGTTAAATCAAGATCTTACCATTCTAAAATGTCAAATTTATCTCTTCTGACTCACTCCATGTTTTTAAAGAAAGAGTTATTACCTCAACATAAATTAATAACAAAATTTCTGTGAGAAATCATCTTTAGTTTTTAAGTAAAGGATTTCTATCACCAGCTGAATATCACAGGAAATAGTTGGATTCCTTTATTTACACATATATTTATGCACATATAAAGCAAAAAATTAAACTACCAAAGCTTGTGTCTGTGAACAGAAACCAAACAACATTCATTTATTTTTTTATTCTATTTAGTTCTATAGCATCTTTCAAGAACAAAGATTTTTTTTTTTTAAGTCCAAATTTGAAAAAAAATTTTTTAAGTCCAAATTCAGTTAGCATTTCCGGTGTAAAAATGACCTGCTGTGTGTCACTGAGTTCTAAAAGAATTTTTTTTCTTAATCCAAAATCATTTTTTACTCTAAGGTAGGAAAAAGTACAGTCGAGTAGTTCAATCAACAAAGAGAATGTATGCCAAGGACACAGACTCTATTGTCAGAAATAACTCACCAGAGGGCGATACAATGAAGTTTTGAGACCTGTTAAGGGATTCCCTTTCTAACAAACATCATGTCCCTCTCATGAAGGCCGCATGGACCCAAGTATCTGGTCTCCTCTCTATCCATCATGACTGCTAGACGCCTCAGGGAGTCTCTCCTTATTCTCTACTTCCAAGAGGATCTCTGTTAGCTTTTATTTTTTTATTTTTTAAAAAGATTTTATTTATTTATTTGACAGAGAGAGACAAAGCAAGAGAGGGAGCACAAGCAGGGGGAGTGGGAGAGGGAGAAGCAGGCTTCCCGCTGAGCAGGGAGCCCGATGTGGGGCTCGATCCCAGGACCCTGGGATCATGACATGAGCCGAAGGCAGACGCTCAACAACTGAGCCACCCAGGCACCCCTCTGTTAGCTTTTATCACAGAGTTTGTTAATCCAGTCTCCTGGATCCTTATTTCAATGAGAACAGGTTGTCAAAGGCCAAAAACAAACCAACGATCTCCCTTAAGATTTTAGGACAACCATTTCAATACACATCGAACAGATACCACATGTAAGGGGGAAACCTTTTGTTGATAAGAGCAAATTATAGGACATGTTACTTTCTTTATATTGCATGTTCTTTGAAACTCTGTGACCTAAATGACCTCTGCCCTGTCCACTAAAATGCCAGCTGGGATGCAAAGGTCCAAGATGACCACATCACAAGTAGTCGAATTTCTGTGATATTTTATACTATGGCCAGGAAACCATAGAGAAACCCCGGATAAATTCTTCCTAAACTTACAGAAAAATGGATTTCCAGACCTTCATACCGAAATAACTATAGGAGAAGGGATAGCATAGAGTTTCTGCAAATGGTTTTTCTCCATCCAAAGGGGAACTAAAGCAAACTTTATTTGTAATGAAAGATAGTTTAGCCATAAGAACGAAGTCAGTAAATATAGGGTCTCCAGATAGATCATTTAGGGCCCAAGAAATGCTATCTTTGGCATAAATATTACAGGTCTGTCATTTTTCTCCTTGGCAGCAAGATTTTCTGTAGGTGGCAGGAAGTTGTTCTTGCTCACTGATTTGGAAGGTCTCTGTGTTAATCTTTTCAAGGCAAAAGATCCTTATATAACCCCAAAAGTCTTTAATAAATTGATAGAGATATTTTTATAAAACACAGAAAATCAATATTTACTAGAATAATTTGA
This sequence comes from Eumetopias jubatus, assembly GCF_037043125.1. Classification (NCBI taxonomy): domain Eukaryota; kingdom Metazoa; phylum Chordata; class Mammalia; order Carnivora; family Otariidae; genus Eumetopias; species Eumetopias jubatus. The sequence continues at coordinate 49,263,722 of NW_028274821.1, read as the reverse complement.
CTCTGGAAAAAGATTACATCAATGTAACATGACATCTATTTTTTTCATGAGGCATTCTCCCTGACTTGCCCTTCTGTTACTGTTGTTATTACTGTTTGCTGGGTCGGGGGAGGGTTGTTTGTTTTCCCTTGCATCGTTCTTTTATCCAGAAATAGTCATGATAAATATGACAGTACCACTTCTGCCACATTCCCTTTATGAACAAAGCTCTAAAAGGGGAGTTCCAAGACCTTAAGGTAAGTGGGTAAGAAGACATTGAAGGAGCCCTAGTTTCATACCTCTGATAATACCTTCTAGCACTAAATTTACTCACCACTCTAGTAATGGCTTCATTTTCAAGACCAAGTATTAGGACTCTTTTTTTTTAACTTCTTTTTCTATATTTAAGTAATTATTTATTCACTCACCAAATATTGGGTTCCTCCTCTATGCCAGGCAACATGTTAAACAATGGGACCTCACAGTGATAAAAGACAAAGATTCTGCCACTAGAAGTTTATGGATGACTAGCCCCTGAGATGACCAACTTCCCTCCTATGACTCCTACTCCTTTGAGATTAGAATTGTGACATTTTAACAGACCCATCTACTTGATCTTTAAATTGCACTGGGAGGGGCACGTGGCTGGCTCAGTCAGTTGATTGTCTAACTTTTGATTTCAGCTCAGATCATGAACTCAGGATCCTGAGATCAAGCCCTGTGCCGAACTCTATGCTGTGTGGAATCTGCTTGAGATTCTGTCTCCCTCTGCCCCTCCCACGCTTGTGCTTTCTCGCTCTCCCTCTCAAAAAAAAAAAAAAAAAAAAAATTAAATTGCTCCTAAGATGAGACTTGATCCAGAAGCTGGAAAAGAGCTGAGCTTCTCGGACATAAAGTGGTCCTCATTAAAAACAGAGCAGAGGTACAAACTGCAGCATCAGATGGATCACTGTATGTAGAAGTCACGCCAGATGCTGCCCACTGTGACCCCTGGTTTCCAAGTCATCCAGGCTCCTTCCGATTCCGCTTCCCTTATGAACTCAGGTCTCTGACAGCATGAAACATTTCTGAAAAAGAAAACTAGTGAAAGGATGTGGAGAATTATGTTTTCAAAAGTCCTATTTGCTGGTTCCAAGGTAGAGGCAGGCTTACTTATAAAGCCCAGATAGCTAATGCAATCCTGACCTCCAAAGCTCTCAGCAGCACCCGGGTGGCACAAAAGTCCAGCCTAGTAGCAGCCGCTGAGGTCATGGAATATGATTTGAAAGGAGAACCTGGGAAATGAAATAAATTGAGTGCTATAAGGAACTTAGAGGAATATAGAAGTGATTGCTTTTTGTATTTAGTGGAAAATCAAATTAGAAAGATCAACTCATTTTAGTAAATCAGCCTCAAATGCCAAAAGTTTTTTTTTAATTGAAAAAATTTGAATGTGTATGGATGCATGCGTTATATGAAATAATTATGTAAAGGAAAGGTGTGACCAGGATCTGAAACAAGTAAAATCACAGCTCATTTGTTCACATAGCATAACAAGTATAGAATCCCCTGAAAAAATAGACTATTATTTCAAAGTATTTACAATACTTCAAAATACCTAAAAAGGGGGCACACGGGTGGCTCAGTCAGTTGAGCAGCCGACTCTTGATTTTGGCTCAGGTCACGATCTCAGGGTCCTAGGATCAAGCCCAGCCTCTGGCTCCATACTCAGCAGGAGTCTGCTTGAGATTCTCTCTCTGCCTCTCCCTCTGCCCCTACCCTCAAACGCCACTTAAGCACATGCTCTCTCTCTCTCTCTAAAATGAATAAATAAATCTCTTAAAAAAAAAAACCTAAAAAGTACTTTTAAATTGTTTTAAGATTTGAAATTAAAATAATTAGCAAGTCAGTTCTGAAACAGTCAATAAATGCATCAGAATTAGAAAGTTTTCTCTAAAATACTATTGTGTAAAAAACTTGCCCTCTATAATATAAAATGTGCCAACTCCTGATCTGTGAACGGAAGGGGCCCGAGAAGATAAAAGACTTTCCCATGGTTAATCCTCCTACCCCATCTATGCCTACTGCCAGACCCATTTCCAAAGGCAATTTTTAACAGTTTCTTTCTTTCATTCATCAGTGGTTTCCTCCATAGATGAATATTTATAATAAAAAATAAGGAATGCATCATGTTTGCACTATCTCCCTAACTCCAGAAGCAACCTTTGTTCTTATCATCTGGAGACTCTCACTCCAGAAATCACCCCCGTGCAAATGCATAGACAGAAACACAGATAGGCTGAGAGAGCCAGACAGAAAGAATAGCAGTCCAAATGAAATCATATTTTCTAATATCAAATTACTTCAATCTACTTGAATTTAACATAAGAGAATAAAATAAAACTAAAGAAACTATAGTTTAGACACTTGTTATTTGTTAGCATATAATTTTGGTTCCAAAAGGATTCCTTTGAAGTTACAGGGAAAAAAATCATTATTTCAGGAAGAAAAACAAAAACCTCATGATTTAAATTTAGGTCTGACCTCTACCATAAAAGATGAGAAAAATTAGCATAAAAATACTAACTCCTATCTCTTCTCTGCCCACCTTGTAATATTTACTTGTTAATTACAAGGTTTATGACACTTGTATTATGTTATTCTGAAAAAAACCCCACGGTTATTTAATATTATATAATTATAAGATGTTTTAGTATAATTATGTTTCAGTACATTCAATATATAAATAATTATATCTCAGTATATTCAATGCCAAGCCTGGGTCTGCCATCCTGAGTTTTTAAATTTGCTCCATATCATTTTCACCTGGATATCACTGTCCAGTTTTTATATTTTTTCCAACCAAGATTCATGAGTACAGTATTGCTTGACTTCTCTGTCCATTGCTCTCATACTTAAAAGAAATTTTGGTTGGGTGTTAAAATTACTGGGACATAATATCTTCCCTCAGAGTTTTGTAGACAGTAATCCTCTGTATTCTCACTAAGACTTATGGAAAAATCTGAGGCCAACATTACTTTTCATCCATATAGGTGACTTGTGTTCTTTGCTTGGACATCCATAAAATTTTTTATCTTGATGTTTGGTAACTTCATGACAGTACATCTTATTGATGCTTTACTTAAGTTTCCCCTGGGATATGGTGTGCATTTTACTGGCTGTAGAACACATATTCCATGAGAACAGTCACCTTTTCTATCTTTTCCAATACTTTGTTCCCAGTGCCTAGGATGGTACCTGACAAAAACTAGTCATTTAATATTTTTTAATAAAACAATAATACAAGTATTTATTTCAAAAAAGTTTTCTTCTAGTATATCTTTAATTATTTTTAATATTTCATTTACCCTTTTTTTCTTTAGGACCAGCAATTATGCATACATATAAACTCCCTAGTATATTTTCCATATTTATCAACATTATAATTTTAATATTTGCACTTATATTTTATATATTCTTATCTACCACAACCCTGATTGTATATATTTTTCAGTTCTATCTATCTGTGTTGCTTTTAATGTAGTTCCCAACTTAAAGTATTTCAGGGATTTTTTTTTTTCTTCTATATCTTTCCTGTTTAACTGCCTATTCAATCATTCCACCTAGATATCAGAAAGGAAGTTAAAGTTCCACATGCCCCAAACCTAATTTATTTATAATCTTCCCTGGAATCCTAGAGCTTCTCCAGTGCCCCTCTCTCAGTAAATAATACCCTCTATCCAATTTTATTAGGCTTAAACTTTCAAATTATTTTAGGATAATCTTCTTTTATCACCCCATCTCAATCAACAAGCTAACACCTAATCCAGTAAATCCTTCCTATAAAACATGTCTTCAATTTTTCTACTTCTCTCCATCTTTCTGCCACCAAATAATCTTCACCATCAATATCTCTTGCTTGGATGTGGGAAGCAACCAGATGGTACAGAGTCTTGTGGACACTATACTACAGGGTTTACATTTCATCAAAATAAAAAATTGGGAATATCAGTGACTAAGCATTTTACAAACCTTATCTCTGTATTCCTTCCAACCCTCTGAGGCAAGCAGGGTAAACCAATTTTGCACATGGATAAACTGAGAAGTTTCTCAAAGTCACAGAGCTAATAAATGATGGAGCTTGGATTCAACAAAATTGAGTTTGAGGCTAAGGTTTTAAGCTTGTAAGAGGTACCTGGGTGGCTCAGTCAGTTAAGCAGCTGAGTCTTGATTTCAGTTCAGATCATGATCTCAGGATTGTGAGAGTAGGCCCCACACTGGGCTCCGCACTGGGTTCAGAGCCCACTTAAGATTCTCCCTCTCCCTCTGCCCTGAATCCCCATCTCTCTCTCCCTACCTCCCTCTCTAAAAAAAAAAAAAAAAAAAAAAAATCTGTATTATGTTGCCTCTCATATAAGTGGAGTTGATCAATGAAACCATAAATACTCATGATGAATTCAATATGCAGAAAGAAGAGGTGAAAGTCAAGGATGTTCCTTTAGTGAACAACTGTATTTGAAGGATAGGAAAAGGATTCAATGAAGTTAACAAAGGGGAGAAAAGAATCACTTTCAGTGGGGCACCTGGGTGGCTCAGTTGGTTAAACGACTGCCTTCGGCTCAGGTCATGGAGTCCCAGGATCGAGTCCCACATCGGGCTCCCTGCTCAGCAGGGAGTCTGCCTCTCCCTCTGACCCTCTTCCCTCTCATGCTCTTTATCTCTCATTCTCTCTCTCAAATAAATAAATAAAATCTTAAAAAAAAAATCACTTTCAGTATTCAGAAAAGAGGAATGTTTCTTGAAACACATAATATGCTTAGGAAAGATGGTAAACAATGATGTCTGAAACCTATGATCTGTGATCATGCCACTGGATGTTGTATAAGGAGGATTTCTGGTGACCTGTGATAATGCCATTCTTTCGTAGTGATGAGAACAGACTTCAGTTTGCAAAGCATTCAGGAATGGTGGCTGCATAATATGAAAGCAAATATAGCACATGTATGTTCCTTTTTTCAAGAAATTTGCCCATGAAAGGATGAACATTACATCACAAAGGAGGGCAAAAAAGGAATTGCTAAGAGAGGAGAGACATTTATATGTTCATGTCAGTGTAGAAAAGACTATAGGTCAGATTAACTCCTACCTCAGCCATCTCAACAAATCACTGAGTCTAAGTTCTGTTGACCTGTCTAGAAAATGACATTGAAAACACGCACCCCAACTATCTCACAATTATGATAAGAATGATGTGGATAGTATTTGTGAAAACTCAGAAGTGCTATACAAATATAAGTATTTTTATTACAAAGCATATATAAATATCAGTATCAATAAAAGGAGCAACTTAATCTACAGGCTTCTACTCTGTGCAAGTTCTCTGATAAGACTATGATATGTATGTGCCTATTGAAGAAAAGGGTCTTCAGTTGAATTTCTAAAGTAAATAAAGTTGATTTCTACATAGTAGACTAAATCAGTTGTGTCACGTAGCCAGTTTAATTTGGTTGGAAATACATTTAATACCAGCAAGCAATCTGTATTTTGGTCATGTATTTTTTTTTTTGTCACAGTTACTGATGGAATGCCATGTAATGTCTACAATGGGGACAAACAATTGACAAATTCATTAATCAGAATTCCATTAGCACATCAGTGGTTGATTCCAACAAAAAATCATCCTTTATTAGTATCAGTCAGCAAGTAGGCTTGAATTTCCTCACGTGTAACTAATTTTAACATTCATTAGTTTTGCATCAGCGATGAAACATCAGTTGTACCCAACATCTAAATATAGTATTGTATTTTAACTTAAAAACGACGATGACTATTTTTACCTAGAAAAAAACAATCATTTTACCAAAAATGATGTGTCCTTACAATATAAAAGAGAGCAGAATATGATTTTCAGAATATAGTCATTAGCCTTCACAGCCACAATCCTTAAATAGTTCTCTATCTAGATATGCCCTTTTAGATATTCCATATATGTCCTAGATATTCAAGAAGTAAAATAATTGAGTCATTAAAAGTATAATCTCTGGAATACAGCAGTCATTGTTTCAAATCCTGGCTCTACCACCTAGTAGCTGTAAGACTTGGGAAAATTATGTAATTCCTCTAAGGTGAGTTTCCTCCTTTATAAATAAAAATGATGATGATGATGATGATGATGATAATTACCACCTCATATTGTTGTGAGGATTAGGCGATTTGTTGAAACTGAAGTTCTTAACATAATGCCTGGGAAGTAGTAAGATTTGTTTAAATATTAGCTATTTTTTTCTCTTTTTTTCATAGTTACACAGTAAAATGGAACTCTGGAGGTAAGGATTATTGGTCAAGATTAGGTATGCAGGAATTTTATCAGAGAGTCTCTTGGGAACAATGCCTGGGGAGAGCAAAGGAAGCATGTGGCAGAAGGAGAAGTTGAGCTGCGGTCACAACAAAGGCACCCCAAAGACCAAGATTTTCTACCTCCACCAGAGCTGGGTTCAGACTGCCCACAAAACTGGCATGTGATCTTAGTCATATCTTAGATATGAGTTTCTTTAGTTGAGGGCAATTCTTAGAGAGGGATTTATCTGAGACGTTTCAGTCACCAATATTTCTAACAGCTTGGGAATGAGTGCCTCGGTCCTAAAGAGAAACCTGGGAGGTGCACCACAGTATCCACTATTGTAAGTTACCTAAATTTCTCACTAGTAAATAAGTTATAGTAGAGTAAAGCACTATTCAGGTCAAGGGAAGATCATTTTAAATTATAGAACATATGCTGAAACATTCTTAAATATATTTGATTATTTGAACAGATTCTCATTTAAGGTAGAAATAAGAGTTCACGATCTTAAAGACTTTTTCAAAATTAAAGAAGCGTGGAGTGTGTGTGTGTGTGTGTGTGTGTGTGTGTGTTTATCTGAATACATATATACACATATATCTCCTGCAATCTTTTTTTTTTAAGATTTTATTTATTTGACAGGGATAGATAGAGGGAAAGCACATGCAGGTGGAGTGGCAGGCAGAGGGAGAGGGAGAAGCAGGCTCCCTGCTGAGCAAGGAGCCCGACAGGTGGCTAAATCCCAGGACCCTGGGATCATGACCTGAGCCGAATGTAGCCGCTTAACGGACTGAGCCACCCAGGTGCCCCTAACTCTTGCAATCTTAATGACTCTTATTTTCCTGGTAGATTTCTTTCTAGAGATAGCATTTACAAACTTCAGCCCAGTGCAAGTAAAATTATTATAAACTCAGCCTTACTGGAGACTATTTCAATAAAGTTCCACTGTTTTTTCATTATAGACAAAGTACAAGTACTTTGCCTGCAATGAGAGAAAGAGAACGTTTCCTCCCCAACTAGTAGGAGAAACTTCCTGGAGAAGGTTACATTTTAGCAATGGGAAAAGTGGAACTTGCAGAGGTGCAAAAGTCCTTAACACAGATGTAAATTGAGTGAATTTCAAAAATTCTGAGATGGATAATCAGGCACATGGGAGAATGAGTCAGTATGCCTCAATGGCTATTTTGGGAAAGCCTGATTAAGAGATTTAAACCAAGAGTTTATTCTTATGCCTAAGGTAATTAGAGTTTTCAACAGGAATGTAAAAAAATGTTACGGGGAAAGAAATGTTCAGACAAAAGAAATGTGACAATACGTTCAATATTGATGATAGGAGAGTACGCTGGGTCTTGGAACTTGTTGAGAGTGAGGATAGAAGCATTCTATTAAAAATGACCAATTCACAAGCTATGGATATACCCTATGAAAATCAAGAAAGACAAGATATATAAGATATAAGAAAGAGTTCTATATTTAAATTCAGGCTCACTATGAAGGATATTAAATTAAGAGAAGTCCAAATTGTTTAACTTTTCTCTGGAAAAAAAAATGTAGTTGAGAATGAAACATTCCCAAATCAAAAGTGAAATAAAGTTGAGAGAAAAGATTAGAGGAAGAAAAGTTCTCACTTTTTTTTTTTTTGTCTAAATGACTGCATTTATTTTTGCATTGAATGGAGAAGGAAAAAAACTAGGAGCCATAGTTGGAGTTCAAATACTAAAAAATCTAGCAATTCAGAGGAATACACAGAATCTTAAGTCATAAAATTTTAAAACATAAAGTGACTTTAAATCCATGTAGGAAAAAGGATTCTAAACTCCTTTTTTTTAAAGGTTTTCTTTCTTTCTTTATTTGAGAGAGAGAGAGAGCACACAAGCAGGGAGGGAGAGAGAGAATCTCAAGCAGGTTCCACACTGAGCTCCAACTGAGCCTAAACTACTTTTAATTGTGTAACGTTTTTTGGAAAAATGAATGAGCTCTTTTTCAGCGTGTGTGTGTGTGTGTGTGTGTGTGTGTGTGTATCATAAATGCACAGTTATCTTGCTTGAAGTAATGAATAATGGCAGGGATTCCAAAGAACTACCAATCAGGTTTATCTTCTTATTCTTGGAATAAAATTTAATAACCCCTGTTCTAGTTCAATAGTCTACAATTTATGTATAAAGAGAGAACTAAGAAGATCAACTAACTTATCTAAAGTTGAAAAGAAAATGTATGGCAGAGCCAGGACTAGGACCAGGTATTAAACTCCTTCATACAAAATGTTCTTGCCTACATACAACTTGCCTTCATACAAAATGTTCCATATAGACAAGATTTACTGTCATTGAAGGGGAAATATTAACCATATAGGATATAATATAACATAATTTTAAAATGGTAAATATTGGGCACCTGGGTGGCTCAGATGGTTAAGTGTCTGCCTTCGGCTCAGGTCGTGATCCCAGAGTCCTGGGATCGAGTCCCACATCGGGCTCCCTGCTCCTTGGGAGCCTGCTTCTCCCTCTGCCTCTCTCTCTCTCTCTCCCCTCATCTCTCATGAATAAATAAATAAAATCTTTAAAAAAAAAAGATTTAGAAAAATGGTAAATATTAGTAAAATACAAAAGTCTAGAAACATTGTTTATATTTTCTAATAACATTTAAATTTGTCAGAAAATATCTACCAAAAACTTTCAAAATGCCTTTCACTCAGCAATTCTACTTTTAGAAATGTATCCTACAAGTTTATAGTTATAAAAGTTCATAGAAATTCAAGTACAATGATGCTCACTGCATGTCATGTAAAATAGCTAATGACTAGGAATAGTCTTTATGCCTCTAAGTAGGTGTATGAATTTAAAATATATTACATCCTTAAAATCGAATACTGTGTAAACATTAGAAAAATGGAGGTACATCTATGTGAGTGAATATAGAAAGATTATAAAATATATCATTGAAGACTTCTGTTCTTTGAGATTGGATGGGCTAAATATTCTGAAAGTTCCCCATGTTACCAAGTGACTAGATGCTGCATAAAACATACTGCATTGATAGACTCCCAAGATGTAAGAAATTTCCAAGGAGAAGAAATAATCCTATGAGCTGAAACCTGATGAGTGATTGGGACATAAAAGATAGGCATACCAGATGGATATGACTAATACCACAATCAAGAGGCAAATGCCTTAGCCTGAAGGTCATGAGTATAAATCTGAGACTATCGGATTAAACTGGAGATCCTAGAAGGATTTATAAAGTAGAACCAGGTTGGGAATAGTTCTTGGCTTCTGAAAGAAGCAAATGCAAACAGGGCGCCTGGGTGGCTCAGACGGTTAAGCGTCTGCGTTCGGCTCAGGTCATGATCCCAGGGTCCTGGGATCGAGTCCCGCATCGGGCTCCCTGCTCCTTGGGAGCCCGCTTCTCCCTCTGCTTCTCCCTCTCTCTCTCCTCCTCTGTCTCTCATGAATAAACAAATAAATAAATCTTTAAAAAAAAAAAAAAAGAAGCAAATGTAAACCATTTATGAAGGATAAAATTTCTAAATTCAACCTTTACATTTTCCACCAATTGAAAGCAATAAAATATGGTATCACAAACATCACAAGTATATAATTTTTTTTAATGTATTATAAATAACTATCAGGATGATTTGAATAAGAATTGAACATATTTTATAAAAGTTCTACTCATATCTTGTCTCTCAACAATTGGGTGAAGGGTAGAAAAACATCCTAGACCCCACCACACCCAATTAGTTTAAGGTTGAATTATATCTAGTGTTGTGGGCTAAATTTTTGTTCCTCTCTCCCCCCACATTCATATGTTGAAGCCCTAACCCCTGTACCTCAGATATGACTATATTTAGAGATAAGGGCTTTAAAGAGATGATTATGTTACAATAATAAAGTTGTTAGTGTGGGCCCTAATTCAATCTGATGGGTGTCCTTGTACGAAGAAAAGATTAGGATGTACAAAAAAACACCAGGGATGTGTGTACCCAGAGGGACAACCAAGTGAAGGAGCAGCAATAGGGTAGGCCATCTGGAAGCCAAGAAGAGAGGCGTCTTAAGAAACCAATCCTATTAACACCTTAACCTTGGACTTCTAGCCTCCAGAACTATGAGAAAAACAAAACAAAACATTTTGTTGTTTAAGTCCCCCAGTCTGTGGTATTTTGTTAAAACAGCCCTAGCAAACTAACATCCCCCTCACCCCCCACAAATATATGTTGAAGTCCTAATTCCTGGTATCTGTGAATGTGACCTTATTTGGAAATAGGATCTTAGCAGATATAATCAGCTTAAGATAAGGTGATCCTGGATTAAGATAGGTACTAAATCCAATCACTGGTGTCCCTGTAAGAAGACCATATAAAGAAACGGAAACACAAATAGAAGAATGCCATGTGAAGATGGGTGTAGAGACTGCAGTGATTAATCTATAAGCTAACAAAGGCCAGGGATTCCTGGCTACCACCAGAAGCTAGGAGAAAGACAGAACAGATTCTCCACCAGAGTCCCCAAAAGGAATCAAACTTGCTAACACCTTGATTTCCAATTTCTAGTGTCCAGAGCTATGAGAGAATAAATTTCTATTGTTCTAAGCAATCCAGGAGCCCTAGGAAAGCATGACACTCCCCTACAGCTGGAGGAGGATCACTGAGAAGACCATAATCAAGACCTAATAACACAACACAGGGCTATGACTGAGGCTGAAACAGGCCCTGAGAAAGCACTCCATCACATCCCCCCCACACACAACTGGGAAAGCAAGAACCAAGTAAAAAAATAACAGTAGTCTATTGCTGGAGGAGAGGCAAGAGCATAAACTCTCTTAGGTACAATTTTGACAGAGAATGTCAAAAGCTGAATGTAGAACAAATACATTGAGAAAAGTCCTCCATCAACTCAATCCCCACACTAAGCACAAAGTAATACAAGAAAAATTTGAAAACTTTGGAACACTATGGAAATTATGTCAAGAAGAAAATGCAAACCTACCTCAACTCCTAAATAGGCTTACAAGGTCTAGCAAAAAGAAGAAGCAGAACCATTTACAAAGATTAATACTATTAACCTCAATCTCTAGTACCCTACACAATATGTCCAGTTTCAACCAAAATTACAAGACACACAAAGAAGAAGAAAAAATAAGATATACAATGTCAAGAGTAAAAACATTTAACAGTACCAGATTCAGATGTGACAGATGTTGGAACTATCAGACAGGATTTGATATAACTATGATTAAGACGTTGACCCTAAAAAAAAAAAAGCTAGCTATTTTACCAGCAAAATAAGTTTATTCAGGAATAGGGGAATTCCCACTGGGGACAAGCAAACTATTGTGAACCACAGGCAAGCCCAGAGAACAGAGGAGAGGGGTTTGCTTTTGTAAGGGAAAGAAGGACACTGAGAAGGACTCTTTTGCTGAGCTCTCATTGACTGGGCTGTTGCTGGGCAAGGAGAAATTCTTCCTTCCTCCTGCTTGGGTATGTAAAATAAGCTTCCTCCTATTGGCGAATACAAGTTACGTGCCTTACAGCAAGTGATAGGGCATGAGACCTCCTCCTTCAGGGCTTCCTGAGTCCATTTTAAATAAGGTTTCCTTCATTTATTTTCACAAATATTTTAAAGGTTCTTTGGAAAAAGTGGACAATTTGCATAAACAGAGAAGTTCAGCAGAGAGATGAAAACTATAGGAAAAATATCAAATTGATGGAAACGAAAAAGATAGTAACAGAAATTAATAATGTTTTTGACAGGCTCATAAACAGGTTTGAAGAAGCTAAGAGATTAATTGATAAACTTGAATAAAAGTCAATAGAAAGTACCCAAGCTGAATCAAAAAAAAAAAAAAAAGAAAGAAGAAAAGGAAGAAGAGTAGATGTAGGAAAACAATTCAAGAACTATAGGACAACAAAAAATGATCTAGCTTGTGTATAATTGAAAACAAGAAGGAAAAATGAGGAAAAAATGGGCAGAAGAAAATTGAAGAGATAATGACCAAAAAAATTCTAAAATGAATGAAAGCCAAGAAACTCAGAGAACACCAAGGAGAATACTAAATAAAATCACATATCATATCCAATTCAAAGTTGAAAACCAAGATAAAGAGAAAATTTTTATTTTTTTAAAAGATGTTATTTATTTATTTATTTATTTATTTATCAGAGAGAGAGAGAGAGAGAGAGAGAGAGCACAAGCAGGGGAAGCAGCTGAGGGAGAAGCAGGCTCCCCCTGAGCAAGGAGCCTGACACGGGACTTGATCCCAGGACCCTGGGATCATGACCTGAGCCAAAGGTAGACATTTAACTGACTGAGCCACCCTGGCATCCCAAAGAGAAAATTTTTAAAGAAACTAGGGAAAGAATACAAGTTACACACAGAGAAACAAAAGATTTAAATGTGGTAACAGACTTTTGTCAGAAATTACGCAAACCAGGAGACAGTGGAATATTTTAACTTACTCAAAAAAAGTAAACCCAGAATTATACACCTAGTAAAAATATCTTTCTAAAATGAAGTTTTTCAAAAGTCTCATATTTTCAAAAATATAGACTTTTTCAGACAAAAGCTGAGAAAATTCATTACCAGCACTCTTGCACTACAAGAAATATTAAAGGAAGTTCCTCGGTTAGAAGAAATATAGCACCAGACAGAAACATGGATCTACACAAAGAAATGAATAGTTTTGGAAATAACATTAATGAATGTAAATAAATTTCTTAATTGATCTAAAACATAGTGGACTGTCAAAGCAAAACACAGCAGTAATTTATTGTGTGTGTGTTTATAGCATATGTGAAGTTAAAATTATAACAACATCCCAAAGAATGGAAGGGAAGAAGTGGTAGAATAACATTATAAAGTCCTTGTACTACATGTGAGGCAGTATAATATGTGAACATAGAATATGATTAATTAAAGATGGAAACCCCAGGACAACTATGAAAACACCAATTTAAAGACTAAGATTGTCAGATTAATTTAAAAAGCAACACTCAACTGTATTGTCTATAAGAAACTTACATTAAACATAAATACATAAGTAAGTTAAAAATAATTGATGAGAAAAATAATTGATGTATATACTACACAAACATTAAAAAAAAAGCTGCAGTGGCTATATAAATAGCAGAAACAGTAGACTCTAGAAAAACAAATACTATCAAAATGAAGAGGAACAACCCACTAGGAAAACTCAAGTTTGGATGTTATTTTGTATGTATTTAATAACAGATTATGAAAATATATGAATCAAAAACAGAAATGAAAGGACAAATGGACAAACTCAATTATTGTTGGATATGTTACTGTCAGGAATCAATAAAACAAGTGAACAGAAACTCAAAAACAATATAGACTTTAGGGGAACCTGGGTGGCTCGGTGGGTTAGGCATCTGCCTTTGGCTCAGGGTCCTGGGATCGAGCCCTCCATCGGGCTCCCTGTGCCTGCTTCTCCCTCTGCCGCTCCCCCTGCTTGTGCTCTCTCTATTTGTCAAATAAATAAATAGAATCTTTAAAAAAAAAGAAAGAAAGAAAATAGACTTTAAAAATAATATCAATCAAATTAGCCTAATTGACATTTAGGGGCACCTAGGTGGCTCAGTTGGTTAAGCGACTGCCTTCAGCTCAGGTCATGATCCTGGAGTCCCCAGATCGAGTCCCACATCGGGCTCCCTGCTCAGCAGGGGGTCTGCTTCTCCCTCTGACCCTTACCCCTCTCATGTGCTCTCTCTCTCTCATTCTCGCTCTCTCAAATAAATAAATAAAATCTTTTAAAAAAATTAGCCTAATTGACATTTATAAAACACTCCATCCAACAATGACAGACTACACATTCTTTTCAAGTACATATGGAACATACACTATCAGATCATAAAACAAAACATTAACAAATTTAAAACAACTGAAATCATACAAAGGATGTTCTCTAGCCGTATTGGATATAAACTAGAAATCAATAACAGAAAGATATCTGGAAATTCCAAAATATTTAGCTAACAGCAATACACCTCTCAATAACCAAAGGTAAAAGAGGAAGTCACAAAGGAAATTAGAAAATATTTTTTTAAAGATTTTATTTCTTTATTTGAGAGAGAGAGAGAGAGCATGCAGGAGAGAAAGCATGAGCAGTGAGGGAGGTGGGTTGCGCAGAGGGAGAGGGAGAAGCGGGCTCCTCACTGAGCGGGGATCCTAACTCAGGGCTCAATCCTAGGACCCTGGGATCGCCACCTGAGCTGAAGGCAGACACTCAACCAACTGAGCCACCCAGGCACCTCAATTAGAAAATATTTTTATAATTTAAGGAAATTGGAAAAAACACCCTGTCAAAATTTAAGATCCAGCTAAAGCAATATTTAAAGGGATACTTATTGCATTAAAATGCTTATTTTGGAAAAGAAGTTTCAAATAAATGATTCAAGATTACACCTTAAGAAAGTAGCAAAAGAAGGACAAATTATACCTAAAGCAAGCCGAAGGAGTAAAATAATAAAGATAAGAGCAGAAATCAATTAAACTGAGAACAAAAAAACAACAGAGAAAAATCAATGAAACTGTAACTGTGTCTTTAGGGGGAAAAAAAGATAATCTTTTAGCCAAATTGATCAACAAGGTAAGAGAGAAGACACAAATTACAAATATCAAGACTTCAAAAGAGGACACATCATGATAGATACTACAGACATTTAAAGACACAAACTGAAAACTTACTCAAGTAACAGATACTCTGAATAATCTTATATATGTTAATTAAAGTGTATTACTAGTTTAAAAGTTTCCAACAAAGAACAGTCCATGCCCATATGGATACATGGGCAAATTCTCCCAAACATTTGAGAAATAATACAAATTTGCACAATCTTTTTCAGAACAGAAGAGAGAATAGTTTCCAACTCATTTCATGAGGTCAGAAATACCCTCATATCAAAACCAGAAAAAGACAACACAAGGAGGGGGGCAGAGGCTAGAGGCCAAGATTCCTGTGGACAAAAACCCTCCACAAAATACCAGTAAATTGAATCAAGCAATATATAAAGAAAAAAGCATCATGACCAAGTGCAGTTTATTCAAAGAATGCTGGACTTGTTCATCATTTAAAAAACACTCAAAGTATTCACTATATCAATGGAATAATGAAGAAAAAAAACACGCATACATCTCAATAGATGCAGAAAAATTTGGCAGAATTCAACACTGATTCATAATTCTTAAAAACGTCCAGCAAACTAGAAATGGAAGGGCATCTACAAAAAAATCTATAGCTAACATCATACTTGTTAATGAAAAACTGTAAGTTTTTTTTCCCTAAGATCAGAACAAAGCAAGAATGTCAGCTTTCCTATTCATCATCCTACCCAACACTGTCCAAGACAGTGCAATAATGCAATTATAATAAATAAAATGAATACAGATTGGAAAGGAAGAAATAGAACTGTCTCTAGTCATAGAAAATAAGACTTCACAGATTAAAAAAAAACAAAACAAAAAACCCAAATCTATTTTTAAAAAAGCTACTAAAACTTATAAGTGACTTAAGGTTTCATATGCAAAATCTATATACAAAATCAATAGTATTTCTATATACTAGCAATGAACAATTGGAAATTGAAATTTCAAAAGTATCATATATAATAGCATTAAATACTATTAAATACTTAGTTTTAAGTCTAACAAAATGTGCAAGATCTGTATGCTGAAAACTACATAACACTAATGAAAGAAATTTTAAAAGATGTAAATAAATGAATAAATAAGCCACTTTTAATGGACTGTATGGAAGACTCAATATGGTTAAAATGACATTTCTCACCGTATTGCTCTACAGATTCAATTTAATTTCAATCAACACCCCAACAAGTTTCTTATCAAAACAGACAAGCTAATTATATAATTTATATGGAAAGACAAAGAACTGAATAGCCAAGGTAATTTTTTAAGTGAACTACCTGATTGCACATTACCTGATTTCAAGACTCATTTTAAAGCTACTGAATGAAGACAATATGGTATTAGTAAAAGGGTAGACATGTAAATTAATGTGTTTTTTTTAAATAGAGAATCCAGAAGTAGATCACACATATGTGTTCACTTGATTTCCAACAAAGAGGCAAAGGCAATTCAATTGAGAAACAATAGTCTTTTCAACAAATGTTGCTGCAACAATTGGTTATCCATAGGCAAAAAATGTGAATTCCGATCCCTACCTCACACAATATAATAAAATTAATAAAATGGATGACTGACCTCATTGTAAAGTCTGCAACTATAAAACTCCTGGGAAAAAAATGATCAAGAATCTTTGTGACTCTGGGTTAGACATTAATTAGTTAGTTAGTTAGTTAATTAAATTGTCAGATAAAAACCCAAAGCATGAACCATAAAAGAAAAAATTGATACAAGACACTAGCAAAATTAAGAACTTCTGCTCTATGAAAGGCACTATTAAGAAAATGAAAAGATAAGTTACAGACCAAAAGAAAATATTTACAAATTACAAATTAAAGGACTTGCACCTGTGCATAAAAATTCTCAAAGCTCAATAAGAAAATAAACAACTCATTTTTCAAAAGGGCAAAACATTCAGACTTTTCACCAAAGATAGATATCTATATGGCATATATATATATATGGCAAATAAGCACAGGAAAGAGACTCAACATCATTCATCATTCAGGAAATGTAAAATAAAACCCAATGCAATACCACTAAGAAAAGAATGGCTAAATTTGAAAAAAATAAAAATAAATAACTGAAAATATTAAGTGCTAAGGAAGATGCAGAGAATTGATAAATTCCCTGTGGAAAAGCAAAATGATACAACCCCTTTGGAAATACTGGCTTAATACAAAATTTCTTACAAAGTTAAACATACACTTGCCATATGACCCAGAAATCTCACTTGTAGGTGTTTACTTAGGTGAAATAAAAATTTATGTTCATGGGTGCCTGGGTCATTCAGTCAGTAAAGTGTCTGCCTTCAACTCAGGTCATGATCCCAGGGTCCTGGGATCAAGTCCTGCTTCGGGTTCCCTGCTGGGTGGGGAGTCTGCTTCTCCCTCTGTCTCTCCCCTTGGCTTGTGCTCTCTCACTCGCTCACTCTCTCTCTCCCAAATAAATAAATAAAATCTTTAAAAAAATGTATGGACACACAAAAACTTATATACAAAGGTTTATACTTGATATATTTGTAATTGCCAAAAAGTGGAACCATCCAAAAATGTTTTTCAGCTGGTGAATCAATTAACTATAGTAAGTACATAGCTATAATATAATGCTATTGAATCATAAGAAATGAACTACTGATACACACAAAAACGTGTATGAATCTCAAATGCATTATGTAGAGTGAAAGAAAAACTCAAAAGACCACATAATGTGTGATTCCACTTATTTGGCATTCTGGAAAGGGCAAAACTATTGAGACAGAAAACAGGTAAGTGGTTGCCAAGGGCTGGGTGTGGGAGAGGGATTGACTACAAAGGGGCATTTCAGCGGTGACAGAACTGTTCTATATCTTGCTTGTGATGGCATAACCGTTTGTCAAAACCCACAGAATTGTACACAACAATGGATGAAATTGACTGTATGTAAATTACACTCAATTTTGAAAAAAATAAAAAGAATATACACTTAGATGATTAAAAACATTTTAGAAAATGAAATGATAAAATCCAGGTTACTGGGTATCTATAAGTGTGAGAAAATGAGTAAGATAAGAAAGAAACATAATCATGTAAGTAATGGTTTAGGTTTAATTGAATGGTAGATTCACTAGTGTTCAGTTATTGTTACGCTGCCTTACTTCCATACCGGTAATACGCATACTCTTTCATATTTGTCAAATGTAACATAATTTTAATAAAGAACAAAAGGAAGTACCTTTTGACTGAAATGACAAACAACAAAAAAAGATACATTATTTGAGAAAATGAGGTGGGCATCACCCATTCCTTGATGACAAAATAGTAGGTCGAAGGGTGTACACGTTTTATTTTTATTTTTATTTTTTTAAGATTTTATTCATCCATTTCAGACAGACAGAGTCAGCGAGAGAGGGAACACAAGCAGGGCGAGTGGGAGAAGGAGAAGCAGGCTTCCTGCTGAGCAGGGAGCCCGATGCAGGGCTCAATCCCAGGACTCTGGGATCATGACCTGAGCCGAAGGCAGACGCTTAACGACTGAGCCACCCAGGCGCCCCAGGGTGTGCACGTTTTAAATGTTTGGGATATATATTAGAAGATTTAGTTTATCTAACCAGTTTCTTTTCTAAAAACTTAATACATTTATGCATTTTTAAAAATGACTTAATACTTTATTCTAACTCACGAATTTAGAAAGCTTTAATTTCTGAAAACAAAATATTCTTTCCCATATCTTTTTGGTTTCATCACTTCCATTTCGAATTTCAACAAATCCAGCGCAATGTCAATATTGTGTACTACTAAAGCATTCCTAACACTTGAGTCTCCCTCTGAGGTATGTACGAGAATGGCTTATGTAATGTTGGTATCTTTACACAGTCACACCAACTCAAGAATTATGATCATTCACTCATCACATATGTATTTTAAAAGAGGAACCCTGCTCAATCATGCAAGAATTCATGGTGGGATCTCTAAACCCTCCAAGTCTCTGAGACTAAATATTTCATATACTCTTTATTAAGGTGATACGAATGTGAATCACTTTCTCCTTAATTGTCCATACATGACGGCTAAAGATATACATGCAATTGACATACTCCTTTGCTACTTGCTGCTCAGAGGGTTAGAAATGCAGCTGTCACCCTGATCCTAGTGAACAGATCAGCCCAGCTGCAAGTTTTCCCTTAGTTCTCAGGAGCTGCCATCAGCAACACTCCACTATGGAGTCTCATGGGAAGTGCTGGTCTGCAGCTTTCATCTACAGACATTAAATCAAGAGTTGTGTTCGGTTTGGTTTTTTAAATCTTTGCACATCTTCCTCCCCTCCCCTTCCCAACCCTTTATCCCTAATGTGACTTATTTATATTTTTAAAAGCTTTGCAAGCCGACTTTCCAGTTTTTATCACGGACTAAAATCCATCTGAGTTAAAATCGTTCAAGACTTTATGCACAATGGGGGGAAAGGGACTGTGCAAATTAATGTATTCATTCCAGATTGTATTTAGCTAACATCTTTCTTCACTTGAGCCTAACAGCTCAAGGGATTGCAAAATTATTGCATCAGCTTGACTGGGATGCTTTGTTCATTTAAAAAAAATAAATCTTTACGCTCCAGTATCACCCTACTTTAAAATACTATTACAGTCTCCTAGTGGCAACATAGTCAAAGGGACTGTGTAGTTTCATTTAATCTCTTTGACTCTTCAGAGATCTGCATACCCTACCCTTCTCCATTACCTCAGGAATTATGATTGGATTTAACCTTCTGCTCATTGAATTAGTGTCAGCTATCATTCTTAGTGTACATTTGTTAAATTCAATCTCTCCTATAGGGGAATGCCAGGCAGAGAAATGATAAGTGCATTAAATAGTCAGAGAGGGAAGACTGCAGAAATTGGGACTTAGAAGCACTGTGCAGATAAAGAGAACTAAGTTCATGTTGCTGCTTCGTTTCTTTCAAGGAGGATACAATCGCAGCAGAAGTGTAAGCCTTTATAGTCAGCTTTCCAGAGTGTAAGGAATACTAAGTGACTCGGAACTTTCTTTTCTCTAAAGTGAAGAGGTGGTTTTTTCCAAGTCAATATTAGTGCAACTGGGAAAGCAACCATATGGAAAACCCTAAAAATTCAGGTCTTCTGTTAATCCTCAAAAAAAAAAAAAAAATTGTAACACAGACAGTCACTGTGAACACTTCCCTCCAGCAAAGCTCAGCATCTTTGACTGCTGGGTCAGAAATGAGGCAATTATATCCTGCTTAGCCACATGGCTCACGATATGGAACCACCCTGATCTGCAAAGGTCCACAATACAGGTTAGAGTGTGTATTCATCCTGCTTTCATAGGAAATTCCTATGTCTGTTCCAGGGCTGCACAGAAAATAAATAAATAAACGAAACACTTTAAAAATATAGCAAAACAATCCAAGCACTAATGAATCATCAAAACTTTAAAAATTGATCAACAGAAGTAAGACATCATATTATTAAAGTCAAGAGAGAAAGCTAAATAAGGTTTAATAGAAAAAAAAATCTAAACCAACACACCTGCTAAAAAAATACCCTGTTCGACTATCAACCCTCCCAACCGTCTGACTTAACAGAAACATCCATAAGGCCCAAAGATAGGATGAAATATGAAGGAGTGACCAAACACACAGAAACGTTATCCTGCATGCCTAGGGCCTAAAAGAAATCAAGGGGCCCAGAACATAAATTAAACAATAGGCCTAAATGAAATTTAATGTAGGCTGCCTTTCATTTCATTTCCCTTTTAGCTTGGTTTTCTAAAGAATGGGTTCCTCAGGGTGAAACAATGTGTTTTAGCTTCAGGGAGAAAAAGAGATCTTGGCATCCTAATACAATGTTTCTCTAACATTTTCTCCCCAGCTTTCCTTAATACAGTAAAAGAGTCTGAACCTTTCAAAAATAAAACAAAATAAAATTAATTAAAAAAAAAAAAAAACCTGGGAAGGGTTTTGAGATCAGACTGCTTAGAGAAATGTAGAACCACACTGTCAACATGCAAATGCAGAAAATAAGTGTCTAAAGACCACGGGGAGAGTAAGAAAGGAAAGAAGCATCAGAGGTTTTATGAGGGGGAATAAGCAAAGGATAGAGGCAGGAATAAGCCAGTTCTGCTCATACCACTATGGCAAGAAATCAAGTTTTTTTTTTCTGACTAATTTTTATGAGGGAAGGCTGGTTAGAAAAATGAGGACATCAGTGGCACCTGGTGGCTCAGTTGGTTGAGTGATAACTCTTGATTTCGGCTCAGATCATGCTTTCAGGGTCATGGGATCGAGCCCTAGGCCCCAAGTTGTGCTCAGAGCTCAGTGGGGAGTCTGCTTGAGATTCTCTCCCTCTACCCCTCCCCCCGACTCGCTCATGCTCTCTCTCTCAAATATATAAATACATCTTAAAACAAAAGGAGAGAGAGAGAGAGAAATGAGGACATCACAAATGATACAAGCTCTATAAAAATTTTTCAGTGTTTTTTTTCTCTTATTCTCTTGCTAGGAGGTCATGAGTATAAGAATGAGTGGTCTATCAAAGGACCTGAAGGAGAGACTGTATTTCATGATGGAAAAATTAGAGAGAGAAAAAAAAAAAGAAATACATATATTAAATATATATAAATACATATATAATGTATATATTAAATTAAAATGTATTAAATATAAAATATATATAATACATATATTAAAAACAAAATATATTCTAACTCTCTATATTAGTATATTTATTAAATTATATATTAATTATATATCCATCATCACTAATAAAAATAGTCTATATTTAACAAATTGCCATCGCTTTTCATTTATCAAAATAGCAAAGATTACTACAAAGAAATTGTCATTGTGATAAATCCCTGGAATGAATAAAAACTGGTATGACTCCTTTGGAAAGTGATTTGTCAATAAGTACCAAAAGACTTAAAATGTGTGTGAGGCTCTAACCCAGTGAAGTTTTTCTGGGAATCCACCCTAAAGTCATAACCTTAAAAAACAAAAAGCCTTTCAAAAAGCCTATTCAAAAAGATGTTCAGCACAGTATTTACTATGAATGAAATTGTGTCAGAAAATAAAGAAATCATGAAATAAATCCATGTTGTAGTATATTCTTCAGTTATGAAAATATTCAAGTGTTCATGCAGATTTTAATATAAAAAAGTTTACAATATAAATTATGTAAAAAAAGCAGGATATAAAATTTTATAGATGGTAGTATCCCAATGGTATTTTTACCTTCCTACATTAAGGAAAGACCAGAAGAGGAAAACACAAACTATTTATATGGATTACCTTCTATGTACACAAGTCTTTGTTCTCTTTTCTGTATTTTAAATTTTCTCTAATAAATATAAACTTTATAATAAAAAACAATAAGCTACAAAGCAATGCAAGAGTAAAAGCTTAATTAAGATGAAGAATAAGCAGTAGTTATAAATGTAAGCTCTACCAATTATATTTTTCTGCCTGATTTTTAAATGGGGGAAAGGGATGGCAGATAAAGGTAAAGCTGGTTTTTTATGTCAGCATTTTATAATGAAGCAAGTAGGCAGCCTCCACCTTTCTACACAAAATCCACTAGCACACCTATAATGGAAACCTTTAGGATGGGTAAGAACATAGTAAGTTAAGGAAGTAAGATTAAATAATTACGAGAAAAATAAACTTTCGAAACTCATATAAAGATTGAGTGCGAACTGTGGTACAAATAGGGACTTATTTCCTACATTAATTTACACTCAGAAAAGATTTAGTAGAGCACATGTACCCAAACTACTGGTAAGGCACTTTTATTATCTCATTAAATTATATCTGCAAGATAGGCATTATCCCCTTTTAACAGATGAGAAAACTAAGAGTCAGACAGATAAAAGAATTTGTCAAAGGTCACAATGAATTCGTGGGTTAGAGAACTCTTGTCATTTATCTCTGAACCAAAGCTGGAGAGACCAAGGTAGAGGAGTAGGGCCTGAAGGCCATCTCTAGTACCTGAGTACAAAGTTGAAAACAGGAAGACAAACCCGTAACAACCCCAACAACAAGCCTCAAATTAGACAAAAGCTGAAAATATTTTTGAACTCTTGCTTGCAAGAGACAAGAGCCCAACACACATATGGAGGATATCCTATAACTTAAAAAACAAAAACAAAACACCTGAAATTCAGTATGTACTTTACCCCCGAACCTGAGAATTGTGCTACATAGCTGCATATTTAAATACTGGAGTTTTAGAAGTAATCCTTTATCTTGGGAATTCCTTTCCCAGCCTAGCCAAGAAAGTTCTTCCTTCTCGGCTACAGACCTAAATCGAACCCAGAATCTTGCAGGATCATGTGATCAGCTATCTTTTGTGTTTTGTGTCAGGCAGAGGGGACCACAGGTATGAGCATGAGAGGCAGAGAAAGTTGTATGATGATCCTACCCCAGGCCCAGGTTCATGGGTGTACACAGCTTGGTTTAATGCTCTTCTTAAGATTCTTCAGAATATAATCTTTTAAATTGTATATTGTAAGTGAAGTCCACTTACCAGCAAGTATGTGCCTGAAGAGAAGAGACAAGTGCCATCTGGGTGTCTGCCATTCCTTGGCACCCCACTGACATATGGAGTTCAGATGCCCCATGAGCAAAGAAATCAGGCAGATCCACAACGCATGAGAGTTCATCAAGACACAAAGTGAGTACTAAGAGTATTACATCTATGACTGAGTAAGCAGAGGCACTGACAGCCTCCAGAGGCCATGCTTTCCATTCAAATCAGAACTTGACTGAAGTGCAGAGACAAGGCAAAAGCAGGCAATTGTTCTAAAAAGCATGAATGACCCAGGAACCCTATTTACCGTGTCTTGCTAGTGTTACTTCCCCATATTAGCCACCCTTTAACATTGAAAATGATGACATAGAAGGAAAGGAAAAGTAGGGCAACCCTCAATTCCTCTTCCTTTCAGTCCTTCCCGATTCATCTGTAAGGCCAAGGTTGAGAGTGTTGGCAGAATGTGTGTTTATCAAGGAGTAAAATATAAACAGTTTCACGCAGGGTTTCCACACTTCTTGTAAAAAAGAAATACGTATGTATGAGCTACAAAATACAAGTTGTACAATTTGCGTTATTTCACATATGAGTTAAATGTTCTCAAATCGCATTTATTTTTTAAGATTTATTTATTTATTTGAGAGAGAGAGAGGTGAATGCAGAGGGGAGGGGCAGAGGGAGAGGGAGAGAGAGTTAAACAGACTCCACGCTGAGCACAGGCCCAACATGGGGCTTAATCTCAGAACCCTGAGACTACAACCTGAGCCAAAACCAAGAGGCGGACACTCACTGACTGCACCACCCAGGTGCCCCTCAAATCGCATTTAAAACCAGTATTATGCAACATAAAGATGAACAATAAAATTTCTGCCAATAATTAAAATTTTCTATTTTTCTTTTCTTAGAATGACATCAAATAGCAAATAAAAAAACACTGTGACAAATCAAGAAAGAAACCATGGGAAAATGAAAAAGCTTTACATCTTAGTACCTTTAATGGCATTTTTGTTCCTGCTTAATGAATAAAGGGCTCCACATTTTCTTTTTGCATTTGACCTAAAAAATTATGTGACTGGCCCTCCCTTACATCAACACAGTTTTGCCTTGAAATTCCAGTAAAGAGACACATGTAAGAAAAGAAAAAACCATTTGGGGGTGCACCTGTAAGAAATGAATGGGTCTATATAAAACAAAACTATTCCAGTCCTGATATTCTGTGCATTAGCAAACAGGATATGCAGATTCACAGTAGCAAGATTTCACTTATTTGTTTTCTTAGACAAATAGCCTTTGAGATTTTGAATGCAAAGGACAAGTGCTTTATCATGGCAAAGATCATTTAAAATTCATACCCTGCACTACCATGTGCAAGTCACCCCTCACAGCCTAATGTCTTTCCTAAAGTTAATTAACGGGCCTGCTACTTCTCTTGCATTATCTTGGCCATTGATGAAGATGTTAAATAGATTGGTTCTTGGACTGACCCCTTGAAGATGAGTACCAGTGATGTCAACCCAAGCTAATGCAGCTTAGAAGTCCTTTTTAAGCACAACTCTAATAATCTGAGCAATTACTTAACAGGAGTGTCTCTCCATTTGTAGACAGCATGTCATGCAAAAAGGAAAAGTCTTCCTAAGTCAAGATAAATTACAACTGATGTCTTCCCTGTTACCATTCCTCTTCTTCACCCACCCCCACACTATCTATTAAGCCCACTGCCTTGTCTCAGAATGAAATTAAATCCATTTGCCTTAGCTCAGAAAGAAAACAAATGAGTCTCAATGGTCTGACTTGTTTCAGTCTTGATTATAATTTGAAAAATAAAGCCGAGGCAAGACAATATTTGCTTTTACAGAAGGGAGAGTGTTGAGGAAGAGAGAGAAAGCTACATCACTAATTCTGCACTTTTAATCCATGCTCATGCCCCTTGGATTCTTTATAGTTTCCCTATAGGTTTCTTCTGTTCTTATTCTTTATTCACATGTCCTCACCCACAGAAAGTTTAAACATTTGCATTGGCACCTAGGATAAACGATTCTATTTCCAAGATAGTTGGGAATATCATTAGCCTTTATTCATATAAGAAAATACTCATTCTAGGACATGGTTTAAAGTATCAGGCACCTAGAACAAGGGAAATAATATATTCAGTTTCCCTTAGCTCACTTTGATTTATTTTTTATGGAAAATTAACTTTTTCAGGCAAACGTGACTTTATTGTAACTAGCATAGGACAGAATTCTCTAGAAGAAAGTAAAAGAATTCCTTTGTCCATACTCCTATAAATATGGTTGCTAATATTTATACAGCAATATCATCCTTTAACTCTTTGTAAAATCTTCCTGCTCCCTCAACACCACCCTTCCCACCAAGCATTGTATTTTAAATAGATCTGACTTGCGTTGAAAAAATTACCTAGGAAATAAAACAAGGAACTGTTGTTTAATTATAAAATTGACAGGCAAGAACAACATGGACACACTGCTTGTTGAATTATTTTAAAATGTTTTATTTTTTCATATCAGTCATAGATGATCTTGGGTATACAGTAACAATAACTAGCCATTTCTAGACCTGACAGATGAACTACTGGACAAAAATTTAATAAAGACTTGCTTTCTGCCTTCCAAAGATTTTCACTATAAACACAGAGATACGATCTTTCCATTGACTTATGAATAAGCTGAGAAAATGGCAGATTACTAAAATAGTTTCCACATATTCCCTGTGATAATGGCTCAAAATGAAATTAAACCTGTCAACAGTTTCAGCATATAGTGGCCCCTTTCCCATCTGCCAAAATCCCTAAACTTTTTCTTTAGTTAGGTCATCATTAATGGAACAATGTACAGGACAATACTTCAAGCTGACAAATCACACGATATGAATATCCTCTCTCTGTTCCAAAATTCTGATGTGATAGTGGATTTCTCTTCTGAGATACTAAAGAAGTATTTGTATGTCCTCATCTTCTAAATAATGTTATGGCTTTTGTGCTTGTGCAGGCATGTACAATTGCTGATTTAAAAAAAAAAAAAAAAAAGGCTGAGTGATCCCAGAACCTCATAATTGATATTTATGCCTCTTCCTATAAACTAGGATTTAAGGTATAAAAAACACCACCATATTACTAATATCAACTTCTTTACAAAAAAAATTTTTTAAAGCCATCAATTTCTTTTAAGTCTTGAAAATCTAAATTCTTTGAGTATCTTAAATTGTAGAAAAGTAAAATGGATAGATTAAATACAGTAACTAATGGGAGGATTTATGGTTTATGCCTTATAATAAGCTTATAACTCTAATGCATTTGATTTTTGTTTTTTCTTTTTCCTTAGGGTTCACTATTACTTCCTAATTATTTCTTTTCATTTTTATTATCATAGATTAAAGTTAGGGATGAAAATGTGGCCTAGACAACCACCATTCCAATAGAGCTTTCTGCGATGGTAGAAATGTTCCATATAAGTGCTGCCCAATGAAGTAGCCACTGCCCACATGTGAATATTGAACAATTGAAATGTGGCTGGTACAGCTCAGGAACTGAATTTCTCATTTTATTTCATTTTAATTAATTTGAATTTAAATAGCCTCATGTGGGTAGGGGCTACCTAGCTAGCACAGATCTAGACCAGTCAACCTTCAGATGGTTGGGACCACTCTGCAAAATCCCTCCTAAGATTCTGTCTCCATATGACCACTAATAACTATTCTGAATTTTATTTTGAATTTTATTAAATAATTCTGCAACAAAATAAAGCCCAGATTTAATTATGCTAAAATGTCAATGGCGTGCACATGCACGTGTGTGTGTGTGTGTGTGTGTGTGTGTGTGTTGAAAGTTTTCTATTTGCTCAGATTTGTATTTCATGTAATGGGGGCTATAAGAAGAATAAACAGTGCCTAATCCTTGTCAAACAGTTTGAGACAAACACATACAAAAACAATCCCCCCAAAAAGCAATGTGTTATTGTGTATCTACCTCTGCAAATGCTACAAGATTTAGGAGTAAGATTGGGAAGACATTTCTCACTAACTCCAAAATGGCTTCCTAAAGAGGACGAGACACTTAAGTTATACTATGGGTAAAATTAGTCACCTAATCTCTGAATAGGGGTTGGTTTTCATTAAAAGAATAATTGCATGGCCATTTTAACAGCAATATATTATCAAGAAAAATTATACCAATAACCAAGCAGTTAATTAACGGCAAATCATTAACTTCTGAATATAGCATTTCAAATGTTTATTGGTTAAATGATGATAACAGTGTCATCTTTTTAATTTAACTTCGAGTATTACCATAAGGGTAAAAACATCTGAAAATGCTTTTGAAAGTAAATGTGTAATATAAGTACAATGCATTGCTTCAGAGATTGAGACCTAGCAAGAAAATGGTAAAACATACTACAAATTAAAAATATTTGGCTACTGGCTAAATTTCCAGAATTCTAGAGGAAAATAAATATAACTCAAAATAAAAAACGTTTAAAGTTACCTTAGACAAGAGAGTACCCAACACTTTGTATATCTACCAGACAAACACCACTTCCTCTAAACAATAAAAAACCAGCCCAGGCATTAATGAAGATCTGGCAACTTGTCTGTACAGGCTACTCAACGAGGCAGACAACCTTCAGAAAGAAGATACAAGCTGTCAGGTTCATCCAGCTATAACTGGAGTATATATTGACTTTGGTCAGTTAGCAAAGAGAATATCAACTTACAAAGTGCTAGCTATGATGGAGATGTGATAACTGAAGATCATTGTTAAGATATCTGCCACTTTCAGAAAGATTTGTCTTCAGAAGTTAGTAAGAATTTTAAAGTGCTGCAACAATTGCATGTCAACATGAGCTATTTCTTGATGATTACACATAAATTTATAATATATTAATTTGAGCATATTCTTTCTGTCATTGAATTCAATTAAAATTGAATAATTGTAAACATATAAATCACTAGAGCCTAAAATAACTAATTTTCAAGTAAAAATAAACAGAAGATAAGAAATTACCCACATTCAATCACATTTTGCTATCAAGCTTATTTTTCTGATGAAATATTTTCAACAAATAAAAACTTAAAATGGGGTGCTATAATAGAATCATTCATAGATCCTTAACTCCATATAAAAAGATTAACGCTTCTATTATGTATATTATATATTGTTTGGGTTAAATATATCATTGTATTCAATTGGTCTGCTTTCTCTTAAATTAAAGCAAATCATTTCAAAAAGAAATATATATTTCAGAGGTGTATAGGACCATAAGTAATGGACATATTTGGAAGCATGAAATTGATAATACCTTGGTTTGATAGACCCCAAAACTGAAACAAATTAGAGTCAGTCTGGATAACCTACCTATTGTTTTATATAGTTTTGTTTCAAGCTTAAAAATTAAGAGAAAGAAAAAAACTAATAAAATTATTTTCACTGAAGCCACAAAATTTTGCACCATAACCTGAAATCTGACCTGAAATCTTGATCAGACTCACTTAGCTGAAAGAGCATTCTTAGACCACTAACTTTGTAACAGGAAAACTAGGTTTAAAGACTATGTTCCTTATTCTCATTGAAATACAATAGGATTTTTTCTAAAGATTTATTTATTTATTTGAGAAAGAGAGAGAGCTCATGCCACCTGTGAGGCACAGGGGGAAAGGAGTAGAGGGAGAGGGAGAGACAGCATCTCTGGGAGACTCCCACTGAGCATGGAGCCAGAAGTGGAGGCAGGGCTCAATCTCACCAAGATCATGACCTGAGCCCAAACAAGAGTCAGGGGCTTAACCAACTGAGCCACCCCAGGTGTCCCTAAATTCAAATATGATTTTTAAAAAGTAACTCAGAAAAAGGTAAAGGAAGCTCAGTTGTCCTGATCACCTGAGCAAAACTATCTTTAGTCCAGCATTTTAGAACCATCACTTTCCTCTCAATCTACTTTCTAGTTTACAAAATGACATTTTATATACCAGAATAAATGAGAAAATCCATTTCTGCCATACTGAATTGGACTATTGACCTCACTAGGATTTCATGAAACAATTTCAACATAATGCAATTACAATAAAATTTTTTTAATTACATTAACATGATCACCTTAGCCTCACATAGAAAATATTGAGAATGTTTACATTTTTTTTTTAATTTTAGGCATTTTAGCTTGGTAAATCCTATCATGTTTGCCATTAAAATACTACTAATGCTAAAAAGCGCACAATACTTCTTCACTTTAGGCTCCATGTGACTAGAGACTTGGCACTTGATGGCTCCAGGGGAATCACTAATGAGCTACAAAGCCTTTACACCTCTGGGTCAGGAGTTTGGATTAGACCTAGGTTGGGAGTGACAGAAAGTCGTTACCATCTCATGATAGTTCAATGGTTTATGTGAAGGGAATTCATTGTTTCAGGCCACTTTCTAATGAACAAACATCCACCTCACAAAAAGTCACCACAGCTTTTGACAGTAATTGGCAGAGACCCGGAGAATGAAAAATTCAACCAAGAATTGTGTTCCCTCCATGCTATGACAACCATATCCAAGATAGGAATCCTTTTAATGGAAAAAGACAGGATGCTCAGCAAGTATGTCTGAAAAGTGTGTTTGGGAGAGAAAGAGTGAAGGAGAAAAACTGAAGGGAAAAGAGAGAGCCATTCAGAAGAAGGGAGTAAATCAAAATGCAGTAACACCCATCATCAAAAGCTTTACCTAGTACTTATACAACAAAGGTATTTAATTCAGAAAAGACATACATCTGTTAATCTGTTTCCATCCTGGTAAGAAGGCAATAAAATGTAAAAATGTTTCCTGAGGCCTCCTGATTAGGGAATCAAAAAGATGATAAAAGCCTTGAAATAGCATTCCCTTAGCAGAAAGTTGTCACTACACTGTACTGCTCTCCTCTTTAGGAAGCCATACTCATCAGAGTTAGTGAAAGAAGCCATGTCAATCTTTCTCCTTCTAAGTCTTTTAGCACTCACAGACATAGATACACAATCACATACTGTTCTGTACCATTCAGAATTGTTTTTGTATGGGTCTGTCTCAAGCTATGTGGTGAGGAATAGGCACATGCTTATTCTTCTTATGGTCCCCATTATGTGAAATATAAATATGAGCAAATAGAAAATTTTCCATAAACACATACACACATGCACACACACACATGTAATCAAATCTGAGCTTTGTTTTGTTTGAGAATTATATAATAAAATTCAAAATAAAATTCAGAAAAGTTATTAGTGATCAAATGGAGACAGAAGCTTAGGAGGGATTTTGCAGAGTGGTCCCAACCATCTGAAGGTTGACTGGTCTAGATCTGTGCTAGCTAGGTAGCTCCTAGCCACATGAAGCTATTAAATAAAAATTAATTGAAACGAAATAAAATGAGAAATTCAGTTTCTGAGCTGTACCAGCCACATTTCAATTGTTCAATAGCCACATGTGGACAGTGGCTACTTCATTGGGCATCACTTATATAGAACATTTCTACCATTGCAGAAAGCTCTATTGGATGGTGCTGGTCTAGATCACATTTTCGTCCTGAGGGAAAACATTAATTTGTAAATAGTATATCACTTTAAAATGCTTTCAGATGCATGTAACGCAAAACCTTACCCAAACAAACTTACACAATAAGGTTGACTCCCATAAGTGCAAGTCTAGAGGTAGGCTGGATTTCTGGATAGCCTTAATCAAGTATTTAAGTTCTATTTCTCTGAGTTCTCTCCCCTTTTCTCTTCCTTCCAGTGAATTGGTTTCATGTTCAACATACTTCCTTCATGCCAGAAAAATGGCTGTGGCAATTCCTATCTTCATATTCACACATCCTGAAATCTAAAGGAAGAGAGATCTCTCTGATCTCTTCTGGGTCAGAAAACTTTGCTCTTTGAATCTCCAAACAACCCTGTCTCCTTACATTTTATTGACCTTCCTGTGCCTTCCTGAACAAGACACTGATTTAGGCTATCTGGCTTAGGCCTAATTCCTGAACAGTGACTGTTAAAAAAGGTAAGATTGATGAATTTAGACCAACCAGGACCTACTCCATGTAGTCAGGGTGTGGTCACCTTCCGCTGAAGCATTTGGACAACATGTCAGGAAATTTAAGGGTACCCTTATGAGAAAGGTAGGGTGATAATGAATGCTGGGTAAGCAAACAAGAGTGGCCACTATAAGCAGAAAAAAATGTCTGTCTGGTATTACAATTTTTATACATTTCCTAAGACTTCCTTTGAAATGTGACAATTTAGGAGTCTGTATTCCCACCCACTTGCCCCAAAACACCAAGCATAAAAATAAACAGCAGAAACATCTCTATTTTTAAATTATATGAGGCTCTGACATATGAGTGGGTAGAAAGAAGTAAAGCAAGTGACAAGGGTTGTGCTACCATGGGAGACAATTAAAATATATTATAAAAAGAAAGATCTAATGTGGGGGAGAGGCTAGATAGAAGAATCCAGATTAACATATCTAAGAAAAGTGCTCTGTCCTAAGGCAGATCTTTATCAATTTTCCCAACCATAATCAAATTTTTGTGTTCTAGGGAGTTAAAAAAGAGAGAGAGAGATTAAGCAAGTCCTTGAGATGGTCAGTGACAGCCAGAACTCAAACCAGATCTAATTCTAAAGCTCATTCTAGATCCCTTCACCAAAAGCCAGTGTATCTTAGGCAAAGCCAAATGCCACATATTTTCCATTAAATCCCCATGTCAAGATGTACTGAGGAGCAAGTCATAGTGAGCAAAGCACTGTGCTGGTGCTGGTCAGAGAGACAAAAGTTTAAAATATATACATCAAAGCATGAAAGTATAGGCTGAGTGCTCAATCAGTAATTCAGACAAAGAACTCCACCAGAGTGCAGAGATGGGGATAAAGGAAGAGGAAAAACCAGTAACTATGGTCCCAAAAATAAACTAAAGGAAAGGACATTAGACATTATGGATCCATGAGCATAGCGAAAGCTTCAGCCATATGAATCTGAGGAGGGGCAATATGAAAAGTTTTCAGAAGAGGAAGAATCCTAATTTTTCATTTTTAAAATACCTTGTAAATTTTAAAATACTTTCACATCCATAAATTCCAATGATACTACCATGTAATATATCAGGTATTCTACATATACTATCTCAATCCTAGTAGCCGGTATAGACAGGTCATATGATTTCACCACCGTCACACAGTGAAAGAGCAGAGAGGGAACTCAAACCCAGATCTGTTTGACTGTAAACACTGTTCTTCTCATACTTTGTGATTTCTCAGCTATTTTATTTTACTTTCAAATTGATATTTAAAGATAGACAGGATGTGAAATTTTATATTTCAACTGAGTTGGATTAAGAGTCATACAGGAGAGAGATGGATAATTGGAGAGAACATAGTCAAAAAATTTCTATGCAGGAAATGAAAAAAAAAGATTTTTATTTTTGTAACTCACAGGCAGTCAAGGTAGACTGTATGTTCCTGGGTGAGGCACCTGGGTGGCTCAGTCAGTTAAGCATCTGACTTCGGCTCAGGTCATGATCCCAGGGTCCTGGGATCGAGCCCCGCACCGGGCTCCCAGCTCCGCGGGAAGCCTGCTTCTCCCTCTCGCACTCCCCCTGCTTGTGCTCCTGCTCTCGCTGTGTCTCTCTCTGTCAAATAAATAAATAAAATCTTAAAAAAAAAAAATCAACACAGATCCCCAGTGGGAACTCTAGAATCCCTTCTGGAGTGAATGGACGACATATGTTTATGATTGCTTATGACTGATTTTCCTCCACCCAATGTGCGATTCATCCATATGAGTGGATACACTACCCAATAAGAAAACATAGATTAACAAGTTTGGAATTTTACTAGGATTCCAGAGGCACAGAATCGAATCTTAAAAGTTAGAAGAGGGCGCCTGGGTGGCTCAGTTGGTTAAGCGACTGCCTTCGGCTTGGGTCATAATCCCGGAGTCCCAGGATCAAGTCCCGCATCGGGCTCCCTGCTCAGCAGGGAGTCTGCTTCTCCCTCTGACCCTTCCCCCTCTCATGTGCTCTCTCTCTATCACTCTCTCTCTCAAATAAATAAAATCTTAAAAAAAAAAGTTAGAAGAAGAAAGAAGAAGAAAATATTCAGAGACATAGAGTGCATGTGTAAGTCTGAGGTCATCTAAGATAGCCTATCAACACTTAGTGATGGACAGAAAGCAAGGGTTTGAGTGGAGAAAGAGACTTGCTGTAAACACCAGAACTTTCTCCACTGAGATGTAGTAGCATACATCAGCCCTAGTATTGTGGCTTGCATTTCTCCTATATATGTGTCCTGATGCAAGAGGTTCTTGCAAATATGAATAAAACTAAAGGAAGACACTAATAGCAAACCCCTTTTGGACAGAGTTTTGTTGGTTATACTATCATAGTTGATAGTTCTCCCCACCCTTAAGCCCAAACGATGTACATCAATGCATGTGGGAGGGGAGTTGAAGGGAAGAAACCCAAAGAGAGGGTCAACCTAGAATCACCACTTCAAAGAAAAGAGTAAACAAAACCAAAATCTCTGCAAGTAAACATACTAATACCAAAGTCCAGCAGAGTATTATTTTAAGTATTACTTGAAATACCTTTATTGCTTCTGTTATTACAATTATTTTGCTCATAAAATCAGAAAATACACAAGAATACATAAATTACACATATCTTATATACATATACATACATATGTATAAATATATAAAATATGGTGTACGTATAATATATATGCTCATAAAATATATATACATAAAGATAACCATTGTTAATATTTTTATTGCATATGCTTCCAGAATATTTGGAAAATTCTGAGAATATATATGTGTATATATAAAATTGTAGATTTGTATCATAATTTATAATGACTGACCAAAAAAGCTCCCCTCCTTAAATATAAGTTTGGGAATCACTGCAGTAAGTTGTCTTAACTAAAATAAAAGTCAGGGGGCGCCTGGGTGGCTCAGTCGTCAAGCGTCTTCCTTTGGCTCTGGTCATGATCCCAGTGTCCTGGGATCAGGCCCCATGTTGGGGCTCGGCCGGAAGCCTGCTTCTCCCTCTCCCACTCCCCCTGCTTGTGTTCCTGCCCCCGTTATGTCTCTCTCTGTCAAATAAATAAATAAAATATTTAATAAATAAATTAATAAATAAATAAAAGTCAGGTACAAGTTCCATTTGTTATAAATGTTAAAAAAATTCTATATAAATGTTAGGAAAATGTAAAGGAAGAAATGGATGACAGAAAGGGCAAAAATCAAAGATCTAGAAAAAAGAATATAGTGAGAATGCCTTTGTATTTACAAACTAAATCTTAAAATTTTTATCACTAATCTGATTAATATATTTTTAATCTCATGACAAATCTAAAGCCTCTTAAGATAATATTCTAATTTTCAAGATTTTGTATTCAAGAACATTAATAAAATCAATTTTCTTTTAAAATGGAAAATATAGTCCTATCTTAGCGCTGTGAGATCAAACATAAATGCTGAATAATACTTTCTCTCCTCTAGAATCCTGTGTGCTTATTTTATTTTCTATCTGGCTAGTTTTCACTTAATCACTGCCAAACGATATATCTTCCATGTCTGAATTGAAATTTTAATAAAAGTTAAATAACCACATTGTATTGAAAATACAAAACAGTACTGCTTTCTCCAAAAATCCTTTTGCTTCATCTCCTCAATACATTTGCAAAGTTTTTAAAGGCATAGACATTTCCCATCCTATGTACCCAAATTAGGTAAAATAAACCCAAAATGAAGATGTCTGGGTGGCTCAGTCAGTTAAGCATCTGATTTTGGCTCAGGTCATGATCTCGGGGTCCTGGGATCAAGCCCAATGAAGGGCTCCCTGCGGGGAGTCTGCTTCTCCCTCTCTCTCTGCCCCTCCAACCCCAGCTTATTTGCTTTCTCTCTCAAGTAAATAAGTAAAATCTTAAAAAAAAACAAAATAAAACAGAAAGGACACATAGTCTCTAGCATGTACACAGGCCATGTCATATTGTTCATCTTTCTTGTCAATTTTACTAAAGACTTTTTGGGGACCAGATAAGCATTCCTTACCTTTAATACTAGTAAGAATTTTAAAATGTAACTATATTGTTTAAAATCCAATGAAAAAAATCACATGTAAAATTTTTAAAACAGAAAAACATCTTAAAAGAAATGTGCCAGGGGTATTTGGGTGGCTCGGTTGGTTAAGCAGCTGCCTTCCACTCAGGTCATGATCCCAGCATCAGGCTCCCTGCTCAGTGGGGAGTCGGCTTCTCCCTCTCCCTCTGCCCCTCCCCCCACTCGTGCTCTCTCTGTCTCTCAAAAAAATAGAAATGTGCCAGTGGTTTGTTTGTGGCTGTTTCCCTAGAACCCTGAGAATAAGAGATTTCATACTCTGCATTTGGAATTTTGGGCAGAAAGGTTGAGAAGCAATGTCTCACTGTTGGCACAATGTGTCTTGCACCCAATGGAAGTTCGGCAAATAATTATGTTGATTTGAGTTGCCATTAGATGTAACATGGAAATATTAGAAAGTTTACTTTTGACACATTAGACAACATATAAGAGGGAAGAGAGAGGAGAAAATAGAAAAATAGTAATAAATTCTGTTAAATAACTTCTCTGAGAAACACTGAATTCTCCAATGGCTGTGTTAATACTAACTGATCTCTCAACTGCCTATGGAATAAAATCCAAATTCCTTAGCCTGTCATGCATCCAGAATCTCAACACATCCTGAGAGTCCCACTTTGTTTCCATTTTACTACTGTTTAAAGCCAAACTACAGTACTCCCAGTTTTCCATGCACATCCAAAATTTTCCTATGTTTCAGCCAATCTATTCCCTCTAACTGGAATGCCTTTCCCTATCCCGCCATTATCATTTGTTGAGCATGGTCCAAATGCCACCCTCTTCCAGAAAGCCTTCCATGAACTTTTACCCTAAGAAGTTATGATTCCTTGTGATCTGAATAAGAAATGTATACATGCTTGGGCGCCAGGGTGGCTCAGTTGGTTAAGCAACTGCCTTCGGTTCAGGTCACGATCCAGGAGTCCTGGAATTGAGTCCCACATCAGGCTCCCTGCTCAGTGGGGAGTCTGCTTCTCCCTCTGACCCTCTCCCCTCTCATGCTCTCTCTCAATCCCTCTCTCTCAAATAAATAAATAAAATCTTAAAAAAAATTTATACGTGCTTCTTTCATTGAATTTATTTTCTGCCTTATGTTAGATGTGCATATATGTCTTACTTTCCCTATTATAAACTCTTTAAGGAAAGGTAAAATGTGTGTGTCTAATGTCTAATAAGTAAGTAATAATTAATATATTCAAATCCTTCCAAAAGCCAGGAATATCATTAATTTAGCTTATTTTAATTTTATTCTACAAACATATTTAAGGATCAATTTCCATTATCTCCTTCAACAATTGTTTCATTGACTGGAGAAAGCAGAAAGGGAGGGAAACACCCTTTAATAAAATCTGCAAAGATCCTATCTGTTCAAGTCTGTACTAGGAATACACTGCCAAGTTCCTTTTGGATTCTGTCAGCAGGATTTCAACCATTTTAATTTAAATGAATCATCCAAAAAATCTCTGGCATTTAATACACCCACTTCTCAGAGATATGAAATTCAGTTTTTCTTTATGTCATTTAATTGATGGTGACAGATAATGTCAAAAGCTTACTGATTAATAGCTGTTTTTGATTTGGTGGAAATAACCAAAACAAAAGTTGGATAAATTATTTTTTACAGAGATATTTGGTCTAAGTACAGAACCAGACTCAGTAGGTAATAGTTACATGCCCTTCTCAGGATCGACCATAGCTATCATAGACTTTAAAATGCACTTTGAACTGGTTTAAGTGAGGGCATGATTACAGCAAAATACGCATTAGTAATTCTCTCAATCACACACAAACATAAAAACATGTTTGTTGTTTCAGAAAGGATTGGAGGCATCTAAGAAAACAACATAAAAATAAAAAATAGCAATAACGCCACAGGACACTTTTGAATACAGAGATTGCCAATAGGAAAATCTTACAGGAAAAGGGTAGTTCAACTTAAGCTTTAGAAACTAACTGAATACTGAGAAATCTGGAGAACTTATGTTATGAAACCTTTTTCTTCCCTCCATTGAAGTGGGTATAATATACTATAAAAACAAATGGACCTGAATATGTGTCATTTCAATAGCTTTCTTTTTATTCTCTGCTTTACTGAGATATAACCAAGGAGCTCCTTTTGGAGTTCGAGCTCTTTGAGGTAACTCTAAAAGGAACATCTTACTCTGATTGGTTTAGTTTTACACAAAACTGGTTTTTGTTGGAGGTAGCTCTTTAAATTGCTTGTTTTCCTTAATTAGAAATCATCATTTTCAAGGACCCTTGACTCTAGTCTTTCCTTCTCTCTCAGAATTTCTCAGCTCCTTCATCCTTATCCACCATTCATGATATGCACAAGTATTTCTGTTGCACAAGAGCAAATAAGTAAGATTCTTTAGCAAAAGAAATACATTCTATTAGCTTACTCTACTTTTCCAAAAACATCCAATTCAGAAGTATAAATAATCTTATATCTTTGAGAGATGGAAATTCTAAATAAGGTGAATTACACTGAAATATGCCCAATATCAAAATATACTATTAACAACTTCAGAGAGTAATTGAATATCCATCTATTATCAAGAAGTAGCTTTTGCTAAATTCTTTTTTTTCTTAACGTCAACTTTATTGAGATTATATTCAATAAAACTCACTCTTTTTATTTTTTTAAAGATTTTATTTATTTATTTGAAAGAAACAGACAGAGATAGCAACAGAGAGCATGAGCCGGGAGGAGATGGAGAAGCAGACTCCCCACTGAGCAGGGAGCCCGATGCGGGGCTCAATCCCAGGACCCTGGGATCATGACCTGAGCCAAAAGCAGATGTTTAACAAACTGAGCCACCCAGGCACCCCAAAACTCACTCTTTTTAAACATAGTTTGATGAGTTTTGACGAATGCACATATAGTCATGTAAACGCCACCACAATCAATAATCAGAATATTTCCATCATCTAGAAAAGTTCATTTATTTCCCTTTGGAGTTGATGACCCCCATGATCCCCAGCCCCAAGAAACCACTGATTTGTTTTCTGTCCCTAGAGGTCTGCTTTTTCTAGTATATCATATAAAAGGAATCCTGTAAGTATGTGGTCATTTGTCTCTGACTTTATTTACATAGTACAATACTTTTGAGATACATCCATGAGGTCCCAGGTATTTGTAGCTCATTCCTTTTTACTTCTAAATAGCATTCCATTATATGAGTATAACACTTTATTTACATATTCGTCATTTGATGGACATTAGGCTTATTTTCATTTCGAAGTTATAATGAACAAAGCTTCTATGAACATTTGAGTACACATAGGCCTTTGTGTGGACTTGTTTGTATTTTTGTTGTTGTTGTTGTTAAACACCTAGAAGTGGGATTGCTAAATCATATGATGCATGTTTATCTTTATTAAAAAAACTGTCAAAACTATTTTCCTTAGTGGTTATATTACTTTGTATTCCCATCAGCAGTGTATGAGGATTTCCAGTTGTACCACAACCCCTTTATCACTTGTTATTGTCAATCTTTTTAATTTTTGTCATAATAGTGGGTCTATAGTGGTATCCCAATGATTTTAACTTGTATTTCCCTACTAACTAATGATGTTGAGCATTTTTTCATATGTCTAACTGGTGAAATGTCTATTTAAAACTTCTGTCCATTTTTAAAATTGGATTGTTTGTCTTCTTATTATAAAAGTTTTTTATAGGGGCGCCTGGGTGGCTCAGTTGGTTGAGCGACTGACTTCAGTTCAGGTCATGATCTCGAGGTCCTGGGATAGAGCCCCGCATCAGGCTCCCTGTGCGGCAGGAGGCCTGCTTCTCCCTCTCCCACTCCCCCTGCTTGTGTTCCCCTCTCTCGCTGTCTCTCTCTGTCAATTTAAAAAAAATCTTATAAAAGTACTTTATAAACTCTGGTTCAAGACTTTTATCAGATATGGGTTATGACTTTGCTGAATATTGTAGTACATATTCCATTGAACACTCATCCAATGACTATACAGATCAAATTAGATAAGGACTATATCACCTAAAAACAAATTTCCTAGGAACTGCACCACCCAAAGGTCAATTTCCTCTAAGACTGTGTCACCCAGTGGTCAACTTCCAAACGACTTATCATGCAAAAGTCAAATTGCATGAAGGAATTCCATGAGAACTATACTATTCAATGTCTTCAGGAGAGAGTAGCTTTCATTTATCATATTCTGAAACCTGCTTTGTGTTTATATCAAAAATGATCTAATTCTGTCATTCTCATCGGGTCAAGTCTTGAGACCACTGGCTTTGAGAACAAAATTGCTTAAGATTTACAATGAGGGAAATTTTTAAAAATAATTAGCTTTACTCTGCCAAACTTATACTTTTAAAGATTCAATGAACCTCACTAACCCCATTTTCTCTTTTCCATGCCCACATCAGGCCACTTGACAATATTAATTTGCATTTGTATATTTCATTGCATATGTTCTAATGTAATTTTTTTCTGCTTGTTAGTAGTGTCTCTTCCCTAAGTTAAGAATCATTCTCTGTTCTGTCTAGAGTACATTGCTCAGTATTTAGCTATGTTTCAGTCAGACTCCCAGGAGGAAACAGATTTCACACTCAGGTTATAATAAAGGGTCTATTTACAAAACTGTAGGCAGGTATAAGGGAAACCGGCAAGCCATAGCTGTTACTACTTCAAGGTCTGAAGAAAAATGGAGAGGGAGAAGTTGTTCAAACCTAAATAGAGTAACTGTAGCTACAGGAGCAGTAGTCTGTTGTGAATGGATTCCAGCAACCTTACAGCAATATGGCAGGAAAGAAATCAGGAAGAAAAAATACCCCAGTCTTATTCTCCTTCAGCTGTCCAGTCTCCTGATGGTGACTGCAACTGGGAAACCCCAACAGGAAGCCAGAAAGCAGGAGATCATGTTGATGAACTTCATAAAGGTCAGCCTCCCAGCACACCGAACAAGAGATAGAAGAGTGGAGGGTGGGTCTGAATGGGCCACAGAAATTATTAAATATAGAAGGTAATAAATGTGTTCTATTCATTGAATAGTTACTCCAAGTAGAACTCTGGATATATATGGGAAATAAAATATAAAATAATGAGAATTATTAGTGTCCCCATGAAGAAATAAATGACTCTTATTAATTCAGATGTTCAACAGGTTCTTTATGTTTGGACACACAGCCATTCTGTATGGCAGAAATAGGACATATATATATATAGGTTTTTTGTTTTGTTTTATAATCAACTAAAATATTAAATTAAGTTCACAAATTGGGGAAGTTTGGGGGGAAAAGGATGAGGGAAAGTAACATGGCCTGATTTTTTTGCCTTACCTATCAACATCTAGGAAAGACACTACTGCTACCACCTATACTATCCTAAAAATATAATAATAATATATAATATTTTTAATTTCATAAAAATATTAGTTTACCTTCTTAATCTGAGCATGACTCTTTATATGACTCTTGGAAAAGTATACTGGACATGGCATGGAATTAGGTATTGGTAAACCTAGGTTAGTATCATGGCCCTATCTCTACCGATGTGGTATAACCTATGGCAAAATTATTTAACTTCTTTACACAAAAATTTCATCTTAAAAAAAAAGAAAGGAAAGAAATAGCAATGACTATTCATCAGACTGGGTAGACTTTAAGTAAGGTGTGAAGAATTTCTCATCATTGTATCCGGAACATTACAGACCCTCTATAAATATTAGCTTTCCTCTAATTTTTACTTGGGGACAAAATCTCTGGATCCTAAAGAAAGCACTACAGATGCTGCTCACCAAATAATTCTAGACCCATTTTACCCATAAAGAAAAGGACAGCCAAATGATACAGAAGACTATGAGAACACTGTGGCCTATGAAGTTTGATTTTGGTACTCTATTCCAATTATCTTTTTTTCTACACATATTCTGGGTTCACATTCTACCTTTTTCAGCCTTGGGGGAAAAAAGTAACATGTTGCATTTCACCAAACTCTTCAAATCACCTATAACATTTGAGAAAATAACTACTTCCTTAAATCTCTACCTGAATGGACGTGGGAAGTAAACAAAGAACACAGAGAAATCGATAATCTATGAAAATGGTCATTGAACTCAGTGAGCAAGTCACACACATGAATAGCATCGATGATCATCACCAAAACCCAGTGAGAAGTACAGGACTAGACTAAGGAGATGTCCTGATGCTTGGGAAGAACGATCACATTTGGACTGACAAAATTCACACTTTCTAAAGCAACTGATATCCCCTATGTATCCTACTTCCAATAAACTTCATAAATGGGCAACTCAAAGTTACACCAGCTTACCAAAACACTTGGACAATTATAGCTTACCAAAATACTTGGACAATTATTTATTGTGAGCCCCAAAAGCAAGATCATGTGGAACATTTTTTGCTCTATTTGAGAAAACTATTTAAATAAATGTTTGCATATACATTGACTTAATTTAAATTTGTTATTTGTGTGAGTACTAAAGAATTTAACTTTTGTTATTTATTATTTGTGCAAGTAGTACTGAAAATTATAAAAGTGATATTCTTTTCATTTTATCTCACATATATTTAGTACCCACTACTCAGTAACTGCCTTATCTGATATTGGAAAATACAAAAGCAAGTAATATTTTGACACTTGGATGTTATTACTATCTAGAACAGGTTATATATACTTAACTAGAAAAGATAGAGAACATTCCGTGAAACATCAGTGTTTATTATTAACATGCTAGTTATATACTTAAAATTGTTATGGTACCTGAAGAGTTAAGCCTAGGGACTGTCCAACCTACTGCTCAGTCAGGATGAAAAGTAGCCTCTACTAGGTTTCCTGGCCCTAGGAAGGAAGCAGATCAGTGCAATCGGAGGGGACACTATCAAAGGAAGGACTCTCCGCAGTGCTTTGGAACTGAAATATATAAATAAATGATACCAAAAAATCACAGCAGAAAAATTACTATGGAAAATTTCAAAGTAACCAAATGAAAAAGGTGGGGGGATGTTACATTTCCAACAATGAATAAACCATCCCACTTGTTAATTTCCCCAAATGAAATTATATCTAAACCACCAGTTTCAATTTTAAATAGTAATAGGTGCCATTTATTGAGGAAAAAGCTTTATATACATTGTGTCATTCAATCTCCAACATAACTCTATGAGGTATATATTATGATTTCTATTTTATAAATGAAATGATTGAAAGTCAGAGATATTAACAATATTTTTAAAGCCATACACATATAAGAAAAAAAAATTAAGCCCATGTTTTTCATAAAACAAAGCCTGCACTCCTAGCCATAAATCCAGATTGTCAATTACTTTGAGTACTTCTTAAGGTAGAAAACTCCATAGGACAGAAACAGTCAAATAATCAAACCATGGCAATTTTGTATTATTGATAAATTCCAAAAAAGTACAACACTGATAAAAAGATTATGAGAGCTAGGTATATTATTGTCTTTTACGTTTCTTTACGGCAATCTTTGTATTACTCTGTATTTTAAATTGTTTTCAAAATTAAGGGTAAAACAAAAACACCAAATTAGAAAATAGATCCACATTCAACACATCAGAGCACTTCCAGAATGGCATTTAGAACCTCTGAAAATCTGCCTCTCTATAAAAGCAATGAGAAAGAACAGTAGCAAAAACGATAAGAAATCAACTTTTTCAGAACTCTGAAATTAAGACTTGCAATAGTCCAATGAGTGTTTATTCAGGAAAAACAGCTGAAACTTGATAAGAAAAGCAAATTTTGTGGCATTTAAATTTGCCCTCAACACATTTCCTCTTCCCAGGCTTGCAGTAGCCTTGAAAACCTAAAGCTCCACAATGATGGTAACCATAACCGTGAAGCCTTTGAGCCTAGCAACACTGGAGAGGGCAAAATGGGTTTGGAACTTAGCCCCAAAAGCCCAGACAATGTTAGTATTTGACCCGTTTAATAGCAACGTGAAAAGCACCATTCTCTAGATTTGTCTTTATTTAACCTAATGCAGAGGGCACTCTGTGCAAACTGGCCTATCCCCAGGGCATTTGTTGAAAATAATCAACAATGTTTAATGTCAATTCATGTGGCAATTGTTTAATGTAGTAGTTTCCTGAGGCAGTATCAGCTAGGGATAATAAGAGGATGACCAAAAAAGTTCAAAATGAAAAACTGGTGAATGAAATGTTCAAAAGGGGCTTTGAAAAACTCTGATATATTATTGGAATCTAGAATGCCACATTCATGTGCAGGATTGTGTGCATATCCAGGAAGACCTAAAAACATACTAATCTTACCTCTGGCTGATCTTATAGTCATCTAAGCTGCCTTGTAACTCTGCAGTTACAAGCTGCCTACAGGAGCATTCAAGACATGCTCGAACACACAAGACATGTTCTCAGCAAAGGCTGGGAGCTATATCCATATAAAGCATTTAAAGAAATCTCTGTCCAATCATGAGCTG
Organism: Eumetopias jubatus; assembly: GCF_037043125.1. Classification (NCBI taxonomy): domain Eukaryota; kingdom Metazoa; phylum Chordata; class Mammalia; order Carnivora; family Otariidae; genus Eumetopias; species Eumetopias jubatus. The sequence continues at coordinate 49,219,680 of NW_028274821.1, read as the reverse complement.
ACCACTAGGCTAACCAAGTGGAGTCATCAGTGGTCAGCTACAACAAAGAACACAAACTTTACATAATTATTCCAGGAAAGTCACAAACAAAAAATGGCAACAAATAGCAACAACAAGAAACCCTGAAGGTAGAGGGAATCTAATAACCAAAATTACCACATTATATTATTTTAAATGTCTACTTTTCAACAAAAAAGCATAAGATGCTCAAAGAAACAAGGAAATATAGCCAATACACATTGGGGAAAAGCAATCAATAGAAACTGTCCCTGGGAAGCCCGTATTATGAACTTCTTAGATACAGAATTTAAATTGGCTATTAAAACTATGTTAAAAGAATTTTTAACCATATCCAAAGAATTGAAGAAAATTATTAGCCCTTACCTCACACTACATACAAAAATTAACTCAATATATATTACAGGCCTAAATTCAAGAACTAAAACTATAAAACTCTTCGAAAAAAAATGCTTAGGAGTAAATCTTTGTGATCCTGAACCAGACAATGTTTTCTTAGATATGATATCAAAAGCATAAGAAACCAAAGAAAAATAGATAAGTAGACTTCATGAATATTAAAAATGTTTTTCTCAAAAGAAGACGTCAAGAAGGTGAAAAGACAACCCATAGAATGGGAGAAATACTTGCAAATCATATAACAGGGGATTTCTATCTAGAATATATAAAAAACACAACTCAATGATAAAAAGACAAATACCTGATTTAAAAATGGGCAAGGGTCTAAATAGACATTTCTTCAAAGGAGATATATAAATGTCCAACAGGCACATGAAAAGATATTCAATAAAATCAGTTATCAGATAAATGCAAATGAAGCCACAATGAGGCACTGCTTCATATCCACTAGAATGGCTATAATCAAAATGATGTATAATAACAAGCATTGGCAAGCATGTGTTGAAATTGGAAGCATACCTAGCAGGAATGCATAATTGTGTAGCTACTTTGTAAAACAGTTTGGTAGTTCCTCAAAAATTAAACATAGAGTTATCCATATGAAAAAACAATTCTTCTCCTAGGTATATCACCAAGAGAATTGAAAACAGATATATGTCCACACAATAACTTGTATATGAATATTTATAGCAGCACTATTCAAGATAGTCAAAAGGTTGAAACAACTCAAATATCCATTAATTGATGAATGGATAAACAAACATGGTATACCCAGGTAACTGAATATTATTCAACCATAAAAGGAATGAAGTACTGATACATGGCACAACACAGAAGAGTCTTGAAAACATTATAGTAAGCATAAGAAGCCAGACATAAAAGACTATCTACTGTATGATTTCTTTTACATGAAATTTTCAAAATAGATTAATCTATCAAAACAGAAAGTAAATTAGTTGCTGCCAGAGGCTTAGGGGAGGGAGGAATGGAAAGTGCCAATATATGGGGTTTCTTTTTGAGGTGATAAAATATGAAAACTCTTCTGGAGTTAGACAGTGATGATTGTTGCACAACTTTTTGAGTATATTAAAAATCACTGAATTGTAGTTTAAATGGGTGAGTGGTATGCTATATGAATGATATTTCCAAAACGTTTCTATTTTTTTAAGTATAAAATGCATTTTGGTTGCTGAGGCCTTGGACCTCAGCAGAAGTCAGATTGGAGCCCCAGGGTTCCAAGCCAGAAGCCAGCCTAGCCCTGGGCCCTTCGGGCTCCAAGAAGGCTATAGTTTTGGAGTCCATGTACGTGCAGTTCACTCTGGTACACAGCATTTGGGCCAGAGCACGTTCCCCGCACCTGGCCAGGCCGCTGGAGTGAGATGCCTTTGCCCTGTGACTGACAGAGGGGGTCAAGAAGTCCAGAGAATTGGGGATTTCGTGATATGTGGTGTGAGCCAAACTCCTTATGGACGCTTCTGGAAGGAGGAGCCTTTGGCACGGATACACCAGGTGTTTCTCATCCCATGACTCCCCTACTGCCTTGTAGATCTCCCGAGATTCCCGCAAGGGGCTTCCTCTGGGAAGTGTGGTTGTGGCTGCCTCCCCTCCAGCCAGATTCTGCTGTTTTCTGAGCCACCCTTGACACTCAACACATGCCAGGCCATCCTTTCCCTGCCCCTCCGCCGGGACCTGCCCTTACTCCCCCACACACCCGAAGTCACATACCACACCCTGTGGGCTCCAACTGCACCCTGTTTGCCTTCCTCGGAAACCCCAGACTCCACCCACCATGACTTGGCCCCAGCCCTTCCCTGAATGTCCTACACAGTGTGCAAAAGAGAGATGATTTCCTGATGGGGGGGGTGGTGGGGGAGGGGCTTGGGCTCCCGGGCCAGCTCCCGGGTCACAGGTAACACGGTGCTGATAGACGGGTCAGAAACAGTAATGCCCTGAGGCTGCTCTCCAAGGCAAATGCTGGTGGACAGAGATGGTCTCTTGGGATGAACTGCAGACGCTTCACAGCGGCCAGGAGAAACATCTAGCCCTGAGGATGTGCGTGAGTACCTAGGGGTTTTTGTATATTTCTGTGAGAGTACGTGTGTTTCTTTTATTCCCCCTACTGCCGTGAAGTGCACTGATTTGACTGAGCATCTTGCTCTTTCTCCAGGGCAGTGTCCAGATGGGGTGCCCAAGGTGCCTGAGGACCCGCTGTAGACTGTGTGCTCGTTAGTATCGCTTGGGTTCAGGGCGTAAGGGCTGTTTTTTTCTCTTGGGTTCAACTTGTGCTCAGAAGGCTTCAGTGGGATTCCATTTCATTCACTAGGATAGCCGCCTGAGATGTCTGTCGGCACCCGCGAACTGCGGAGGCGTGGGGGTGGCGGGCTGCCAATGCCCTCTGGCCCTAGATCTGCGCATGCCCGGACGGTCCCAGAGCTGGAGTGCCCAGCTCCTTTAGCTATCAGAGGCCCAGGCTGGTGAGGGTGACATGGTCTGTGGTTTGCACAGAGGTAGAGGCAAGTGGGCTTTAGACCGAACTGTACTCACATCTGCAGGAAGAGAAGAAGGAGGCAGCCAAAGCTGACAGCAGGTGGGCTCCCATTCAGGTCCTCTGCCGGCCTGACACACCTTATTTTCTGATTTCGGAATGGAATGGTGCGTTCAGGTTGCTGTGCCCTGGGATTTTAGCAGACATCAGATGGGGGGACGGCCCCAGGGCTTCACGCCGGAAACCCTGTGGCTGTTCAGGGGGGGCACCGCTCTGGAAAGGCTAGAGATTTGAGGCCCGCGCATGCGCAGTTCATTCTCCCCGCTTAGGGCGGTTCCTCTCAAACCCAGCATTTGCACCAGAGCCGCTGAGTGAGTGTGGGTGTGAGTGAGTGAGCAAGTGTGAGTGAGTGAGCGAGTGTGTGTGTGTGTGTGTGTGTGTGTCAAAATCCAACAGAGAGAAGAAACCAAAAACCTCAAAAGGAAACAGAGCCGCTGAGTGTGGGTGTGAGTGAGCGAGGGAGTGTGTGTGTGTGTCAAAATCCAAGAGATAAGAAACCAAAAACCTCAAAAGGAACCAAAAATCATATGAAAGAGTAGACCCCAAAATGAGGTTTTCCTTAGAAACCCAAAACAACTTCATGATCACAGTGAAAGCTGAGAGAAAAAGTGAACCTTGGAAAGGAGGCAGATTCATTCTTTACCTAGTTCTACACCAGGAAGAAAACAGAGTAAATCCCAAGACAAGTGAAATAAGACATTGGCCCAGGTAACTTACAGCCATCACAAGGACAAAGAGCGTCCTCATAAAAAAGAAAAAGAAAAATCCATCCAACAAAATGCCATCCAGTCATAAGACTCAATCCCTATTTCCACAAAACCATAAAAGTTCTAATGCCTGTTATAGCAACATGCAATCACTGTCCTAAGACTGGAGATTCTCAGGCTAGAGACTGTAATGACAGCTACTAATTAGATTTTTATAGACCCTAACCTATAAATAGAATGGGCGATCAAAATCAACAAATAAGATGGACAAACAATGTATAAGAAAGAAAAATAAGAGAGGAAGAGAACTTAGGTATAAACCTAATTGCCAAAGATCAGAATGAATACAGGAAAAAGTAAAAGTTTTTAAATAACATTTAAAAATATTCTCAGAAAGTTTTGAAAATACTACCTCTATATTTAAAAAGTAAAAGAAAATAAATGATAAGTAACAATAAAAAAGAATAATTGAAACTTTCAAAATATATTTGCTAAAATAAATATGTAGTAGGGGCGCCTGAGTGGCTCAGTCCTTAAGCATCTGCCTTCAGCTCAGGTCTTGATCCCAGGGATTGGGGCCCCCCATTGAGCTCCCTGCTCTGCGGAAAGCTTGCTTCTCCCTCTCCCACTCCCCTTGCTTGCATTCACTCTCTCGCTATGTCTCTCTCTGTCAAATAAATAAAAATCTTTAAAAAATAATGTAGTAAAATGGTGAATAACAGAATATTATAGTTATAAAGATTTAAAATATAAATTACAAACTCTATTAGAAATTTGAGAAGGTAGTTTCTAGTTCAGGGAATATGAAGCAATGGATATCTTGAAGGACTTCTCACCACAAAACATTTAGATCCAGAGTAAATATTTTTTAATATTTTGTTGATCTTTCAGGAAATTAAGGAAAAAAGAAAAAGAAAGCTGTAGCTGAACAAGAAACAATAAGTTCTAGGAAAATATGAATGGTAGGAGTGCCTGGGATGAGTTTGCAGCACGAGCTAAGCCACCAAGGTGACCACATTACTGGTTTAAAGTCACTAGTACCCTCTAGTGACTAGTCTCTAGAAGAAGCAATAGTAAATATGTTCTAGGGAAAAGCATCATCAATTTTGGCCCCCAAGATTTCCACAAATTCAGATCAAACATAAGTGAGCCTCCAGTCAAGGGAATGTAAACACTGAAGGAAAAAGGTTTCTATAAATGAAACTCAGAGTCAATAATAAATACAAATTTAAATACCCAACAACTTCATGTATTAAAATTATCAGATACACAATATAAAAGAACTTGTATAAGATAGGGTTTTTTTTAATTTTTTTAATAGAAATACGAAAATGAGCAAGCAAGAGACTAGCCAGACTGACCAGATTTTAAATTAAGCAAATAGAATTTTGGAAATGTAAAATAAAATTGTTGAAATTAATGAATCAATGGATAAAGCAGTATATTAGATATTGATAAGCACAGTTAATAGAATAGAGAATAGAAAATATTAAAATGGAATCAAGAGACCCATAAAATGAGTTAAAGATCTAACATGAGATAAAATGAGAAGGTCTAACATGAACAAGTCAAATTCCCAGGAAAGAATAAAGAAAATAGAAGACAGGAACTATCTGAAGAAACAATGACAGAATTTTCTAGAACTGATGAAAGATAATGAACCCATAAAAACAAGAAACACAATGTATTCCAAACAGGATCAAAAGAAATTCACACCTTGAAAGTTGTAACGCATCTGTAGTTATACCAAAGACAAAGAAAAAAGAAACTGGGGGCACCTGGCTGGCTTGATCTGTTGGTCTGTCAGTTAAGTGTCTGCCTCTGGCTCAGGTCATGATCTCAGGGTCCTGAGGGGGCTCTCTGCTCAGCGGGGAGTCTGCTTCTTCCTCTCACTCTCCCTCTCTGCTCTCCTTCTCTCTCTCTCAAAAAAAAAAAAAAAAAATCTTAAAAGAAAAGGAACTGATTGACAGGTAGGTAAATCTAAAGTAGTCTGTATTAAATAATATAACAAATATAATAATGATGATGCCTAATTTTTTTAAAGATTTTATTTATTTATTTGACAGAGAGAGAGATATAGTGAGAGAGGGAACACAAGCAGGGGGAGTGAGAGAGGGAGAAGCAGGCTTCTCTACGAGCAGGGAGCCAGATGCGGGGCTCGATCCCAGGACCCTGGGATCATGACCTGAGCTGGAGGCAGACGACGAGTGACTGAGCCACCCAGGTGCCCATGATGATGCCTAATTTTTAAAATTAAACAAAGTCAGAAGGTCAAGAGTACTAAGTTGTAGAGGAAGGGTGTTTATATATGAACGTTAGATTTTTGCTTAAATATACATGGTAACAATATCATGGATAAATATTAAAAGAATAGAAATAAAGAATATAACTTTAAAGCACTAGAGAAAAAATGAAATAAGATAAAAGAACGATAGCAAACTGAAAAAGTAATGAAAAGAGAGACAAAAGCATATGTAAAGGGGAATGAATGGAAAACAAATAGTAAAAAAAATGAGTAATGATATAAAAGATTTGAATGTTTAAGTTTGATTTAATAAATCTGCATAGCAATATATCATTTACTACCAAATAAACAGTAAATATGTATTATTTTCAGATAAAAATGGAACATTTATATATACTTGGGTCTCAATCAGGGCCCAATCAAGAGATACAACCACACTAGCATTCTAGTCCTCAAGAGAAATATTAACAGAATTTAAAAATAAGACCTTAGACCACATTTCCTTTTTTTTTTTTAGATTTTATTTATTTGTCAGAGAGAGAGAGAGAGAGAGAGAGCACACAAACAGGGGGAGTGGCAGGCAGAGGGAGAAACAGGCTCCCCGCTGAGAAAGGAGCCCGATGGATCGTGACCTGGGCTGAAGGCAGACATTTAACCTACTGAGCCACCAAGGCATCCCGAGACTACATTTCCTAATCATGATTCGCTAACACTATAAATAAAAAAACAAAATAGTTGACCTTATTACTAATATTGGAAGGAATATCCACGCATTAGTATATTCATTTTTTATTTCTGCTATAACAAATTATCACAACTTAGTAGCTTAAAACAACATAAATTTATTATCTTACAGTTCTATAGATTTTATAGAAACATTTGTAGAAACATTTATTGAAACATGAATCTCACAGGTTAAAATCAAGGTAATGGTGGACAACCTTCTTATCTAGAAGCTCTGTGGAACCATATGTTCTGTTTATTCAGGTTGTTTACAGAATTCACATCTTTGTGATTATAGGACTAAGGTCCTGGTTTTCTTTCTGACTACTGAAGATCTTCCCCATCTTCTGGAAGCTACCACATTCCTTAGCTCATGGTTTCCTACTTCCACCTTTAAAGCCAGCAACAGTGATTCAAGTCCTCATGTTGTATTTCTGACTCCCTCCCCACCTTCCTCTTCCACTCTCAAGATACTGTGCAATATATTGGGCCCACCCAGATGGGATAATGAAGATAATCTCCCCACCTCAAGATCCATAACCTTAATCACATTTGCAAGAATCAGGACATAGGCATCTTTGGGGACCATTATTCTTACTAAAATCATATTGGCACCAAATATATATATTGACATCTACTGATGGTGAGGATGAAGGAAAACAGCATTATTGTGCATGTTTATTAATGAAGTTTTTTAGAGCCCAATTGGATGATATCTATCTAATTTAAAATATAAGTTTTGGCTCTCTGATTCCAATTCTAGGACGCTCTCCTGAAGAAATACTTGCACATATGCACAGAGATACAGGATGTTTTTTTAGTACTCTTTGCAAGAGCAAAAATTCTAAAGAATCTACATTTCCACCTATATGGTAATGGTTAAATAAAGTGTGATACATCCATAAAACATAATGCAGTGCAACTTTTAGGAAAATTAGACAGAACTTATTGAATGTACTGACTTGGGAGAAAAGTAGAAATTTATTATAAATCAAAAAACAAGTTGCTTAATATGTGAGATGAAAAACAGCTAAAATAAAATCTGTCTTTGAAATTTAAAAATACCCACCTAAATTACTTATATTAAAAAGGAAATAAAAAATGAATTTAGAGACTATTAAGAAATTACTGACAAAATCTATGTGATGAGCAAAGAAGCACTTAGCAAAAAAATCATAGACTTAAATGCATCTATTGGCTGTCAAGAAGGAATTGAAAATAAATGAACAAAGCATTTAATACAGGAAGCCAAATTACAATAACAAAATCAACTTATAATAAGCAGTTGATATTTATAAAGATAATAGAACAATTAATGAGTTAAAAGTAGAAAAAAAGCAGAAAGAAAAATGAGTTCTTTAGAAACCAAAACTTTAGAAAATCTTTTTTAAAAAAAATACCGATAAATAAAATTAGGAAACAGAAAAGGAACATTGGGAGATACTTTTTAAAATAAAGCCAATAACATAGAGATTGATTCCAATAGGTTGGCATTAGGGGGGATTAGATGAAATGGACAATTACAGAAAATTTCCCAGAAAGGCTTAAGCTACCGAATTTGAATTTTAAAAGAGATAAGAACCTTAAACAATAATGAAAAAAATGTATTGAAAGCATAGTCAATACCTACCCTTCCCCCAAAATGCACAAGACCCAGTTTTACTGGTCAGTTATACCAAATCTAGAAAAAATAGATAAGACCTAGATTATTTAAATTTATTCAGAGCATAGGAATAAAGATGAAAAGCTTATACAACACTGTATCAAAATCATTATTGTTTACAAAGAAACTATAGATACCTTTTACTCATGAATAGAAATTTTTATGACAAATATTGGCAAATCAGGCCTAGGTTTCTAACACATTAGGGTTTTTCACAAGAAAGAAAAGTTCTACATTAAAATATCTATTAATATAATTCAAATCATTAACAGATTGTCTTTAAAAAATGCCAATCTTGATAAATGCTAAAACATTTTATATAATTTCCCCACCTGGTAGTTCCAGTCTGAGCCACCATCTGTACCCACAGAGTTCAAGATGAATTCCACAATGTCACACAACATGGGTTAAGGAATGCACTTGTGGGGAGAAGGGGAAAACAGTTATTCCAGTAGTTAGCAAGAGAAGAGATGGCATAGACAGACACCTCTAATCCTGCCAACATGTCACCAAGCCAGGGCACTGCTGACCCAGAGGATTTGTAGGCTATCCTAGCAGAGGCACCTTAACCCCCACCCCTGTACCCATGTAACCCCCACCCATCCTCATCTCTTCCTTATAATTTAAGCATGAGAGTCAAACTTGTGGGTGGAGAGAACACTCAGGCTACTTAGCATCAGGTTCTCTGGATTTAGAGTGAAAGCAATTTATAGGAATTACCTGGGAAGGTCAGCCATTTGTCTTAGAGAAGACTTTGGGTCAGTAGGATGCTGTAGTTCCTCTTGTGAAGGTGGGGTGGCAATGGGATAGAAGCTGCATTTCTTTTTTTTTTTTTAAGATTTTATTTACTTATTTGACAGAGAGAGAGACACAGCGAGAGAGGGAGCACAAGCAGGGGGAGTGGGAGAGGGAGAAGCAGGCTTCCCGCTGTGCAGGGATCCTGATGTGAGGCTCAATCCCAGGATCCTGGGACCATGACCTGAGCCGAAGGCAGACGCTTAACGACTGAGCCACCGGGGCACCCCAGAAGCTGCATTTCAGTGAGTTTTCTCCTACTGAAGTAGAAGCATCCTTGTCCCAACTAGTCTGATGTCCAAGCAAGCCAGCCTGAACAACGTCAGCTGGGGACGTCAGTGGACATCTGCCTGTTGCCTCACAAAAATTTAATTCCTATGTCTGTCTTTTCAAATCTTCATAAACATGGAATAGAAATAAGTCTGTTACTTTATTGGGGAGAATCTACCAAGAACCTGAAGTAAGCCTCACATTAAATAATAAAAGAGCAAAGGCATTCCTTATTCAAAACGGGAAAAAGATGAGGAGGTCCTTGCTTTTAACACTTCTGGAGACCTTAATACAGTAGGAGCAAAAGAAAGATGTATTTTTAAAAGTCATGGTTGTCAATATTTGAAGATATGATTGACTACCTAGAACAGAGTTTTCTGAAACAGTGATAATTTTATTTTCTGACCTAGCTCATGGTTATATGGTATAAGCTTTATAAAAGTCATCAAGGGACACCTGTGTGGCTCAGTACGTTCAGCATCAGACTCTTGGTTTTAGCTCAGGTCATGATCTCAGGCTCGTGGGATCTAGCCCAACATCAGGCTCTGTGCTCAGCGTGTAGTCCGCTGGAGATTCTCCCTCTCCCTCTGCGCATCCTTCCTCCTCCCCATACCCGCCCTCTCGCTATCAAAATAAATAAATCTTTAAAAAAAATAAAAGTCATCAAGCTTTTCACTTACAATTTGTGTACTTTTTGTATAAACCCCATTCTTCAATTTTGCTTCAAAGAGAAAGAATTAAAAATCAAGAAATAACCATGCATATATATGGATATTTAGGATAAGGTAAAATTAACATTTCCAATCAGTGGTAGAAAATTGACTACTCAGTAAATAATGTTGAGATAGATGGCTATCTACTAAGGGAAAATTTAATCTAGATCACTTACAGTTAGATGAAATTATAGATGGTTGAATGATCTGAACATTAAAAATCTATAGAACTACTGGAAGAAACTAGAGGGAAATATTTTTATAATTTTTGACTGGAGAAGTTCTTCATTGACAAAACAAAATCTAAGAGCCACAAAGAAAAAATTAATAGATTTGGCTATCAGATACCAGACGCAAAGTAAAAAGATAAGTGACAAGTTGGAAATATTTACAAAATATATAAGAAGAAAAGGAATAATTTCAGAATTTTTTAAATAGTTCACAAGAATCAAAAAGAAAAAGACCATTCAGTTTTTTTAAAGAGCAATGATATGAACTGGCAATTTAGAAAAACCATACAAATGACTGATACATATAAGTAAATATGTTCAGTCTGATATTTTGAATGAAAAAATTGGAAAGGGTAATGTAATACCGTGTTTCACATATCAGACTGACCTAAATGAAAAATTCGACAATATCCAGTTAGTTAAGATATAGGGAAACAGGAAAAAAAAACAAAACAGGGAAACAGGTGCTATTAAGAAGCATACCAATTTGCACAACTCTTTAGCAAGCAATTTGGCAATATCTGTCAGATTTAAAACAGGCGTACTTTTTGAGACAACATTCACACTTAATACTATCCTGCAGAAATACCTGTACAAATGAACAAAAGAACAAAATGTTTATTGCATCATTGCAATAATAAAATATTAGAAACATCCATCCCAATGGTAATAGTTAAATAATACATGAGTTATTAAAAGAATAAGGGTGGGGTACCTGGATGGCTCAGACAGTTAAGCGTCTGCCTTCTGCTCGAGTCATGATCTCAGGGTCCTGGGATGGAATTCTGCATCCAGCTCCTTGCTAGGTGGGGAGCCTGCTTCTCCCTCTGCCTGCTGCTCCCTCTGGTTGTGCTCTCTCTCTCTCTCTCTCTGTCAAATAAATAAATAAAATCTTAAAAAAAAATAAGAGAGCCAATATGTATAAGCAAGGTAGGATGAAGAGAAAAAGGAGGTCAATTAAGATATATAGAGTATTGTCTTTTCTTCAGGGAAAAAAAGAACTCTGTCTATGTTGAAACTCTATATATGTTGCTAGGGATTTTGAGCAGAGTCCATCAAACCACCTCTTACCCATTTAGAATACATTACAAATTTAGAGATAAAACAGCAAATCCATGTAGATAGAGAAAAAATATTATTTTTATACTCTATCACAAGATATCAGATCGAGATTCTACTCCAAAAGAGTATTTAGTCAAGTGGGAAAGAAACTGATAATAAACAGGTATAAAATAAACAAATACTTTCAGATGCTGCTGAGTACTTTGAGAAAAATAAAATATAGTAATAGAGAAATTAAGGGGTGGGTTTGGGTTGGGAGAAATTACTTTAGACTGGGTGGTAGGAAAGCTCTCTTTGCAGAGTTGAAAATACAAGGGTTTAGCCTTGCAAGATTTGGGAGATAAATGCAAAGGACTTAAGGCAGAACGAAGCTTTGATGAGTTGAAGGAACAAAACTAAGACAGTACACCGAAAGTAAAGTGAATAAAAGGGAGAATATCAAGAGATAAAATTTTTTAAAAAGGAGGTGGGAAGCACTCTATAAGACATTTAGGCCTAGATAGGTATTTGGATTTTATTCTAAGTACAGTGATAGGGTTTTAAACTCAGGCTTGAGATGATCAGATTTAACTTTTCAAAAGGACCATTTGACTGCTGGGTGCAAAGTATAAGGAGGCAAGAAAGAAAGCCAAAGGACCAGGGACAGAAAAGCCCTTTTTACTAGCTTCTATAGTATGGCTTCTGTATTGTTCTAAAACTAACCAAGTGAGTAAAGTAAAGGCTACCCCCTCAGAGCTTGCTGTAACAAGGAAATCAGCCATCATCACTTTCATTCTGGCAGAGACTTGAAGCCAGACAGAGGGTTGGCAAAGCTTTATTTATAAGGGGGTGGGGGGAGGCCTCAGGTATGCTTTGATTGAAAGTTGTTGGCATGGGGAAGCTACGGGCAGGCTAGGGAGAAACAAGTCATCCTGTGTGATTGGTGTGTATTTGGCATTCCTGATTAGTCCTACAATGAAATCAGAAACAAAAATTAGGGAAGCTCTCAGTTGTCAACAAAGTCCTGGCCATTTGGGGCTCATTGTTACAGAAGTTATTGCTTATCTTCCGGGATTGTTTCTAGCGATAGTAATCTGGCTTCCTGCAAGACTAACTTGTAGCAGGCTATCTTCCTGGGCTGTTTATTGTAGGTAAGGGGGTAAGTTCCCAGGCAGATTGCTTTAGGTTGTAGGTCAGAGTTCTAATTTTATATGTGGTCTGACCATTGTCTGTTTGTATATTCAGTCTCTCAAGTGGTAATGCTTAAAGAGAGGAATGACTGGATTCATGACATTATCTGGCCATGGACCTGACAAAATTTGTTAGTAAGTTGGAAGTAGGAAGGTTAGCAAAAAAGAATGTGGAATGATTCCTAGTCTGGATCCCTAACAATCAGATGTGATAGCTACTGGTTTCTAGTATCAAAAAGCTGAAATGTAGCTTGGGCCATAAAGCTGAGCACTTTTATTTGGAGCAGGGGTCAGCAAGTTTTTCTGTAAAAGGCCAGACTAAATTTTCAGGTACACAGGCCATATGGTCTCTGTTATAACTCCTCAATTCTGCTATTGCATTATGAACAGCCACAGACCAAATATAAATGAATGAGAATGGCTGTGTTCCAATAAAACTTTATCTATAAGCAATAACATTTGAATTTCATATAATGCTCTTTTGATATTTTTCAACCATTTAAAACGTAACCTCCCCCCAAAAATAAAATTAAAATAAATAATATGTAAAAACCATTCTTAGTTCATATGCCTTACAAAAATAGGCAGTAGATAAGATTTGGCCTGCGGACCATGGTTGCTAACCCCAGATCTAGGGTCAAGGATGGGCAGGTGCATGTGCCAAACTTTGTGTTAAAACTTAATACAGGATGGGGTAACTGAGTGATGGACATTAAAGAGGGCACGTGATATAATGAGCACTGGGTATTATATAAGACTGATGAATCACTGAACTCTACCTCTGAAACTAATAATACACTGTATGTTAATTAATTGAATTTAAATTTTTAAAAAAGATAAAAGACTTAATACAGATTATTTTATAATTCTCACAACTCTATGAGCTATATCATAGCTATTATTATACCCATTTTATTTTATTTTTTTAAAGATTTTCTTTATTTATTTGATAGAGAGAGACATAGCGAGAGAAGGTACACAAGCAGGGGCAGCGGGAGAGGGAGAAGCAGGCTTCCCGCAGAGCAGGGAGCCCAATGCCGGGCTCAATCCCAGGACCCTGGGATCACGACCTGAGCCGAAGGCAGACGCTTAACGACTGAGCCACCCAGGTGCGCCTATTTATTTTTTTCTAAAAATATATTCCTTTATTAACCTAAGAGTAACTTGTTTAGAGGGTGAAGATAATCCAGCTAAATAGTATTAATTCTTTTTTAAATAATTTTTATTGTTATGTTAATCACCATGCATTACATCATTAGTTTTTGATGTAGTGTTCCATGATTCATTGTTTGTGCATAACACCCGGTGCTCCACGCAGAATATACCCTCTTTAATACCCATCACCAGGCTAACCAATCACCCCACCCCCCCTCCCCTCTAGAACCCTCAGTTGGTTTTTCAGACTCCATCATCTCTAATGGTTCGTCTCCCCCTCCAACTTACTCCCCTTCATTCTTCCCCTCCTCCTATCTTCTTCTTCTTTTTTTCTCTTGACATATATTGCATTATTTGCTTCAGAAGTACAGATCCGTGATTCATCAGTCTTGTACAATTCACAGTGCTCACCATAGCACATACCCTCCCCAATGTCTATCACCCAGCCACCCCATCCCTCCCACCCCCCACCACTCCAGCAACCCTCAGTTTGTTTCCTGAGATTAAGAATTCTTCATATCAGTGAGGTCATATGATACATGTCTTTCTCTGATTGGCTTATTTCACTCAGCATAACACCCTCCAGTTCCATCCACATCGTTGCAAATGGCAAGATCTCATTCCTTTTGATGGCTGCATAATATTCCATTGTGTATCTATACCACCTCTTCTTTATCCATTCATCTGTCGATGGACATCTTAGCTCTTTCCACAGTTTGGCTATTGTGGACATTGCTGCTATAAACATTGGGGTGCACGTACCCCTTCAGATCCCTACATTTGTATCTTTGGGGTAAATACCCAGTAGTGCAATTGCTGGATTGTATGGCAGCTCTATTCTCAACTGTTTGAGGAACCTCCATACTGTTTTCCAGAGTGGCTGCACCAGCTTGCATTCCCACCAACAGTGTAGGAGGGTTCCCCTTTCTCCACATCCCCGCCAACATCTGTCATTTCCTGACTTGTTAATTTTAGCCATTCTGACTGGTGTGAGGTGGTATCTCATTGAGGTTTTGATTTGGATTTCCCTGATGCCAAGGGATATTGAGCACTTTTTCAGGTGTCTGTTGGCCATTTGGATGTCTTCTTTGGAAAAATGTCTGTTCATGTCTTCTGCCCATTTCTTGATTGGATTATTTGTTCTTTGGATGTTGAGTTTGATAAGTTCTTTATAGATTTTGGATACTAGCCCTTTATCTGATATGTCATTTGCAAATATTTTCTCCCATTCTGTCAGTTGTCTTTGGTTTTATGGACTGTTTCTTTTGCTGTGCAAAAGCTTTTTATCTTGATGAAATCCCAATAGTTCATTTTTGCCCTGGCTTCCCTTGCCTTTGGTGATGTTTCTAGGAAGAAGTTGCTGTGGCTGAGGTTGAAGAGGTTGCTGTGTTCTCCGTTAGGATTTTTATGGACTCCTGTCTCATGTTTAGGTCTTTCAACCATTTGGAGTCTATTTTTGTGTGTGGTGTAAGGAAATGGTCCAGTTTCATTCTTCTGCATGTGGCTGTCCAATTTTCCCAACACCATTTGTGGAAGAGACTGTCTTTTTGCCATTGGACATTCTTTCCTGCTTTGTCAAACATGAGTTGACCATAGAGTTGAGGGTCCATTTCTGGGCTCTCTATTCTGTTCCATTGATCAATGTGTCTGTTTTTGTGCCAGTACCATACTGTCTTGATGATGACAGGTTTGTAATAGAGCTGGAAGTCCGGAATTGTGATGCCGCCAGCTTTGCTTCTCTTTTTCAATATTCCTCTGGCTATTCGGGATCTCTTCTGGTTCCATACAAATTTTAGGATTATTTGTTCCATTTCTTTGAAAAAGGTGGATGGTATTTTGATGGGTTTGCATTGAATGTGTAGATTGCTCTAGGTAGCACTGACATCTTCACAACGTTTGTTCTTCCAATCCATGAGCATGGAACGTTTTTCCATTTCTTTGTGTCTTCTTCAATTTCTTTCATGAGTATTTTATAGTTTTCTGAGTGCAGATCCCTTGCCTCTTTGGTTAAATTTATTCCTAGGTATCTTATGGTTTTGGGTGCAATTGTAAATGGGATCGACTCCTTGATTTGTCTCTCTTCTGTCTTGTTGTTGGTGTATAGGAATGCCACTGATTTCTGTGCATTGATTTTATATCCTGCTACTTTACTGAATTCCTGTATGAGTTCTAGCAGTTTTGGAGTGGAGTCCTTTGGGTTTTCCACATACACTATCATATCATCTGCAAAGAGTGAGAGTTTGACTTCCTCTTTGCCGATTTGGATGCCTTTGATTTCTTTCTGTTGTCTGATTGCTGTGGCTAGGACTTCTAATACTATGTTGAATAGCAGTGGTGAGAGTGGACATCCCTGCTGCATTCCTGACCTTAGAGGAAAAGCTCTCAGCTTTTTCCCATTGAGAATGATATTCGCTGTAGGTTTTTCATAGATGGCTTTTATGATATTGAGGTATGTCCCCTCTATCCCTATACTCTGAAGAGTTTTGATCAAGAAAGAATGCTGTACTTTGTCAAATGCTTTTTCTGCATTTATTGAGAGGATCATATGATTCTTGTTCTTTCTTTTGTTAATGTATTGTATCACGTTGATTGATTTGCGGATGTTGAACCAGGCTTACAGCCCAGGGATAAATCCCACTTGGTCGTGGTGAATAATCCTTTTAATGTACTGTTGGATCCTCTTGGCTAGTATTTTGGTGAGAATTTTGCATCCATGTTCATCAAGGATATTGGTCTGTAATTCTCCTTTTTGTTGGGGTCCTTGTCTGGTTTTGGGATCAAGGTAATGCTGGCCTCATAAAATGAGTTTGGAAGTTTTCCTTCCATTTCTATTTTTTGGAACAGTTTCAGGAGAATAGGTATTAATTCTTCTTGAAATGTCTGATAGAATTCCCCTGGGAAGCCATCTGGCCCTGGGCTTTTGTTTCTTGGGAGATTTTTGATGACTGCTTCAATTTCCTTAGTGGCTATAGGTCTGTTCAGGTTTTCTATTTCTTCCTGGTTCAATTTTGGTAGTTGATACATCTCTAGGAATGCACCCATTTCTTCCAGGTTATCTAATTTGCTGGCATAGAGTTGCTCATAATATGTTCTTATAATTGTTTGTATTTCTTTGGTGTTGGTTGTGATCTCTCCTCTTTCATTCATGATTTTGTTGATTTGGGTCGTTTCTCTTTTCTTTTTGATAGGTCTGGCCAGGGGTTTATCAATCTTGTTAATTCTTTCAAAGAACCAGCTCCTAGTTTCGTTGATCTGTTCTACTGTTCTTTTGGTTGCTATTTCATTGATTTCTGCTCTGATCTTTATTATTTCTCTTCTCCTGCTGGGTTTAGGCTTTATTTGCTGTTCTTTCTCTAGCTCCTTTAGGTGTAGGGTTAGGTTGTGTATTTGAGACCTTTCTTGTTTCTTGAGAAAGGCTTGTATTGCTATATACTTTCCTCTCAGGACTGCCTTTGCTGTATCCGAAAGATTTTGAACAGTTGTGTTTTCATTTTCATTGGTTTCCATGAATTTTTTTAATTCTTCTTTAATTTCCTGGTTGACCCATTCATTCCTTAGTCGTATGCTCTTTAGCCTCCATGTATTTGAGTTCTTTCCGACTTTCCTCTTGTGATTGAGTTCTAGTTTCAAAGCACTGTGGTCTGAAAATATGCAGGGAATAATCCCAATCTCTTGGTACTGGTTGAGACCTGATTTGTGACCTAGGATGTGATCAATTCTGGAGAATGTTCCATGGGCACTAGAGAAGAATGTGTATTCCGTTGCTTTGGGATGGAATGTTCTGAATATGTCTGTGAAGTCCATTTGGTCCAGTGTGTCATTTAAAGTCTTTATTTCCTTCTCGATCTTTTGCTTAGAGGATCTGTCCATTTCAGTCAGGGGGTGTTAAAGTCCCCCACTATTATTGTATTGTTGTCAATGTGTTTCTTCGCTTTTGTTATTAATTGCTTTATAAAAGTGGCTGCTCCCATGTTCGGGTCATAGATATTTACAATTGTTAGATCTTCTTGTTGGATAGACCCTTTAAGTAAGATATAGTGTCCTTCTTCATCTCCTATTACAGTCTTTGGTTTAAAATCTAATTTGTCTGATATAAGAATTGCCACCCCAGCTTTCTTTCGGTGTCCATTAGCATGGTAAATGGTTTTCCACCCACTCACTTTCAATCTGGGGGTGTCTTTGGGTCTAAAATGAGTCTCTTGCAGACAGCATATGGATGGGTATTGTTTTTTAATCCAATCTCATAGCCTGTGTCTTTTGATTGGGGCATTAAGCCCATTTATATTCAGGGTAACTATTGAAAGGTATGAATTTAGTGCCATTGTATTGCCTGTGAGGTGACTGTTACTGTATATTTTCTGTGTTCCTTTCTGATCTACGCTGCTTTTATGCTCTCTCTTTGCTTAGAGGACCCCTTTCAATATTTCTTGGAGGGCGGTTTCGTGTTTGCAAATTCCTTTAGTTTTTGTTTGTCCTCGAAGATTTTTATCTCTCCTTCTATTTTCAATGGTAGCCTAGCTGGATATAGTATTCTTGGCTGCATATTTTTCTCGTTTAGTGCTCTGAACATATCATGCCAGTCCTTTCTGGCCTGCCAGGTCTCTGTGGATAGGTCTGTTGCCACTCTAATGTTTCTACCATTGTAGGTTACATATCTCTTCTCCCGAGCTGCTTTCAGGATTTTCTCTTTGTCTCTGAGACTCGTAAGTTTTACTATTAGCTGTCGGGTTGTTGACCTATTTTTATTGATTTTGAGAGGGGTTCTCTGTGCCTCCTGGATTTTGATGTCTGTTTCCTTCCCCACATTAGGGAAATTCTCTGCTATTATTTGCTCCAATATACCTTCTGCCCCTCTCTCTCTTTTTTCTTCTTCTGGGATCCCAATTATTCTAATGTTGTTTCGTCTTATCGTATCGCTTATCTCTTGAATTCTGCCCTCGTGATCCTGTAGTTGTTTCTCTCTCTTTTTCTCAGCCTCTTTATTTTCCATCATTTGGTCTTCTATATCGCTGATTCTTTCTTCTGCCTCATTTATCCTAGCAGTTAGTGCCCCCATTTTTTTTTTTTTTAAGATTTCATTTATTTATTCGAGAGAGAATGAGAGATAGAGAGCACGAGAGGGAGGGGGGGTCAGAGGGAGAAGCAGACGCCCTGCTGAGCAGGGAGCCCTATGCGGGACTCGATCCCGGGACTCCAGGATCACGACCCGAGCCGAAGGCAGTCGCTTAACCAACGGAGCCACCCAGGCGCCCCAGTGCCCCCATTTTTGATTGCACTTCATTAATAGCCTTTTTGATTTCGACTTGGTTAGATTTTAGTTCTTTTATTTCTCCAGAAAGGGTTTCTCTAATAACTTCCACACTTTTTTCAAGCCCAGCTAGTATCTTTAAAGTCATGATTCTGAACTCTAGGTCCGACATCGTACTAATGTCAGTATTGAGTAGGTCCCTGGCAGACGGTACTACCTCTTGTTCTTTTTGCTGAGGTGATTTTTTTCGTCTTGTCATTTTGTCCAGAGGAGAACAGATGAATGAGAGAACAGAATGCTAACAGGTTAACAATATCTCCAGCAAATATGCTCTATACAAATCAGAAAAGACCTGAAATCAGGGGACAAGAAATGGAAAGAAAGAAGAGAAAAAAAAAAAGGAAAAAGAAAAATATAAAAACAAACAAAAACAGAACAAAACAAAAAAAACAGAATATGATCAAATATAATCAGGCTAGTACATAGATCAGTGCCACACACTAGCTTTTGGGCATATTTTGGTCTGTTAGAAGAAAGTGCCTGCTAAAATTTTAAAGGAAGAAAGACTTATATATGTACAAAATAAGGGTTGATACAATGAAGGGATGGCAGATGACTGTAAAGATGAAAATTATAAAAGATTTTATAAAAGGAATTGACAAGATAAGAAGTTGTTTTTAAAAAGAAAGAAGAAGATTTAAAAAGAAAAAGAAAAAAGAAAAAAAAAGGGAGAGAATGTGATCAGGCAGGAGACTAGAGCAAAGCCATACACTAGTGATTTAGGGTATATTTTGATCTGTTAGAAGAAATTGTATCTCAAAATTTTAAAGAGAGAACAACTTATATATATATGCCAAAAATAAGGGTAACTACTATGAAGGGATAAAAATATGACTCTAAAAATGAAAAATAAAAAATGTTTTTTTTAAAAAGGGATTGATAAGATATTGTTTGAAAAGGGGAAAAAGAAAAATTCAAAAAAAAAGTTAAAAAAATTAACTTTGAAAAACTAATGAGTTATGGTAAAAAAAGCCATGAATTCTATGTGCAGTATTCCCCTAGCGCTCCCGTTCTCCTTAATCGGTAAACTTGGTCTTGGCTTGCTGGCTTTTCGTGCTGATCTTCTGGGGGAGGGGCCTGTTGCCGTGGTTCCCAAACGTCTTTGCCGGAGGCGGAATTGCCCCGCCCTTGTGAGTCCGGACTAAGCAAGCTGCTCGGGTTTGCTCTCAGGAGATTTTGTTCCCTGCAAGCTCTCGGTACAGCTTTGGAGGACCAGGGTGAAAATGGTGGCCTCCCGATCTCCGCCCGGAGGAGCTGAGAACTCGGGGCCCCGCTCCTCAGTGTGCCCCCAGAGAAAAGCAGTCACTCCCTTCTCCCCGGTCTCCGGCCACACTCCGTGCTCACCTGGCCTGTGAGGAGTGCTCACCCGGCCTGTGATTGAGCATTTGTATGTCTGGCACCAGACCCCGTGTGGAGTCTCCAAACCCAGCAGATCCCTGCGGTGCGCTTCCACGCCACTCCTCCCGGGGGAGGGAGGGGAGTCTCCCGGATCTGCCGCTTGTTGGGTCCCTGCTGGAGGAGCAGTGGCCCGACTGGGCCGCAGATCACAGTTTATGGCAACCCTGAGCCGAGAGCCCGCGCCTGGGCTCCGTCTCTGCAGCCGGCTTTCCCGCTCCGACACCTGGGAGCTCTGCTGCACTCAGGCACCCCCGGTCTTTCTGTGACCCCGAGGGTCCTGAGACCACACTGTCCCGTAAGGGTTCCACCCCCACTTAGCCACTGGAGCGACGTCCCTCAGCGGAGCCGACTTCTAAAAGGTCCGATTTTGTGCTCTGTGGCTCTATCACTTGCCAGAAGTGGCCGACGGAGGCCCCCTACCCCGCCGTCTATCCTCCCGAATATTGCCTCGGATTCACTTCTCCGCACGTCCTTCCTTCCAGAAAGTGGTCGCTTTTCTGTTCAGAGTGTTGTTACTATTCTTATCTTCGATCTCCTGTTGAGCTCGTAGGTGTTCAGAATGGTTTGATCCCTATTCAGCTGAATTCCTGAGACCAGATGAAATCCAGGTCTCCTACTCCTCCACCATCTTTCTCCGCCCCTCTGTGATCAATGTGGTCAATCTTGTGACATCACTGTTGAGAAATCTTTACTTTCAAACTGAGAGTTGCGGTGGATGAGATTTTTGCCTTCCCCAGATGGTTGAAGGTTACGACTTTTGTTTTTGGAAACCCTACCACCTCCTTATCGCGATTATTATTTTTGCAAGGAAAGTATAAAGAGAGTTGGAGTGGAGGTGAGATTTGTGATCAGGAAAGCCCTTGACTCCCTCCTTCTCCGCCTTCCGCCTCTCTCTGATTAGTTCCTATCCAGCAGCAGATTGAACCAGGCGCGCATATTATACCCATTTTAATTATTAGGTAACTGAGTCTTAGAGAAGATAAGTAACTTTTGCAAGGTCACTTGCCTGATAAGCACCAATAACATTTGTTACTGAAGTAACAATATTTGACTTGGATTCAGTGTTAACACCTCATTTTACTAGACAGGTAAACAACTTATTTGGCCTCTCTCGACTTTAGACACCACAAGATTAAGAATGCAAATAAAACATCTCTATCTTGCTTTGGTTTTTGTAGGACTCAGATAAAATAATCATAGCTTAAATTTCACCCCATGAAAGAGGTTTATTCTGACCATCCTAAGATAGTACGTCTGTGCTATGATGCTTTTTCTTCATAACACTTTTCACACTCTGATACATTATAGATTTATTTTATTTATTTGATTATTGTCTGTATTCCCACATGAGAATACTACAGGAAGCACCATTAGAAAAACTGCTGCTTGTTTAAGCCCCTGCTATATCCCCAAAGCCACGAACAGCGTCAGGAAGAAATAGATACTTAATAATAATTATTGAAAAATGAATATATACATATGAGGTATAACTTCCATGTAATATTTTTCTCTTTTTATTTTAGTAAAAACTTTTAGTAGAAAGTTTATCTCACTGCACATATTCTTTTAAAAAAAAGTAGACGCGGGGCGCCTGGGTGGCTCAGTCGTTGACATCTTGTCAATTATTAATTTCAGGTACCTTTTTGGTTTGACTTTCTGATCCTAATCCCTTCAAGTCACGCTACTTTGATATAATTCTTAGACATATCCAGTTTTTCAGGGTTTTAAAATCTGTATTCAACTAGCACTAGCTCTCCAATGTCTTCTATGAGACTTCATATATTTGTGTATGTGAGTGATTTTCCAGATATTCCTGGAATTCTTTTTCACTCTGTTACTTCCTATTTGCTGATTTATATTTTATTAAAATTTGGTTTCATTATTTGTTAGCTATTCTTTCATGCCTTAGAATTCTAAATTACATTTAGTTATTATACCCATTAATATTTTTAAAAATTTTGGGACACTTGGGTGGCTCAGTCATTAAGTGTCTGCCTTCGGCTCAGGTCATGATCCCAGGGTCCTGGGATCAAGCCCCACATTGGGCTCCCTGCTCTGCGGGAAGCCTGCTTCTCCCTCTCCCGCTGCCCCTGCTTGTGTTCCCTCTCTCTCTGTGTCTCTCTCTGTCCAATAAATAAATAAAATCTTTAAAATATATATATTTTTAAAAATTTTACATTTTAGTGATGAAGACAGTCTTATTCATATTTTCTTGAGATAAAGATTATTAAAAAAAAAAAAACCCTAGAGATGCTTTCTCTTAGTTTAGTTACTTTTTCCTTTCAATCATACCCCAGAGATTCATTACATAATAATTTCTACTTTAATGTACCTGGAAGAATTTATTGTTTGAATGTATATAAATATATAATATAAATATATGAATGTATACTTAGATATCTAAGAATAGAACTTATAAATGAGTGCTGTCTAAAGGAGAAACTAAATAACAGCAAATTTACCACTGTCCTATTTGAAATTCTTGAATGGGTAATGCTATATTTTGAAACATTACTTGAGAAGCTGCATTCTGTGAAAATAACCAAAACTGCATTCTGTGAAAATATTAACCAAGTTAGAACATTACTTATAAACATAATGCTCAAAGTTAAAAATGCATGAAAAACCATAACAGCTATAATAACTTTAAGAGAATCCCCTCTAATTATGGAAATAAAGAGTAACAGAAGTGTAAATATAACTCAGATTAATAATTTTTATTTTCCTAATATCCTTTCCTTGAATATGTAAATCATCCCAAGCCATCTTTTGTGCTTCTATGTGCATTCATTTTTAAATGACAGCCACAGGGGCAAATGGGTGGCTCAGTCAGTTGAGCTTCTGACTCTTGATTTTGGCTCAGGTCATGATCTCAGGGTTGTGAGATCGAGCCCCATGTTGGCCCCGCATCGGTTGTGGAGACTGCTTAAGATTCTCTCTCTCTCCCTTTACCCCACCCCCACCTTTCTAAAAAAATAATTAAAAATTAAAAAATAAAATGACAGTTACAAAATGAACAGATTCCAATAGCTTCACAATGAAAGAAATTTAGCAAATGTATTAACCTTAGCCCTGTTTGGAGAGTGATGTTGGGAAAGAATAATAATTTATTGACTTTAGCAAAGTCTTATGCCTGTTATCAGAATGGGACAATAGGGACACCTGGGTAGCTCAGTCAGTTGAGTGTCTGACTTCAGCTCAGGTCATGATCCCAGGGTCCTGGGATTGAGCCCCGCATCGGGCTCCCTGCTCTGCAGGGAGCCTGCTTCTCCCTCTTCTGCTCTCCCTGCTTGTGCACATGCGTGCTCTTTCTCTGACAAATAAACAAATAAAATCTTAAAAAAAAAAAAAACTGAGACAATAATGGCAAACAAGGGATGCTTGCCCAAAATTCAAGTTTTGTTATTTTAAACATTTTATCATTTACTGATAGACATGAAAAAAGACATGAATTTCAACAGCATGCTACAGGACATAGTCAGGTTAACATTTGTTTCCTGACCACTTTGTGATGCTTCTACGGCAAAGTGAAAACTTGTAGCTTCATAATACCTGCCTTTAGGTTGACCACATTCAGTGAACTGAGACTACCATTGACCAATATCTATCTTTAAAAAAAAAATAAAGAGAAAATTAGAGGATTCTGGTTGTTTCAGCAACAGCTCACATGTGTCAGTACTTATTTTTTGTCTTATGAGCTTAGATTTTTAATTTTCAATTCTTGCTTATGTAGTTTTATGGCTGCTTTTTGTGATCCAATTAAAATTATTCATTCACTCATATTCTTTCAGAAAACATTTATTGAGAGGGTTTGCTAGGTCCTAAAAATATGTAGATGAGTTTAACTGTTCCTGCTCACAAGAGTGTACAGTAAGAGTTACAATTGTGTGTATTTGTGTGTGTGTTACAATAGTAATACAGTATGGTAAATGCCATAGTAGCAGTAGGGAACAAAAGATATGTCAAGCTCTCTTGGCAGAACTGGGGAAGGTCCTTCACAAAGAAGGTCACATTTCATATTGCCAGACAAGTAACATTTTGGAAGTTGCAGGGGAGGAAGGAAGTCCAGGCAGCAAAAACAGCATGGTCAGAGGCACAGAAATGTGTAGGCAACAAAAAGAAATCCAATGAGTTTCATGGTTGGGGATGGCAGAAAATGTGACTGATAACAAAGAGATTCAATGACCATTCATCAAGAAAGTTCAATAAAGGATTCAAAATAGGGAAGGAGGTTGAATTCTAAGATCACTTCCTACTCTGTAATTATCAGTCCATATTTATGATGTTCTTGCTTCTTTGAGCTATTTATAGAGTGAGTAGTCAACTTCTAATTTACTTGTTAGCAATCCACAAGTTCACACAGAGTCTGCTAACACTTTAAGTGTCCCTATACTCACAATAATCATCGAAAACCTAACACTAGCTATTGATTAATTATTCTGATAAACTGTTTACCACACAACTTGGTTAACATTTGCCTTAACAAAGTGTCTCATGGGTAAATGGGCTGAAAGGTTCTACAATGACTATATTGAATACATAAAAATGGTTGACTTTATTGTTATAATCAAATAAGTGATTCAAGATAGTATTAATAGCAGATTTCTCTAGAAAAAAGAAGTGTAATCATGATTACAAGAAGCCCAGATATTTTATGTGGACACTTCAATTTTCAACTATTTATACACAAAACCAAGTGTCCATGTGAAACCTAAATTTTCATAAACACATTGCTTAATGGTATCACAGAATTCAACATCTCTAGTTTTAAGACTTAGTGTTTGTAATATTCACCAACTATTTTTTGAAAATGAGTTCATTGTATTCTGCTCAGTTCACACAAAAATTAAATTTATGACATTACGTATTTTGTTGGCAAATTGAATAGTATTTGATCCCAGTATCTTGGAAGATAAACTCTTTGTAAGTAATAGTGGTCCTGCCAGAGTTTCCCCATCTAACCATATCTCCAAGATCTGCCAAGTTCTAAGTGTAGTAGAATAAACACAGACACACTTTCATGGAGAGAAAGTGCCAGTTTTTAATCATCCCTTTAATCACCTCCAACATCTGCCAGGTTTTCTCTTTTCTGAAAAGTGCTGCCACTTTTAGCATGACCCCCAAGAGGCAGGTGCAATATACAAAAAGCATGGTGTGGTGCTTTCCAATTGAGTCCCTCTTGGCTTTCAATCGTACGATGTCCCCGCCACGTTTGGCTGAGATCAGATGGGTAACTCCCCCCCTCCACCACTCAATATGACAACACCACAGGAGTACTAAGTCCTGGGGCTTTTCTAGCAGTCCCTGAAATAAAAGAGCATAAAGAAAAAGAAGTCTGAAGAGGAGGTTCAGAATTCAAAAGGATAAAAATAGTGTGAAGTAGGTGGACACTAATATATACATGAACAAAAACAAAAAACAAACAAAAAAAACCTAACCCAAATTGCAGGAACTATATAAGATTCATCAACAAATCAGATACCTACATTTCAAATAGCAATTCTGATTGCAAATTAACTGGGTAGGATGAAGTATTGGAGACAGTTTACAAATCAGATAGATTCAAAGAGTGCTCCTACTGGGGCTTGGCTTAGAATAAATCCTGCCTGAGTACCCTGAAATTCTGAGTTTAAATAAATCAATTGCTATTGATTTTTCACTTTTGTTCTGCCAACATTTGGTTATTCCCTGGGTCACGTAGCCTTGCCATTTGAGCCAAAGTCAATAAAGAATTTATTCATTCATTAGAATCCATAGAGATAGAATGTAATGCTGAAAAATTACATTTAAGATTTTCTACAGTAAATATCCAACATTTTGTGTGGGGTTTTAATGTCCAGGACAAATCTGTAGATTAAAGGATACCAGCAAGATAAACTTATGCCTTCTGAGGGACTGGTTTTGATGACTTAAAATGCATTGCTAGAAGAGAAAAGTAACTTTAAAAGAATCTAACAATAATTCCTTGGACTTTGTAACAGGAATATGAATATTAATTTGCTCAATATATTAATCATGAAGTACTTGTACTATTTTCTTTATATTTCTTGGAAGCACCAGATACAAATAGAGTATTATGGTCACATCTCTATTGGCCAATTTCATTCCAATGATAGTTGTTGGTAAATGCACAGAAATAAAGGTTTATGTAGCAATATCAAAGTATAATAGCTCCCAGTTTGTTTAATCATTACAAGTAGTGCTTGTGAAAACATCTCAATTAACTAGAAAAAGTTTATTCAGTTCTCACTTATTACGTTGACTCCAAGTATTCTCTTTAATTTTTATGCAAAGACACCAAAATGCCTTGCAATGCTTTTCAGTAAGCAGAAAGCTCTAACTCTATCCATCACTCCCAACAATAATATCAAATTGGCTTTTTAAGTATATAAAAATGGTAACTGTTGCTCAAAATATTTTGAAAAATTAATAAGCGTCTATTTCATCATATTATTTAGCAATTATTTTCTCAGATATTATAAGATATTATTTAGAACCATTGGCTTATTTTCACCTGGAAACCTCTTTGAGGGTAACCACTGGTATACAGTCTTAAGCACATTTCTACTTCTTTCCATGACTGAGTATGCAAAGCTCTCAAATTTATGATTATGGAACCTTCCTGGATCTTCTATAGCTTTTCTAATATTGTGTAGCCTTTGTGTAGTGCTTTTACAATTACAGACATTTTCTCATCAGTTTTCCATTCTATCCTCACATGAAGTAGTTCCTCTGTTTTACTTCGAAGGAAACAGTTACAAAAAGATTAAGTGAAACCAAGATGTAAAAACATTACTTAATTCAGATTAGAACTCATCACTTTGTCCACCACCTAACAGTTTCCATTTGTCCTGCTCAAATTAAACTTAAAGTTTAAGTTATCCTTAAAAAAGGATAACTGCTTCTACAAACTCATTCTTTTCAAACAGTGTTCCATAAATTCAATGATGTTTTAGCTACACAGTCTCAACCTGGGACCATGAAGGTAAGTGCCACTATCTTTTAAAAATTAACTTATTAATTTATAAAATTAAAAAAATGCTAGATCATATGAACAAGATTTCCTTCTCCCAAGTAAACTAATATATTAATGTAAAATTTGGTATTCTAAAAATGACTGTCTCTCTTACATTTCCATCATAAGTTTTTAAAAAGACTGGTAAGTGTAGGGAGGAAGGTTAAGCCTTGAAGAAAATACATAAAGCAAATATTTGCCTTAAGTTTCTTCTTATTAGCAACCATTAGAAACCCACAGGGAGACTTTCCAAATCCCGATCCCATCATCCAAAGTACATATTTTAAACAATTCTTTAGATTCTCATGGATTTTTGTTCTTTTTCATATCAAGTAATTCATTCCTATATTAAGACTGACATTTTGAATCATAAGATATTTTTACCAAATAAAAATTAAATGATTGACTATCTCAACATTTTCATTTTACAAATATAAAATGTAGATTTCAAAGATAGATTCAACAGTGGGTTTTGTGACTCTAAATGATATTTTCTTTCTGCTTTTTCAAAACAGGAAAAAAAATTAAGTGAGGGTTTGTATGGCATACAAGTGAACACAATTAAGGAAACCCTCATTGTTGTCTTCTGAATAGACTTGTCACATTACTATTCACAGCGTTGTCTAGTGACAGTGGAATATCAAAAAGATACTGAATAATATAGCAAAAATCTATTGTGCCACTGAGATCTAATCTTTGTCTGAATGTAATTGCCTTATTAAAAGATTTGCAAGCTTACTCTTTCTGTGATTCTAAAATAAGCCAAGAAAAACCATGCTGTAAAACTGCAACTGTAGTCTCTATGATATGACAACAGCATGTAAGTCAAACTGAAAATTAAAACCCCATTCCATGGTTCCCCGGCAATGGCATGGATGCTTCTAGTCCTGCAATTATCCCTGGTGGTATGAATGGCATTTGGAAGATTTTCTTCCCATGAACTTAGCTAAGAGTGCCTGAGGAAATGCTTATGTAAATACGAATATCTCATTTAGATTGTAATTTATGTTCCAGGCAATGTCTGCTTCTTAGTACCTGTTCATTATAGCTAATAGATTCAGGATAAGCTCCTTTGTCTTTTTTCCCCACCCGCTTCCCCAAACACCTTGCTCTAAGCCTTCCTAGGGGAAGAACAGTTTTACTGTTTAGTGGAAATAGTTAAGTAATTGCACATACTGATGCCAGTACCCTTACAAATTGTCAGCTTTAGTAAATAGTGTAAGTGGATGAATCGTCTTCATTTTTTTTTTTTTGCCCTTCAACCTATTCCTTTTTTATATATTGTAATGTTATACTCTTATGATTTTGTGAAAGGCATTGCTTCCCACCACCCCCACTCCCTTCACTCACATATAATAAGACATAATACAAGCTCTACGGTAATAACAGCATTAATTCATTTCGATTATGGCCTCAAGTCCTTATTCTTAATAGAGAACTGAACAACACCCAATTTCATTTTTCTATAATATAACTATCTCATTTAGGAAACAGTAGCCACTTTAACACAACCCTTTCAGTAAGAGTGGATTGAGGCAGGGAAAGAGGGCAAGGGCTGTTGATAGATTCGTGTGTATTTTAGCAATGTGTAAGTCAGAAGAATCTGTTATTCATCCAGCCTTAATGGGGTTTTGGTATATATTCAATACGTATAAAATATGACATCTGTAAATTAGACAGAGTTTTTCTTCAGTATTCTCTTTGCATTTCAATAGAATGGAAGTCTATTCACATAATTGTGAACTTACAACCACTTGTTTGCCAAAATGAAAGTATGAAATTAAGTTTATTCAGAAACTATGACTCATCACTGTGACCACCATGAAACATCAATTTAATGCCAAAAATTACATTTGAGCTCATCTTTAAAATGCAAATACTTGACATAAGTACATAAAATAGAATTTGTTCAGTGACAGTATTAACAAAATTCCAAGAATGGAAACTTATTTATAATAGTAAGCTTCTCCTTACAAAATCAAAATTTTGGTTAGTTATTATGGAAATTAGGACTACATAACTATTATTAAAAGAACACTTTTGGGGCACCTGGGTGGCTCAATCAGTTAAGCATCATGTAGATTTTTTATTATTATTTCTTAAAATATAAACTGCTAACTTATAAGTCCAAAAAATAGTGTATTCTTCTTTGAAATTCCTGAGATGTAATTTTTATACTGCATTTGTACAATTCACAATTATATAATATATCATATTATATATAACTTATATAATTCACATTTACTTTCTTTTTATCAGAAACAAATTTTTTTAACTATGCTTATATTGTCTATAATACAGTGGAGATAAAATCAGAGAAAACCTACTATTTAACTTCAAGCTTACCTTAAGCATTAAATATTCTCTGACAGATGTTGTAATGATGTTGGTGTTGTCATAAAAATATCTAATAACTCTTGTCTTAAGAAATCAATTTGGATTAAATATGAATATCATGTACATGTTTCTTAATTAACCTCCTGACACTTTCAACAATATTTTCACCTTTATGGTATTTTAAATGAAAACTATATCTAGACTTCTGCTAAAATAATTTTTACTATAACTTTTTCTTTTATTTTTTCTCATATTTTATTATAAAATTAACACATAACTATTACCTACAATATGAAAAATAGAGCAAAATAAAAGGAACAAAGTACATCCATTATCTCAACATCTAAAGACAGTTCTTCTTACCCTTTTGGTAATTTTCCTTATGGACTTTATTCCATAGAATTATTTTTTAAGTTGTTTCTAATTAGACTGTGTAAAACTGTGTATCCTGAATTGTACATTTAACATCATATAATGTTTCTTATAGTAGTATAAACTATTCATGAATGTCAATTTGAAGGACATTGTGACAATTACAGGAGATAAGGCATAGAAAAGATTTAGTAGAGCTCACAATACACAGTAACTATATGTCAGCATATGTCAGCTACCATCTTCAGCATTATATTTATTATCATATAATATCCAACCATAAGGCTTTACTGTAATATATGTGACCATCTAATTTTTTAAAAGATGTTTAGACTCCTTATACTTTTTAGCCTTATAAATAATTCTCGATTGGACATATTTTGTACATAGCTGTTTCCACATTTTATATTATTTTCTTAGGAGAGATTTTTCAGAATGAAAATTACTGAATAAAATGGGATGCCCATTGTCAAAGTCTTTTAATATAAATCACCAAATGTTTCAGAGGGATTCCCCAACTTCTACTCCCTCTAGCAATGTGTGAGATTGGCCCTTTGGTGGCACCCTCACTGACATTCAATATTCTCTTTATTTTTTTTTTCGTGGCACACACTCATCTAGTTTATTTTTTTTAAAGATTTTATTTATTTATTTGAGAGAGAGAGAATGAGAGATAGAGAGCACGAGAGGGAAGAGGGTCAGAGGGAGAAGCAGACTCCCCGCCCAGCAGGGAGCCCAATGCGGGACTCGATCCGGGACTCCAGGATCATGACCTGAGCCTAAGGCAGTCGCTTAACCAACTGAGCCACCCAGGCGCCCCACTCATCTACTTTAATCATCTCCTTAGCTCTATCTGTCTCTAATGGCATATCACATTTTTTTTTTAATTTTTGAGAAATGACATAATTTAAGAAAAAACAGGGTGCCTGGGTGGTTCAGTTGGTTAAGCATATGCCTTCCGCTCAGGTGGTAATCCTGGAGTCCTGGGATCGAGTTCCCCATCGGGCTTCTCCCTCTGCCCCTCCCCCCGCTCGTGATCTCTCTTTCTCTCTGCCATGTTCTCTCTCTCTCAAATAAATAAATAAAATCTTAAAAAGAGTAAGAGAAAAAACAATAATAATACAAAGAATTCTCCAATACCAGATTAGTATTTACCAGATTCCCTAAATGTTAGCATTTTATCACTTTTTCTTTATTCTTATTTCTTTCTCTATCTATAGATATTGATGGAATTATTTTCTGAAATGTGTAAGAGTAAGTTGCATAAATGACACTTATTTACCTTTAAATACCTATTTTACATGAGTACAGTACAATGATCAATATCAGTAGATTAACAAGGATACAATAATGTTGTCTAATCAACAGATTAAACTTATAACTAAAGCATTTGTTAGTGGTTTCTCAGGATTGGTTTCTTTTTTCTGCATTTTTTTTTCCTGGACTATAGGTCATATTTTCCTGTTTTTTGCACAGCTAGAAAAATCATATACTAGACATTGTGGATAACACATTGTGGACACTGAATTTTGTCATCTTCATTTGAGAAGAAATTTGATTTTGTTCTAGCGTAAAAGTTAACTTGGTGGGACTCAAATTCCGAATTCTTCCTTGTGGTGAGCAGCAGCTGAAATCTCTGCCCATCTACTTAGCTTTTCAGGCTTGATATCCACCATGCTGCTTAGAGTCTTCCTCGTGCATGCCTAGTTCAGGGATTAACCAAAGATTGGAGGAGCGATTATATACAGACTTAGGTTATATATAGACTCCAACACTGTGGAGTACTCTTTCAATTTTGAGCTACTTGGAGGGCCCCAAACTCCATACTGTGACACCACAAGCCGATACTTCTGTGTCTCTTTATTCAAGTTACCCAGCACTACCTAGTCTAGGAAGGGTCCTCTGGGAACAGTCTATATAAATGTGGAATCTCACTCAGTGCAGTTCTCTTCTTTCAAGGATCAAGTTGCTTTTAGTATGTTTTCCTGCCTTTGGTGAAACCTCATGCCTTCCTTTTTTTTTAAACTTAATCCACAGTTTACAATTGTTACAGGCAGGGTGATTATTCCAATACCAGATCCTTGGCTATTACTGGAACTAGAATTTAATCATTTTTGTAGCCTATATCAGAATCCAGCAGATTTAGGGGCTCCTGGGTGGCTCAGTCCGTTAAGTGTCTGCCTTCCTTCCGCTCAGGTCATGATCCCAGGGTCCTGGGATCGAGTCCCACATCAGACTCCTTGCTCAGTGGAGAGCCTATTTCTCCCTCTGCCTGCCGTTTCCCCTGCTTGTGTTCTCTCTCTGTCTCTTTGACAAATAAATAAATAAAATGTTTAGAAAAAAAAGAATCCAACAGATTTAAAACAACATTTCCCAAAGGGTGTTCTGTGGAACACAAGTAATTCCTTGATGAACAGTCAAGAGAGGAGGTTGTGCCTAAATACTTAGGAACCCTGCCTAGTCTTTCACCCTCTATTCCTCTTAGAGATTTACAATTGCATAAGCATATTGAAGGATAGTCCCAAGTCCTCAAGAGTATAAAACTATTAAACATTAACACAGGTTTCATTGGTTTAATAAATATTAAGTGACACTTTCGTGGGGGGTTTTTTCGGACATATTTCATCGCAGAACTGTTTTTTTCCAAAACTATCCCATAACCTAGGGTTCTATGTAAAAATACCACATTAAAAATATTGTCTTCACCTAGAATTTTAATTTTTCTCTCCTAGAACTTCATTTCAAAAATTTTCTATTCTAGAAAACTGGTGTATTACCTCATAAACACATCTTAATTGTCTTCTACCTGCATGATTTTATTTAGGGCAATTATTTTATCAATATATTTCCTCCCTAACTAGTAAATGTATATTTCTCAATTATTTTACCGTGAAGGTCGATACAGTTTTACTGCTTTATTCAAACCAGTTTTTATTCAAACCAGAATGTCACTACAAACCGAGGACAGTCCATAAAATTTCTCTCAAAAATGCAGCACATATCAGAGAATGCAGAATAAAAATGACAACAGAATTACGACACATAAAGCAAAATGTCTTTTGTTGTTTGGTTATCTATTACTGTGAAACAAACTTAGTGCCTAAACAGTAACCATTTTATTATATCTCACAATTTAGTGGGTCACAAATTCAGGCAGGGTTTGGCTGGCAGCCTCTTCTTCTCCACATGGAATCAGCAAGAAGTACTCAGAGACATTCAGTGAGCTTCTAGGTTAGTTGGTAAGTTTTAGATGGCCTCACTCGTTTCCCTAGCACCTTGATGTAGATGGCTGGAAGGCTGGCCTCAACGGGAACCTTCTGCATCTCTCATAGCCTCAGAGCCTCTCCATGTGATGAGGAGTCAGATTTTTTCTACAGTGGCTCAGGGTAGAAACTATAATTCCTTTTAAAAGCAAGGACCAGAACTGGCCAAAGGACCCCTTCTCTCATATCTTATATACTTTTTGTTGATGTTGTCATTGGCCATCCCAGATTCAAAGCAAAGAGAACTAGACCCCACTCTTGAGAGGAGGGATTTCAGTGAATTTGTGTTCATCTTTATTTAATCCACCATGCTATTCTCATGGTAAAAGGCAGTAGACATTTTGCAGAAAGTGATACGAAAGAAAGGGAATTCTGTTCTATTCAAGAATTATATCTTAGATAGGGGCAATAAGCTAGTAGAAATTGCCAGGGTTAAGATACATGACTGAGGAAATTATCAGAGACACTACAGACATCAAAAATATACAAGTATATCATGAACAACTTCATGCCAAAACATTTGAAAATGTAGACAAAAATTTAAAAATTTCTAGAAAAACATAACTTATAAAACTGATTTAGGCAGAAATAGAATTATCTAAATAGTCATCTACTATTGAAGAAATTGAATCCAAATCAAAAATCTTGCCACATTGAAAACTCCAAGCGCAAATGATATCACTAATAAAGACTTCCAAACATTCAAGGAATAAATGTTCCAATAATATTCAGGTCTTCCAAAGAATAGGAATACAGGTTATAATCCCTAAATCAGTTTATGAGCTAGCATAATCTCATGTATGATATGTTTATTAGGAAGATCAGCCTATAATTGACTTTTCTTGTGCTGTCCTTCCTAGCATGTCAGTGACTCTAGTTTGTCATTATGTAAATGTGTAAAAAATGTAAAATACAGCTCACAGTATACATTCAGTATTAACTTACATTATCAAAAATTAAACATTAACATGTGTTAATGGATGATGATCAGTCCTTCTCAAGAAAAGAGACACAGATGACTGGATTCTACATAGCCTTTTTTTGTTTCTTTTAGATTTCCTGGATATAGTAGGGGGAAAAAGCTTTCTAATGTTAGTTTTCTGTTTTCCTCTCTTTCTCCCTATCGCTACTGAAGACAAATTTGTCATTGCCCATTTAGTTTCTCTTCCTTCCTACTTTCTGATGAGATCCCTTTCTTTGTCAGACCTGTTCTTTTGTGATGCAAAAATATAAGAATGAGAATGGGAGAGGGAAGGAGAGTCCTTAGCCACAAAGCCTACATTTATTCATTTAACAAAGAACTGGGAGAGAGGAGACAAAGGGATTAGAAGACCTGGATATCTGGGGGAGCTTAGGGAAGGTTCCTAGGTAAAATCCCGCAAAGAAATTACCGGATGAGTAAGATGTATTTTAGACAGCATAGTTTGGAAATATAAATTTGATCCCCTTTTTTGTTCTACAGGTGCAAGTAAAGATTGAAATTACTTTTTCACTGAAAAGTAACTGAAATGACAGTGTTAGTCTTTGCATACATATGACCCCCTTCAAAGAATAAGCAATGTAGAGCACTGCAGTGAACATCTTCCATTTTTCCAAAAAATATGAAAAGAAAAAATTACTCATTTAACCCAGATTATCAGCTGGGGATTTCCCATGCTTTTTACCTGAGCAAACTCTGTCTTGATCTGGTTTACAAAACATAAAACTTCCAAAAATTCCAACAAATTGGTGAGGGGCTCAGGTTCTCAGAATCTTTGCCACCTTGGTTCTTGCTGCCATGTATACTGTCTCTATAATGCATAACTTTAACCAGGACATAAAACTCTACCGTGTCTCCAACGTACACACACACTAATGGTGTGGCAGATTCGTGACTTTAGTAGACTTCACTGACTTTGGAAAGGAGGAAGGGAAATAGGCTTATATCTCAGCAATTCAAATAATTTCCTGTGGAATATTATTTTTTTAAAGATTTTTGTAAATTTATTTATTTGCGAGAGAGAGCAGAGCGAGTGAGAGAGAACGTGAGTGGGGGTGAGGGGAGAGGGAGAAGTAGACTCCCTGCTGAACGGGAAGCCCAAGGTGGGGCTCCATCTCACTGAGATCATGACCTGAGCCAGAGGCAGATGCTTAACCAACTGAGCCACCCAGGCGCCCCAATTTCCTATGGAATATTAAATCTGAACTATTTTTAAATGCCTTTCTGCCCTCTTACTGTTATAATACAGTCCCAGGTTTGCCCCAACTTCCTTGAGCCCCCGCCCTCCTCTCCCTTTCTCTTTCTCCATGTCCCATGCAGGGGAGCTTTCCCTCTTCTGACAATGAAAATAGTAACAGCTAACATTTATTGAGGTCTTCATATATTTCAGACACTGTGCAATGTGTTTTACCTGTATTACTCCACTTATTCCTCACAAAAATCCTAAGAAGTAACTATTAATATCATCATCCTTTTTATGGATGAGGAACCAAAAGGTATAGTAATTTTTCCAATTTCGCAGAGCTAGTAAGTAGTAGGGCTGATACAGTCTGATTCTAGGACCTCTCCACTATAGCATACTACCTCCAACTATAATACGTGGCCTTGGCAACTGCCACACTCTTGCAACAAAATATAATTTATTGCATGGGAGCTTTTTACTCAAAAACCCTTCTCACTATGAAAGAAATTCTGAGGCTAATTGCTAAGATGGCAAAATGTTTTCTCATCTCCTTCCATTTACCCTTCTCAAGCTTGACACAAAAATTTGGCAGAGAACAAGATAACAAAGCATTATTTTTGTGACACACTAATGATATTTATGTTTCCAAATCAATATGTAGACACAAGGCGTGATGATCTGCTTGGAAAATTAGGAAAAGGCAAGAGAAAAGGGCAGAGAGACAAAGAGGATCCAAAATGATACCTATACTCTAAAACAAGTTGGGTCCTAGAGAAACTGCTCTGATTGCAAAGATGGGGCCGTGTAAATAATGCTGTATCCTACATGTATAGCTTTGGTATTCATAGTCCGGTAAATGGAGTTCAGAATCAGGAAATACAAGAAGCAAACAATAATTAGGAATTTGATAAGCTGAATGGTAGAGAAGTAGGATTTAGTTGTTCAGTACAAGGCCTTATCCTAGAGACCAGGTATGGAGAGGCAACCAGTAATATAAGATGGAAGACAGACGTTAGTACTATTGACTACATAAACACACAGTGGGGGAGCTACTAAGGAGGTCCTGAGAATGTTAGCCCCTGAACATGAGAGTCACATAGCATCTGGAGCTACTTGTACCTGTCTGGGTTCTTTAAAGAAACAGAACTGATTGGAGATGATGATAGATAGATAGATAGATAGATAGATAGATAGATAGATAGATAGATATTAATAGAGATTATTTATAGACTATATAGAAGGAGATTTTAAGGGATTGCCTTACACATTTGTGAGAGTTAGCTACTCTGAAATTTGAAATCTGAAGTTTCAGCTACTCTGAAATTTGAAATCTGAAGTTCCAGCAGGCTGGAAACTCAGGCAGGATTTCTATATCATAGTCTTGCAACAAAATTCCTTCTTCCCTGGGAAATGTCAGTTTGGGGTCTTAAGGCAGCTGATTGGAGGAAGTCTACTCACATTATCAAGAGCAATCTCCTTTACTTAAAGTCAATGATTATAGATGTTAATTACATTTACAAAATACCTTCAGAGCAACATCTAGACTAATGTTTAACCAAACAACTGGGGACCATAGCCTAGCCAAATCGATATATAAAATTTAGCCACCACAGTATTCTTTTGAGATGTTTGGTTTCTACATCTGGTTACAAGGGGAAAAATTCATGGATCAACAAGGGAATTTGCCTCAGTTTGAGAAAGACTCAGGACTCAGAGAAAGGACCCGGACTGGTGTAAGAATGGTGCCCTTCTCTTTGAGAAGCTAGTGAAAGGGGAGAGGCAATACAGAATAACTCAGATGATCATGATTTTTAAATGTCAAGTTAAATAAGAATCACCCTTTTGGAAATGTATCTAAAATTCAGATCCCTAAGTTTTTGATTCTGTAAATTTGTGCTAGAATCTAATAATCATCCCAAGTGATGCTGATGCAAGTCACACACAGATAACACTTGAGGAAGAATTGAAGTGAATAACAATATTCATCCCATGGCTAAAGAGAAAGTGAATTCCTAAACATAATACAATCTCAGTGAGGACAAGCTTCACCCACTGAAATGATGGAGTGACCAGCGAGACCTGAATCCTATCATCCCAAAGAATGGAGATAGCTCCGTGAAACAAAAGCAAATGATAGCCTAGATATGCCAAGCAAGTTTAATTTCAAAATAGCCATTTTTGAATGTACAAATGGAATCAGAACAAGTCACAATTGAAAGCCAGTTCAGAATATGGCCTGTACCCTGCTTCCCATCTCTATGCCTTTCATTTGTTTGTGGTAATAAAATTAGAGCGTATCACAGAGGAAAAGAACAAAGTAACTGCAAAGCTAAGTGAACAGTTTGTTCTCTCCCCAGTTTTCCAAACTGCTGCTTATGAGAAAAACAACTGCATTCTTTTTGCCAAATGAGATGCTCACCAGTGTGAATGACTTACATAGGGTATATCAGAATGCAAGCATACCAAAGACAAAGCTTCTGACAGAAGATGAGCTTGAAATAAAAATTTAATTGAATTACTGTTGGTAATAGAGAACGAAAAGTAGAGTCAAACTTTCATCTTGTAAGACAAAGCACTAGTATTATCATGTGTTTGAAACTGTTGTTGTAGCCATGCAAATAGAAAAACAGAAATCTCTCCCCCTTTGAACTTGATCTAATTCGTAATTGCCATCCAAAGACCTCTAACCAGTTTCCTGTCATTTAGAATTATGGATTTCTAGAATCTTTGATGTACAAGTGGACCTGATATTACACCCAAATATCCAAACCCCCTACACTACATATTGGCCAAACAGCATTATCTCCGAAGTAATACCCCTCTATACTCAGCAACCTTAATTTTAAAGTTTCTCTTTGAAGTGTTCTCTCTTCCTCTTCCTACCTTCCTGCAGCACCACTTACCCCTCTCTGTCTTACTTCTTACCTCCCTACCAACAGAAATAGTCACACACACACACACACACACACACACACACACACACACACACACACTCACACAATCCCCTGGGACCTTTAAAAAAAGGTTTTTACTTTTCAAGGTCCTTTCCCACCCGTTGGCTCATTTTAATCTCACGCAAAAGTAGGAGGCTTGTGAGTTAGGCATCATCAGGCCTGCTGCATAGCTAAGTCAGCAGGGCAGCATAGAAGAAGCAAGAGGCTGAGCTTCTGAAAATCCCAGTTCACATCTAGCTTTACCTCTTCCCATCGGAAAGCCCTGGGCAAGTCACTCTTCTTCAAACCACCATTATCTCATCTAAAAAAAAGTGGATAATAAGTCTGTCTTTGGGGCAGCTCTAGGCATTTAGGGAGTGCGACTGCCCAGATGAGGTACTCAGTAAATGATACTGTGCCCATCACCATCATTATTAGGAGACTGCATCCCATAAAAGTAACTGAAACTCCTAAGGTCACACATCTGACTTTCACAGGACAAAAACCCAGGCACATGTCCTACCTCCCAATCTAGTGTTGTCTCCCCTGGAACAGATTGTCCCAGTGCCTCCGTGACTGACCCAGTTATGCCTGACACTCAGCCAACTATGATCCTTTATGTGGCAAGTGACTTCATTTAAGGGCTCAAAAGTATGTAACTCATTAGAAAAAAGTGCTGATGGCAGAAAATAAAAAGCCGTCACTCATAGGGGATATGGAATTTATCACGTGACAAGACTAGGTTCCTCATATGGGCATACATGCTAGCTTCAGAGGGTCAGATGCAGGGTGGGGTGCTCCCCAGCTTACCAATCTCTGCAGCTCTGGAAGGCTCCACAGCATCCAGTCTGGGCTCCACGCTTAGGAAGAGGGCTTCTCCACTGGCATTGATAACATGACCAAAAGGCCTCATTGCCACGGAGAGCTGGTGCATTCCAACAGGTAGCAGATCTGTCTGACAGACCACATCCTTTTGGTTTGAGAAAAGAACTTTGCAAATCGTGTTGTTCACCATAACCTCCAGAGCCTGGGGGTCACCAGAGAAACTAGTTATGAAAATATAAACTAGTAGGTCGATGTCACTATCTTAAAGGAGGGGGAAAAAAATAAAAGAACAAAGTCATCTCTCAGTGATATAGCTCTATTTAAGAGAACTCTGTCTGATGTCAAATGTTCATTCCCTCTCACCTTCCCCTCCCAAAATTCAAGAAGTGGAATGCTGACTCAAATATTGGATATCTATACTTATTATGGCAGTATACAGCCCCCATCTGAAGTTTTCTCAAGCTAGGAATAAGAGATCACTAAACAACTTTAAAAAAATGAAAAAAAAATTAAAAAACAACATTTCAGAAAAGAGACAAAGAGCATAAAACATTTTAGGTCATCAAAACTCCACTTGTCTCGGGGCGCCTGGGTGGCTCATCTGGTTAGGTATCTGACTCTTGGTTTTGGCTCAGGTCATGATCTCAGGGTTGTGAGACTGAGCCCCGCATCGGGCTCCATGCTCAGCATGAAGCCTGCTTGGGATTCTCTCTCCTTCTCTCCCTCTGCCCTTCCCCGCTCAGGTGTGCACTCTCTCTGTCTCTCTCTCTTTCTCTCAAAGAACAAAAAAAAACCCTCCACCTGTCTCCATTTCAAACCATAACCATATCATTTAGATTGAACAAAAAATACACTTTCTGCTGCATCACTTAACATCCACACCATGAATTGATGCACCTTCTGTCCACCCACCACTAGGTACATGGCCTCTAACAAATCACTCTGAGTCTGACTATCTCAGTGCCAACTCACAAATCATACCAAGGGAATACCACACAGTGTTGACCTGGGGAGCTGACCCTTCAAGGTACTGGAATGAACAGGAACCTGAGCAATGGGCTGGTATGTCATTCACTCACACAACCACCTGAAAAAAAGGTAGAAGAATTAAAGGCAGATGTATGCATTTCATAGCTTAACCAAGGGAGCCACCCAGACACCCCCAAAAATTCATTATATCGAAGACTTCTAAGACAGTGGGAAGGATGAAATATAATTTGAAATTAGACTGACAAATATGTAGATAAATAATTAGGAATGTGATTTCTGAATAGCCACATTACATGGCTCCTTATTACTGAAGAAAATATTTTGCGACAGAACTTTTAATGATACTTTTTAAGGAGGGCACTTGATGTGATGAGCACTGGGGGTTATATGCAACTGATGAATCACTGGAGTCTACCCCTGAAACTAATAATACACTATATTTTAACTAAATTGAATTTAAATAAAAAATAATAAATAAATAAAATAAAATGAATGCTTAGATCCTGTACATTGTTAGTCCCACAAAACACAATGTGGCCTGGCAGTTAGTCAAGGTGCTTAGGGCCTTCTGTGCATACCGTTAATGTCTTAACACATCACAATAGATGAGTAAATGTTAGGTAAGATTTAATTAATTATTTTAAAAATTTCGTACCTATATTTAAAAGTTATCAACTTGTAAAAATGAGTTCCCAAAATGTGCTAATTCTGTATATAATACGGAAAATTCACTACATTGTTTAAGGCTCTATTTACAAACATTAAAGGAAAGAATATTAATATTTAATTTTTTTACATCCTGACACCCCATGAGATTGGTAAAATAGCATTATTTACTGACATTTCTTTAAAAATTTACTGAAAGTTAACATAACTACATCATAGTGCTCACAATTCCATTTGTACAGATGCCATTGCAGAGTAAAGTGAGTTTACATTGTATAAAGGAAATCTTGACCCAACCGAAGAAAAGAAAAATGAGTTGGAATTCTGTCTCTACTACTTCTCAGCTCTGCAACAATGAAAAACTTACTTAACTTCTCTGAATGTCAATCTCTTCATTTGCAAAACAGGCATAAATTATTGTTATTTGTATTAAACTATCTTACAGCATTATTGTAAAGATTACAAATATTTTACGTGAAAGAATAAACACAGTATTTGGTACATAGTAAGGCTCAGTAAATCACAGCTGTTGTCTGATATTGTTGCTTTTACTGTTTTAGGTGACCAAAAGTCAAAGAAAAAGAAGATTCAAAACAAAAGCAGAATGCTTAAATCGTTTCTATTGTGTTTAGGCCAGTCTTTCAATTTTAGAATTTATAACTATTGAAATAGCATATTAATATAAGAATATTTATATATAGTGTGAGTTTCTAGAAAAATCTCCATGATAAATATTACAATTTTTTTGTGTGTGTTCATATGATTTATTGAGGAATGTTCATAGGAAAAATCTGTAAGAGAATTATAGACAAAAATATTGCTCCCCAAAGATGGCAATGTTAACATGTGACTGAAGGCCTATGGGTCAGCAGGCGTTTCACAGATGAGAACACAAAAGGTGGCTGACAGTGATCTTAATGAAACATAGATCCTTTCAATGAATTTCTTTTTTTATAAGCAAAATAACGTTTTATTTTTATTATTCTTTCTCCAACCCTCTTTATTTATGTAGATCTCTCTTTATATAGAATTCTTTTTTAATGTAGAACTTCTTTCAACATCTCTTTCACAGTTGGTCTGTTGGAGATGAATTCCCTCAGTTTTTATTTTTCTGAGAAATTATTCCTCTTTCAATTCTGAAGGATGATTTTGCCAGACAGAATTCTAGACTGGTG
Source organism: Eumetopias jubatus (assembly GCF_037043125.1). Lineage (NCBI taxonomy): Eukaryota > Metazoa > Chordata > Mammalia > Carnivora > Otariidae > Eumetopias > Eumetopias jubatus. Next base: position 49,177,542 of record NW_028274821.1, on the reverse strand, counting down.
ATGTTTTTTTCTTTCAACACTCAAAATATTTAGCTCCACTCTCCTCTTTCTATGCATGGTTTCTGATCTTATAAGCAGTCTGTTGCAATCCTTACCCTTGTTCCTCTTCAGGTTAGCTGTTTTATTCTTTAGCATCTTTCAAGATTTTGTCTTCTGTTTCTCCAGTTTGAATATAATGTCTTTGAGAGAGTGTGTGTGTGTATATTGGCATTTTTCCTGCTTGGTGTTCTCTGGGCTTTTAGAGAAATGTGAAACACAGAGGGAGGAATTACCACCATATGATTTAGACAAGAAAATTGGACCTCAGAGAAGTCATTGCTTGATCAGGATCACACAAATAATGCATTGGAAAATCAGAATTTGAGGAAAGTTCGGAAACAAGTTTTAATGTTTGGAGTGATAAAATAATAAGAAAAATCAGAGCAAAAAAATTCATCTATAAAATAGGAGTGGTCCAACCTGAAAACATGAACCAAGATTATATAAATAAAGGTATTCCAAATTATTTGATCATTATCATATATCCCAAGTGAAAAAGATCACCTCTTTCCATGACATTATGTTCATAAAATAATGAAATCAGATGTAGGAAATGTTTGTTAAGATATCTCTTTGAGGGGTGCCTGGGTGGCTCAGTCAGTTAAACGTCTGCCTTTGGCTCAGGTCATGATCTCAGGGTTCTGGGATCGAGCCCTAAGTTGGGCTCCCTGCTCAGCTGGGAGTCTGCTTGTCCCTCTCCCTCTGCTCCTCCCCACCACTCATGATCTCTCTCTCTCTCTCTCAAAAAAAAAAAGGTATTTCTTTGAATATCTTCATTAAGTGCTGATTATTTTAACTATAATAATTATATATTAATATAATTTTAATTAATATATAATACTATCTCTTCTTAAATATGTTTATATAATGTACACAAATCATGTATTTTCTATAAAATATATATGATTATTATGGTATATATAATTTATTGATTACTATTCTAATTATTCTAAACATTTGTTAGAAATCCTGTAGAAGTAACATTGACTACACTTGGAAAAAGTCACTTAAGTCAGTATTCATTAAAGTATGGTCCCCAGTCCATTTTGTTTGTGAGTTGAATTGTTATTTTATGATACCTAATGTAAACAGTTCCATTGCTAGCAATTTATCAAAAGGAATTATTTTCTCCCCTTAAAATCCAGTCAGTAAGTGAGTGTACAAATGAGAATACTGCCAAACAGATGAGTTAGATGATCCAGCAAAAAGGAGTTTAATAAATGCTTGTTGGTTATTTGATCTGTCCATCAAAACTAAAGAAAACCACTATCAACTTTAGTATATTTCAACTTCAATATTTTCATCTCATTATCTTCCAAAGCTATCCTGAAAAAAGGGATTTCTCATTTTAAAATGTACTGAAAATTCATTTTAATTAGTAAAGGGCAAGGCATCAGTATGCTGAAATATGTAAAGGTGAAATGACAATTTCTGAGATTTGCTTATAATACTTCGGCACATGTATACATAAAAGAAATGTATGCATATATAGTCAGCAAAAGGCACATTAAAGAATTTTAATGGTAGCACTATTTTTAATGCCAAGGACTAGAAACAATCCAAATGTTCAATAGTAAAATGGGTAAATAATGGCCTATCTGTACAACTTAATACCATACAATGACAAGAATAGGCCAACTCCAACAAGCTGCTACAGCATGGGTGAATCTCATAAACATAATATTGAGCACATAAAGACAGACACAAAAGAGTCCATACTATATTATTTCATTTGTATAAAATTTCAAAAATAGGCAAAACTAATCTATGATGATAGAAGTCTTAATACTGGTTTCCCTTGAAGTTGAGAGTAGTGACTAGAAGGGGGCCAGAAGAACACTTTCAGGGTTCTGTTGTTCTGCTTCTTGATACAGATGCTCATAGGGTTATGTTGTTATAGTTTGTGTACTTTTCTGTAGTTTGTTATTCTTCAAAAAAAAAAGTTTATATAAAACACTCCTGCAAAGTAAAAATTATGAAGCAATCATGGTAGTCTTGATAACTGTTGAATTTGGATGATTCATACACAGAGATTCATTTTACTTTTCTTCCTACTTTTGTGTCTGTTTGAAAATTTGTATATTAAAAATTAAATGTAATCTAAAAAAAACACTATATCATTGGGGGGACCTGAGAATTAAAAATTTATGAACCCTTCAACAATGCAGATTCAAGAAGAATTTGGTTTATACATATATGGTACATTGAATCTTATGTGAAAACTAATCAAGATTCTGCCCAAAATGTCCTTCCCCATACACATAACAGCTTATTGTTGAATTAAATTGTCACCCACCTCAGAGAAATTACCTAGCTAATGCAAGAATAATCACATTAGACATCAACATTTATTTAATTAAATAGCCTGAAGAAATTAAACCAATTGGCAACCCTAAGAAAGATGGACATCTTTCCTAATATCCAAAGAAAATAGCTATGGTTAAGTGATTCTTATTAATGTTTATTATATATATTCTAAAGACTAGTTCTAAAAGATTTGGAGGGAAGATTTGAAAGGGAAATAGAAGGAGTGAGTACCTTGAGAGCAGTATGCGTACAGTTTTCAGCAAAGCAACTTCAAATTTAGATGCAGTCAGAGTTGGACAAAATATTATTAGGCTATTGATTTAAGGAGGTAAAGAAAAATTTAGCCTACAAGGAATAGTACAATATTTCATTATGTCAACATGAAACCTCAAGAGTTTGCTGAATAGAACCTACTGGGTATGCATGGCCAACACTTTGTCTTTCAAATTAGGCCATTTTTATATCCACTATGAAGAGTGCTTTTTCTGAGTGTGTTATTAGTTAAGCTTCGCAAGCCTAAAAAGGTATTCTCATGGTATATGAAAAAATAATTGATTTCCCCCTCTTCTTTGTTTTCCTTCTATGAATATGCTTTTTACATTATATATAATCAGAAAACTTGATGTCTGAGGTGAGGCTGGAAATTAACAATTCTAAGTATTGATTGATTTGTTTTTCATTTTGTAACCATTTGCTAGATAATTTCTACTTTTTTTTAACCTAACTTGGAAAAATGTTTTACAGCAGCCAGTTACAACAGAAGTCAGTTTCTTTTTAAGCAAACTAGCACTGCTTGTTGCTTTTTTATGTTAAAGCTCAAAAGAATTCACACCTAGACACAGGGTATATGAATTGTACTTAATAAACCATTACTCTCTGTGAATATTATGATTCTGGATTCCTACTATTATATATTCCTCGAATTAAATTTTTAAAAAATCTCTCTCCATTCAGTACAAGTAAAATAGGCTTAACAGTAAGTAATTGCTGATCATTTTTGCCAGATACTTTTATTAGAATTGCATGGTAACCATTAAAATGGGTTTGCATTTTCTTCAGGAACATTAATTTTCAGATTAAATAAAATACATGGTCTTATTTTAAAGCAGGCTCATTTTATACAATAGAACAATTTTTTCAAATGAGCTACCCTACACTTAATGTCATTAGTAAACAATGCATTTAGTCGCACAGGAATACCAGGCTCATACATTTAAAACACTTCAGCATCCTGTTATGCCAGCTGAACCCCTACACAGTGATATAACCTAACAATAGCTACTTACATAACAAATGAATATAGAAGGCCAGATTTTCTAGCACAGATGCTGCTTCTTATCTGCCCTCTCTGGGACAATGTCAAAATAGTGATCATTATCTATATATGTTGACTCTCTATGTGGTATTTTTCTGAGACGAATGAGAAGTTGATTGTTATCCATATTCTTTCATAGAATCCCATGGAACATCTACCAACTGAGATTTTCCAGGAGATTGTTCTGAGATCTAGGGCTTACTATGGTATGTCATAGGAGTTACCTTAGGTTATATCTATTATGCATGGGGGTAGCAGTCTATAATGTTAACATCATTCTATCATTAATAGCTAACGATTATTAAGCATTGGCAAGGCCATGTGCTAAATCTTTCACATACTTAATCTCATTAAATCCTCACAAAAGCCCTATGCTAGATGCCATTTCCACCTTTTTATTTCCCCATTTTATAGGTAAAGAAACTAAGGCTCCGAAGGGATAAACAATGTGCTAACCATTAATACAGCTAGAAAATGTCAAATTCAGGATTCAAATTAAGTCCATGTGACTCTAGACAGAAAATCACCTCAGCCAACTTTATAGCTTTTTAAAATAGTGACTTCTATTTTTTTTCTTACTTTATGCCTCCTATTTTTCTCTAAAACTAAAGCCCCAGGATTTGCAGATAAACTGTAATTTTGGCACTAACTCCAACACAATTCAAGCATTTATACAAGTTATTTGCAAATAAATTATTTTCTCTATTTGAAACAATCACCAAATTGTGAGGTTTTTCCAAGAGGTAAAGTAATAAGTGAAAATATGTAATACTCAAACATTTTGTAAAATTCAAGTTTTTCATTGCTGTTAACATAAGGATGACAGTTCAGATTTTTAAAATAATGACATAGAGATATCATAGGTTTATAAATAAGGAAGGAATTGTATAATATTTGAATCACAGATACTCTATGGGGTAAAAATCTACAAGAATCACCTGGTCTCCTTCTGCCACATCATCCCCAGTTCCAATACACTGTCCATAACATATACACACAAACACACATACCCATCAAATGCTTTAGTACCCTCAAATAGCATTAATATAATTGGAGATTGCACCTCTGCTTAACTCCTAACAATGGTGAGAAACTCTCTATTTTATGAGGAAACTGATTCCATTTTTCAAGTAGTTCCAATTGCTGAAGTTCTTTGAAAAATAGTGCTTGCCCCCCAGTCTCACTAAGTTAGGTAACTGAATTCAAAATAATTCATCAGAATAACAATTGCAACATTAATAAAAGTTGCCTCTCTTCTCATTCTATTTGTCCTTGTGAATTATATCTCTAACTCCTTGACTGTGGTTTTAATGTCATTTTAGGAGAGAATACAGACAAATACATCTTTTCAATGAGTATATTTAAGTGGAAGCTCTTTAAAATTTTTCACCTCTAAAGTGGTCTCAAGAAAGGTTTCTTGTGATTTATCCACTCTCAGATTTTTTTTTTTTTTTAAGAGAGAGAGTGTGCATGCTTGTGCATGAGAGCCTGTGGGGATAGGGGCAGAGAGAGAGGGAGAGAGAAAATCTTAAGCAGGTTCCGTGCTCTGCACAGAACCCAATATGGGGCTTGATCTCATGACCCTGGGATCATGACCTGAGCCCTGAAATCGAGAGTTGGAGGCTTAACCGACTGAGCCACCGAGGCAGTCCCAGAACTCTCATTTTTAAGGCAAAAGTGAGCAATACTTAGTTGAATCAGGAGGTCAATAAAGATGCTTGTTATGGATAATATAACCTTAATATTTAAATTTAGATTAACACTTCGAATTTTTCTTGCTATTAAAAGATAGCAATATCAAAATTTGTCACAAAATTTAAGAGAATACTTGAAGTAAATGCCAGTCATATGGAAATCAAAGTATTTTAAATTATTTATTTTTAGTTTAAGTTTCAATGAAAAGGGGGTACCTGGGTGGCTCAGTCATTAAGCGTCTGCCTTCGGCTCAGGTCATGATCCCAGGGTCCTGGGATTGAGGCCCACATCTGGCTCCCTGCTCAGCGGGAAGCCTGCTTCAACCTCTCCCACTTCCCCTGCTTGTGTTCCCTCTCTCTCTGTGTCTCTCTCTGTCAAATAAATAAAATCTTTAAAAAAAAAAGTTTCAATGAAAAGATAATGTGAGATACCCCCCTAAGGGAATAATTTAATTTATGTGAATCATGTATTTAAATATCTAATTATATTTATGTACATGAAATACATTTATTTTCTAAGTTGCTTTAATTCTGTTACATTATCAGAAATAATTTTTTAAAATATCAGAACTTTGAAGAATTAAGCTAAAAAGAACTAATCCATGTCTCTTAAACATAAAGTCATAGGAAAAGAAACATCAGGGGCACCTGGGTGGCTCAGTCGTTAAGCGTCTGCCTTCAGCTCAGATCATGATCCCAGGGTCCTGGGATTGAGCCCCACATCGGGCTCCCTGCTTGGTGGGAAGCCTGCTTCTCCTCTCCCACTCCCCCTGCTTGTGTTCCCTCTCTCGCTGTGTCTCTCTGTCAAATAAATAAATAAAATATTTAAAAAAAAACATCCTCACTGATATGAGGAATTCTTAATCTCAGGAAACAAACTGAGTGTTGCTGGAGTGGTGGGGGGTGGGAGGGATGGGGTGGCTAGGTGATAGACATTGGGGAGGGTATGTGCTATGGTGAGCGCTGTGAATTGTGCAAGACTGTTGAATCACAGATCTGTACCTCTGAAACAAATAATTCAACATATGTTAAGAAAAAAGAAAAAAGAAAAAGAAGAAGATAGCAGGAGGGGAAGAATGAAGGGGGGGAAATCAGAGGGGGAGACGAACCAGGAGAGATGATGGACTCTGAAAAACAAACTGAGGGTTCTAGAGGGGAGGGGGGTGGGGGGATGGGTTAGCCTGGTGATGGGTATTAAAGGGCACATTCTGCATGGAGCACTGGGTGTTATGCACAAACAATGAATCATGGAACACTACATCAAAAACTAATGATGTAATGTATGGTGATTAACATAACAATAAAAAAATTTTAAAAAATAAATAAAAACATCATTCCAAATCCAAGGTATTTTTGTGAAGAGTATATTTTCAACAAATTAAAAATTTTAAATTCCCAGTTCATTTGTATAGTGCTTTTAGCTTGTTATTGCTCTATTTTTCTCTTTATCACAATATTCTGCATTATATGGTCAGGGAAAGGGGGAGGCGAGAGTGGGCTCCTGGAAGGGGGAAAAAAATGGAATAAGGACATTGTGATTAAGAGCAGAAACGCTAAGGAAAAATAGAGGCCTTGGCAAATCAAGAAGAAAAGGAAAGTAAGAGGCAGTAATTGTGTTTAGTGATGGAAAAGGAGCCAGAAGACTCTCTATGGGGAAGGAAAAAAGGAGCAAACAGCATATTACAATTGTCCCTGTTTGGGGTGCAGGGAGAGAGGATTAGGCACTCTAGAAGTAGTGGGGCGCTGGGGTGGCTCAGTTGGTTAAGGGAGGGACTTTTGATTTCAGCTCAGGTCATGATCTTAGGGTTGTAAGATGGAGCTCCATGTCAGGTCTACGTTCAGTGGGGAGTATGCTTGTCCCTCTTCCTCTGCTCCCCCAGCCCACTCTCAAATAAATAAATAAAATTTTTTCAAGAAAAAGGAATTCTGGAAGTAGTAGTGTATTCCCACAATGAACTATCATAATACAACAATAAAAATGGACAGACTGCATCTATAAGTAACAACATGGATGCATTTTATAATGCTGAACAAAAGAATACAGGCAAAAGAATACTTATTGTATGATTTCATTCATATAAATAAAAAAAGCATACACAACTAAATTATAGTACTACAAGTCAGAGCAGGGCCAATAGTGATTCAGAGAGGGGTATAATCCATACTTCTGGAGTTTGGGCAATACTCCATTTTTTGACCTAGATAGTGCTTTCAGGGGTTTAACTTTGTGTTAAGTCATTGAGCTATCCATTTGTATTTTGTGCACTTCTCTGTGAAGGTGTTACATTCAAACAAAACAAAACAGTATTGAGAAAAAGAAAAAAGCAATGAGATGGTGACAAGATACAAAGCCAAACACTAAACTTCAGTCATACAATTTTTGAGGCTCAAATGCTAATACTATTCCATCCAGTTATTAAAATGCCACTAATGGATACAAAAGAGGAGGTAAATATATAGAAAGGCATACCATGTTCTGAGTAAAACTGAAGTTCATAAACACTTTAATACCCTTTAATTTAATTTTTAAGCTTTAATTTTATCCCAATAAAAATAGTTAGACAATATTTTTGGAACTTGACACACTGCTTCTAAAGTTCATATGGAAAATAATCAAGCAAGAACTGCTAGAAAATTCTGAAAAATAAAAGTACTAAAGACTTCTACTCACTTCAAGTACTAAGGTGTATGAGGTAAAGAGTTCTAGGTATTAAGACAGTTATTGAAAAGCTACATTAATTAAAAGATTATAGGGGTGCCTGGGTGGCTCAGTAGGTTAAGCGGCTGCCTTTGGCTCAGGTCATATGATCCTGGGGTCCTGGGATTGCCCCACATCTGGCTCCTTGTTAGGCAGGGAGCCTGCTTCTCCCTCTCTGTCTGCCTCTTCTCCCTCTCTGTCTGCCTCTACCCTGGTCATGTCCTCTCTCTCTCTCTCCCTCTTTCTCTCTCTTCTGAAATAAAATCTTAAAAATAATTATAGAATGAATATGTGTGTGGGGGTGTATCATGAAACAATAATAGACCCAAATACATATGGAAATATAATAAATGATAAAGGAGGCAACATAGGTGAGAAAAATGATTGGATTATACAGGAAATGGTGTGGAAATAAATACCTGGAAAAGACAACATTGGATCCGTACTACAAATGTAAATTTGAGGTTCATCAAAAAGTACTGTGAAAAAGGAAGCCATAAAAGTTCTGAGTGAAAAAACCCTTTAAAAAACGAGGTTTTTAAAAAGTTACATAAAAAATGTAAATTAACTATATGTGTATATATATATATATATATTCTATTTTTGCATAATAAAAGATATCATAAACCAAGTCTAAGAGATGCAAATACAGGAAAAATATTTGCCACTCATATTACATACAGTCATTTGATTTCTTTAATACATTGATTTAAAATGCTAAGAATCTTTAATTCCTATCATTCAGTTTAAAAAAAGCCAGTCTCCCAAATTGTGCAAAAGACATAGATATTTCACAGAAAAGGAAAAACAAATGGCCCTTAAATTATGAAATTATTTTACTTTTCTTTATAATAAAATACATGCAAATTAAAATGACAATAATATACTTTTTTTATTTATCAGACTGGCAAACCAGGAAATTTGATTACACACTGTGTTGTATTGTCCTGTGTGTCAGAAAATAAGTACTTTCATAAGTTGCTGGTAGGAGTATAAATTGATATGTTATCAAAAATTTTAAATCATTTTTTCCACAAGTCTACTTCTAGACATTTTCACTACAGATATGCTTGAACAAATGAAAGATGGCACATGTAAAAAGAAGTACAGAATTGTTGGTAGTAACAAAATATTGGAAAAAATCTTAAATGTTCATTGATAATGAGCCAGCCAAATAAATACTACAGGATATGAAAAATTGAAGTTTCCCCCAAGATGTATATGAAATTCCAAACACAGAGTGTTACATGTAGGATTTATGAAGCACATTTAAAAAGAAAAAATCACTGTGTCAAACTGAAAAACTTCTGTTAATCAAAAAACCCAATCAACATGGCAAAAAAGCTACTTACAGAACAAGAGGTAATATTTGCAAATGATCAGAAAAGGGGTAAATATCCAGAATATATGAATAACTCCTAAAACCTAACAACAACAAAAATCAAATGACCCAATTAAAAAATTGGCAAAGGACTTAAATAGACATTTCCCTAAAGATGATATAGAAATGGACAATAGCCATATGAAAAGATGTTCAACATCAATAATCATCAGAGAAAGGCAAATCAAAACCACAATGAGATATCTCACACTCATTAGGAAAAACAGACAATAGCAAGTATGGTGGAGATTTGGAGATGTCGGAGCCCTTATGCTCTGTTGTTGGGATTGTGAAACAGTGCAACCAGTATGAAAAACTGTGGGGGTTCCTCAAAAAATTAAAAATAGAACTACCTTATGATCCAGCATTTTCACGTCTGAGTATATATCCAAAAGAATTGAAAGCAGGGTCTCAGACAGATATCTGCACCCCCATGTTTATGGCAGCACTACTCACAATAATAGCCAAGGGCTGGAAGCAACTCAAAGGTCCCACAATGGATGAATGGATAAACAAAATGTGCTTTACATATACAATGGAAACTATGCACCCTTAAAAAGGAAGGGATTCCTGTCACATGCTACAACATGGATGAACCATGAGGATACTATGCTAAGTGAAATAAACCAATCCCCAAATAATAAATACTATATGATTACAGTTCTATGAGATATCTAAAGTAGTCAAATAGTAGACTGATGGTTGTCAAGGATTAGGGGCAGGAGGCAAAGGATAGTTGTTTAGTAGGTACAGAGTTTCAGTTCTGCAAGGTGAAAAAGTTTTGGAGATCTGTTTCACAACAATGTAAATAAACACTGAACTGTACACTTAAAAACAGTTGAGATGCTAAATTTTATGGTTTTTGTCCCAAAATGTTTTTAAATAACCACTGACATTTAATTTTTTTTAATGTTTGGCATTCCTATAAGTACTTGATAGGAATTGATTCACTTACACCTTACAGGAACTCCATGAAGAACATAATGCTATTACCTCAATTTTATAGATGAGGAAATTGAAGTTCAAAGAGTTTAAGTAATTCCCTTGTGACTGGCAAGGGCAAGATGTGAACCCAACTGGCTCGTTTATGGAAATCTATTTCTCAAAGTGCTAACCATACTACTTCTTCATTACCTACTCAGAAACTATTCCAAGACCAGTGGATGTCTCAGCTGGATCAAGCTATAAAAATAACTCAAAGTATGGAAATAGGGAGGATTTTGTGAAGCAATTTTCTTGGAGAGAAGTATTGTACTGATGTGAAAAGGAAAGAAGGAGGGGGGATTTTCCCTCTTTTAGCTAAAGACGGAACAGGCCAAATGCAAAACTTGAGGGAGCTCTCTTTTAGATAGTATGAATAATGCCGCAGTGAACATTTTTTGGTGGACATATGTTTTCATTACTCTCGGGTATATCAATAGAGACAGAAAATAGATTACTGGCTGCCTACGGCTGGGGGGAAATGGGGGGTGACTGCTAATGTTTTGTTGTTGTTGTTTTCCAGGGGAGTAATTAAAATGTTCTAAAATAGTCATGGTTGAAAACTCTGAGAATATACTAAAAACTAATTGTATACTTTAAATATACAAATTCTATAATATGTGAATTATATCTCAATAAAACTGTTATTAAAAAAAGTTAAGGGGATGCCAAAAACACCGTCATCAAGATAAAATAATCATTTCATACAAGATTTTTTAAAATAAAATTAATGCAAAACCAATCCACATTGAACAAAGTTACAAAATTCTAAATTAAGATAGGCTGTGGTTCATTTTATGACTTTGCATTATTATACAACTTAAGAGTCATTTGGGCAGCACAGTTATTGTGTCCTCCCCACTGGGCATGTTTATGTGGGTTGACAAAACATGTGCAGACACACTGGACAGCAATGAGGCTTACTGTGTATAGTAGTCATTTGGGTGGGTGGCAAGGGGAAAGAGCTTTTAACTTCCTGCCACTTGGCTCAAAATATGGGAAGATATTTTGATCAGGGATATAGGGGTACATGTTTTCTTTTTGCTCCGATGCCATTGTAGCTCAGCAGAGTACTAGAAAGGAGCTTTCATGGGCCCAGTGAGAAAGCTTGAGGTGTGTTCCCTGCAGGGCACCCCACAGGAGGTTAGCAGTTCAAAGGGTAAATCAAAGGTTAACTAACCACTGATGGTAAAAGCCAAGAAAGTTCTGCTGTGTTAAGAGTGACCCACGGTCCTAAGATTGTCAGGGGGAAAAGATGGGATTCCCTATTGACAGGCTATGGACAGAAGAGAAGGAGCCAGGCTGGGGCCATCTTTAGTTTGGCCTAAGAGGGCTTCTGGAAACTGGCAGAGGTGAGAGGACCTGTCATTGAATGACTATGGAGGGTGAACTACCAGAAAAATATAAGTTGAGGCAGGATATGAAGGGGCCTGCTGAAGGAGCAAGTACCTACCCCATGTCAAAAGGATCTCATATTTGGTGGGACCCAGCAGAGAACCTCTGAAAAGCCTTCCAGGGGTGGTCAATTTTAAATGTACGCCCAGTCTAGAGGACATGAATAAATGCAGCTTAAAAGGGATGAAACTAAACTTCTTGCCCTTCCCCATCCTCCCAGAAGATTTGAATAATCTCTGAGACAATGCCTTCCGTGTTTGTAGCAAAGGAAACTATCGTTTTCTAAGAGGGACCAAAACTCCTGGGAATCTGCCCACATTTCCACCTGGGGGGGGGGGGGGCGTCGGTTACACTTACTAAATAAATTTTAAAGGAGCTGATGGCGAAACAAAAGCTTTCTGTTATTACATCTCGTGAGTCTGAGTTACATAATTATGTATGGATACAAAATTAAATATTATGCACAATTAAAAATAATGCAGCAGTTGTATGTTTTTATATGGAACTACCTTCAAGATATAATGTTTTTAAAAGTATAAAGTTGCATATGCTGTATGCTATTACTTTTATTAAAAAACTAAAAGTATACACAAATGCCACTTTTGGAGAGTTACACTAGAAATTGATGACAGTGATTTCCTCTGGGGAAAGGATCCACACAGATGGGAGATAGGAATAGGTAGGATGCTTACTTTACACTGTACGTGCATTTGTGTCATTTGCATTTTGTACTGTATGTTGCCTATTCGAAAAAGTAATTAAATTAATTAAAAGGAAAAAACGACTTGAAACTTACACATAAAGTTGACAAAATGAAAGTGAATTACAGAATAATAATAGTAAAACCGAGCCCCCCCCCAAAAAATGTCACATATACAAGGGAAGGGATAATAACCCAAGATCATTAAAAAAAGTGCGGTGGCAAATGAAGTAAGTATAGGATTCTGGAAAACAACATGCATGATGAGTCTGCCCCACCCCGACCCAGGCTGAACTATTGAGGTGTCTGAGGGGGCCTTTCTGGCCTATCTGTGTTCTGAAGGGGAAAAACTGAGAACACAAGGTATTGGCAGAAGGGAAACATATATATTATATTCATAATACAAAGAGGTAAGTTGATCACATAGCTTAGGGTAAGAGCAAAATGTACAACCAGTCAACACCCAGAATTAGACAGATTTATCCACCAAATCAGAGACATCATTACCTCTCAGAGAAGTCATTCCATCTCCTTTGGCACTCCTTTGATTAAGGAAAGACCAGAATACAGTGCTAATGGATCTTGTCCAACAGGAAAAATACCATCAGGAGTAGGCAACTTTATTTTTTCCTTCTTCTAACTTGGGAATAGTTAGAAATGATTGCCAAGGAGGACATGAAACAAGGAAGTGAACAATGGTGTGGGCTCTCTCTTTGAAAGAAGTGAGGTCTACACTCAGAATTAAGGGACCATCCCAAAATCCAAGTATATTCTTCAGTGAGAATAAGATATCTCAGCACTCCCAAGTAGAAACAATGAACCCTGGTAGAAGACCTTTCACAATGTGTGCAAAGTAGTAGCGGAGCCCAGATGTTCATACAATCTTGAGTTGTTCCCCTTTGCCTTTATGGTCCGGTGGGTGGGGGGGAGAATCTAGAACAATAAATTCTCAGCCATCAGACTATATAAGAGGAGAAAACAAACGGGCCTTAGTTAAGGTGACATTGTTGTCAAAACATTCCTTTAATTATAAGAAAAGAAATGCAGGTCTGGATAGATCCTCATGAACATGCACCATGAAAAGAAATAGCAAGGCAACAATGCAAACAAATTAGGAAGGCAGGAAGAGTGTATGAAAGACCAATACTGAACCAAGCCTAGAAAAAACATGATGCAAGAAAATGAATTAATTCTCTGCAAGTGCTTTGCTATTTATAATAACTTCAGAAGAATAAAACAAAAATTCAAAAATGAGTTTAAAAACAGCAGAATGAAGAAAAGAGGGATTGCAAACCTAAGGAAATTCAGAAGACTGAAACAGAATCATTAAATAACAACAAATTTCTTCTTTTTTTTGAAATATTTATTTGAGAGAGAGAGGGGCACAAGCAGGAGGGGCAGGGGAGCGGGAGAGAGAATCCCAAGCAGACTCCATGCTGAGTACGGAGCCCGACACCTGGCTCAACCTCACGACCCTGATATTACAACTTGAGGCAAAACCAAGAGTCTGACACCCAACCAACTGCGGCACCCAGGCGCCCCTATAATAATAAATGTCAAAAGCAAGAAGGAAAGACCTGAGATGATCATAGTAAATACAGATAAAAGAAGAAGAAATTAAGGAATTAGAACGAAACTCATCGAAGTGGAGGACAAATTCTGTGCAACACTCCTATGTCTCCTAGGTAGAAAACCCAGAGGAACACAGCAATAATGTGCCCAGAGATATCATTTTTTAAATGAAGAAGAAACTTCTCTGAAACGAAGCAACAATTTGATCTACAGATTGAAAAGTAACATATATTCCAAGGTAATTTGGGAATACTCGTCACTAAAGCATGAGAGGCTCTTAGCACCCCAAAAAGCAAAGCAAATCACTATCAAAGGAAAATATGCATGCTGGTCTCATGATTTCACAGTAACATTCACTAACAGAAGCCACTGGAAGATATATAAGAAATTTGGAAGGAAAGAAATAGAATCAAACAATAATATAAACATCCAAAATATACGAAGTACACGTCCACTTCGTATACAACAGCAGTAGGTAGAACAGACAGATGTTTTCAAACATGAAAGAAGTCTGAGGAATAGAACACCCATGCACCCTTCACCAAAATGAAAACAAAACCCAAAAAACATGGGGCTCCTGGGTGGCTCAGTCTTTAAACGTCTGCCTTCAGCTCAGGTCATGAAGTCCCGCATCCGGCTCCCTGCTCTGTGGGAGGCCTGCTTCTCCCTCCCCCACTCCCCCTGCTTGTGTTCCCTCTCTTGCTGTGTCTGTCTCCATCAAATAAATAAATAAAATCTTTAAAAAAAAATAAACGCATGTTACTTGATAATAAAATCCAGCTACTTACACGTGGACTAAAAAATAAAGAGGAAAGGATAAAAGGTCCTGGGTGAGCGTTGAAACAATTTAAAATATATCTAAATCATTTAAGAATACAGTGCAAATATATGAACCTTGGCAATGTATACATAATAATATAAATAACAAGATCAAGAGGTGGGAGAAAGGAAAAGAAGCTAATGTCTTCATCCTTCAGAGCAGGGAAACAATTGATGCCATCTACAGTTGAAATGTGCAGGCTTTAAAGCTATCATTTGAATATTTTATTGTTTTTGATAATTTCTTCTGAACTTTAGAGAGATCTCTTAAGAATTAACATGCGCTGTACTGGATACAACATTTATTTGAAGTTTAGCAATCCATTCGAATTCATTTCAACTTCATTCTAATTCTACTTACAAAAATAGCAAGTTTATATTTTAATAATGGTAAAAAGGGATTTGGGGTGATTTTTTAAAAACCTCTTTACTTTTCTGCTTAACTTGAACTCATTATAATGAGCAAGTGTTATATTTACAAAATCAATAAAATAATTTTTCTTTTAAAAATGAACAGGAAAGATAAAAACAGAGAAACATTTAATTTTTTTAACAAACTAATATTGAACTCAATAAAAACAGTGTTGTAATTTAGTTATTTCTCAGATTTAAGATTTTCTGTGCACTTGGATAGATCTCATCTTCAAATTCCAGATAAGCACTTCCATTTGAAAATCCTTTGATTCTGTAAACAGAATTTAGTATGCAGAATAAGTCCCAGCACTTAAATCACTGACTTGGCTGCTAAATCAACAGCATAGATGGCATCCAGGGTTGGAGCCAAAGGAAATGATGAAGGTTTGAGGCTGCAATTATTACATTATAATAAGAATGCAAAAAATTGCTTCTACTTTTACGAAGCCATCATTTGTTCTGTTCCTTCTGCTTATACCTGTACCTATTTCAGTTGATCTCCATTACTTTGGTGGGGGGCTGGGTTTTACAAATGTTTTCCTTATATACATAGGTGTGATGCTTTCAGGTTAAAAACAATACTTAACAGGGGCTCCTGGGTGGCTCAGTGGGTTAAAAGCGTTTGCCTTGGGTTCAGGTCATGATCCCAGGGTCCTGGGATGGAGCCCCACGTGTGGCTCCCTGTTCAGCGGGGAGCCTGCTTCTCCCTCTTCCCTCCCCCCAGCTCGTTCTCTCTCTCTCTCTCTCTCTCTCAAAAATAAATAAATAAATAAATAAATAAATAAATAAATAAATAAATAAATAAAATAAAAACAATATTTAACAGAAGATGAACTATAGAACCAGATATGCTTTTAAAAAGATACATTCAGGGATGCCTGGGTGGTTCAGTCAGTTAAGCATTCACCTCTTGGTTTCAGCTCCCTTCATGATCTCAGGGTCATCAGATCAAGCCCCCTGTCAGGAGTCTGCTTGAGATTCTCTCTCTCCCTCTCCATCTCCTTCTGCCCCCGCCTCAAATAAATAAATCTTTTTTAAAAAATTAAAAAATAAAAAGATACATTCATACAGGTTACTATATAACAATTTTCTTCTCAATCTCCTTAGAAGTTTCAGTACATTACATAAATTCCCTAAGGTCAAAGAGCCTGGCACAAATTTTTTTTTTGTATTTTGTCTTTATGAATCCTAGAGAACAGATGTCATCAGATACTTGTTTGCCATGAGAAACTTTTTTCTTCACTATGTAGTCGTGGTAGTCAGAATAATGCTCCCCCATCCAAGATATCGATGACCTAACCCCCAGGATTTATAAATATATGCCAAAGGGGAATTAAGGTTACAGATGGAACTAAGGTTGCCAATCAGATGATCTCGAGATAGGGAGAGGGTCCCGAACTATCCAGGTGGGCCTAATGTAATCATAACAGCCCTTATAAGTGAAAGAAGGAGCCAGGAGAATCCGTGTCAGAGTGATACAATGTGAGAAAGACTCCACTCATCATGGCGGGCTTTGAAGATGGAAAGGGGTCATCAGCCAAGGAAATAAGTTTTTCCCTAGAGCCTCCAGAAGGAACACAGCCCTCCCAACACCGTGATTTTAGCCCAGTGAGACCCACTTCAGACTTGGGACCCACAAAGTTTTGTGTTGTTGTAAGGCACTAAGCTAGTGATAATTTGTTAAAAAAGCAATTACATGATTAACACAGTAAATAAAAGGTAAAAACATGGCATAACTTTTCTTCCTGCACCATGTTTCTGAATGTCCGTGGATACGGGGCTGTCCTTAGACAAATAAAGCAGTTGTTTTTGGGCAATGTGCTCCATGTCAGCATCTTACTGCTTCATGTCAGCATCTTACTGCTCCTTTTGGGTAACTTTGCCTCATAGAAACCACAGAATTTTAAAAATGGAAAAACTTGGGGGCACCTGGGTAGCTCAGTCGTTTAGGCATCTGTCTCTTGATTTGAGCTCAGGTTATGATCTCAGGGTCAAGAGATTGAACCCCATGTCAGGCTCCTCCCTACTCGGGAGTCTGCTTGAGGTTCTCTCTCTCCCTCTCTCCTGCATGCTCTCAATTTCTCTCTAAAATAATAAATCTATAAAAATGAAAAACTCACCGTCCTCTGGATGCCTATACTACACTGCCTTTCCAGGACCAGGCAAGTAACTCCTGTTTCACCTTCTTCCTCCTGCAGTTCATTTCTAAGACCTGGGACACTGCTGCAGTTGACAGAACCTATAGTACATTTAAAAAAAAAAATAGACTGGGTGTCTGAACATAGAGACAAGGCAAGAGGTTCCTTTTCCTAGCGTAGGCATTTCATCCATGTCTGGGGGAGAATGGAAGGGGGTAAGGGGACGGAGCAGAGAAGACACAAGCACAGTTGGCAGAAAATCCTGTAGCAAATAAACGAACAGATACCCAGGCAGGTAGATGGTGGTTTCAGGGAAGTTGAAGGGCAGGTAGCAAGCACTGGGACAGGCAATGAGCAGGGCATGCCAGCCAGTTAATCGTATAAGGGTTTAATAATACCGTTGACAAAGAAAATGGAGAACAAAGCAGATTTCTTAACTAGAAAATTATGGTCAAAGTAGTAAAACCTTTAGACTGAGTCTAAACACTTCAAACATAGAGATCCATATATTGCTCTTGCCCTGAGGTTAGTGTCACCTGAATGTGGGGTTGAAGTTAATGCTCCCATCAGGGAATGCTATAAAACTATATGAGCAGGACCCAAGCTTGCCATTATATACTGTGTTCAATATATTATACTTCTGGTGTTACATGCCATATATATATATATATATATATATATATATATACACAAATACTTCTGGTTCCCATTCTCACTGAAGTCTTTATTCATTAGATTTCTTTTTTTTTTTAAAGACTTTATTTATTTATTTGACAGAGACACAGCGAGAGAGGGAACACAAGCAGGGGGAGTGGGAGAGGGAGAAGCAGGCTTCCCGCTGAGCAGGGAGCCCGATGCGGGGCTCGATCCCAGGACCCTGGGATCATGACCTGAGCCGAAGGCAGACGCCCAATGACTGAGCCACCCGGGTGCCCCTATTCATTAGATTTCATTGTGTGAGAGTAAATTTAACCCCATAAAATAATCGAGGCAGCATAACCCAGTACAGTGGAACTTCTCAACCTCTATTGTTATTGTTAACCCCCATACACCTGGGGGGTGGAGAAGATAATATAAACCCACCAATAACAATAATTGACTATAGCGAGATTTCTCATTTGGGGAGAGGGAGAGAGGACTTGTCTGACCTTGAAGGGGCGGTCTGAAAAAGCCCTGTAGGGCGATTCTGTTATATACCACCTCCTGCCCACCCTGCATAACCAGGCGGAATGCTTCTCCCTACTCTCTTGAAAATCACTGGTGTGGTTTAAAACTGACCTTACTGGGAATCACACCAGGATTTGAGTCCTGGCTCCATGACCAATTTGACTCAGCCTTTCTCAAACAATGCACGGCCCACTTACAGATTCGCCTATTCAGCTCGTTTAAAAATGATGCCTCTGCCCAGGTCAAAACAACTCTGAGGTTGTTGCTTGGTGTCACCATTTTTGTAATCAGGGGTGAATATTTGGCATCATAAAGACTGAAAGGTTTAGATTGTGAATCACTTTAGCCAAGGGATTGTACTTCTTTAGTTTTTTTTTTTTTTTACCGGCAAAATAAGAGGTTTGGCCTGGAAGGTATTTATAGTCCTTCCAGTTCTGACAGTGTGCCAGAGTGGAGAGATAGGGTCTTTGGTGCTAAAAAGACATGAGTTCCAGTATCAACTCCACCACTTACAGTGTGACACTGAGTGAATTATTCCATCTGTATTATTCTCAGTTTCTTCATCTGCAAAATGGGATTAATAATACCCACTTTAGCAATGGTATACATAAATTACTTGGCAATCTTTTTAAAATGATCTTTATAAATATCACCTCACAAATAACAGCATGCCTTAACCTCGTTAAAATGTTATCACTGTAAAGGTTCTCAAGAAAGGACTGGAAAAGTATGTATTTTACACAATTGGTAGGATGTATCAATTCACAGACTGCTGCATAACAAAGCACCTAAAAACTCAGCAGCTTAAGACAATAAGCATTTGTTATTGCTCATGGGTCTCTGGTTCAGCTGGGCAGTTCTTCCACTCTTGACTGGCATTACTCATGCATCAGCTGTGGGTCCTGGAGGCAGCTCTCCTGGTTTTGGCCAGGCTCTCTCACGTGTCTAGTTGCTGATGACTGTAGGCTGGTCTGGATGGCTCAGCTGGGACACCTGGGCTCTCCTCCATGTGATCTCTCATGTTTTAATAGGCTACTTTGCTACTGTTTACATGGCAGTGCCCGGGTATCAAGAGAGAGGAAAAGTGCAAGGATTCTTGAGGCCAAGTTACAGAATCAGTACAGTATCACAACCGCCACATTTGTTGGTCAAAGCACTTCTCAAAACTAACCCAGATTCCAAGGATGTGGACAGAGACTCCTCTTGATGGGGGAACTGCAAAGTCATGTCACAAAGGACATATTCCTTTGCTTGAGCCTATAGCTATGGTTGCCAAATTTTAGCATGCATCATCAGAATCTTGTGGAAGCCTTGTTAAAACAAACTCCTAAGTCCACCTGAGTTTCTGATTCAGTAGGTCTGGATAAGGCCCAATCATTTGCATTTTTTTAAGATTCTATTTATTTATTTGACAGAGACACAGTGAGAAAGGGAACACGAGCAGGGGGAGTGGGAGAGGGAGAAGCAGGCTTCCCGCTGAGCAGGGAGCCCCAATGTGGGGCCGTTGCGGGGCTCGATCCCAGGGTTCTGGGATCATGACCTGAACCGAAGGCAGAGGCTTAACGACTGAGCCACCCAGGCGCCCCTAATTTGCATTTCTAACAATTTCCCAGGTGATGATGTTGATGATGATGCCGTCTGAAGATCACGCCGTGAGAACCATTGGTTTACAGTGGAGTCTTTTCTATGTTAGAGAAAACCTAAAATTTTACATGTCTAATTTTATTTTTAAATAAACTATTTTCTGCATAGCATAACATACATTATTCATGATTTATTTCTCTTCCCATAAAATACGAAAATCTTTAAATCTAAGTACTTTTAGAGGACTTTGATTTTTCCCTTTTCTCTGAAAAATATAATTTCCTTTTTGAGATTGTATCATAACACATAATAAGCTGTAGTCAGTCAAAACCTACTGAAAGATTTCCAGGGCACCCGGGTGGCTCAGTCGGTTGGGCATCCGACTCTTGGTTTCAGCTCAGGTCATGATCTCAGGGTCCTGGGATCCAGTCCCGCACCCCGCCCATCAGGCCCTGTGTGGGCTTCCCTGCTGGGCAGGGAGTGGCTTGAGGATTCTCTCTCTCCCTCTCCCACTGGCCTGCACGTGTGCATGCTCTCTATCTCTGAAATAAATAAATCTTAAAAAAAAACCACTATTGAAAGATTTTATTTCATCTCTCCCCTTGTATCTATTTACCCCTTTTATATTCTGTCCTCCTCCATGCCAAATGCCATTAGGTCAGTGAGGGGAACGTCTTGTTTAGTCAGACAGTTGTATTTTTTATTTTGTTAAAATTAACTACAAGCAAATAATTGAATAACTGAAAAGGACATTCATATTCCACTTTCTCATTTAATAGTTGAAGGACAGACACAGAGCAGTTGACTGACTTGCACCCAGACACCAATTTTTGTTTAGTCACCTGGCTTGATATGTCATAAACACACATGATCTAAATCAACAGTCATCTCGCTTCTGTCATCTTATTTCTCTGAGTAATGAAATACCTCTGGAGATCTTATAAACTCCAAGTTAATTGTGCTTTCCTGCTTCTTAGAAAATGCATCCAGTTTTCTATTCTTTATTAACAAGGGGGAAAGAAGTATTTACCAGATTGTTACCTATTTTTGAGAACATTTCCCTGGGAAGACAGGCATTAGCTATATTACACTGAGAAAAATGAGACTTAGGTAGGTTAAAAGATTTATCTAGAATCATATACGGGAGCCAGGACTGGTTCGTTTCTACTGCATCACATGTCTTTCCACTGCATCAAACAAAATAAGTATCCAGATTATTCCATGTTAACTATCCATGATTAACTCATAATTCACTCAGAATAGATTATTGTTCATTTCTTTTGTTTTTCAAAGTGTTATGGAAAACACCTTTATTCCATTAGCTGCATTCCCATTCCTTTCATTTTTCCTCTCCTAATAGATATAATTCTAGGTTGGGGAGGAGAAAGGGAGATCAGAGAAAAGTGAACTTAACAAAATGTATATTTTCCAGAATTCCTTCAAAACTGTTGAAAAGTAGAGTTGCAGTTCTTGGTATCAACTCCCACAGACACCCTGATATTCTTTATATTTTAAGTATTTCAAACGCTTCGCTATTTGCCTAACATGGTATTATCCTAAGTGATGCTTGTTAACCACTCTCTGTATGACAAACATTACATGCAAAACCCATATTATCCTATTTAATCTTCACAACACCTAAGACAGGTACTATTTTTATCTTCATTTTACAGATTAAAAAAATAGGCCTAAATGATTAAATAATCACTCAAATCACACAACTAGTAAGTAGTAAGGTTGGAGTTCAAATGAAATTCTGTTGGATTTGCGATCTTACTCCTTATTGGTGACACTATTTTGTCTTGCAACTTGTACTTTTTTTTTTAAATCAACTATAGTTAAGTGATAGTACTACAAAAGAAAATGCTTTGAATCAATTGAACAGTGAGCTTGTTTCAGAATAAGAAATTTATGACAGAATGGAAGGGGAAAGGTGAAAAGGAAACATCTGGTTTATTCAAAGAATTTGCAACTGAACATAGCTATGAGATTGACAAATTTAGCTAACACATGTGACCACGTGTGTGGATCTCCAAAGCAGTCACCTTGGGAAAACATGTTTATTTAAACAATGTCATCATTGCTACAATCCATTTTTAGGCCCATTTTAGGTCTGATTATTTTGTATACACACCTGTTTTTTAACAATAACAACAAAAATATGTATTATCCAGTTTGTAAGTGATTCCATACTTAATTTATCAGATTTGATTGTGAACAACTTTTTGGATATTTTTTCTTTCTTTTTTTTTTTTTTTGACAACACAGAAAGCTTTATTCATCCACACCATTCCAGAGAAAGGCAGGCTCACTTTAGTATGCTGTCATCTTGGGGTTAGTCACCATGCAGTACTTCATTAGTTTTTGATGTAGTGATCCACGATTCATTGTTTTCGTATAACACCCAGTGCTCCATGCAGTACGTGCCCTCCTTAATACCCATCACAGGGCTCACCCATCCCCCCCACCCCGAAAACCCTCAGTTTGTTTCTCAGGGTCCATAGTCTCTCATGGTTCATCTCCCCCTTCGATTCCCCCGCTTCATTCTTCCCTTCCTTCTCCTAATGTCCTCCCTGCTATTCCTTATGTTCCACATATCAAATCCAATCTTTAGAGGAAAAAAATTGTCAACATTGCTGACATTCCCTAAAACTGTGATTCAGATTCTGAACATAATTCCTAAATAAAGGCATTTAAATTTTTTTGGCTATGGCAGCAAACTAGGATCATCAATTACAAATAAGTGTTTATAGTATTCCAAGGTGAATATTCTAAATAGTTCAATATTGATACATTCCAAGGTGACTATGCCTATATGTTTGTTTGAAAACAACAGCAAAAAAAATCATAAAAGAAAAGAGGAAAGACGTTTGGACTAGAGAAACTTTAAGTTCAACCTATTATAGCACAATTATGCAGCTTCTTCAAAAGGAACTAGTGTGAGGCTTCCTCGAATTAATGATTCTTACAAACCCAATCCTTGTTCAATAATTTGAGCAGCTTATCCCATCCAATACCAGTGACCTGGTTACAGGTGGAGTCTCAGAAATCTTTTACCTGGAACTCAAAATGACTGTCATGCAGCATCATAAGAATTAAGGCAGATTGCATTTAGAAGCAGGAAACCACAACAGGAACCAATATATCAGCCAGGAAAGCTTCAAGATACAGAATATTCAGTGACAGACAGCTTACATAGAGCTTTTTTCCATATAAAATGAGAAGTCTAAAAGTAGCCAGTCCAGGACTAATTGAACAACTCAAGCATGTCATCAGGAACCCAGGTTTTCCCATCTTTCTTCACCAGGTTTCAGGGATTGGCCTTCAACTTACTGCTTCATAATTGCAAGATAGTTGCTTTACCTCCAGACAGCATACAATATCCAGGTAGGAAGAAGGCAGTAGGGCAAATGGGCAAAAGGTGGTGGCAGCTGTGTCTATTCCTCTGTCATCAAGAAAGCAAAAGTTTTTCCAGGCAATCCTTCAGCAAATATGTATTTATATTAAATTTGCCAGAACTGTGTCAAACAGCCACTAATAGTTGCAAGGGAAATTGGGAAATCAAATATTCATATTTTCAGGCTCTAAATTAAAGACAAGGAGGGAGGAGGTTGGGAATGCCCATTATATTATCTGTTTCAATAGGGCTTGCATTTAAATCAGCACAACAGTAGGAATTGGTCCTTGTTCTTATAATTTTACTAAAGAGGGAAGTGTGGCCTAGAGTGGTTAAGAGAATTGCCCAAGTTATCCAGCTTATAAGCACTGTAACCAATTTCTTTTTTTTTTTAAGTTTTATTTATTTGACAGAATGAGAGAGCAGGAGAGCACTAGCAGTGGAAGGGGCAGAGGGAGAGGGAGAAGAAGGCCCCCTGCCGAGCAGGGAGCCCGATGTGGGGCTCGATCCTGGGACTCCAGGATCATGACCTGAACCGGAGGCAGTCGCTTAACCAACTGAGCCACCCCGGCGCCCCTGGAACCAATTTTGATATGACTCCAGAAATCCTGCTAACATGGGCAAAGACATCATAAGAGCACAACAACAATGCTCTCCCAAAGACTGAACCTCCTCTTAAAAGGTAGCATGAAGGAGAATCTTTAGAATCCATACTGGATTCTTACACAGTGATCTTGTTTTTACTTGTCACAAAACTTGTTGAGAAGTTCCTAAAAGGAGAAAGTCAAGGTCATTTAGGATTAAGCACTGTATTCCATTAGTCACTGAAGCCTTTAGCATGACTCAACATTCACCCTCTGGTAGGAGATTTACAGGTGGTGAATTGCTTATTTAACACCTAGCTTATACATTTTCCAGACTTGGTTTGCTTTTATTGATTATAATGTATTCCTTGATGTATGCCAAAGAAACTGTTTTGTCCTCTATTTTCTCCTGCCACATAGAGCAGGGCCTGAAATAAATCAAGCCTATAATCGTATTAATAAAAATAGAAAATAGAACATATTACCTTTGTCAGGTATTAAACTCTTTTCAGAATGTACTAATGCTATCATATAGGTTATTGTGGGGTGTGCTAGGAAATTTTGGTAGGATAAATATTTTGCAGGATGGTAGATTTAAAAAAAATATCTACACTTTTTCTTTGGGCTTGATATATCCTTCCCTCCTAGAAAAATTTCAGTTTACATTTAGGTATATGACTCTTGCCAATTTGGTACAACTGTGTTCCACATGAGGCTCAAGTTCTCATTAATGCTGAGTGCGTTGGTGTGTCTTAATAATCTCCAACTGTGCTAACTTCTCCCAGGTGCAATCTTCTGTTTCACAGGGTTAATATGTTTAATGTATACACTTACTGGAGCTGTTTTTATCCCATCTTAAAAGTTTCATTTAGTAAAAGACCCACTTTCCAAATTTATCGTTCATTTCTTTTTTTTTTTAAAGATTTTATTTATTCATAAGAGACACAGAGAGAGAGGCAGAGGGAGAAGCAGGCTCCCCACTGAGCCGAGAGCCCAATGTGGGACTCCATCCCAGCACCCTGGGATCATGACCTGAGCCGAAGGCAGACGCTTAACCATCTGAGCCACCCAGGCGCCCTATCATTCATTGTGTCTACTTCTCAAAGCGTCAAGGAAAACACCTTTATTCCTGAGTTAGCATTCCCATCCCTTCCGTTATTCCTCTCCTAATGATGTAGTTCTAAGTTGGAGAAAAAAAGTGAATTTAGTAAAGTGTGTATTTTCCAGAATGACTTCAAAACTCTTGAAAAGTTCATGAGGATAGAGAGGGAACTTACGCAGCCAGCTAATGAGCTATTCTTTAAAAAACGTCATAGTTTTCAACCAGGATAATATGTTCAGAGGAAAGTATTTAGTATCTTGCCCATCTAGGTCTTGAGGAATGGAGAGCTTTAATAGCAACATAAACTTTTATTGTTTATTATTATACTTACAATTGATCACTTACTACAAAACCATTTGCTATCTTCACTCACTATTTTTTAGCTATTACATTATGCAAATTATTAGTAAAACAATGTAAGTGCAACTGTTTTAAGTTTTCATGCTCAAACGAGGTATTTATGTAGAAACAATTATTTTGTTTATTATATGTAATTCTTATTCTTCCTCATTAAGGTATATCTCTAGGGGTGTCTTCTAAGCATGCTTTATTAAATCAGTATTGCTGTCAGTCAATATATTACTTAATAAGTCAATTTATTTAGATTTTTCACTAATTCTAACTGGTCTTCCTTCCTCCCCAGTCTTCGCCCTTTACTTAATTATGGAAAAAACGGGAACATAAGTCTGGTACTACCTTCAAATCATAGAATTGTAAAAAGTTGTGAAAAGTAACTGGTTGAAAAAAGAGGACGTTTTCTGTGACATTGAAGGTTTATAAAACCTGAGGGAACCCTGAAAAATCAACACCACACCCTTCTTTTCCTATGCTCAAAGTCTTCCGACAAGATCTTTCCTTCCCATCTGCTCAAAGTGGTTTCTTATTAGAAGCAATTAAGAGCCTCCGATTCTTTTACCTTACCCAGATAGCAGAAGCTTTTTAGGAGGGTCATAAAAATCTTTCTGAAGGAACTCCCATAGCCTAGAACAGGCTGCACAACCTATATATACAAATTTTAAGTGATTAATAAATAGCTGACATAAAAAGAGAGAGATGTTTCATTAGACATAAATGTCCTGTTTTGTCTCTGCTTATTTCTTTCTTCTAGCTGCTAAAAGGCATCAGTGATGAAAAGAGAGGAGTTGATTACATAGTGTCAGAGACATGGTGCTTCCTAAACTCTAATCAACGTAAATAGCCACGCGGTTCTGGAGAAATCGCTCAAGTTGTTTGGAACAGGTGCTTTGTAGGCACATCAAAAATATACAGCCTCACAATAAGTTGGAAATAGAAAGTTGACTTGTAAAATAATAGACTGTTTGTCCACGTGGGGAAATTAAAGCCCTGTGAGACTTTCCTGTACTTGAAAAATCAGTGCCTGTGAACTAGATTCTTCTGACCATTAACAAAATTGAAAGGAAAAAAAAAGTATCCGTGGATGTTTTCAAAAGGACAAGAGGGAGTAAGGGAAGCAAAGATCCAAGACTCCACAAAGTGGGCAAAAGTAGAGCCGTTTTTAGTGCTTTCTGCCTTCCGGGGGGCGGGGGGACAGCCGGGGCGAGACCGAGAAAGGAGTGAGGCGGGAAGGGGTGTCAGGTCCGTAGGCGGGCGTGAGGGAGAGGTCGGGGGTCGAGTCCCGGAGACCGTGACTTCGCTGCGCACCTGCAGGGGCGGTGCTCCCCGGCACAGGAGGAGCCCGGAACTGTGAAGGGGAAGGGGGGGCGTTGGCTCTAGGAATACCCACCAGTCCAGGACAGAACCCATCGCCCGACCCGGCCATGTCGGACCCCGCAACTCATTCCAGCACCCTGGCAGCTCCTCCCCGTCCGGCTGGGCTTTCGGTCTGGGTGCCGGATTCTTCTCCCACAGGCTGCGCGCGGTGAGAGTGCAAGACCCTTCCTGCAGTCTCCTCCCCAGCCCGGGGCCTCTTGGGTTGGTTTTATTTCCCTCTCCTCGCCCTGCTTCCCGCCCCCAGACAGTCCCTGGCCTCGAGAGCAACGCGGTGCGCGCGGAAGCGCTGTCCCGCGCCTCCCGGAGCCGGGCGGAGTTGGTGGTGCGAGTTGACTCAGTTGCAAACTATCCGCCAGTTAATATCCCGCTCGCTCCCGCACCCACCCCGCTCGCTCTTCTTGCCCTTCCCGCACCCGTATTCTCGACTTCAGGATCTTCTGTTTTCTTAAGTGTTTGGATAAAATCGCTGTCACCATGATAGAAATGACCCGATGGTTTTCATACTTTTTTTGAACGCTGACTGCAGAAAATGCTATAGGGAGGTGAGGAAAGAGGAAGGAGAGAGAGAGAGAGAGAGAGAGAGAGAGAGAGAGAGAGAGAGAGAATGAGAGAGAGAGAGACCTAGGGGGAGGGCAGGGGCAGGGGGCTTCCCTCTCCCGGAGGACAGACAGAATGATACATACTGTCATTAACAGTTTTGACCCACCCAGACCCCACCCTTCGGTTGCATCCATCACACAGTCATTACAAAGGGGCAGCGCTGTCACACGGCTTGCCCTGCTCCTGGGGCTCTCGGGCTGGCTTAATGAGGTGCACCCAGCCGGGACTATTGTGCAGCGCGAATGAGGCAGGAACGCGACGGCAACGATCCTAGCAGCTGCTCTCGGCAGCCCCGCAGCAGCAGCCAAACCCAGACCTCAAGTGGATGGACGCCTCTGGAAGTGTTCTCCTGCACGAACCCATCAGGCAGTGGAAGACTGTGACAGGGCTAGTGAACTTAGATGGGGCATTCCTCTCCTGCAGTTGAGCTGGCTGGAGGCAAGTCCAAGTCACCCGGGTAATCGCTGGGGTGCTGGGAGCGGGCGGGGGGCGGGTAATGGTGGTGGTAGTTTTAAGCCAGTCCTCAGTCCAAAGACGGCTTGGATCAATTTGCCCTCCAACCACTCAACTCTCCCCCTTACCTTTTGTTTTGTTAGCTTGGCTTTACCCACCCCCACCCTCTCCCTCCTGTGGTGTGAACCGTGCGGCTTGCTCTGAGGTTTGTGCATTTATATGTCATTCTGATTGGTGAATGTTTTCTCCTTTTTGTTGTGATTACTAGAGATACTCTAGTCCTGCCTTCCCAGTTCTGCGCCCTGCACAAGCAGTTTTGAAAAATTAAGTGCAAAAAGCATGACAAAGCAATATGAGGTTGCCGTGGTAAGTGAACTTTTAAACCAAAAATTACCATTTCTTCTCGTATGATCGGTCTGTGGGTGGTTTGAAGGAGAATCATCACACACAAAGGGCTGGGGGCTGGGAAGAGGGGGCGGTGAAACAAACAAAAAACAGTAGTTCTAATTTTGTTTTTCTTTTAACTGTGGTCAGTAGACATGTTCCGCATTTATCTGGTTGATACTCTTGGGATGGTAGTGGGCTTGATGTATTTAAAGTGGGTGAGAGTTGCAGTCTGCTGGGTGGAGGTGCCGGGGAGGGAGGCAAGGGAACAAGGTTATTGTCCGGTTTCTAAAAGAACGTGCAGCTCTGACTTCCTGAACTCAGCACAGTAGCCGGGTCATTACTGATCCAAATCCTTAAGGAGAAGAACAATGGGGTTATCCTCAGTCACTACAACTATCTTTGTGCCCTCACCTGTACTGATAGACCTCCTCCTTTCATCCTCACACTTGTCAGGTAGCAACATTAGAAGCCACATTCTTAGACAAATTCTAAACACAGGTGATAATACATTTGGAAAGTTGTAGTTTTAAAAAGAGGTTTGAGGCTGGAGAAAAGAATTGCTTACCACCCTACTTCCCACCTCTACCTTCTCTTCTTGCTCTCCTTTTAAAGACTACAGATTTATTTAAGGGTCCTTCCCCAACCTCCTCTCCTAATCCCTTTTTCTTGTTTTAAAATGGGAGGTGTGTTCCAAAGGATTTCTGAGTTTTGCCCCTTTATCTCATTCACTTTCTGAGAATAGCTATCCAACTTAATATTTGTGGTATACTTAACCATTTCAAGTTTGGTAAAAGATTCAACCTTTCCTCTGGAAAACTCTGAATTGTTTGGCCAGCTCTGACTTAAACCAACAAACAAAAAAACATTAACAGTGCTCGGTACTCTTGACTTTTTCTGTTTTTGAAGCTGGGTGACTTTTAATTTGTCAAGGGCTGTTGTCCTGGAGATGACTGGGATGCCCTATACTGGAACGGACCTGCACATTCTCCGGTGAGGCAAGGCCATCTGAGTTTTCTCATTTGAAGGATGGAATGGAAACAAAAATGCCCCTTGAAAGGAACTGTATTCATGTTTTGTTGAAACCATTCTTGATTATCATTATTTTTGATAATTATGTGTGCAGGTATATTGCGTATGCTTACAGTTTTCAAGACCTATTCTAAAATAGCTTTACGTTATTAGAAACTTCCTCTGATCATAAAAAAACAAAGAAAATAACTTTTTAAACTGATTACATTGCAACAAAATTCATGAATTTTACTGGGCATATAGTTTAATAAGTTATTTTAACAACTGACTTATTTTTGGTCTCTTCTTCACGAAGTTGATGTAATTTATCAGTAACTATCAAAGGAAAGTGACACCTTATGCAGTTGGCTTCCCAAATCACCACTGTTGCTTTTAGTCTTGCTATCTGTGATCACCTTCTTTAAAACAGTTTTCTGTTTGAGAGTTTATACCCAAATGGCTAACTAAACTACTCGTCTGTTGGTACTAGCAGAATCAATTGAGTGAAACTTTGAAAAAAATGTTAGAAGAGTTTAAATTAGATATAGTATTTTATATATTTGTAGTAGCAAGAGTTTCAATTGGGAAGTTTTCTTTTGTACTGATATTCTTGGACTATAGATAGTTAACCAACAATATTTTTAAGTCTATAATTTATTTTGGACCATTCTAGTCAACTGTCATACCCATTTAATTTTGTAATTAATCTTGATCTATACTGGTACTGCCTGGGTTTTTTTTTTTTAATGAACATCTAAAACTGTATTTATGTAAGGAATATAAACAAAGTAAGAATTCACTACTACTGCTGTACAGATATTTGCAAGTAAGTTTATGGCCTGTATATATGCAAAGTTAGATTACTTGGATACTTTGGGAAAAACACCTTTAATCGGAATTATTTTATAATACTCATAATCTCAACTAAACCCTCAACTTTACTATCACTTTCTATCTACACATTGAAAATACTGTTTCACTTGAAGACATTCACAAAAATTATTATTTAAAATAAGTTGGGTAATTTAAAGTTGTCTAAGTGATAATAATGGTGCATATAGTTTAATATCTTATAAACTTAGATTATTTAATGCCATGTATTCCTGGCACTTTCCCTCACTAATACGACAATTCTGTGGCCATTTTAGATTTACTAAATTTTCTCAATATGGAAGTTTCTTTATATCAGAATGTAATACTATAATCATTTCTTTCCTCCATGTTCTAATTATATGTCATTAGCACATTAGAAATACAGTGGCCATGTTCTGATATTTTCCCTAAACCTCAGTTCATTAGAATAAATTTTACAAAAACAGAAAGCTTATAATGTTCATAAGAACAAAATTCTAAGTGTTTTCAATTAAGCAGTATTCTCATAGAAATATTCATCGCTTCCCATAACATTGACTCACTTTATGTAAATAAGTGTCATACATAAAGGAGCAAGATAGATGAGACAGATGTAGGGATTGCAGGTGAGTGGCAGCCAGGGACATCTAATGTTATACTGAACATTTTACCCCTTGTACCATATTTAGGACGTGAAATGTGCTTGCAAGCAAACAAGCAAAAGAGGAATTGCTGAAGTGATATTATGATTTTAACAATTCAAAAATAACCTTCATTTCTTACTTCTAATTAGTATTAAACATAATATATATATTTTTATCAAGTACACAATCTAAGACAGCTAAGAAGTTAACTTTAATAGTTAACATTTGATGTCTACCTGCCATGATCCAGGCATGAATCCACTCGTATGTGAGTGCTTTCCATATATTATCTCAGTTAATCTTCAAAACACTCTAGGAGGTAGGTTCTGTTAGACCTAGCAGCTAAGTAGAGTAAGGTCAGACAGCTTATTGAGCATTTGAATCAGATCTATCGAAACTTGATCTAAAATCAAACAAAATGAAAATCAAATAATAGAAAATGTGAGATAATTTTCCAAATTTAAAGAGACCCTCCACGTAAAACCCACATGACCTCACAAATTCCCAAGATAGGAATGATTGCCCTTAATCTTGGCACTTTCTTTGATAAAACATTTTTGAAGAAATAAAGCTTAGTGAAATATTCCTAATTTTAACTCCCAAATTGGGTTTAGATACATTAGGCTAATCTTGCTGGTTGTTTCTCTCTTGGGACAATGGAGAATTTATTGCATTCTCCATCCCACCCCAAAAACAAACAAAAGGAGAGGAAGATTAAATCAATTATAATGACAAAAGTATTTTCAAATAAGCACCAACAATGCCTACTTACTAAAAGGAAAACCAAACTGCAAACCTAGTTTTCCTTAAAAGGGGACTTAAAATCAAATAAGCAGAGTGATTTTTTTTTTAAATTTTACCAACTTAAAATGCTATTTAATTTTTCATTTTAAAGACTTTAAAATTTTGATTATAATATTTGCCTAAGTAGTGAAATGTTATATGATTTGATAGGTAACAAGTCATTTAATGATTTTTTGCCATACTATGTGTTTTTTAAGTTAGTTTACCTTGATATACCTAAAATCAATTAACTTCCACTGTAATTATTTTGTGAATTTTTAAACTGCCCTCATTTAGTTAACTAAAGAGGCATATAGAAAGTGATGTAGAAAACAGAATTTTCAAATGAGATCCCATTATTTGATTCCTTTTTAAATATGAAAGATTTTAGACTCTCAAATATTATAAAAAGATTCCATCCCTTAAGAAGCTCTAATTGTGCTCTTTTTTTATTTATGAAATCCTTAAACCTGAGAGATTGGGACATGGATATTGCATCTGCTCTGGTTTGCTTATTTATTAACTTGACTCTGCAAAAATGGAGATGTTAAGATTTTATGGAGATAATCCATTCAAGTTCCCTTAAGTACCAGTGAAGAAAAGTTTAAGGACATCATTTCCATTCAACAGAAAATTGCTCCATTTTTCACTTTCACCTGAGAAGAAATGAAGGCATTCAGAATAATTCTGTCTGCATGTCATGCAGTAAATGGTCTCCTGAGTTGTTTTGTGTAAACATTTTTTTTAATTGGGTTACTTTTTTAAAATCCACAGAGCTCACATGTTAAAAGAGCATTTGAATTTATGTTCTTGTCAAGGGAAGAACTTTTTAGAAATTGATCTGTTTTGTGTCAGCTTTTTATAAAGTGAAATCATCCAGATCTGTTTATTTTTATTTTCATTAAAGATTTTATTTAAGTAATCTCCGCACCCAATATGGGACTCAAACTCACAACTCCGAGATCAAGAGTAACACACCCTATTGACTGAGCTTGCCAGGCACCCCATAGATCTATCATGTTTAAACCCCAATTACTATGAGAGTGCCAGTAGCTTTTTTTAAAAGTCTGATAACTTTCGATTTTTAAGAACCATGTTACAATCAGAACTGTGGGGCTTGAGTGTTTCAAACTGGCAATATTCTAGCTGTGGGTCACATATAACTCAGCTCAACTTCACTTTGATCTTGGAGACCACGCCTTGACAGACTCTTGGATTTTCACCCTCTAAAAACTAATTCTGGTTACTTGCCTCATTTTAAATAAAATTCAATCTCAGTTTTTATCATAGTTAATAAAATGTTAGTATAACTTTGTTTTATCCTTGATTTGAAAATTCACATTACATTACCATGTACTAAAATCATAGAACTGATCAAGACAATTTTCTTTCCCTTCAAATTCATCAGAGTGCACAGGTCTATATATAAATAATAAATAAGTGTAAATACACATATACAAAAAGTTGTGGTTTTGTTAGTATGAAGCAAAAGAGCAAACTTATTAAAGCAGTTTTTCAGTTTTAAACTTATGGGATGATAAATGCCACAAAACTGAATTTTATCTAATGAAGGGTACATTAACTATATTTATTATTAACTAAAAATCTAAGAGTATTTTAGGATAGGCCTGTGGAGTCTATTCTCTTCTATATCTCCACTATTGCTTTCCCATAACTTCATACAAAATGTTAATTTCACTTGAAAAATTAGGAGGTGTGGACTATGTTTAAATTAGAAAAAGAATGGAAGTAGCTTAAGATTGTTCCTATGTAGATTCTGGAATCCTTCAAGCTTTGTACCTCAATAATCCCTTTAAATTCTTTTAAACATGAAATTATTACATTTTGTGTTTAAAGTAAAGTTGTATGTTATGGATTTTCAAAGCTTCTCAGAGCATGAAGGGTTTACAGGAAAGGGCAAAATAATACAAGCTAGATACCACCACACCTGACAGACATTGACAGAGGTTGAGAAGACAGTGTTTTAATGGATTTTTTTTTAAATAGAAATATACAGTTAATGAAATCTGAGGTCATTACTATTAAGAACTGAGAACTCAGCTTTTTGAGTGTTTCCAATAAAAATAATTAACCACGGGACACATTATAAATATTTAATAAAATCTAAAAAATCACCACTCTCCTTTGTTAAGGATAATGAGAGTGAAGATTGCTATAGAAATCTAGACTTCCGATTTTCTAATTTCTCAGTGCTTAATTTACCACCGTTAAATTTGGTGTTATGGCAGAGATGGTATTTAATATGTTTAGTTCTTATCAGAGACACCATAACATTTTGGTGTGTCTTAGAATACAAATTAGTGGTATATATTACCCAACAAACATTATTGCACGCTTACTAGGTTTTAGGCAGAGTGCTGGAGCCGGGGAATACCCCACTGGGAGAGATGGCTTTGCTATCAAGCAATGCACAGTCAGTGTCGGAGACAGACATGTCAACAAACGATTATAATGGAGTGAGATCATTGCTATCCGAGCTATGTACAAAGTGCTTTTAGCAGTGCAGAAGAAACTAGCACCAATTTGCCTGCAGTTGGCTTTAGGGAGGGTATTCAGGAAGTGCTTCTCAATGGAGGTGAAGTTTTCACACTGACTTTTTTTTTCATTAAAAAAATGAAATACTGGACCTCCAAATAGTATAAAGAAAGATGCAGTATATATTTTTCTAGTTTTTACATTTTGATATGTACTTAAGATAAGGGAGAACAAGTTTTCTGTGTAGGATGCTGAATTTTTTAAGATTCATTAGTGTAATTTCTCAGATACACTGCCTTTGACAAATGTGCACAGCCAGGCAAGCCTTTAATATATTGATTATGTTAGTGTTTTGTTGCTAGTAGCATAATGGATAAAGCACAGGCTCCATTTTTATTCTTCTATGCTCTACCAAAGGGGGGAATAAAAAGAAGTATATTGCAAACCGTGAAAGGCACGCAAAAGCAAAAGTAATTAAATAACATAAATGGTGAGGGAGATTGCCTGTGATCTGGGCTAGAATTAGAAAAGGAGGTGTAAGAAAGAGGTTATTTGAGAGGAAATGATATGAAAATGTTTTAAAATAGAAAAAGGAGTTCTGCTTTGTAACAATAGGGCATCAACTTAAGTGATTTCACTTTCCTTTGTGTTGCTTTCACATTTACAGCAGAGGAGGGAAGTACTATTAATCTGAAATTTTCTTTACTTAGGATTAAGTTTCATCATTGATCAGACTGAAACCACCCTATTTTTCTTTCTTAAACTCCCAATTGCATGAAAAATCTTCACTTCAGAGTGATTAGTACTTCATGTGAATATCATTATGCATTTTGCTTTCTGATATCTTGACAATGCAGTTTATCCCATTCTCACTGGGATTCTCTCCTGGCAACAATTTACTTCCTTGTGTTCATTTTTAGGAAAATCCTCTCAACATTGTTATATGTATTATGTTATAGGAAGGAAGCATGTAAAATACTCTTGAACTCATTTTACTTGTGAGTTTGAATAGCATTCAGATTAGAATGATTTCCCCAGAATTTTATAGGCTTGCCCAATCCAGCTGTATATTTTATATGCTAATGTAAATTCTATTTTTGTTCCCCTTGGGGGTTTAAGTGATTATAATTGTTGCTCTTCAAAAGCCAAACAGATGATGATTGCTGCTTCAGGAGTATACCAAAAGAAACTGGCTTTCATTAAACCTGCTCATCCACTTCATAATTATCTCCATTTTATCTAGCTAAGAAGCAGGAAAAAATGGCAAGTACAGTTCACTGAAGCCAGTTCAGTTATTTAAACATCACTTTATTGAACTAGCAGGAGGTGTAAAGTAGGGGGAATTGTTTTCATTCTAACACTGATATGTAGCCAGTGGCCCAACTCAAGAGTTAGTTGAGCATCAAATGCCAGAGGCCACAGGGAATGAGAGGGGAGATATTTTGAGCCATTCTGAGAGGAGTCCTCTAGTGGATACAATAAATAGTACCGCAGTGACAGCTATGCTGAATTATGTTTTTGCTTGTTCTTCCTGTAAGTTAAAAATGAAGTTAGCTATGTAGCTTTCTACTAAGAAAGACTCAGAAATGCATCCAAAATGAAAGCGAAATTTCCTATATAATG
Organism: Eumetopias jubatus; assembly: GCF_037043125.1. Taxonomy (NCBI): domain Eukaryota; kingdom Metazoa; phylum Chordata; class Mammalia; order Carnivora; family Otariidae; genus Eumetopias; species Eumetopias jubatus. The sequence continues at coordinate 49,141,678 of NW_028274821.1, read as the reverse complement.
TAAAAAAGAAAAAAAGGGAGGGGGAATATTGATAAGTTCTAAATACCAAATCCTGAGACTGACATCAGAAGTCCTTCAAAGAATCCTTATGGTCATATAAGCCTTGTGATCTGATCATGGGTCAGAAAGCAGATTCTTATGAAGGCTGATTTTCCTCAACAGATAGAGTATCTTCCCATTCAGGTGACATGGGACTCTGAGTTATCTGTTCCCTAGTCTTGGGGGGTGTGTGGAGGGGTGGCTTTGGAATTGACTTGTATTGGAACATGTTCCTGACCACATACATGCTGGATGTCCTGATGGCACAGTGAGGGTCCTTGAACTGTTACCCAGGGAAATAGAAAAGTATCCAGAGTCACCAGCTGTTTAAGCTTCCAGCTGTGAGAAAGCAGTTCTCTGCTGGTTAAATGAAAAATTCTGAAAGAGCTCTCTCCTCTAGAGTTTTAGAAACCAATTGTCTAAGGGTAGACTTAGATAAAACATTGTTTTCATAAACAAAATGGAAGGTTTTATTTTTATTTTTATTTTTTATAGATTTTCATTTTCATGTTCCATAATAGTTCTGCAAGTTTCAGGCAATTTCACTTTTTGAAGTTTTAACATAGAGTTGTTATTTTGCAACCTGATTTTGAAACTTTGTGGAATCATATTGAAAGGGGGGGAAAGGGGCGCCTGGGTGGCTCAGTCATTGGGCGGCTGCCTTCGGCTCAGGTCATGATCCCGGGGTCCTGGGATCGAGCCCTGCATTGGGCTCCCTGCTCAGCGGGGAGTCTGCTTCTCCCTCTCCCACTCCCCCAGCTTGTGTTCCCTCTCTCACTGTCTCTCTCTCTCTCTGTCAAATAAATAAATAAAATCTTTAAAAAAAAGAAAAAGAAAAAGAGGGGAAAACCGTTTCCTTAATAAGAAAAAGGAAATATGTTCCTTAAAGGATTTCCGATAATTTGCTAGAAAGTTCTGTACATTAAAAAATATTTTCCTCTCAATTCTTATGCCTTGACAATAAAAAATGTTCCAGTTTTCATATATGTAATTTTATTTTGGCTTCACAATAACCTCATAAAGGAAGAATACTAAAAAGTATCATTTCATTTTATATAAGAGAAACAGAGATTCACAGTTTTAAAACTGGAATCTGTGGTATACCAACTCCTTGATCAATACTTTAACACCTGGATCTACCAATAGCTTGCCAATACATGATGTTGGAATTACATCTAGACTGTAAGAGTCCCTTCCAAACCCCAGGGTTGGGCTAAAATTGTTCCCAGGGAATGAGTATTTTCTCAATCTTAGGTCAACTATGCAATTTGCATTCTTAGATCCAGGGAGAAGGTGTATCAATGGCATGCTCTCTAAAAACTCTCTAAATTAAAAACTCTATCTGGTAGTGGGACAGTATTAGAATTTTCTTGGATTCCTGTGCAGAAATATGCCAGGGTTTACATAACTCTGATTTCCTGCCGAGAAGGCCTGTAAAAGTCGTAAGTCTGAGAATATGCCAGCTGCCCCTAGAGCTGCTCTAGGCAAAAATGGTGAAAACTCTGTGATTGGTTTTCTCACCTCTCCATCACCTTCTCGTGATACCTCTAGGACCTGGCCATCCTTTGTTTCCCTAGGGTTGTGCTGTCCCTTTACTCATATTGTTAAAACCCAAGGTATCCTAGGACAATATCTCTTTCCCTTCCAAGGTGACTGGTTGTTAATCTAATAAATTATTCTCCACTAATGGGAAAATATTAAGGAGAGTCCTTTTTTTCCACCCAGTTAATACTTAAAAGTCACTCCCGGGGAAAATGTCCTCATTTTTGTTAAACAATCATGGTGAATAACTTGTAGGGTGGTCATGTCAGGCCAATATGAATATTTTTCTGGTAGCTGCTTTTCTTAACTGTGTGGCACTCCTTGATCTCTATCACTGAGGAAACTTCTTACTTATCTTGAAATAGGACAGTTAGAAATGAACTCACTCAACAGGAAAATATAACTGGAAAAAAAAAAAAAACCTGCCTTCTCTCTCTCTCTGTTTATTAAATAGAAGTAAAAGCTACAAGCTATAGTAAACACTAAAAACATACCCCTGCCAATGTAATGACTGTAATTTCCCAGGGCCATCTTACACGTCTGTTCTTCAATATGACAGGAAATTGTGGAAAATCATGCTTACTCTGTGACCTCACAGACGTATGAATGTAAATCAAATCTTTTAAAAGTCTCCCAGTTAAATCTCTTCCAGCATAACACAAAGTACAAATTTGGCAATTATTGTAATTAATCTGCTCAACAGAGAGCCACACTAAAATAGTTTAAGCCACACTTTAACTCCAAGTTAACTGAGCAACTAAAAAATTTGTACTGTTTTTTTGTTTTGTTTTGTTTTAAATCACTGGTTCATCAGAATCATCCGTGGTGGTTTTTATAAACACCTAGGCTTAGACCTCACCTCAGAATTACTGAGCAGACGTCCTGGGATGCAGACCAGGCCTCTATACTTTAAAAGAAAAAGGCCTCCCCGGTAGGTAGAGGCTTTGATCTACAGCTATGTGTGAGAACCTCCAGGCTTTCCTCTCACCCGTTCTAATGATCACTGAAGATTCACTCTGTGTCAGGCATTCTCCTAAGCCCTTGACAAATACTTTTTCACTTAGCGCTTACAATAACCCTAAAAGGTGGCTCTTATTCATGTAGTACTCATTTTACCAATGAGAAATCTGAGGCTTGGAGAGGTTGGGGGAGTGTGCCTAAAGTCATATACCAAGGATATGGGAGAGGCAGAACCAAAATCCACGTCTGCTTGAATACTATGAACCGCTACAACCCTGAGAAGGTCTTTTAACTATATAGATTGAAAATGCATGGCTGTATTTTATAGCTGTAATTTCCAACCTAGAAGCTCCCATTTTGCTGCTTTGATTATCCTAAGATTATCCAGAGTGTACAGGGATTGTTTCATTTTATGGCCTTAAAAGAGAGCTACTATATTCATGCGAGAGGAGACATGGTCTAATAGGTAAAAGATTCTTTAAAATTATAGGTGAACTGTTTTGCTTTCTTTGTATAAAAGTCACAGACGATTGTCTACTTTAGGTCTTAATTCAGAAGCTCAGGAGCTGCTGTAAACTACCTTTTAATTTCATGGCTAAAAAATATTCAAAAATGACACAATGTTAGAAGAGCATACTTTTTCCTTCCAGGTGAATTTCTTATTAAAAATTTTTAAAAATTATATAAAACCATTGTTGAGAAATGCAGTTTCCAGTGTGGAATATGCAATTTTAGGATTTGTTCTTTCTGATTTGGGACTGACACCATTATTTAGAATAGTGATGACTCATGTCTAGGACTGAAATCTGTTTTTCATGGGTTTATACATTTTCCCCTTGAATTGCACCAAAAATGGTTTTTTAATTGGCTTTAACTCATGCCCAATAAATTGGACGAAAATTGATTGCCGCAGTCATGTTTGGTTTAAAATTATTCAAGACTGCGCCATGAGTCAAATGAGTGCATGATCGAGGGCAGCAGTGCTTTATGTCCTCTGTTTATGACAAATAATGTTTTTTCAAAATGGTCATAATTCATATCTAAAAATATATGTTCACAACTTATAAAGCTTAAATGACAGTAGCAGAGCCATGCTAAAAAAGAAATTTCTCTTATTTTCATATTATTTCTTAATATATTCTTTTTCTAGTTCTCCCAAGACTACAAGTTTGGTCATTATATTCCTTTAAAATTAAATAATTCTGCATGTAGTTCTTGATAGATTCTTGGTCCTGATATTAGAATATTTTTCAATGCAAAATTACATAAATGAGAATGTTCAGACTGTACCATCCTATAGAGTTGAGACTGGGAGCCACTTTCCCATTCTCTGCAAAGTGATTTTAAAGACAAATATTAAACAATATGAAAATTGAATTAACTCAGGTGACTGTTTAGGGCATTGAAATAGCAATTCACTAAATGGTACCTGTCAGGAAGCCAGTTTTTGTTCAATCTCATTATAATTATTTACTGTGTTATGGTTTTCATTTATTTATATGCCATAGAAATATAAGCAAATCACTTTAAGGGCTTTGCTAGTTGGGAATAAAGGTGCATTTTATGAGATTCTCTAGCAACTGCAGGAAAGGGTATAATAGGGTAAAAGAAATGATTAATTAAATGAAAAGAACATCCCTTGGCCATAATATAGATAGGCATTAAGTGAAGGAAATAGTTGATATTGTTGAATATAGTGAATATTAGGCAATTCTAAATGGGCAGGATAGTTATTATCTTATATTGTATTCTTCTAAGAAACTGGTGGAGCAATTTCTGAAAATTCTGTCAATTTGCTCTATTATAAATGTATTTTTCATATGTATTAAATCTCAAGATTTGTTTTTGTAAGTCAATATCATTTTATTTATAAACTCCAGGGCTGTTCATCTGTCCTCTCTATGAATCTAAGTTGTCTTTTAAGCAATCCCTGGTCCTCACCATTCAGTATCTACCACCAGCTTCCACCTGCTGACTACAGGGCTGAAGCTTGAGCTCTTCAGCCATAGTTTTTGTGTGTTTTTTTTGACCTGAAACAAAAAACTACCTATTTTTCGGATTTATAAAAAGGATGCATGCTCAGAATTTTTACAAACCCATTAATGCAGAAAACAAAGAAAAAAGGACCTAAAGGTCCAATTCCTATTACCTCAAAATAGCCACTGTTTAATGTTCTAATGACTATTCTTTATGCAATGTTGAATACTCTCAACAATATTTCATGGAAATCACTAAATTACAAATATATACTCTCCTTTTCAGTGGCTTACAACTGTTTACTATGGTTATAGAGCAGACTTCTAAAAATTAAAATCTACAAAAACTAAATAATGAAAATTTCCTCAAAACCTAATATGACCGGTGGCTTGGACCTCCTAGGACATCATATATTATGTTTCTCAAAATCCTGTTGATTTGACCTGAATCATTTTATTTTATTTATTTTTTAAGATTTTGTTTATTTATTTGACAGAGAGAGACACAGCGAGAGAGGGAACACAAGCAGGGGGAGTGGGAGAGGGAGAAGCAGGCCTCCCGCCGAGCAGGGAGCCCGACGCGGGGCTCGATCCCAGGACCCTGGGACCATGACCTGAGCTAAAGGTAGACGCTTAACGACTGAACCACCCAGGCACCCCAGACAACCATTTTATTTATTTATTTTACTTATTTTTTATTTTTTAAAGATTTTATTTGACAGAGAGAGACACAGCGAGAGAGGGGAACACAAGCAGGGGGAGGGGGAGAGGGAGAAGCAGGCCTCCCCCCCCACCCCCCAGCAGGGAGCCAGATGCGGGGCTCCATCCCAGGATCCTGGGACCATGACCTAAGCTGAAGGCAGACACTTAACGACTGAGCCACCCAGGCGCCCTTGAATCATTTTAAAGAAGTAAATCATCTAAGTATCCTTTATCTCTCTTCCATTTGTCAGCAATAGATGGCATGTCAAGATTTGAGTATGATTATTTCCATTTTAAAAAAAAAGTTTTGTCTGTTTATGGTAATTGTAATCTCTGTTTTCCCTGTACTCTTGTTTTCTTGCAAGTGTTATGTCATTTTTAATTTCTGCTATATATTTTTTAAAATTTCTGCTATACTTCTTTAGAACTACTGGATTTTACCTGGAAAGAACCGCAGAGTTCATCTGATAAGTGGTTGTTAAGGACTTAGGCCATACAAATGAACTACTTGGGGTCAAATCACACCTCTGTCAGTTTCTAGTTGTGTGATCTTGGGCAAATTACTCAACTTCTTCAGTCTCCTAGTCTTTAAAATGATAGGATTATTGTGAGGATTAAATGATTTAATGCGTGTAGAACATTAGAATGCTGTCTGGCCTGTGGTACATACTCAATACTTGTTACCCATGATCATTATTTTCACTAATCCAATCTTCTGGGAATTGTGGCATTCAGACAGAGTGCCTTGCTGATAGGGAATCAACTAGTCAGTGGGGGAAATAATACTCAGATTCATGTCTCCTTTCTCCAAGCCTAGGAATCTGAGCTCAATGCATCCTTCCTAGTAGTGTTTTTAAACACTAGGGCACAGAGGTGTCTTAGAGGCATGCATAGCTAATCAGGGTGCAGGGCTCTGGTGCCTGGTTTCTCACCTTCATAGCTGTCTTGGGCTTTTTGGCACAAAAGTATTATTTGTTAAGAACCCTATCACTTTCAGGACCTTCTATAAATGTTTTGACCATCAAAACATTTTCATTATTATCAGTGAGCCCCTCTTCTATACCTATCAGTCTTCCCCCATCTCTTTATCCCCTGACCCTGCCACCTCATTCCAAGGGGTTTTAGGTTTTTTTGTTTTTGTTTGTTTTGTTTTGTTTTGTTTTAACTTTTTAGCTTCTTTTTTTTTGTTTTTCATTTATTTACATGTATTTATTTTTTTCTTTAAATTTTTTATTGTTATGTTAATCACCATACATTACATCATAAACAATGAATCATGGAACACTACATCAAAAACTAACTTTTTAGCTTCTTAACCCTCCTTCTGTCTTGATTCTGATTCCTATACGTTTGAGTCTCTTCCCGCTTGGCAGGTCCAAAATTTACACTTATCAGTAGATATATCCTGTATCCAGTAGTTTTATGTCAGTATCACTTCTCAGTCTTTTGGCTAAGATCAAGTGTGGTAGTTCTTTGTCAGTATTTTCCTCTGCTTGGCTTTCAAAGCCTTCCATGATGTGACTCTGGAAGACCTATCCAACCTGATATCTTTGCTCTCCAGCCCACTTCCTCCCCTAGAGTCAGCCTGGTCTCCTCTACCCAAGTCTTGCAGTTTTTTCCTCTGAACCTCATATCATTTGCTCCAAACACACACACACACACACACACACACACACACACACACACACACACACCAGTAAAGTAGATTTATATAAATATCTTTAAAACTCAGGATAAAACACCACAACATATATTTATATTTTCCTCTTTTATAACACCTTGCAAAGAGGCTCAAATTTTCATGTCTACTTTTGATGTGGCTAATATGGAAACATACCTCTCGTTTAGCATTCATTTCATATCTAGGAAAATATTAGTGTTCTAGAAAACGTCAGTGCCGTATGAGTTAAATAATGAGCACCAACATAAAAGAAAGGCCTTTCTTTTTATTGTCTTGCACAGGGAATCTAGAAACATCAGCAAAAGAAAGAAAAAGAAATTTCACAGTAAATTGTGTCGAAATAATTCAAGGAAATGCCTATTTGTTACTCAAACAGCTTAAACAGTCTGTAACACCATTCATCTACATTGCATCCTCCAACACGTTTACAAAAACTGACATTTCAAACAACCGTATTCTCTAATTTCTTACACCAGAATGACAGTGACGAAAGGAAGAGAACATCATTTTTATTACAATAGTATTCTCAGTATTCCCTTAAAATGCACATACATAGCTCAGTCAGAGAAATAGATTTCTCATTTAGCCACATCAACATGAAGGATTAAAAGGGGTTGGTGCAATGGCTGTAAAGATCAGCTTTGGCTGGTCTGTGCGTAGCCAGTGTGTTTCTTCTCTGTGCTAATTATACTTCCTCATCGAAGCCTGGCAGTCATATGACTGGACTGGACTTTGTGTGATTCAATCTTATCAAGTTATAAAGTGCATTTAGGACACAGAGAGATGCTCACTGAGGTTTAAAATGAAAATACCACCTGCTTTTTTTTTTCACTGTAATCTATGAACTTAGACCTCAAAAAGTTTAAGATTAATTCTTTGATCAGATTGCAAAGTTTTGTTTCCTTCCATTCTACTTATTCACTGAAAGTCCACATCCATAGCTGCATCTCCATCAATCCACGGGAAAGCTAGCCCAGAAGGGAACTGTGAAAGTATAAACCAAAGCAAATTTTAGTGTTCTTTTGATATTATATGTTTTCCAATGTCAAGTGGACATTATTTCATTTTGTTTCATTCAAAGCAAACAAAATCTAGTATGAAAAGCATATTCTCTTGTGCCCTTTATACACTTTACCTCCATATTCCTTTGGATATTTATTTTGATAAATTTATCAAGCACAGACAACATAAGAAATAGAAAATTAGAGCAGAATGTACTGTTAGCCTATGTAAATGGAATAAATATAATAGCCTATAAAAATGTGGAGAGAGGGAATGAGCCTAGGGAAAGGCCAGTGATAAGGAGATTGAAACTGATTTCTTCCAAGGTCATAAATGACTAGTAACTTTTAAATTCTTGCCTTAGAGTTAACACAGAATGGTAAATAAGAATGGATAATATATGCATATATATAATTGAATAATAAAAGTATCTCTTGGCATAAAATAAAAATATTTTAATTTGATTAGACTGTGATATGTATTTCATTCAACTTGATTTCAGTGAATAATTAACTGAATTATAACTTATACTTAATACCAAACACCAACATTTTGAGCCTAATTAAAATAACATGGTCATAGCTAATGCCAAAGAGAGTAACACAATGTAGAAAGACTGACATCCAGGAAAGCTGCTCCTTATTCCTATTAATCTTAAAAATGTAAGCCATATTCCTAATGCCTCTGTTATGCTCCTGAAAATGAGAAATAATTTATGTCCTTCCCTACCTTCTGGGTTACAGTGATAAATATGTAAAAATGCATTGAGCTTTTTGTGATAAAAGGTACTATGAAAATCTAAGGTGTTTTTATTATTATATCAATCAAATGGGATCTCAGACTAAGTTCCTTTTTGAAGACCCACAACTTTTGATGGGCAAATCATGAAATTGTATTGGGAAATATATTGAAGCCACATAAGAGGGCAGGCAGAAGATTTTTATGCCTTTTGAGGCCTTTTAAACTTGGTTACAATTAGAAATGGGAGAAGATATTTATCATAGGATATATCAGTTGGGCTATTAATTGAGAGCAAATAACTATATTTAAGAGACGCTATGTAAAAGCAGGAACTCTAATTCTTGCTTCATCAAATAAATGTGCTAAGTCACCGTTTTTGTTTCCATCATCATAGTTACTGTGTATCAACTGTTTCCTCTGTTCCCGGAAGTTTGAATATTTTACACTCATGGTTACATTTAACCTCACAGGAATCCTACATTAAGCATTATTATCACCATTGTATAGATCAGAAATCAAGACTTAGAAGAGATTAACTCATCCAAGGCCCCACAGTGATAGAGTGAGGTTCAGATTGGGATATGCCTGAAGTACAAACCCAAACTCTTAACAATTTGCAAAATTGTAGCTCATGGTAGAGTAACGTCATACCTATTTAAAGGACTAATTTTTGACAAGCTATACTATTAAAAACTTAGGAGGAGATATTGTACAAATATAGGCACTCAAAAGATGCTTGAATCAAACTGAAATGAGTCTTTTGTCATAGATCAGGAATAAATACTTAGAAACAGGAACTGATTATGTATCCGTTATTTGACCTTCACCTGAAGATAAGTATTCTAAGGATACTATCAGTTGTCTGATTTTTTTCCTTGGTAATAGATTTATAATCAGTTTTAAACAAAAATATTACCGAATTAGGTATTTCTAAAGCTCCTGATATTTTTGCCTTTATACATCATAGAATGTTTTCCTTAAAAATCTATTACCCATTTCCCACAGAAAGGAGTTAATAATGGGGAATCCTCGTAAAAATAAAATTGGACTTTTTTGGATCTTTAAATTATTTTTCATTGTTCATAATGCCATACATATCATTTATTTGTGACAGAAATTAGGAGTGGTTTTTATAATTCATGCTAAAACATTTTTCTGTTCAATAGTGTAATTTTCTCTTTTAAAAATTATCTTTTAGTTTTGAAACATTATAATGTACATTTATACAATATCTTTTCTCACATTTCAGACTCGGTGAGAGTACATCTTTTAACCCTTATGTAAATTCTCATCTTTAAAAAGTCGTACCTGTCTTGGCAAAGAATAGTTTAAGCTGTCTATTGTGTGCATATTTTCAATTTAATTAAGAAAAACAAAAATAAACATGGCTTAAGAGCTCATTAAAGCTGGCAGTTCAAACTTAAGAGTATTTGTAACTAGCAGAAAAATATCTTATTGTCTGATTATTTGAAGAAAGGCTGGAATTTAAAAGAATACTTCTTAAAATGCTTATATAGCAGCTGTTATTTAAACCAATATAACATAATGGAAAATGGTGATATGGAAGGGAAAAGTTAGCTTGCACAAACATAAATTTCTCTCTCATTAAAGAATACATACAGCACTCATTCATCCATACACTTGAATTAAAAAAAAAAAAAGACTCACCTGTTTTCTGGGTTAGAAGATATGAAGGATTTTTGCATAAAGAATTGAAAAGAAATGTGTTTGAGATTCCTTGACTTGTATTTATTGACTCATCTCCCTATGAGTAATCAGATAAGTGCAAAGTTTAAAATAATAGTTTTTAAATGTATCTAAATAGTTTAGTAAGTACTAAAATGTATACCTGCACCTTAAATTTTTTCTCACTACTTTTCCTGACAAATTCATTTTTAATTCCTCCACTCCCCACTGTGGTTTAAGCAGCCTTAATAGTATCAATTAAGTGTACCCTGGTGATCAAAGTTTTGGGGTTAATGTAAAAACTGATATTCTAAAGCTGCATTAACTATGTGTTATCATCAGAAGGTATCTTTTTAGAAATGTTGCTAAAACTTAAGATATAATATGCTGTTGTGGGAAATGAAATGCATCCTGTCATGCACTCTCATAAATGCACACCAGTGAATTTACAATCCACTCAATGACAAAAAGAACAAGGTACAGTGCAAAGTAATTAGTGAATCAAGGCACCAAGGTCACTGGTTATATTCTGGTCATTATACATTTTAAACTTTTGTGAAACATTTAGTCAAATAATGCATAGAATTTCATGCTTCCTATCCATAAAAGCAGACCTAAGAGTATAGATATAAAGTGTACTGTAAGAACCAGGTGGTGTCAAAATACACACATGGGATTTTTTTAGTTCCCTGAACTACCCCCTAGTAATTATTGGGGTAAAGAGGAAGGGGGGTGAAATTTAACTCTTATTCCTGTAAGTAGGTAAGCTGATTCTCTTCTGTGGTCCATAATTTCTTAGGCTATTCTAAAAATTACCCTGGAATCTCTGGTGGCTCTATCACATCAACAAAAAGGTCAAGTTAACCTCAGTTTATGGTAACTCCTCTGTATCCAGTTGATCTGCTTTCCTCACAATAAAAGGAAAACTTTAGATTGCATTTAAAATCTGTTTCTAATCTGTAGCCAGAGAGCTTCCTTTTCCCCATGTTCTGATAAAGACAGAATTTTATTTTCCATCAAATTGCTTTAAATTGTTCCTTACTCTTTATTTCACCAAACTTCCCACAACTTTATACTTTCCAGATTGTTTATGCAGGGTAGCTACACTAGGAATCATGATCAAGATGCTCTGTCCCTTTGCTAGTCCTCCTGAGTTTACCCTCCCCAGATAATTTTTAAAACCGGTGGGCTTATTCTCTCATGGCTCCCATCCCCCCCCTTAAAAAATAAAACAAAACTATCCCATTCCAGGCGCCCCCTCTCTGCCTGCCGCAAGCATTTTAATGACAGTTTACTTTAGCGGTCTATCAGCAGACTGCTGCCTCTGCCACCTGAATTTCAATTTCTTAATTTACAGCTCAGATAAAACAGAATGGAGCAGGATCCGGGCTGCTCTCTACATTGGGTTGGCCTTATCAAGCGTGAAGTTTGGCGCATTGCAAACCTATTCAAGTGATTATCTGTTGAGGACCTCTCGAGCCATCTCCATCTCTGCAGCGGGCTGATAAGACAGCTGTTTCTCTAGCCGCCGCGTCTCCCCGGGCCTCAGTCTTCTTCTGATACAAACTCCGCCTTTGTCACTGTGCCCCGGTGCGGTCACTTGCTCTATGGGGCAAGGGTTTGATCTAAACATACGTGGGGGGAAAGTGCGAGTGTGTGAGAGAGCAGAGGAGGGAGGAAAAAGGAGGGGCAGGGTAGGAGGGGAGGAAGTAAGGGAGGGAAAGAGGGTTAGAGACCGGTGGGAGGTGGGGGCAGGGCTGCCTACCGTGAGCAGTTGATAGCTCTGATTGACTGGTCGCTGAGCCCGGCTTTATTATTTCAAATTAGACGTGCATCGCACACAAGTGGAAACATAAATCTTCAATATAAGGAAGAGCCTCCGAGCATCGGAAGCAGGAAAACCGTTTCTTCCCAGGTCCCGGTAAAGGGGCCGGCCAAAAGACTGATTGCCACCAGCTGAGACAGATGGTTTCCTTTAACTTTGGAAACTGCTATTTTTAATTACTTGTATTAATTTTGCATGAGATGTATCGGCTCCAGGAGGAAGCTTAGAGAAAGCTGTTAGCATCCCTGAAAGAAACGGACACAAAGCTCTGATTTGCCTTTTCTCACCTCCAGTTTTTCTTACCTCACCCTTGCCTGGTCACCTAGACCTCCCTTTGCATGCTCAGCAAAGACATTAGTTTATCCTGCTAAAAGTTGCTACTGTGTAAAAGAGGGGAGGAAAAGAAATCTGAGGACATTTGTGGGAAGCTTTACATAAATGATCATCGATCCGAAGCTGCAAATATATTTTCCGAGACACTCTGGGGCACGTGCAACAGATCTTAGTCTGAATCTGAATATCTGCAGTCAAATCACTTAAAGGAGAATGAACTTCATACAAATTTTGCCCGGGGGGGGGAGGTGGGGGTAGGGGGAAGAACATTCTAAGCTGGTCTCAAAAGATTTACCGCGACACTAGATTACATTCAAAAAATGTTAAACACTTAAACAATTCACATGTTTAATAAGTGTGAGCAGCAACCTAAGGTTTTAGGGGAATTCTCCCCTAGTCTACTCTCTTTACAGTTCTTTTTCTCTCAAACCGGAGTTTAAAGACAAAATGTAAAGAGAAAGCGAAGGATGTTTGTGATCCTGCTCACTGCCGCTTCTGGCACTGTCCCTGATGGAAAGTGTTTGCAATATAAAGGGTCCTTTGCAAAATAGTCTAAGAGGTAACTTATCTTCGGATAAAAGACTTTGCCTCTTTGCCAGAGGTGGATGGAGCCGGGGAGGAACTGGGGTTGGGGGAAGCGAGGGGGACCGGGTAAGCGTTTTTTTTTTTTGTTGCGATTCCCGCTGGGAATTTTGAGGATTAAGAATTCTGGAGTAGGTTTAGCAGACTTTCCGATACTACCTGGATTTGCATTTATTTTACATGAACACTTTGATGAAAGGCAGGCTCACCAGGGCAAGGGAGTGTGTGAAAAGAGAAGCTCAGTGAAGGGTGCGCCCAGAGTTCGGGGCCCTAACCCTCCTGACGGTTTGTCACCAAGGCCGAGTCCTAGCAAAAGCCAGCCTAATTCAAAACAAACGTGTTTCTGTGAAGTAGGACAGCCTTTTTCTTAAAGTCTGTGGAATGAAACGTTCCGAAGAATTGCAGTTTCCGTGTCTTACTTGGGAGGGACAGAAAAAAACTGTCAAGCTTTGCAAGTCTTTATCGGCTCGTCTCTGTCCATGGTGCTAATTCCTGCCTCTTTCTCTTGCCCGGTTGCCTCGCTCTAAACTTAACCTTGGTATCAATTTTCTCGACAACTTTTTTTCTGTTTTCTAAACTGTAGAAGGAAAGTTGACATGCTCCTTTAGGTAGAACAAATAAAAGAGTAGTCATCAAGCTATATAATATCTATATTTCTCATGTAGGCATTAAACTGTCACATTTCCAACATTTTGAACGACAGACTCCACCCCCACCCCAAACTGCCCAACAAACTAACACAGAATATTTTTATTCTTCTGAGAGGGTATCATGTTCGGAACTATTGCCCTAAGCCACACATTGTAAACTCACCTAAATAGCTTAACTACTTTATTTACTTTAAAAAAAAAAGTCACAATAGTAGTTTATAGCATCCTATATCATAAAATGCTAAAATCATACTCCCCTCAACTAGTGTAAGGGAGTTATTTATCCTAAAAGATATTGCCCACAATTGCTTATGAGTATTCCTGTGAATGAGTGTTGTTCCTTTATAGACTTTAGCAAAATAATCTATTGAATTCATTATTTTTCAGCTTTGAGAACTATTCTTTTAGCAACTTTCTCCACATCAAACTTTTTCTCCAAACTTTAGTGAGTGACCCCCCCAAATCTATCCATTCGCTGCTGCAGTTCAAAATAATGCTAAGGACTTTGAAAATATATCAGAGCTAAGATGACAGTCATAACTCAAATGTCTTTTAAATGCTTTTCTAATGCAAGTTCAAATGCTGTAGATAATTCTTAACCTAACTATGGATGAAGAGGGGTTGATTACAGTTCCTTAATGTGGAGTGTGATGTTTACATATAGTCTTTATTAATTGCAAGATAGAATATGTTAGTATTTCAGGCTATGACAACATGAATTTCAAAGTGAAATCTACATCCAGATATCACTTATTTTAAATAGGCTGTATTCAGTTTTTATTTTGAAAAGTTGGAAAAATATATGTTACCTAAGGTATATGTACCCATTTAAATGTTTTTAAATTTAGAAACATCTGTTTTATTGAGGAAAGGAACTAGTATTTTAAGATATTTTCAATACCTTAAATAATTTAACTCCATTTTACCTATATAGAAAAAACAACATGTTGAAGATGACAACATTTTGAAAAACATTTGCTCCTCTGCCCAAACTAAAGAAAGCATATATACCCAATCCACAGAATTTAGCATTTTGCATTTGAATGGACAAGTTTACTATTTTCCAAGTAATTTCTTTAACTACATAACACACAAGCTAGATTTTCATCACTCCACACCACACCCAGCTTTCCTTATCCACCCTCCCCCTTTTGGAAAATATACCACCATAATCTGCAAATTCTTGTGGAAACAAACACACATCAAAAAATAAAACAAAGTATTATTTTCCATCCAGTTAGAAGATACTTATATAATTGTAAGTTAATGGTAAAGATTTTCTACAGAGTGCTGAGAATATTACATGAATACATGCAACTAATTCAATATTACGAGCATGTTAACAAGGAGAAAAGACAATTCACTTCATAAATAAGTCTGCATAAACAGTAGTATATTTTTATTTAGTTGTATTTATTACTTTAAGAGTTATTTCTCTGTACTGACCAGGGGGTGAGGGGAGGGGTTGAAGGAAGATGATAACAAACACAATCTTCCAACTGTTTATTCATACAGTGTTTAATCTATTTTAGGTGAAGTGGAGTCTTTCTGTCTTTTCCCTTGACTTGTCCTTCCCTCAGCCCCTTCACTCCATTTCCTCAAACTGCTTTTCTTTCTTCCCATGAGTTCCACCCTGGTCTAGAGAATAGCTTTAAGTTGAAATTAGGACCCCAGTCTTGTTGTTATATAAAAAGTGTGTGTGGGGGGGATTAGGACATGGTAATTATAAATTATAAGATAACAATGCTAATTATAAGCTAACATATAGATTCAGGCCTCCTTTTCCAACCCCCTGTTATCGTCATGCAAAGTAATAGAACTTGAACATATTATATGGGCTATACGGGGAGATAAACAGGTCTTCTGTTCTTTGTCAATCATTACCCACACTCAGGGAACTCTGAATTACTTCACCCTTCACTTTGTAGTCACTTTGCTTTGTGACTATCTGTCCCTTTCCTTCCATCCAATTCTGACCTCCTGCAATCTCTAACTCTTAACCTGTGCCTCCTTTTTCTGAATTTCAAAGATAGCCACTAGTAGTAAACAGGTAAAGGAATTCCTTTTAGAAAGGCATGAGCATCTAGAGAAGATATGTTACATTGTGTCAGAAACATTAAGTACTATCTAGGAAGTTGGCACTGTCAAGATTAAAAGAAGAAATTCAGGCTGAAAAAGAACCTAGGTCAAGCTGATGTTGTCTCTATTTATACATCAAGTCGATCCTGAGGACCCTGCTTTCACTTGGAGGAAGAAATAAATACTATGCACAAAACTATACTTCAGTCTCTTGAATGTTATTAAAATATGGTATTTAATAAAGTTGTCTTCATCTACAAAGCAGAAGCATTGACAGCACTTGGTCTTCTGGTTAAACTTTCTAAATCCTCAAAGAACCCAGATAAAGGTTCGACTAATCTTTACTGTCAGCAATACATGTGTTGTCCAAGAACTGTACCGCCAGCAAATGCAGAGGAGTGGCTTGTTCTAATTTTATATACAGATGCTCTTTTTGAGTCTCCATATACCTCAAAGTGAAGGACCTTAGCTCTGTGCAGTACCTCTTTTCCTGACAGGATGTTTATCCTACACTTTTCTAATATGAAATGAAAGCTAATTCAAACCGTGCAGCTTTATTTGAAAGCATTTCTGAATTCATTCTTATCCTAAAAGGATGCTTTAAAAAATAAACAAGAAAGCTGCAATATGCATATATTAAAATAGAGAAAGACACAAAATTGCTTAATATCGAATACAGAATACTGGAACACAAACCGAAAAAGGCATGCGGGCAAGTAATGGATGTACATTCATCCCTTTCACTCAGATCAAAGAGAGGGAGCTCTCAATGACTCATACATACCGGACAGAGTTTAATGTTATAAAGAAACGTGCCTTAGATACGGCAGTGATGGCAAGGAAAATGAATCTTTCGGAAGCAGAAAGATTTAAAAGGAAAGAAGATCATGCCATATCGCAAACTCTGATACTACAGTTCCAGCCCTCCCACGTTGCTCTTTCCATCTTTTTGCTTCTTGCATTTCCCTTCGCCGCCTGTGTTAAGTGTGTACCTCCCCGCACAACTTACCTTGAAACGGGACTCCATTGAGCTCTTGAGAGTGACACAAGCTTCTAGCCAATCGTATCAAGCGTGCTCGCCCGGGCGGCCTCAATGGAAGCATCTAGACCAATCAGGGTCCTGGGGAGATGAGCAAGTTACGTTGTGGCGCCACTCGGCGTATACTTCCGCGCGTGCTGCCCGGGATAGGAGCCTGGCAGAGCAGCTGCACACACGGCAGTGCGGAGGCAGAGAAGGGGTTGGTGATACGGTGCTATAAATCTGTGGTCCAGTCCACCTCCCTTTTAAGACGTCCTCCCCCCTTATTTCTGTTCTCAGTTAGAGATGCAGCAGCTTACTCCTGTAGCGACCTACTAAAAAGCAACAAGGAGAAAGACATCGTCTTTTTGAAAAAACGTTCTTTCGTCTCTTTTCTTTGTTCCTTCGTTTGTTTTTCTTGCCCCTTTTTGTTTAGTTGAACGGCAATAGGAGGGTAGTCTCTCCGTCTTTTTAAACTCTCTTTTTTAAGTTCCCCCTCCCCTTTCATATTTTTTTTTCGCCATTTCTTTTAGCGTTGGACTTTGGGGTCGAAAACATTTCTTTTTATTTGCTTCTTTTAAGCCGAGCACAGTTTAGGTTTCGTGTTGTCTTAAGAGAACTATCCAGCAGCTTCTTGCTCATCCTTATTGGGAGAACTGCACCGTTACTTTAAAAACACACATACACAAAAACCTTAAGGGAGAAAGGTAAGTTTCGGTTTGGTTTCTTTAATCATTAGTTGCAGCGATGCGCTGGCAAACCCAGAAAACCTGTAAGTGAGCGGAATACAGAATATGAAGTTAATTGCACATGTTTGTCTCATTTCAAAGCTACTGCTCTGCTTTTTAATTCTAGAGAGCTAGACTAAGACAGTGGACGCATGCTTGACGTACTGAATTTTCGCAAATGTCAATGGCAGAAACTTAAGTGGTAAATGTGGTTAGAGTAGAGCGGGGGTACAATGAGAGTCTAGGTGTTGAGTGAGCTACGGGATTGAGGTTGGAAGTTCATTTCGTGGGAAGAGAGGGATAACTTGGGTTTTGGGGGATGCATGCCTCTACTTTCGCACAGTAACCAAAGGACTGGAGAGGCTTTAATACCATTGAGGGGAATCAGAAGCCTGGACTTGGAGATTAGACCAGCGAAAACCCCACACTTAATTGCATTAACCAGATAACGTGTGCTGGGGAGATGGGATTGCCAGATGGAATTTAGATGCTGCACCAGGCTGCTAGTTGTAGTTGACTGAAAAAGTACATGCCGCCTGAGGGCTAGGGCTGGGCTGGGGCTAGGGTGGGTAGAAGCTGTCAAAACTCATCATTGCTAGGTGTGCGGGCTCTAATTCATGGGCGCCAATTACCGTGATTCTTTTTTAAAAGAAGGTAGCCAATTTAGGGCCGAATTCTTAAGCCTGTACCGCATATGAGATTCCCTTTGTTCAGAAAAGCGTAAATAAGATCCTTGGAGCTGTGTCTGTGGAGTGGCGGCTGCCTGGGAGCCTTGCTGTGCTGGGCTCTGGGAAGTGGATTGCAAGCCCTGTCCTTGGTCCTACGCGGCTGACTTCGCCTTAGGGGCGAGGGGGAACCCCTTCGCAGCCGTGAGGATTCACAGCCACCCTAAGGAGCCAACTCCGCTACGTTGCCCTCACCCCTTTTTTTACTGCCCCCCCCCCCGAATAGCTATTGTTAAACTGACGCCGGGAGAAAGATGGTTGGGGGTGAGACGCTGGGCAGACACATGCTTCATTTTAACTTTTGTGATTTCTCAGGGTTTGGGAGAAACCAGCTGGCTTTCTGCTGCGGAAAAAGAGAAATCAGGATAGATGTGGGAAAGGGGGAAGGATGTTCGCTGGGCGGGGAGGATCGAGAGGGTGGTGGTGGCGGTGAACGAGGTGCTGCCTTTGCCTAAGGGAAGTTTAAATTATTGGCACGAGGGGGTGTGGGTGAGTGTGCGTGAGAGCGCCGGTGTGGTGCTTGACATGGAGAGAATGGGGAAAAGGTACAAAACCGGCCGGGGGTTGTTCATTTCACCCTGCTCTCCACCCCACCCACCCTCCCGGGTCTAAAAGCCAACTTGCGGCCAGCCTCCAGACTCGACTCTGCCATCTCCGGGGCGGTGGGGTCTGGGGAAAGCAAGGTGGCAGTGCCCTGCACGGGAGCTCCGCGGCGAATAGGACCTCGCGTGGCCATTGTTGCTTAATTTATGCCCAGCACGTTGCTACGTACCCACCTATTTCACGTCTGTAAAGAATTAATATGAGAGCTATACAACTGTGGAAAATTGGAGGTTGGATACGTTCCCCGTTTGCCATTTTCAAGTACGGGTTAGCGAAACTGATGTCGAGACTGGGTATTTTCTCTTGTAATTGCCAGCTGCAGATCTGGCTTTATTGTGGCCAGAGTGAGAGGAATAGTCAACCATTTAGTATTTACTTTTAACACTGCTGGGATGGGATGAATGTCTTACTTTCTCCCGGAAATGCACGGGTTCTTTCCCCGCCCCTACTCACAAACACTGTTGTTAAGAGTGTTTATTGGTTAAGATTTTAAACCTTTAGCCCTTCCCTACATATCTATTTATATATATATATGTATATATGTAAATACCCATCCTCTGGATGTTGGGAATAGGAGGGAGATGGAGATGGTTTATTTCTTAGGCCTACACTGCAACCTATAAAATGCAAGCTTAAAGTGGGGGGGAGGGTAGAGTACAGAGCAGACAATAGTAACCGAATAAATTATTTTCCTAATTGGAAATAAGTTCCTGAAGGTCAAGAAAAAAGTGCATGTTTTAGGGGTGGTAGAGTAGAAAAGCTGTTTGGGCCTGTAAGACTTTCTTCGTAAAATGGCTTCTTAAATGGGACATCTGAAAGGTTTGTCAGAATCTGAACAAATAAGTCTGCAAACCCAGAAAATGTTGATTGTTTAAAAGTCACTTTTTGGAGGATTTAAAAAAGTAACTATCTCTCAGTTATTATTGTCATTCCCTGAGTCTGTCTTACACCAATCACTCCTGGGTTCTTCTTCCCTCTTTTAACCAAGTGCTTAGGCACCCCATTTTAACCTGTTCTGGAGTTCTCCAAGAAAAACTACAACGTTTGCAGGTCGAAGTGGATTGGAAGACTTGGGGAACTCTGTAGAGAGGTCTTCCGCAACTTGAAGAAGTCAGCTTCAGGAAGTAGGGCGTAGGGCATTCTAGGAGTTTTAGGCTTGGATTGGCAGATGTGGTAGGCCCATTTTTGCCTAACGTTTGGAAACAGGCATTTTTAGCAATCCCGCCTGCCTGGGATGGGAATATTATAATTAACTGTTTAGAGGGAGTTCAGAGAGGCGCAGGCGCTTTGAGCAGTTTTCCCAGTAACCCCGTACAAAGTCAATTAAGGTCATTTAATTGCTAATCGGATTTGGGGTGACAACAGAAATGCTGGTATAGAATCAATTAGCTATTTCTGGTGTCCCCAGTCTGGGTCCCCCAAATTGAGGGGTGGATTGTCTCCATTTCGATTATGGTTAAACCCCTTACTTTACTACGCCTGATTTGACTTCGCCCAAGAGGGCAATTTTGCCTCTTCCACCCCCGCCCTGGGTTAAAGGAGTCCTTCCTCCATTCTCCCCCCCCCAACCTCGCCCCGCCCGTCGCGTGGGGGCGGGGAGCGCTGGGCGCCCTTAGCGGACCTTGCTGCATCAAACCCGCATCATGCCCTTGAAGCTGTAACCTCGGTCACGTTTTTGCGGCGACTCAGTCGCCCACTGCTCAGTTCCTTTCTCTTACCTCCTGCGATTTCAGGTAGGTATGACAGGTGATATTTTAAGTGCATTTTTTAAGGGGGAAGGGTTAAAACAGAAGCCTTTGCAATGAAAACAACCACAACAACACGACAGGTGCTCTCGTAATTAAGCGGCTGAGCAGGTGTAAAAACGTGCTCCCACCGCGTGGCTCGGGGTCGGTTTTGACTCCCAGTCGCGGGGCTGAGTCTGAGGACAGGCACAGGTTTTTCTGGGGAAAGGCGATTGAGATGGGCGTGGGGGCGGGCCAAGGCTAAGCAGCGATGTGACGCCCCCCTCGGTGAAGAGTTGGCCATTTCGGGGCTGACGTGGGGGGCGTTGGAGGGATGCGGCGAGCGGCAGGCTCTTGTATAGCCGAGTGCAGGATTTCCTACTTTGCGTTTGAAGCAGAGTATAGCACCCCGCACAGGTACTCGGGCTTATTTGAACGTCAGATTCCATCGAGAGAGGCAGAGAGGGGCAGCCAGGGCTAAGCCTTTAGTTTTCCGCCAAGGGACAGGACCCTTCGGCTGTGAAGTAGGGGGGAAAAGAGCCTTTTAACTGCTTGCAATATATGTGTATGTACGTATGTGTATATATTTGATACACATATACATCAAAGGGACCCCCGCGCGAGTCGCTCTGGCTCCCCGTTAGCGCCCGGAACCTCGGGGTTTGCAAACTTGCACCTGGAATCTACCGCCTCTGGGCGCGCGACGCTCTCCGCGCTGCCAGGGTATCCTGGTCCCAGAGCTTGCTCGGAATCGGAAGACGGGAGGGACCGAGCCGAGCGGCCGCAGCCGGACGTCCTCTCGCAGGCACCGACCCGCGGGCGGCCGGGCAGGGCACGCGCCGGCGGCAGCAGTCGCGACGCCGCTAACTCGCCGCCGGCCCCGCCTCCTGGCGCTCTTCCAAGCAAGCCCCTCCTCCCCGCCCCGCTACAAACGGCGGGACCGCGGCGCCTGGGCGTCACTGAGGCAGCTGCCGGCCGGGTGAGGAGGCCGGTCGCCGGCGCGACGCGGGTAGGGCGGGGGTTTCGCCGGGTTCCAGTCCGCCTTCCCGCCTCCGCCAGGACTGGGGACGCCGCCGCCGCCTCTCCGCGGAGCCTGCCCGGAGCGACTCCTCCGCGGCTGTGCTGACGGCTGGCGGCGCGAGCCGTAGTAGCTGCAGCTCCGAGCCGTAGCAGGCAAGTGCGGGGGGTGTGGGAGTGGGGGCGGGGAGGGCGGGCACGCGGCGCCTGGCCTCGGGTCTGTTTTGGACGCCGAGGCTAAGGGCTGTGCGCGGCGCCGCGGCGCCGAGCGGAGGAGTCCGCTCGGTAGGAGCCCTAGTCCGGCCTCGGGCGGGAACGCCGGCGGGGGTGGCGGAGGTTGTGCACGCGAAGTTCCCAGAGCTCGGCCCCTTGCGGCGGGAGTAGAGGGAATTGGGCGCCTCGGGAGGTGGCACCGCCCCTCCTGTGGGCACAAGCTGGTTGGGGGCGGCGGGAGCCGAGCGGGGCCAGTCGCGCCAGGCAGCGTGCTCAGGCCTGGACGTGCCCGGGTACGGTCGCGTGAAGCGCGAGGAGAACTGCGCCGAGACGCAGGTGAGTGCTTCGGGGGGAAAAGTGGGGGGAGGGAGGGTTTTTCTAGAAAAAGGGCAGGATTCTTGTGGCGGACTGGCAGTCCCGCCTGTGGGAGGCTGTGTGCACTGGGTTCTCCAGTCGGATGGTGTTTGGTGGCGTGCCCACTTGGTACGGCGCCTCCTCGCGCGTGGTCCTTGGAGCTCCTGGGGCGTCTGGAGACTTGGAGCGGCCACGCAGTGTGCGGAGGTGGCATGGGACTGGGAGCGGCCAGGGCAGAGCAAAGAGGATCCCCGGGGCGGCTCGCTCTCTTGCGCGGTATTAGATGAGGCCGGGCGCAGCCGCGCGAGGTCGCAGCTCGCGGTGGCATCCTGGGTTTGCGCGCGAGCAGTGCGCTGGGCGGGAATCGCCGGGCTGGCCGGGCCGCCGGGCGAGGCGGACTCGGGGCTTTGGCTCGCTCGGGTAGGTTGCGGCAGCTGCGCCTCCAGCTCCGCCGGGAGGGCCTGTCAGTTGCGGCCCCCGTGCACGGACGAGTGTGCGTGCCCTGGTGCGATTGGTGGTCTCGCGGGGACCAACTTCGGTTCACCAGCAGGTGCTCCTCCAGTGGTCTTGACAATGACCAGCAGGCAGTCTTTCCACAGCGTTGCCTTAAAAGCCTACTTGTTATCCTGGAGGGCCAGGGCTCAAAACCTTGTCTCTAGATGTGAGCTATGAGCAAGGAGTTGTAGCTGTCCAGATGGTCATTTAAAATAGTGTGCGTTTAAAAAGATCATTTTTATGATAAAAATTTCATCTTCTGTCTTTACATTTTCTGAGAATGTGAGAAAGGAGGACTTGTTCCCGGGTATCTCTTCTCTTTCATTCCCTCCCCAAAGAATGGTGCTTAGCAATGCTACATGAATATACCCCCGTCAAGGATAGAGTTTTTTGAAACTTAATTTTTTGGTGGACCCGCCCATGATAATTCTGTCTTCATTAAATGTACCTCAATTCCAAACTTAGGACAAATAAGTCCATTTAAAACCACTCGAATACCAGTTGGGGTGTAATTTCCCCATCTGCTTAAAAAATCAGTTTGAATTACTGGTTAGTTGCCCTTGAAGAGAATCTTCTCAAAAACGGTTTCCCCAGAGTCCTTTGAATTTTTCATTTGTGCTAAGCTCGCTCTTTCTTTGGAAGCTGACCTGGAGTCTCCATTTTGGTGAGCGGGTAGAAAAGCTTTCCTGGATCTACTTTCTCATCTGGATCTTTGGGTCTAGAAATGGTGACTGTTTGGCTGGATGGACTGGAACATTACTGCATTTGTTTTGGGTTATTCTTTATGACAGGTTTGTAGGAATGTTGATTTAATACTGCTCAGGTGGGGTGTGTGTGCATACTTAGAGAAAGTTCCTTTGGAAATGAGGGAGGAAAGGGAAAGAAGGGACAAGAAAATTTGTGTCTGGAAAGTAATGGCTGGGGTGGGGTAGAAAAAATGAAATTATGAAGAAACATTACATCCAATTTGATGTGATTCTTCTGCTCCCCCTCCCCCCTTGAGAGAATGTTTGCGTTTGTGTGATCAAACTGGCCCCTTATTGCCTATTTGGGTAACTTGGTGCTGCCACCTTTCGGGGAATTAGGTTTTTTATTTACCCTTAAAAGACAGCCTGAGGCATTTAAGGCCCCCCATTTTCTCTGTCTTTGGGTGTTTCCTTCACTGTGTAGTATTTGCTCTTAGGAATCAGGTCAGCTCTTTGAACCTGTACACACTGTTCCTATGGATGAAGAGAATTTTAGTTTTAGGGTATGCTCCAGGAATAGCACAGGTAACCCCAAACTGGTAAGTGTAGGCTGAGCCTGTTATTTACTACTGAACCTTATTTTCTAGGCTAAGAATGCGTGAGTTGTTAAGAGTTCCTTTTTTGGTTTTTGTTTTTTGGGGGGTTGGTTGGTTCTGGTTAATGCTTCTTCACCGGAGAAGCAAGGTCCTTCTCTGCCTGGGTTTTGCACTTTTAGTTATGACCTATCTCCTGATGAGATACGGAACAACAATGCTCTAAGCGACGTTTCTACTACCCCATTTCTTAATCCACCCTTTTGGATCTTTGTTTACAGACAGATATTCCTGGCTGAATCCTTGTTACCACTTCCAACCATTCTAGCCTTCTATGCTTTTCTGGTTGACATTATAATTTTTAAAAATACTGCTTTCCATCCTCCCCCCGCCCCTTCTTTTATTCTAGAAGCAAGTCCCAAGTTTTCTTTAAGGACACAACAAAGCCAGAATACCCCGACTTCTAAGCTGGGATCAACCTTTCTTTGATGGGGAGAAATTTTTTTTTAAACCTGGGATACTTTTCAGACAGTAGCATGGCGCAAGAACACCACAGTGGCACATTACTCTTCGTGTTTTTTTTTTTTTCCCCAAAGGACTGGATATTCCAAAATAGCATCTTAAGACTGACTTTACTGTTAACGTTTTTGATAGATTGGTCTGCATGGTTGGGTCAGTTCTTTTGCTCTCATTTGAAGTCTTACTAAAGCTACCATAACACATTCTTTTTATCACCTTTGTCACCAATAATGTTTGGAAATAAGGGAGACTAGAGACCCATGGTACTTAGCCTGGTCAGGTTATTATAATTATTTTTTTGATGGCATTTGGGAGGGCTGTATAGATGAGATGGTATGGGGCTTGGGTGGTATGCCACCCCGTGGAAAACCAGCCCATAGCTGTCTACTCCAACTCTTTCTTATTCTTTGGATATTCAGCTGGAAGGCCAATAATCACAGTAAGCTACCACATTTGAAGTTCGGTTTTGTTTTTAAACATGAATACTTGGTTGGAAGCAGAACTGCTTTATGGGCATATAATGCAGTCTTGACCACTCCCCCTTGAAATTCTTAAATTTTTGAACAAGGAGACCTCTGCTTTCATTTTACACCGTGATCCACAGATTATGTAATTTATCCTGGTTAGAGTCTTAATCGTTTAATATTTTTAGCTGCCAATACTGCTGTTTTATGCTAATATATTGTAGAACTGTTTGAAGGCCTTATGCACCGGTGATGCCACACCCAACTCTTGAATTAACTCTATAGAGAACATTAGCCACACAGAATGTTCACTTGCTTTGGCCAGTTTCATTTTACAGATGTGGAAGTCTTCACTGGTTCTGGTTACTCACAGAACGCACGTGTTGTGTACTTTAATGCCAAACTCATTGTTTTATATGTTTCTAATTTGGG
Organism: Eumetopias jubatus; assembly: GCF_037043125.1. NCBI lineage: Eukaryota > Metazoa > Chordata > Mammalia > Carnivora > Otariidae > Eumetopias > Eumetopias jubatus. The sequence goes on along the minus strand of NW_028274821.1, from coordinate 49,116,309 downwards.
AAGAACATTTAAGTTCTATTTGATTTTTAGATACTAATTGGTTTGCGATCTTAGTTGATTTTTCTTTTTGATTTTAAGTAATATAAATCTGCTAAGCAGAAACAGAAGGTGCTTAAGCTTGAAAGGCAATACTTTAAGGCTTTTGTATATTAAAAGATACATACACATTTTATTATGGTTTAAATAGCATTGGTAACTTTTGGAATCTGAACTAAAAATAGGAATTAGTATAGTAAAATCCTATGGTGGTTTTATGGAATATGTAGGAAACTTTTCACTAACAAGAAATAAACAGGTTTGGCTTTCAGCATGCATGATGCCTATCATAATTTTAATTTTAGTAAGATCGCAGGAGAATATTTTCTAAGAGAATATGACTTTCTATATCTCTAGCCTTCTATTTTGTCTAAGACAAAAACGAAAGGCGACTCTTCTGTAATGCTGTAGAAGGTGCATTCCTATAGACATCTTCCCCTTAATACCAGTGCTACCTGTCCAGAGATTGGGCTACATTAAAATATCTACTTCTGGTAAAGGTATTATTTTCTCAGAGTTATAGGGGTTAGGTTCTGAATGCATCAATTTCATTGATACTCTTAACTATATTTCCCCTTTGAGTGTTGCTGAGTAGTTTTGAGTGATGACATATGGGTTTTCCTTGTAATAAATCTTCATGCAGAGAAGGATGGGTACTTTGGGAAGGAGTGGGATAGGTAAAATAACCAGGGTCATAGGAATAGGTGGCAGGAGATTAAAACTGAACCAGTTTGGAGGTTGCATTATTAATTGCAAGTAACTTTTTTTTTTTGAACTTGCACTTTTATAGAACTTGTGTGTTATTTCCGTATCTGACTTCCACTATGTCAATTTGACTGAAAATGTATGGCAAATAAGGTTTGACAGGCAAGACCCCATTTCCTACTTTTAGAGATCATTTATTTGGAAAAAAAAATGACAGTTTTTCTCAATAGGCTTATTTATTATGAGACAGTAAAATGATAGTTTTTGTTTTAACATGTTGAGGGTTTTGCTTTAGACCAGATAAGTTTTGAACTCCTGCGTTGAGTATCTGTATATTTTTTTCCTTGTCTAATCTAATAGTGATAGATTCATAACAGCCTTTTCCTTTGATTTAAAGGAGTCAGTCTCATAAAAAAGAAACGTATATTCGACATGACTAACTTTTCCTACAGAATTTTCGTTGTAGGCTCTTCATTACCGGAGATGATTACAGCAACTTTAAAGGTTGCATTAATAGAATATCACAAAAATCTGTATGTTCATAAATACCAAGCAGGTTAACATTTCAGTATGGGTTTTTTTTTATTTTGCTTTTAGTTAGCAGTGGTCGAACTCACTTCAACCTTTATTAGACATTTTCTTGACTAGTTTTATTTCTTTGTGTGAATAGGGATTCTCAGCTTTCCTGTATCTTTGTTACGGAGTTCCTGTAAAATTGAATTTTCTTGTTAATACCGAGTTCTGAGTCTCTTTGAGCATCTGAAGAAAGCTGTGGGCCCTCTCTCCCTAGAGAAATGTACGTACACTGAAATTTCCATACAGTTTTTTACCATCTAGCCCTCAGGATTCAAGAGGATTAAAATAAGGTTCTGTTTGGGAAATAGGACTTCGAGTATTGGAGTTGTCCTCTATACTGGTGAGGGCAGGGGGAAGTCATTCAGATTAGTTCTTGTCTGCTGTAGCCTTAGCAATGTGGGCTTTTCGTTGAAGGCAGACACTAAGCTTCCTTGTCTCATAGTTTGTTTGAAAATCCATTCTAATTTTGTAAACAAATATTACACATGTAAGGTCTTGTGGTGAGCACAGTGCTGCCAGTTTAGCTACTGAGTTGTCTTGCCTCGGTAAGTTTTGTCACTTTAGTTGAAATTCTTAATTTAGCAGAGCCAGGTGGAATATGCTATAGGCTGGAAGCCTGAAGTTTCCGTTGTCTGGTCTTTCACTCAATTACTTATGTCCTGGTTTCTTAACCTTTTTGAGTATAAAACCTTACCCTCCATATCTCAAGGACGAGGTGACGATGAGCATACTGAAATATGAGATTTTTTTGGCAGTGGATTGACAATGTGTACTGAATTGGAAAAGTGGTAATCGGTGGTTTCCATTGATTAGTTTTATATATTTGGCCTTCAGTGCGTTATTATGAACCATAATTTTTAGTGATTCTTTATAACATACCATCATATGCATATTTCTGCCATGGAGAAAGAGAAAATTCCCAAACTGCAGGGAGGTTTTGAGAAAATTGTGCCTTTGAACATTTCAGTATGGAAATAGGTATAAATATATCTATGATGATGGGATTTGGAAGGGAAGTTTAAAATGCATTTTTCTCTGGAAAATATAAATAATGTTAAAAAATTACATGTGAAATTATGAGAATTTAGCCAGCTAACATTCCAGGAATATAAATGTCTTAATTTAAATATTCCATCTTTTTTTCAATGAGAAATCAGATTTTTAAATTTAAGCATTTAAATTAAAATAATCAGTCCGTATTTTCCTGATTTGAATTTTGTTTAATCTCTTATCAAGAATCTATTCCTCTACATCACAAAATGGAGTTTACATAGAAATACATTTTTTTTTCCTGTTTGTTTCAATACCCTCTCACCACCCTAAGTGAAAAGTCATTGATGGATGCCCTGTCAAGTAAGTTATTGGAAATTGTTCACTTGTTCAATGTTTAAAGGATGTTTAACACTTTTATTCTTTGGGCATCCTGTGTGGTGTATCAGAAGTACATGAGGTATTTCTCAAAGCAAATAGATCACTGTGTATTTGAAAATAAATTCAGTGAATTGGGTAAGGTTAGGAAAATATTCCTGGAACTGACTGTACTTGGTTTTGAGTTCACTCTGAGCTACTTTTGAAAGTCAATTTTTAAAAATGTCACGGATGTTGCTTCCCTACTGGAGGCACCTCTGGTGATGTGAGGATCACCCACCATTATTGCAGAGCTAGCTAAGCTGTTTTACGTATACAAAGTTTATTATAGAGTGAGCAAGTTTTTATAACCTATTCCCAGCTAAGGTCTGTTTCCATATGCGTTTACTCAACACCGCTTTCTTTCCCTGAGGTGCTACTTACTGGTTGCTGGCTTATTTTGTTTAAACCCCTGGGGCCCTTTGTGGCCTATGGCTGTGAATGACTCATGGACTTTTCCCAAATACTAGGTCATCAGTGCTTTTGACTTTCATCATTCCCCACCATGGTCTCTGGAAGGAACTTGATCTACCCACAGCCTTCATCTCTTCTCTTCGACACCTCTGTGCTAGCCCTCTGTCCTTTAGTCATCTGTCTATGCTTCTGAGCCCTGCAGTAGTTCTACCTCTAGCCTGGCAATTCTGGGTCAGGTGCAACCTAGGCACTTGTCTCTTTATTTTTTCATTTGGCTTGCACCTTTTCATTGGCTCTTAAGCATTTTGTTACATTTTACTCACTGAAGAATATCTTCTGTGACCAAGTGAATTGCAGCTATTAGAGGACAAAAAGGAGAAATGGGTATCCATGGACAAATTGTTTCTGCCATTGGTCCGAAATGATGGCCAGAGGTTGTATATGGTCTGTAGTTGTTTCATTTGGCCTAAACCATTTTTTTTTAAAGAATTTATTTGAGAGTGAGTGTGCGTGGGGGGGGGGTGGTCAGAGGGAGAGAATCTCCAGCTGACTCTGCACTGAGCATAGAGCCTGACGTGGGCCCATTCCCACAACCCTGAGATCATGACCGCAGCAGAAAGCAAGAGGCAGATGCCCAACCGACTGAGCCACCCAGGTGTCACTGGCCTAAAACATATTTTTTAAACAAAGTAGTGAAGTGTTGATTTAGGTGCTGGGAAATATCATATAAAGATCTAGAACCATATTTCATGTCTCTTGAAAAGTTGGAAGGGTGAAGCGACATACTTGTCAACTGCATCCTTCATGTGGAGCATGATTTGTTTCACTTCTGAATAAATTACCGCCTGGCCTTTGTGGTATTCGAGTTATGACTTTGTGACAGTTCCTAAGTCTATGGGAATTAAAAAGTTTACTCAAATATAAAGACAAAGGCAGGAGTGCTTAATATTTCATATTTTATGATTGTGTTTGTAAATATTTGAATTATGTTAGATCACTCCATATGATTTTAGATTTCTGTGGTCTCCTTTACCTCATTGAGAGAAGTCTCCTTTAATCTCTGGTCTAAAGAGACTTTCTTCTTCCTTTACAAGATGTACTTCTAGCAGTTTATCTTACCTTTTCCCCCTCTTCCTGGGATTTTAGACCTGCCCCTACCGGGAGTGGGAATTTTTTCCTGCTGGTCACCTGCTTGTATTCATTCACATGCTTCGGGGTCAGCAGAAGTTGCCTTGGTACTGTGAAAACTAATAGGATGTTATGAGCTGTTTAAAAGAGGCCTGTGGCCCACCTGCTAACTGCATTGCTGATGGTGTCAGCTTAGAATAAAGACATTCTCCCTTCAGATTGCTGGAAAAAAGAGCTGATATGAGAGGTTACCAGGTGTGAGGTTTATGTGTGTTGTCTCTCCTCGTTCCCCTGTTATTTTTTTCAGCCTTCAGCCTTTTCTGCCCTTCTCTAGAAACAGCAGGACAGCTTCAGCAAAGCTTTCTCCCATGTGTGCAGTAGAGCAAGCTGATGCACCAGCAGAAGTAGAAAAAGGGTCCACATACCATGTTTGGACCAATGCTGTAATTTTTTTTTTTTTTAACAATGGGGAAGGTGGATATTATTCATCTACTCCTGAGCATAATAGCACAACTTGAATAGCAGAGAGCAGCTTTAGTGTGTGTTAATGTCTAGTGAAATGAATGCAGATGAATGATAAGTAGGTAGAAAATGTCAGTGTAGAGCCTTCCTTTTGGTGACTTGATGCACTTAAATTTCTAGTTAACTTTTTGTTCAGCCTGGCAAACAGACACAAAGATCTCTTTGATCAACCTAGCACTGATGTGGCACGTGAGGACAGAACAATGCCTATGAAGCCCTACTTTCCTGGCAGCCACTTGAGGTAGGCCAGTCATAACGAGGAATTAGAATATGTCCCTGTATTGAACATCTTAGCAAAACCCTTCTGAATAATAGGAGTGTAATGCTGGCAGTTTTAAAAATTTGTGCAGTCTCCAGCCCAGCCACTTTTTTTTTTTCTATACTTGGGATGTGAGTAAAAGTATATGCTTATTTTAAAAACCTAATTTTGAAATAACTCGTGTATATCGTTTTGAAAAAATTATAGGTGTATTCTGAACTTTTGTTTTTAAATGCCTTTTTTTAAAGATTTTATTTATTTGAGGGAGGGAGAGAACGTGCAGGAGAGTGAGCTCGGGCAGGGGGGAGGGGCAAAGGGAGAGGGAGAAGCAGACTCCCTGCTGAGCAGGGAGCACAATGTGGGGGTGGGGGGGTGTTCAGTCCCAGGACCCTGGGATCATGACCTGAGCCAAAGGCAGACGCTTAACCGACTGAGCCACCCAGGCGCCCCATGAATTTATCTTTGAGAAGCACTTAAAGAGAACTCTTGGTACCAAGATTACCAGTCCTCTTTTCCTTGATTATATGATTCCTTTCAGATGAATATGTTGCTTATTTTGATATGCCCTGGATCATCTGGTTGAGGGGCTCTTAGGGTGTCTTGGTTGTTGGTTTGGGTGAGGAATTGAGAATTGGGGGGGGAAAAAGTGTGTTTTATCTCCCTAAAGGTTGAAAATCATTGCGATGGAGCTTACTCCTATTCGGTAAGAAAGGCTTTGGTATAGATGGGCTGTGGTTGACTTGGCGTGTAGATCTTATCCAAATTCATCTAAAGTTTTTTTAGTTAAAGGATTTTAAAAAGTTTTCAAGTTTTTTGTGTTGGGACTGTGCTCGGAAGCCAGGAAGTTGTATAGTATTTATTATTTTGTCACATGTTATTACTAAATGCTAGATACTGAGAGGGCTTTAGAGAAGGTTTATAAAGCATCCTTGTTCTCATATTTGGTCTGTCTGCTTAAGGAATTGAGGCAGAAAATGATAGAAAATGATAATTTAAAAGATTCCCCCGGGGCGCCTGGGTGGCTCAGTTAAGCGACTGCCTTCGGCTCAGGTGATGATCCTGGAGTCCAGGGATCGAGTCCCACATGGGGCTCCCTGCTTGGCCGGGAGTCTGCTTCTCCCTCTGACCCTCTTCCCTCTTGTGCTCTTTCTCTCTCTCTCAAATAAATAAATAAAATTAAAAAAAAATAAAATAAAAGATCCCCCCCCCCCCCAGCAGTTTAATAGTGTTTGAGAGATTGAGAAAAGGGACAGATCTCTGTAGTCTGGGCATTCAGGATATGGCCAGGTTGCTGCATATTACTTTCGGGACGGAAATGTGTAGCTTTTCTTGATCTGTTTTGTGTGTATATTTATTTACTTAGTTCTGGATCTCCCTCTTCTCCCTACTTCCTCCCATGTCATTTTTGTTTCTTTTGATTTTCTTTTGTGGTATGAGTATTTCCTGGCTTGTCAGGAGCCCGGTCACTGGTGAAGAATATTTATGCGCTGCAGAACCTGCCAAGTTTTAAGTTGTGGCTGGACAGAGATGCTCTTGTGACTATCTTAATTCTGCTATTGTCCCGGAAGAACAATCCCAGGCATGTGTGTGTGTGTGTGGGGGGGGTGCTACATAAAGCCCCCGACCTGTCCCCCCATAGTCTTCTCTCCACGGCATGCTGTGCCAACATCAAAAAATAACATTTTTTTTGTAAACACCTGGGAAAAATTCATAAGGTTAAGATGTTTCTTTAGGGCCTTCCTCTTAGTATAGTTCCAGTAGTAGAAAGCAAGTAACAGGTCAGAAGCTGAAATGCTTTTAACCACACTGATCTGCACCTTTTCCTTGAGTCTTCCCCGTGCCTAAGACCGTATCTGCCAAGATCATGGGTTCTCAGGACTACTGATTATAGCTTTCTCTTGCCAGTTCTTGGTATTCCCAGGTCTGTCTGTTGCTTTTCTGCATTAATGGCATTTATGTTACTTTTTTTTTCTTCTGAAAGGTGACCAAACAGCCTTTTACATGGTGCTTCATCTCCTTGGTTTTCTGGAGAGGTTCAGTCCCTCAGTTGGAACTAGCTCTTTGGGTATAATATGTATTCTTCCTTCTTGGACTTTAAAAAAAGAGTTTGGCTAACTTATGGGTATTATTTTGTGGACAGTAGGGGGCAAAGTTTGATTTGAGGGTGAACAACATAGTTTGTGATCTCAGAAAAATGGCTAGATGTTTTCCCCCTTTTGTACAACAGCTTCTTCTTCCTTTTTTTTTTTTTTTTAATTAGGCTCCAGGCCCAGTATGGAGCCCAGTATGGGGCTTGAACTCTGAGATCAAGAATGGGACACTTAACTCACTGGGCCACCCAGGCATCCCCACCCTCTTTTTGTACAACTTCTAAAGTAACTTCTAAATTATTGCTTCTTAAGAATGCAATTAGGGTAAGCAACCTTGTATTAGTCAGTTTGGCAGTGTTTTGGGACGGGGCAGCAAGGAGCTGCCTGCTTTTAGTTGCTGACAGACCTGTTAGGACAGAAAAACAGTAATTGAATGTGGTGCACCATCCAAAACGATGGAACCAGGAGATGAGAGCATTGCCTCTAGTAACAGTGATGGTGCCCAACCTGTCTGTTCGTCCAGAACCTTACCACAGCTCCCTGGGGATATTCAGTTTATAGATGAAGAAAATGAGGCTCAGAGGTTAGGTGGTTTGCCTAAGAATTCAGCCTACCCCGGGGGAAGTAGAACCTAGGTCTGTGACTCTTAGTTTGGTACCTTTTCCATAAACTCCAAAATGTTTTTTCTGCCTTTCAGAGTTCTGCTTGTTGTAGCTTAAGATGTCTACGGCCAGGGAGTCAGATCCAAGAGGCAGCTTAGTGACTGTTTCTCATCTCCAGGCTTTATTGTGTTTAGTTCCTTAGTAGTGGAGCTGTTGTTACCTCTTTTTGTTTTAACAGCTTCACTCTGGTCCCTGTAGCACTCCCAGCAAAATGCCCACCCTTGTTTCCCCAGAGCCAGGATTCTGACCTTGCATTATTTTAGGTCTGTGGCTAGGTGACTTTTGGAAGGATTCCATCACAGGCTGGTGTCTTCCTGACGCCAGCTGGCAGTCTTGACTTGGAGGATTACTTTTTGGAAGCATATGAGGTATGGATTGGTTATTTTCTATAAGCAAGGGAATGAAGACACTGTCTCCAACTTATTTTTGGATGCTGCTAAAATCAAGAAAAAAGATTGAAATACTGTATGTTTTATTCCCAGTGAAAGTGACATTCATATAATCCCGGCTCATTGTAGTAGAGAATCTGTAAGGGCTGTTCCTTAAACTTGTTAAATTTCTTTTTTTTTAAAATTTTTTTTAAAGATTTTATTTATTTATTTAATTGACAGAGACAGCGAGAGAGGGAACACAAGCAGGGGGAGGGTCAGAGGGAGAAGCAGGCTTCCCGTGGAGCAGGGAGCCCGATGCGGGGCTCGATCCCAGGACCCTGGGATCATGACCTGAGCTGAAGGCAGCCGCTTAACCAACTGAGCCACCCAGGCGCCCCAAACTTGTTAAATTTCTGAAACTAATATTTTCCAAGTCTGGTGGCTTTTAGAAACACCACTATTTTTGTTCTGAGAAAAATAATTGCAGGTCAGGGGTTCAATAGGATGTATAATGTCCAAACTTGAATCAAGAAAATATCCACCCAGTAAAGATTGTTCTTGATTCACCTTGTTTCTCCAACTTAACTGTCACAAAAATTGGTTGGAGGGAGGATGGGGAATAGGTTCAAGATAATCCTTTTGGTCTTCCCTAGAAAAGGGATTATTTTATTTTTACTTTATTTCTTGCATCACGTGTGCTACTTGTTTGTAGTAGAAAATTAGCAAACATTTGTTTAATTCACTTGAATTCAAAGTTTGGAATAGAGAAGATACTTTACAATAAAAGTGAGATAATGCAGTGCTTGAAACTTACTGTCAATTGAGAAAATCTTTTTTGAATCTCTAGCTAAGCCTCAAATGACAGGTGATCTTATTAAAGTTTTTTTTTTTTTATTAATGTGACAGAGAGAGAGAGAGAGGGAATATGAGCAGGGGAGAGAGGCAGAGGGAGAGGGAGAAGCAAACTCCTCGCTGAGCCAGGAACCTTATATGGGGCTCGATCCCAGGACCCTGAGATCATGCCCTGAGCCGAAGGCAGACGCTTAACCATCTAAGCGACCCAGGCACCCCTAAAGTTTTAATTACTACAAGAAAATATTAGTAAAAACTATCGCTTTAACAAATGCCATATTTCTTCAAATCTTAGATTTAAAGTTTTTTATATACTTTTTGAGTGTCAAATATCTGCTTAATGTAGTGATTTTTATTTCTCTCAAAGCTGTGAAGTTAGTGGTGCATCTTTCTATGATGTCTTAGAATTGAGAAGCTGAAGTAGCTGCACATTAGCATGTTCTTTGGTTTCTTATCCCTGTGTGTATTTTAGTCCTTGTAGATTATAAGTATTTGTGCCCTGTGAAGCTGGTGTAAGCCTAAAACAATAAAATAATCAAATTGTCTCTACATTACAAGCAGGTGTCTCTGGTGTAAAATTGGCTTAATAGGCAATAGACACAGCAAAGAGTAGAAAGTGCAGTCCTGCCAAGGATGCTTCTTACTCTTGAGCCAAAATTTGGGACATCACAATATGAAACAAATTAAGATAAGTCTTGAGAATTCAAAGCTGAATAGCTTTGTACATCATTTTAACTTATAGGACACTACAGTCTTAAACTATGACTTTGATGAATATGTACCACTTCTCTTTAATTTCTGTGGTTTTTTTTTTTTTCTCTCTTCTCTTGGCCTGGACTATCAAAGATTTTGAGTAGAATATTTCTGTAATTCCCCAGTTCTCTAAGAAATTCAGAAACCTACAGAGATCCAGGGACTTGTTGTCAAGTCTTGGGTGTCCTATTTTATTTTAGTTTCCCTAAGGACTTTTGTGGAGATTTCTCCATAGGAGTTTTTCATTATCCTTTCTTTCTCTTTTCCGTTCTCCATAATTACTTCCTTTGTTACGTCTAACAAAATGAAGCAGATTTGGTGATGGTTTCTTAAACAGCTCATGAATATTTGAAAATGTTCACTATATATATGTGGCTTCTTTAAAACTTGAAACTTCTCTAGACCTACACTTTCATAGGATTTATGTTTTTATAATTGTATTTTGCCTAGCCTCCTGATCTTACTGGTATTTTGCTGTTTTTGATTGCTCACCCATTCGCTTTTTTGAATGTTGATCAACCTTTTCTGCCCTGCAGTAGTTTAAAAACAATTATTTTTCTAGCCTCTGTATGTGAACATTTATTGGCTTCTATGCAAAAATTCATTTTAGTGTTTGTATTTATACTGCTCATCACACTTACATAGTGAGATATAGTGGTAAACATGATATAGTCCTTGCTGACGTGAAACTTCGTGTTTATTCAAGGAGACACATGTTAAAGTTCTAGAAGTTATTGTTTGTAATTGTGATTTGTTCTATGAAGGAAAAGTCTCTGGGGCTCCTTAGTGTGGAGTGGTCAGGGAAGTTCGTTTGTCATTTTATCTTTCCTCCTGTCTACTGTCTCCTTGTGTTACTCTCACAAAGGTAGGCTTTTTAGTTTTCAATTTTATAGACATTAGTCTAGTATATTAGTATAGTATAGTATATTAGTATAGACATTTAATTTTATAGACATTAATTTTATAGACATTTTATAGACATTAGTATATTAGAAAAGGGTTTTAAAGTTGAATCTTCTTTTCCCTGATCAATTCATGGTCCACTTTGGGTCCCAGATCTGGGCCCTTCTGCCTCGCTTGTATTCTGCTATAGATCTGGCAATTTTTTTTTTTTTTTTAAACAGCTGAGACACATTTTAATGTTCTCCTTAGGACAATAATTAGGCAGTTTTCACACTAAAAACTATACCATGAATGCCAGTTGCAGCAGTGAGACCTGTGTTGTCTGTATCCTTTATTTTCTTCACTCATGGCTCTGAAAAAAATGCTCTCTGATTTTGAAGTATAATTTATCAGTATTTTTTTGGTAGTGTTTTCCCAGTATATTGATTGAGGTGGTAAAAACTAAAGAGGAATGTCTGTTAAGCTTTTTGCTTGCCTTAAAGTACTGTACTCACTCAAAATTGTAGCTTGTCATTGATTTAATTGTTTGGTTAGTTTATTAATAAACTTCATAGAATCCTTCTCTGCCAGACCTTGAACTTCCCCCCCATTTCCTCACAAAGGTGTGTTCCTCCCTGTATTCATTTATATTTAAACTAAAAACAAATACCATAATAATTTGGAGTTGTCTTTAAAACATTTGTTGGGATGGCAGAGGCTTAGGCAGTTGTCTTCAATGTTTCTACAAAGAAATTTATTGAAAAACACTCTTTTGGAAATGACCTGAGTGGCTTTTGGGCAGTCCCTTACTCTTAAAGGGCTCTGTATGTAAGAGATTGGTAGAGTCTGGGAGATGGCTCTGAGCATTCAAAAAAACACAAGGAAAAAGAAAATGAAGAGGAAGTAAATTCTCCATGTGGCTCAGTTTCTCATCCACACACAGATGATCAGAACTGAGCAGTACAGTGATCTATAACATGGTATTTTAAAACAGTATCTTACTAGCTTATTACCCTTATAAATATATATTTATAACTCCTTAGTTCCTCAGAGAGGTGGACTCTGATGGCTAAAACAACTGTTTCCCCTTGTTTTTAATATTACATGGTTTTTTGGAAGGCAATCAAAACTTTAAATCCCTGGTAGTTGGTATCTTCTAGAACTGTGTAATTTGGCTCCTATAGCATTTTTTTCCTATTGAATCTTATTTTTTCAAAGCGTTTAGATTTTAGTCCCTTTTTCCTGAGGTGCAGAACGAAGCCATTGAAAATAGGCACAATAGCCTCCATTCTTTTTTTTTTTTTTAAGATTTTTTATTTATTTATTCATGAGAGACAGAGAGGGGCAGAGGGGGAAGCAGGCTCCCAAGGAGCAGGGAGCCCGATGCGGGACTCGATCCCAGGACCCTGGGATCACGACCTGAGCCGAAGGCAGATGCCTAACCATCTGAGCCACCCAGGCGCCCAATAACCTCCATTCTTGACTGAGGGAACTTGGAGAGAAGTAGAACAGTTTTAGTTCAGGAGAGGAGAATTCTAATGCTACTTGTGGCATTACTCGGACAGCCGGGTGGAGAGTTAAGGGAAGGGGGGGGTGGTTGGGGTGACAACTCTCCCACTGCCTTGGGTGTCTGGTCTGTTCTTAATGGCTCCTTAAATTAGTTTACACACACACAAAAAGAGTTTGTACTTTTGGGACACTTCTTAAATGTTGTTTTCAACTGCATTGGCAGCTCCTTGATTTCAGTGATCCTGTCTTATAACTGTATTCCTTGGCTGTAGTAGGTCTTGTTCTATTAATATCAAGATTAAAATGATAAAATTACACATGCTGAAGGTAAACACTGTATACGAGATTTTGTGTACGTGTGTGTGTGTGTGTGTGTGTGTGTGTTTTAATGGTATACTCTGCTTGGTACCCAGACTACTGTGAAGGTGCCATCTATAAAATACATACTTTACCAGCTGGAGTTAATAAAAATTTTTAATGTTTAAACTGTGAGTGTTTTGATGTTTTTATGTGAATATTATTTATTACTATACAATAGTAATTAAGTGCAAGATAATAGATAATTTAATATTTTAAGATGATTTCGGTATTAAGAGTGCTGTTCCTCTTCATCCATCCCCATGATTAAGATTTCACTGTATCTATTTTCAGTCTCTGAGCCGGTGACTTTAACAATTTACTTGGACCACACAGGAAAAGGTCTAGTGGGATGCTTCTTTAACCACGCTGGCTAGGCTGAGACTGTGCCTTCTACATGTATTTATGACCTGTTTTATACAGCTTCAAAGCATGCTATATTAAAAAGCTAGCACTGGGGCACCTGGGTGGCTCAGTCGTTGAGCGTCTGCCATCGGCTCAGGTCATGATCCCAGGGTCCTGGGATCAAGTTCCTCATCGGGCTCCCTGCTAGGTGGGAAGCCTGCTTCTCCCTCTCCACTCCCCCTGCTTGTGTTCCCTCTCTCGCTGTCTCTCTGTGTCAAATAAATAAAAATCTTAAAAAAAAAAAACAAAACTAGCACTGCTTCAGGACTGGACCGAGAGGGTGTGTTTGCCAGGATTAAGGAGGCAGGCTCTAGGGATGACCGCTGGGCCCATCATTTAATAGCAGTGTGAAACCTCCTCTGGCTCTCGGGAAGAATGGCTGCTTTCTGCTCTGCTCAACACCGAGTCTTTCTGGAAGCAGACGGAGAAGTTGAGTGTAAGGTGGATGCTTTCATCATGGAAGGCTAACTTTAAGAAGGGTTATTGCACTGGATATTCCTTTGGTTTACCCTGGCCCCCGCACACATGCACACACGGTCCAGGGTACAGCATCTTGTACTGTTCTGTTTTAAAGCAACTCATTTTAAAGCTACAATATGTTAAATGGGCAGCCCTTCGTTGAAGGCCTCCAGTGTGTTGGCAGCTTATCAGCGGCAGGGTTGTGATCCTGTCACTTTTTGCTAATGAAGGCTTTTATTCAGCTTAGCAAATCCTGTCTCCTGTTATCATCCATTTTTTTCAGATGGTAAACTTGAAAGGGATGTTTGTGACTTTTTATTAATTAGTAGCCATCAGGTTGCTTTGGTCCTTGCTCGTGATAGCCATTTAGCTATATTTCTTCTACTGAGACACAGCTTGTCCTAAACTAGGAAAACCCTGATATGATTAGAATCCTTTTTTTGTTTGTTGTTTTTGAAATGGTTATCTTTCCTCTCAGGTAGCCATTTCCTCCAGTCTCCATTTCAGTTCCATTTTTAAATTCCTAGCGGGGGTTTTATCAGAGCATTTACTTTCCCAGTGCGGCAGTTTGACTTCCCAGCACTTGTTTGTTTAGTTCTGGGCAGCACCAGAGAAGAAGGATTTTGTCTTTGTATTTAATGTGTGTTTCTTGTATATAGCAAATTCAAGGACGCCAGAGAATGTTAGAGCTGGAAGGGCCCTTATGCACAATAGCGACCCATACCCTGATTTTATACAAGCGGAGCTAATGCTAAAGATGTGTTGCTTAATGTCTTATGAATAGTGACAGTGGTTGGAGTCTCTGGACCCATGGCTGGTTCTTGGCTTTTCTTTCCTTCTCCCAATCCCTTTCTTCTACATTGCTGCATTATTTCAGTTTCATTTTTAAAATGTAGGCGATGCCTTGGAGGGATTACAAATTGATTAAGTTTTTAGAGGGCTTTTTGGCAGCAATTAGTATAATTAAAAATGCAAATAGACTGTGAACCAGCAATTGCTATCTTTAAATTTATATTTTTGCTCTCTTGTATAAGTTATTTGTTGCAAGCATTGTTTAAAATCACAAAACCCTGGAATGTTTATCAGTAAGGAATTGGTTAAATTAAAACCATTAATTGGTTAATTAAATAACAGGTTTCTGTTAATAGTCATCTATGAAGAAATAATTCTCTGTGTGCTGATATTTAAGTGTAAAAAGCAAGGTGCAAAGAATGTTCTATCTCTATATTAGAGTATCTGCTTTCCTTGTCTGTGCTGGTATACATTTGTCTTCATTTTGACAGTGTTCAAATTGCTAATGAAACTGTTAATCTCTGGGATATGGGTTGGAAGAATTAAAGACTTCTTTCATTTTATATGGTTTAGCCGTTATGATCTTTTTGCATCACCCATATATTTTTTAATTCCCAAAAATATTATTGACACGTAATTACTAATTCAAAAGATAATCCCCTTGTATTTTTCAGAGCATTTTAATAAATTTTTAATATCTACATCTAAACTGTTGAGTAGTGTTCGGTGCCTGTGTTGTGCCAGGACTCTGGCTGTTCAGAAGTAGTAGGATATGAATGCTGTCCTCCAGTTGTTTTAAGTCTGGCTGACATCCCCCAGGCAGGAAACGTTGAGGCATTGAGTATGGAAATGTGGGTTTGGTGAGGGCTGCTGCCTTAGGTAGTTGGGAAAGTAGGTAAATGTCAGTGGCACTTGAAGGGAGATTTTATATAGAAGAAAGGAGACTTTTTCTAGGACGAAAAGAGGGGGTTACCCATGATGTACTCCTAGCATACTGAGGAGATCTTTTTTTGACTGTTGGAGGATGGTTGGGTTTTCTAGAGGGTCTTGAAACCCAGGCCGAAACGTTTCCTTTTGTATGGTGAAGGGCATTATGAAACCTTCGTAGTAAGGGGGTGGTAGAGAGAAGCCTTGAGAGAAATCAGACTGGGGACAATTTTGTAGGATTGGCTTGGTGTGAGGAAAGCTGAGGTAAAGGATAAGGGCCGACAGGATGGAAGCAGGAGGAAAAGAGAACATGGTTTTCTGCCTCGTGATGGAATTGACCAAATGAAAAACCACTTCTTAGCATCCTAGGTACTCTTTAGGAGATCATCGTTAACATTCACAAGCATTTTCTTTTCTTTTTTTTTTTTTTTAAGATTTTTATTTATTTAGAGAGAGAGAGAGAGAGAATGGTAGAGAGCATGAGAGGGAGGAAGGTCAGAGGGAGAAGCAGACTCCCCGCCGAGCAGGGAGCCTGATACTGGACTCGATCCTGGGACTCCAGGATCATGACCTGAGACGAAGGCAGATGCTTAACGACTGAGCCACCCAGGCACCCATTCACGAGCATTTTCTAAACCAACCTAAGTAGGCAACACTTAACATCATTTATGTTGCTTTATAAAGTGTCTTTCCTGAGAACCGGAATATAAAGGTATATTCATGGCTTCTGTATTGTGGGTTTATAAAAATTCCCTATCAAAGGAGGTTGACGTGATTTAAAAAAAGTACTGGGCATAAGAAGTAGTTTACGTCGCCCCAGGGCTGGAGGAACATCCCTTTGAGAGTGGGAAGAGGAATAGGAAGCTTTTCTGAAGTTCATCCATACATGCTAAAGGAATTCACTATAAAGTCCTTTAAAAAAAGAAAGCTTACTTAGCAGTGAGTTAGACCAGTGTTTCTCAAACTTTCTTGTCTTAGGACTCCTTTATAGACTAAATTATTGGGAACTCAAAAGACCTTTTGTTTGTTTAGGTTATGTCTATCAATATTTGTTAGAAACTGAGAAGGTTTAAAACTATCTTGTAGTTCAAAAAATAATAAACCTATAACATATTAACAAAAATAACCTTTTAAAGGAACTCCTGGGTGGTGTACTTGGTGAGCGAGCATCCAACTTTGGCGTCCAACTTTTGGTTTCAGCTCCGGTCTGATCTCTGTGTTGTGGGATCAAGCCCCGCATTAGGCTCCGTGCTCAGCATGGAGTCGGCTTGGGATTCTCTCTCTCTCCCTCCACCCCTCCCACTTATTCTCTCTCTTTCTCAAATAAATAAATCTTTAAAAAATGTTTTAAAGATGAAGGATATGTATATTTTTCTAAAAAAAAATAGTGGTAAGAGTGGCATGGTTTTACATTCTTTTGTCCCTTTTAATGTATGGCTTAATAGAAGTTAGCTGTCTTGTCATATTGCACCAGACTGAATCAGAAGCAGATGCCACACATCATTTCTAACCTTTGGAAAGCTCTGTTGTACATTTATGAGAGAATGAGAAAAAGGTATTGTTTTCTCCTCCTGGATCTATGAAGAGGTCTTAGGGACCCTTAGGGTTCCCAGGCCACAATTTGAGAACCACTGGTTTGTATTAATGCCTGCCTGGAAGAAATAGGGCAAGGCTCATTTAAGCCCTAAAAGACAATTTAGAATCTGTATTATAGGGAGGAAGTAGACAGTCATCTTTCCAGGGGAAGTGTAAATTTAAGAGTAAAGGCATGGAATTAGAGAATAATTAAATTTGAGATTTTGCTGAGAATGAAGACCTCAGTGTTGTGAAGTTTTAGGAACGGTCCAAGTCTTGGTTCTTATTTTCCTTACCTAAAAATTGAGGCCGTGGACTAGTTGTCAGAAGTCCCCTTGCAGGACTAACATTTTATGATTTAGTCACGTGTTGTCTTTGTTGTTTTTATAGCGCTCTCAACACTTTATAAATATGCACATGCCAACACATCTGTGTAACTCACAACTTGGAGCACTTTGGAAGGTCACATAAGCTGAAAATGCACCTTGGAGTAGTTCACCTAAGGCATCTCCTTTTTCGTACATTGGAATCATTGTCCCAGTTTGTTTGTTAAATAGAAATTGACTAAATGGTACTGTGGGTGTATATAGAATCTTAACCTCTTTTGTCAGCTGTTGAATACACCTGCACTATTTTTTTTTAAACCTTCCACTGCATTTATCCCACTCCCCCCCAAAAAGCCCCCAGGTAGTTCTAGGATTAGATGGGTAAGGAGGAGGCAGGGGTCCATTCCAGGTTGCTGTGTTTGTTGGGAGAAGAAAATGCCCCAGGAATCCTTTCCCTCTTAAATTGCAAAATGGGGTTGTTGGTGGTGAGGAGGTGCCCGTTCACTTTTCTGTGTATGAGTCCACATTTGTTTAATATTCTGATAGCACTAACTTCTAAGTTTCAAATTGGCTGTTTAGTCCTTTTCTGCATTTTAATTTGGATAACAAATTCCTGAACATTATGTTGTCAACTATTGAGACCTTCATAGTGCCATACCTGATCAAGAAATACTCATACCAGTGGCATCTAGCATTCTTGATGATGTTGATTTCTGTTTAAAACAAATGTTCCTTCGTTAGGATACCTCTGTTCGGTGGTGGTGAGAATTCTTGGTATTTTGGAGTTTCAGGTTGTAAGAAATTTACTTCTCTGGAAACTCTGAAGTCTTTGATGACAAGACACTTTTATATTCTTTTGTTTAAAAGATTTTATTTATTTATTTGACAGAGAGAGACACAGCAAGAGAGGGAACACAAGCAGGGGGAGTGGGAGAGGGAGAAGCAGGCTTCCCACTGAGCAGGGGGCCCCGATGCGGGGCTCCATCCCAGGACCCTGGGATCATGACCTGAGCCAAAGGCAGACGCTTAATGACTGAGCCACCCAGGCGCCTGTAAGACACGTTTATATTCCTTGTACACAGAATTTAATATTGAATGACAGTAAAACTTTTATTTCCTTTGAACACAAAATTCAAGATTAAGAACATTAATCACTTTTTTCATTTTGGAAATCACTTGTGGCTTGTAAAAAATGAAATCTTCGATCTGAGAAAATTTCTGCCTAGTTTAAAAGAAATAAGGCAGCAGTCAGTTAAAAAAATAAACAAATAAAATGTGAGCCTCTTTCCACTAGTGCTTCTTTTATATTTCTTTTGGGCTTTTATACTTTATACACTTTGAGGTGTCTCTGGGTAAGGGTATCTCTAAAGGCAAAGGGCTGTTTGGAGATATAAAGTCTGTAGGGCAACTGCATCAGTGTTACACAGCTCCAAATTGAGGTGGAAAGTACAAATGGAAGAAAAGGTTGCTATACAGTTCACAATATTTAGGCTTGAAACTGGGTCCAGCTGTAAGGTTTGTTGGTATGTAATGCGTTTTTGATCTGAAAAGCCCAAATGAGGTGTTCTTGTTTTGGAGCAGGAGGAGAGGGATATTGATGCCGGTTTTCCTGTGGCTTCTGTTTAATAAATGAGGATGAGATCCTCTGAGGAGATTTAAAAAGCATATTCCTTGTCCTTGAAGGCACCCGTATTGAGAGAAGATAGATCTAAATTAGTATTTGAATAAGAATGTGAAACATCATAGGCTTCGCAAACTAAATTTTAAAATTTAGTTTGAAATTTTTACGGCAACTTATTTTAAATAAGTTTGAGTTTTTCTAATTTTGTAGGATCATTTGCCGGGAGGGATTCTGTACTGATTCTGCACTCAGAGAAAGCAGTACGGAATCTCAAGTGGCTTTCCACTCTCACACTACTTAGACTACCAGTTAACATTAGTAAAGATTACATCCTTTGAACAGCTCTTAAAATTTCATTTTAGTTTTTTCAGAAAGCCTATGAGGCTGCGGTCTACTTCACTTTCCTTGGATGAGAGGAGAGACAGGGAGAACTTGTACTAGAGGTTACAGGTTGATGTTGCTGAAGCATGCGGCCCTTTGCTCCTTCTGGTCTAGCGGAGCTGCTCTCTGGCTGCACCATCTCTGGTTGTGAAGTGGCCCCTAGGAGCTGACAACCTGGTGACACCTGCCAGTGTTAGGTAAGTTGAGAGGAAGAAACAGGAACCTCTTCTGGTTTAGAACTTGATTGTTACACTGGAGATTAGGAATTCAGGGTCCTTATTCAAGTCCCTCAGCCTCTCTAAGCCTTACGGTTTCTGATCTACAAAATGAGTGATACCCGGGACACAAGGTTGATTGGGGTGCTGTAGTAAACTCTCAGAAGCAGTAGCTATTTTCTTTTCTCTGTCCTGAATTGGAATTTTTTGGAAGACTGAAAATACTCCCTAATGTTGATGAGATTATTTTGGGAGAAATTATTTGACTTTAAGTCTCTGTTTCTACAATATTTAGACTCCTTTGAATCTTGCATAAAGATCACATCTGTCCTCTGAACCATAGAGCCTTTGGACAACTAAGTCAAAGGCGAGAGCTTGAGTTAGATTTGTGGGGAGATGTCTCACAGCTTTTGGGAATGGAAATAGAATGGAACACCAAAGAGCTTAGATTTCTCTTTGCAGTGATAAATAGAGCCCTTTCCCGTTTTTCTAATTCTTTAATAGAATTCTTGCCCAACTGTGTGTCTCCTGTTTTGTGTATTAGGTCTGTAAAGAAGCTTAGTCTAGCCAGAAGGAACTTGGGTGTGGTAAAGCAATTACAGGCTCTCAATAGATGATGCATTAATTAGTGATCTACATCCCTTTCAAACTAGGGTGTTGGCTGCTGGGAGTAGCAGGGGTTACTATTAAGCATCAGTGACTAAGAATTAATCTTATTTAGCTGGAAATGGGGATAGATATTGTAATTAGATGTGCGAGGCACAGGGATCAGACTTGAAAATGTAGGCCCTCAAATACTTGTTTTCCCCCACCCCCATATTGTAGGGTGAAGGTAGAGTACAAAATTTTGTTTTGTACTGCCGAAGACCTGGGTCCTATTAGCGGTTTGACCCTGAGTGTCTTAGGAAAGCTTGTCACTTCTCAGAGCCCGTGGTTTTTTTATATACAAAATGTGGGATGGGATAAAGCGTAGGGTTGCTTTTCTCCTTTAGCATCTGATTTGCTAATGTTAGAACCAGGGAAAGGGCTGGATGCTGTTACTGATGACTTTTTTTTCTTGTCTAGAAGCATTCGGTGAGAGTTAAGTACAGCTGTAAGTTTTAGGCTTTTTGTGGGCAGTTGTTTGGAGTTGTAGATGAAGAAATCTAAATAAAAATGCTATGAGATTGTGTTAGGTTGTGTTAGGGTTTCTACTTTCAGATTATGCCTGTCATAATTGGACAATAATTAGCACTTCAGAAGGCCATTATGATAAAGGTTTTAATAGTTCTTCTGCCTTTCACTTTACATGACCACCACCTAGGAGAAAATTTTGTGCACCTTTCAAGGAAGAAAATAATCAAGTTTTGGATTTAAGAATCTAATTGTTAAGTCTTGATTAAATGATGCCTATTAGGTTGTAATTCTATCTATCCATAAAAAAGGGATGATAGCAGATTTCATTACGGGGTTTCCTAAAGCAGTCTTTTAAGATAATGAATTTTAATTACATACATGTGCCTGGGAACCATTTTAAGCCATTGTGAGGGGAAAAATGGACAAGGCATATTGAAAAAAAAATGTTCACCTAGGTTTGTAGCTTTTAGCTTGTGCTTTGGAAGGATCCATCAGAACAGAAAAGAAAAATCAGACACACACCCCCCCGCCCCCATCTCCCTCTCCCCACACATAGATCTCTACAAAGGCTCCTGAATCAACATTCCTTCTTTTATATGAAATGTTACAATAACATTAATCAGATGTCAAAAGAATAGGGCATAGAAGTGGTTGTATCAGCCTCACCTGGTGGTGCAGGGCACTGTTCTAAGCAATCTGCATTCTTTCTCTCAAGTTCTCAGAACTCTGAGGTTGTAGGTGAGTCAAAATTCCCCCATTTTACAGACAAGAAATTGCAACCCAGGGGAGTTTAAGTTACTGGCCCAAAGATCCAGTAAATGGCGGAGCTAGAGTCAGAAGGTATGCAGTGTGGCTCCAAGAGTACACGATATTAACTGTACTAGAATTCTCTGTGCCCGTGTGTTAGACCTCAGTTGTGGATCAGTTGGCTTTTGTAACCTTTATAGCATTGATTTTTAGGAAAGGTCTCCATGGATAAAAATAGACCCGTAAGATTTAGTTAGAACCTTGTACAGAAGAGACACAACAGGTAGAGGACAGCCTTGGCTCTGCCACTCCTGCCTGAAACCTTCAGCATCTCCCTGTGACCTGCAGAACAGATTTCAAGCCCTTTTGGGTACTCAGGATTCTCCATTCTTTCCCAAATGTAATGTCCACTTTATGAATTAGTCAGAGATTTTTTTCTTTTCCCTTGAGCATGGTCAGTGAATTCTTAGCCCATACTTTTTGTTCATTCACGCATATCATGGCAACCTTGAATCTTAACACATGCTGTCCTTTCCAATCTTTTCTCATCTTATCTCTGATGAGTTCTGTCATTATCCCCTCCTTCCCTGCAGCATCCTGATTTTTCAGTTTTCAGTTCCCAGTGCCTGGCATTCAGGGCTCATTTAAGTGTGTACTACATGAGGCTTACCTTATAACATGAAGATGACTTACACATTTGTTAGTTTTTGTTTGTATTTATACTGCTCCTGCAGTGCATTAGGGACTTACTCACGGATCATGTGTTTACTTTGGGCTGCTTATGTTTTAAGATTGAATTTTAATGATTTTTAGAAAATAGTTCTTTTGAAGTGCTTTTGTTGGCTGTATTTTTGAAACAAAAAAATTTTTTTTTTAACAGAATGAAGGTTCAGTCTTAGGTTTAAATAAAAGTAGGATTCATTCTGAATTTTGTTTCATTCCCCCCCCCTCAAATCTTAAACTGTTCAAATCCTATTGTTAACAGCTCAGGCCTCAGCTGGGCAGATAGTATTCATTGTACAAATCAGGACATTGAAGCATAAAGGTTAGGTTAATTCAACCTTTGTCCACTTAGCTAAATTAGCTGCCATGTCCTTCTTGTGAGTTGGACTCCATGTCAACCAGTTTTGCTTTCCATCCCATTTCTCATCTTTTACGGTTTGCTGTCTATCAAATTGCAACCTTATTATTGGCCGTAAGGAGAATGGGGTTTGATGAATTCATTCCATATTGTATTCCATAATGATAATTGAATCAGTAGAGCAACCTATACAAAGGACATAGGGAAGTGCAGTTCTCATAATGTTTCTTTTTCTGTTTTTGTTTTAAAGATTATTTATTTGACAGAGACACAGCGAGAGAGGGAACACAAGCAGGGGGTAGTGGGAGAGGGAGAAGCAGGCTTTCCGCCGAGCAGGGAGCCCGATGCGGGGCTTGATCCCAGGACCCTGGGATCATGACCCGAGCCGAAGGCAGATGTTTAACGACTGAACCACCCAGGCGCCCCTCATAATATGTTTCTAGTATTTGGGATATTATTCTTCGTTTTAAAGAGACTGAATTATAGAACTTTGATTAAATACCTTCTTGTCCAGGGAACCAAATCTGTACATAGATTTGACAGAGATAGTGTCATGGCTCCCTGTAAAAATGGTAAACTCTGAATAACTTTTTATAGGAAAACCATTGCCTTACTGGGGTAAATTACAGATCTTTGGACCATAATAACTATATAGCGGAATTATAATCTGGCAACTTTGTGGGTTTACTGTTAGAGTGTGAAACTGTTTTTGCCTTTTGGCAGTATTTTGCTTTCATCAAGATGATCCCAGCTTTCATTAAGCTTTCATCTAATTGAAAAGATTGATTTTTGAGTAGGTGAGACTCCTTTCATGTAAATGTCTCAAAGGACAGAGTATGGGTCAAATCACTCTTCAAATAGATGGTAATTGTGAGGAAGAGGCTTTTAAAATGGAGATAGCAAGTTACCCAGAGCTTATTGGAACTTTTATATGTAATAAGCTTCCACATTTGTAAATCACCGGAACTGTAGTAACCCAGTGAAATCCTGAGACCAAGGCTGGAACCAGAGTTAGGCTTTCACTTTTATCACCCTTCTAACACCACGGTCTTGTTTTGAGCACTCCTTCTGTGGTGGGACCTAGAAAGTTCATCTTTCTTCCTTAGGTTGCTGAAGTATTTTACTCTTCATAGTTGTAAAATTAAGACTCAGTAGAAAATCCAAGGACCAAAATGAGCATACTTCCTTTGTATGGTATTCCACAGTCTGGTGGGAAAAAATGACGAGATAAAGTAAGTCATTTCAGCATCCATGTAAGCCTTTTCCTCAATCTGTAAAGAGGTGGTAGTGCCACAGAGCAGGTTGTGAAGAGGAGTCAGTATTAAGAACTATTGCTTGGCTCTTGGAAATACTTTCCTGGGAATGCTCAGTAACAATAAATCAGCTTTCAGGGAGGAGACACGTTGCCATTAAACAGCTCTTGCTTTTCTGTCAGCTGTGTAATGAACAAAGGAGTGTTCTTTCTTAAATACATGGAAACTGGAGATTTAAAATTTTTTTTATTTGACTCTAGTTGACACACAATGTTACGTTCGTTATAGGTGTACCACATAGTGATTCAACATCCCTGTCCCTTATGCTCTGCTCACCAGAAGTGTAGCGACCATCGGTCACCATACAGTGCCCTTACAGTATCATTGACTTTATTCCCTATGCTGTGCCTTTTATTCCCACGACTTATTCATTCCATAACTGGAAGCCTATCTCTCCCACTCCCCTTCACCATTTTGTCCATCCCCCTCTACCCCTGGCAGCCATCTGTTTGTTCTCTGCCCGATTCTGCTTTTCACTTATGCATTTATTTTGTTTTTTAGATTCCACATATGAGTGAAATCATATGATACTTGTCTTTCTCAGTCTGATTTATTTCACTTAGCATAAATACTCTAAGTCCATCCATGTTTTCACAAGTGGCGAGATCTCCTTTTTTTTATGGCTGTGCAGTATGCAATCTTGAGATTTTAAAGTCCATTTTAATATAGGCAATTTAAAATTTCTGTATAAAATGTTCTGTATTTTATAAGTGTCCCATTCTTTTTGGGGTCATTTTATAGGCTGTTAATGACTACGGACATATTGTCCAGTACTTAAAATTCGGTCTTCTCAATGTCTTACATAGTCACTGGTGGGATCTTGGACTCTTTCAGAATCTCTATATAAAATATATAAACAAATGACCCTCCTTAATTATGAGCTTCTTACTCCTCTATCCGTGAAGGTAGGGGATTAATTTGTTTTTTTAAGTTAAGGCTTTGAAAATATTGCCTAGAAATGCGTTTTTAGACAAAAGCAATAATGCCATTTTATTCCTTTAGTTTATTTTGATGTTGATTTGTAGGGTGTGTATGCAGATGTTTTCTGTGTGTGTGTGTGTGTGTAAATTTTGGTTAAGAGAAGTATTAATCTTTTTAGTTTTAGTTCTGTAGGAGCTACATATACCTACCATATATAGTCCTGGCTCCCTGCTTATCAGTGTAATGCAGAGGGTGGAAACATTAATACTTACTTTGCCCTATTTTATTTTTATTCCATTGGGCAGGAAATCTTCCCAGGTTTTAGAGAACACCAAGTGTTTGGTGTACTGACTGAAAAGATTAGGTTGCATTTTTAACCGCATGAATTTTAGAAAGATTTTCCTAACACTAGGGATTGATTGTACAAACCTTATGTAATTTTAACAATTAGTCTGGTTTGACTAATGTAATTATTTGATCTGAAGAGGGCTGGTATTTTGGAATTAATCAAATTAGAGGTATTTTTAAAACTGAAAAAGTTTCTCATTAAGTGTTGAATTTGGGAAAGATGGCTATCTATCCAGTATGGGTGAGAATATATCTCTTCATCTCTTAAGAAAATTGTTGTCCTCAGAAGCTTTTAAGAACTCTGGCAGGACAGCTTGCCTTTTCTCCTGCAAGGGGCCTGCTGTACATGTGTTTAACAATCTGTTTTGGAAAGTGGGTGGTTCTTTTCCCCTTTTGATGGGAAGCTGATGGCCCAGCCCTCTTGGGCACTTGGTGTTCCAAGAAACAAGAAAACGTGAAACAGTCACTGAAGTCCTTGAATGTTGTACTATCAGTTTCCTTCTGATTCCTGGACTTGATTGTAGATCTGCTTGGTATTATTTCCCTGTCTTTTCACCTTTAAGTTAGAATGGGAAAGATAAGCTCATCAAGGGGTCTGTGTGCTCTTGGTGTGCTAGTCAGTGACGCTGGAGTATCTGGGAGTGCTGCTGACTACAGTGCATTTTGATTTAGTTTGGAGCAATAGTGCTAAGGCTGTATTTAAGTCTCTACTTGGGTTAGGTCTTCACATAAAAACAACCACATACAGGTGAAGTTGTTATTGGTGGGGTCTTAAAGGTGTCTGCATGATACAGCGCATGCTAAGTTGCCGGGAAAGAACTCTTGAAGTACTGCTTTTAAAGGAAAGGAGGGCTTTGAAGGTGAGCGAAGTTTTTATAGGTGTTGAGCGAGTGTGTGAATTGGAACTAGGGGAGAGAGGATGTCAAGTGGAGAAAATAGCAGATGTGAAAGTATGGAGGTGAAAGTCCATTGAGTGGGACAGAATTTGTTCTGGGGACATAATTAAGAGCCAGTCATTCAATTTGTGGAAACCTTTGTATATTACTATTTTTTTGTCACCTACATGATGAAAATCAGTAAGGATCTAATGGAGGTTATAAAGTCAGTCATGTCCTCAAAAAATAGGGTTGAAAAGGCTTGTGAAATTCTTTGGGGGATTGCTAGGGGATCCCTGGGAATTTGGAAAATCTGAAAGTCTCCATTAGTTACAAGTTTTGTTGTTGGGATATATGTGGTGGCTTTAGAGATAAAGTGGGTTTGAGGAGAGAACTGGTTGAACTCTGGATCAGATCTTTTGGTGTCATGGTCTCTCTAGACCTTATGCAATGCTTAAGATTTAGGGGGAGGTGAGAGTCTGAAAACTTGCTGTCTAAATTTCATTTATGTATGATCTCCCCCATTTCCTATTTATGTGGAGCTGAAATTTTCCCATGCTGTGTAAGTTAAACATCATTGACTCTTAGAGCATACCTGTCTGTACCTGTTTTTTGGGGCCAGTTGAAGCCCTCATGGATTTTTCTCCTCCCTTCTCTCAAGCCAGAAATAGTCTGGACGTGTTACGGAATTTGTGACTTTCTGTTTCCTATTTTTCTTTTTGTAGATGGTACCATCTTTCAGCTCTCACGTAAGAACTTGGCATGATGCCTTGGTGTGGGGCTAAAAGCTTATCTGAATAAAATGTACAGCAGAGCAGCATTTCGAGGTGCAAGGTTTTGCCGTGGCCCCCTGTGATTGTACAATGTATGTCAGTAACTTCTGTCTTCCAGCCATCATTTAGAAAGAGGAAATAGAGCATAGAGGACATTCTAAGTTGTTGCAACAGTGAGAATAAAAAGAAGGAAATGGGAAAATGCAAGAGAGAGTCACGGGATGGCTATGGGTCATCTTGACTTTGTACAGGATTTTGCCTGAGAAGGTGGGAAGGCACATTATGGTAAGTAGTTAGAAAATGGAAAAGACACTTGAATGTAGCTATGTATGGATGTGATTGGTGGTATTTGAGCAGGTGATAGAATGAGATTCTTTTGGGAAGTTAAAGCTAGCCAGATTGGAATGAAGCGTAAATGATTGGGAGGAGACAGGAAGCAACGTCTATGGTGCTAAAGGCTTGCCCTCGTGTCACGGGATTTGGAAGATGGAAGGGTGGATGTTGGTGGTAGTCAAGGAAAAATGAATGGTTGTGGATTCAAAAATGAGGATGTATGGTTCAGTGGATCTCTACCCAAGGTTTGGATCCCAGAGGTCTCTGAAGGGTGGACGGCATCAGGAAGGAAACAGTAAGAGAGAATTGGCTTGGGTTACCATAACAATATTGCAGACTGGGTTGCTTAAACTAAAGAAATGTGTTTTCTCACAGTTGTGGGGGCTGGAAGTCCAGAGTCAAAGTGCTGGCAGGGTTGGTTTCTGGTAAGGCCTCTCTCCAGCTTGTAGCTCCATTCTCACTGTGTCCTCAATTGGCCTTTATGTGTGCATGCTCCTGGTGAACCTTCCTCCTTATATTTGGGCACTAGTCCTATGCAATTAGGGACTTACCCTTATAACCTCATTAAACAAAATTACCTCCTTAAAGGCCCTGGCCCCAAATACAGTCACACTGGGGGTTAGAACTTCAATCTAATCTATGGATTTTGGGAAACACATCCATCCCACAACAGGGGTGAAGGTATTTAATTCCTCCAGGGACGAAGAGAAATTAGTCTTTTCCCTGCATTCTGATATATAGTTTTCCTTTTTTTTAGTGCAGAACAGAAATGCTGTCTGATTTTTACAACTGGTCAAAAGGCTCCTTGCTCCTACCCCAGGGATTAGGCATTTCCAATGTGGTGATTTTTTTTTTTTCTTCCCCTTTTACCCCGGACAACAGCTTCTGACCAACTCTGCCTTTGCAAGTTGGGTTTTGACAATTGATATACAATTGATTTCTTCTCTTAGCTCTTCAATTTTATAGCCTGACCTTTTGTTACAAACTGCTTTCAAAGGCACTGTGCTTATGCTTTAAAAGCCACTTAAACAGAACATATATTTAAAAGACACGATGCTTTTTGCCATGGGTGTCAAGAGGGTCTTGGCAATGTTTTCCCTGAATGTCTGCTGAAGTGTCTGTGCAGCCCCCTTTACTTGGAGAACAACAAGAAGTCAAGTGTTCATCATGGAACCTGTGTTGTGTGGGAAATGCTTAGAGATGTAAGCTTTATGGCATTTTTTTGTTTCTTTTGCTTTGTGTACTTACCCAGAGCACATGTCTGCAAGTCTCAACTTCTTAATGAGGCTCTGATTTTCAAACTCAAAGAGAAGATGAGCTGTGAAACCCTAATATAGAAAATGTAAAGTCAGAACTTTGGGATAAACAGCTAGCACCTAGCTACATTAGCTAGTCAGTGTATAGTTGTTGGCTCCAACTAAACTCTTGCTTTCCTGTCTCACCAGGGTACTCGTCAGAGATTCAGACCTTTTGACTTTCCTCTGTTGGGGGAACACAGTGAGATTTTTTTTTAGCTTTCTTTAGGCTTAGGCTTATAGGTATTTGCGATGGAGTTGTGAGAACAGGATGGAGCCTAAAATGGGTATTATCCCATTTCCTTCAGTCAGGTTTTTTAGTGTTGGCCTCATTTTGTTTGAAAGTGAACTCCCAGAACAGCTATATGCCTCTAATTTATCCTAAATAGAAAGGCCATTCCAAAGCCAAAACTATATTTATGCTTTACTTGTGCAGGTACAGAGTGGGGATGGGGAGGTGTGGGTCTCTGAGAAGGTGGATTCCAGTGGTTTGGTGAAAATACCCAGTGTTCCTCCATCCAAGCAGGAGTACTTCAGTGTTTTTATTTAGCGTCTTCTCCTGTCCTTAATGCCACAAAAGTTTGTCAGTGTCAGGAGTCCCTCTTTGATCTCTCCCTGTTATTCATTATAATGGTTAGATCTATTTTGTTTCTCTTACAAAGCAAGAGAACATCTGCAGGACCCTTCACTTCCTTTAGAGTGGTTCTCTAGCCAAAGAATGATTTAGGAGAAAATTTCTCATTTGCTGAAAGGCTTTTTTATCCCTCCTTACCAGCAACTGCCATTTTATGTGTGTCTTAATGGGCTGTCTAAGCATTATAGCTGTTTTCCCTTTGAAAACTGGTTTTAGGAATTAGAAATTAATGTAATTACTTCACTCTAGGTACATTCCCCTCCTTCCCATCCCTTCCCCTCCCAAGCTCTGAGAGCCCTATTCTCTATACAGTCAAGAGAGGGCTAAAAGAACACAGAGCTCTTTTAAAAACAACTTCACGGGCATCCACCTCTTGATTTCTGCTCAGGTTATGATCTCAAGGTCATGGGATTGAGCTCCAAGTTTAGGACTCCGTGCTCAGTGTGGAGTGGGCCTGAGCTTCTCCCCCGTCCCCCACTTCTGCCCCTCCTTACTGCTCTCTCTGTCTCTCTCTCAAATAAATAATCTTTAAAAAAAAACATTCAAGTATCTTTTTCTCATTTGTAAGGTATACTTAATAAAGGCTTGAAAGATAGAAGTTGACTCTTTTTACGACTGTACTCTACTTTTTCCCTATGCTGATCCCCTCTCCTCTAAGAATGTTTATTTTCTAGGGGAGGGAGAGAGACCCTAACCATCAACTCAGGTTTCCATCATAATGACTAGATGCAATTAGCTTGTATAATACAACAAATTATTCAGGAAGCAATTTCTTGCCATTCAGAGTGTGAGTTTAAAGGTTACTTAGCTAAAGGATTACCTACTTAATAAGTGTGTGGGAAATCATCTTAAGGCAAAATAAGGTAGGGCAAAATCTTACAGACTACCAAAGCTTTATCATTTGGCAGACTTCAGATTTTAAGTTGTGTGGTAATTTTGACTAATAATTGAAGGTTTAACCAATCCTCTAGCTAAATTTGTTTCCTACATACTATGTGGCCCCAAGAATTCAGTTGAGGACAGAGTATTGTTTAATACAATTTTGTATATAAGTTTATATATAAATTATGTAATTCTATGACTTAATATATAAATTTTTACCAACTATTTGTGAACTGAAAATCTCTTCTGGGATGGGGAGGTATATTCCATCTTACCATTTAGGAAGAATTTCCATTTTTTTCACGGCTGCATCTACCTCAATACTGGACTGGACAGATTTGGAAAGTAATTGAAAATAGAAACTAAATAGGCAGGTCAAGGTTCTGTTCTACATTTACTGAAACTTTAAAATTATCAAGACCATCTACAGGTGTAGTGGTAAGAAGGGAAAAATTGGGGTACTGTTTTTCTTATATTGCATTCTATTAAAATATAGTAACTCTGCGTCTCTCTTCTTTTATTTGAATTATTTCATTTATTCCTTCCGACGAATTGAGCAAGATGATGTGATATTTTCTTCATTCTCTAAATGAGGAAATCAAGGCGTAGAATGAGGGATGCTGGAAAGGGTCACCACAGAGCTCATGGTTGTAACCACTACACTACATCTGTGGCTCAGCAAGCCCTGCTCTTTATCCCGTCGTTTCCTTTATTTCATATCTCTGCCCGTTGACTTTATTTTATTTTTTAAAGATTTTATTTATTTGAGAGAGATCAAGCATGAGCGGGGGTGGGGGAAAGGGGCAGAGGAAAGAGGGACAAGCAGACTCCCCACTGAGCAGGGATCCTGATGTGGGGCTCCCTCCCAGGACCCTGGGATCATGACTTGAGCCAAAGGCAGACGCTTAACCGACTGAGCCACCCAGGTGCCCCTGCCCGTTGACTTTAGATTGGTCAACTGTTATTTCTTCCTTGGCTTCCTAAAATTCATATCCCATTTGTTTCGTAAGTTATAAAAATTGTTTTGTGCCCCCCTTTTTTACTGCTGTTTTTACGGTACAAATCTCCTGGCCTCTATATACTTTGTGCTCTCAGCAAAAAGATTCCAGTCGGGGCGCCTGGGTGGCTCCAGTTGGTTAGGCGACTGCCTTCGGCTCAGGTCATGATCCTGGAGTCCCGGGATCGAGTCCCACATCGGGCTCCCTGCTCAGCGGGGAGTCTGCTTCTCCCTCTGACCCTCTTCCCTCTCATGCTCTCTATCTCTCATTCTCTCTCTCTCAAATAAATAAATACAATCTTTAAAAAAAAAAAAAGATTCCAGCCGACTTTCTTTTTGACTTTTTAGTCACTGCTCTGGTGAGACTTTTCCCTGGACATGTTCTTGCCTGGCTCTGCCTCTGCAACTTCACGGATACCCCCAGTCAGTTCCCCCTAAAAGCTGGATGCCTTCCTCCATCTCTGATGATTGGACTCCTACTTGTTCTGCACGACCCAGCTGATAGTCCATTTGTTTTATGAAGGTCTTTGCAGTGGCTCTCAACCTTGGCTGCGCATTAGCATCAAATGGGTGCTTTAAAAAATACCAGTGTCTGGGCCCTTACAAGAGATTCTTATTTAATTGGTCTGGGAAGAAGCCAGGCGTTGGTTATTTTAACTGCTTTACTGATGTGGTGCAAAGAGCATGTGCTTTACAGTCTGATAGACCTGGATTTGCAAGTTCTGTAGTTCTGGGCAAGTTAATCTTTTTAAAGCTCATTTCTTCATCTGCAAAATAGGGCTAAAATGACCCATTTCTTTGTTGGTAGAATCACATGGGGATACTGCCCCTTAAAGGGTTTAGCACACTGCCTGGCACACCCTCGGTTAAACTAATAATAGCTATTGTCTTTTTCACCCCATCCAGCAATGTTCTTCCTTTTCCAAATGCCCGTATCCTTTCTCACATTAGCCATTTATTTATTGCCTTTCCTGTGTGTTTGAATTTCTCTTTAGTGTTCACATTTGTTTGCAGGTCAATGATGTTTTATTCCATACCTTTTATGTCTTTATTAGACATGAAAAACTTCAAAGAAAAATAGATAACATAGCATCAGTTTTGTTTTTTTCCAGCTTCAAGGGGAGAGATTTACACAAAGCATAGATGGATGCTAAGAGACAGGAATATTGGGGCGCATAGTAAAATTCTTCTGACCACAGATTTTATGATTTTATTTCATTATGGATTATAATCTTCCTCATTTTGTGGTGTTTTAAAAAATCACATTTAACGCTTTAAAGCTTACTTCAAAGACTGCGATTCAAGATTGTCTGAATTAAGATACCAACTTCTAATTTGTTACTGTTGTTTATATTTTCCTGGTATGTTCCCCCCCTTTTTTAAATTTACAACCTTTTTGAGATATTTTGGCAAATATTTTATAAAATATTTTTATAATTTTTAGATGTTCAACATTTTTATAAATTTGACATACTTATACGTGTCTCTAAATTATAGCATATTGCTTGGCTTTGGTTTTTTGGGGGGTGTGAAGGGGGAGCAGAGGGAGAGAGAGAATCTTAAGCAGGCTCCATGTCCAGCATGGAGCCCAGCTGGGGCTCAGTCTCAGGACACTGAGATCATGACCTGAGCCAAAATCAAGAGTCTGACACTTAACGGACTGAGCCACCCAGGTGCCCCCCCCATATTGCTGGGTGTTATTTGTAAGTTAAGCAGATTTCTTACTCCTTATAAATGAGTTTAATCCATTTTGAGTTCTTTACATAACAGATTTAAGTTTTAGTTTTGTCCTATATTTTATGTTGTTATTGGTTGCTACTTTTAAATCTTTTATTATTTGGTATTTTGTGTGTGTGTGTGAGTGAGATGTGGTGTGTTTTTGTGTTTCTTTACTATGAAAAGCTTATATTCCTATTATGATTAAGATGACTATAGCTTTTTGTAATGTATTTATTCCTCGAAACTTTGGAGCAAATCTGTTGAGGCCCAGCTGTGAGAAAATATGAAATTTGTTAACTTCTATTTTCTCCTATCCCTCATTTTCCATCTTTTTAAAACAAAATTTATTATTGAAGTATAGTTGACATACAATGTAATATTAGTTTCAGGTGTACGACATACTGATTCAAAAATTTGTTTGAGGAAAAGTAAACTGGGACTTGTGGGTGTTCTAAAATTTCAGTGGCTTAGTTTTGTTTTTTTTTAAGGCTTTCTTTTGTTTTTCTCTTGCCACTAAAGACTGTGTTGTTGAAGCCACAGCAAGTTTCCTGCTAATGTATATATATATATTTTTTGAACGCATGTCTTAGTTTTTTGTCTTAATAGGTTGCTAGCCCTCTCCTTACCTGAAGTTTAGTTTTTCCCCTCAAGCTTCTTTATAGCTTCAAGGTGACTTTTTGAATGAAATATTCTATCTCTAGTGATAAAGGGCAGATCACATCAGTTGAAAGGGATAACTGTCTTTCTATTTTTAAAAGATGGGTTTTTATTGAACCACTTTTTTTTTTTTGAGAATAAAAGAGACCTCAAAACTCCTGTTTTTGTTCTGATATGTCAGTAATCACCTTGGGCTTGTCATCATTTTAGTAGCTCACGTCCATGTACATTTCTAAATCATTCATGTCTTATAAATCTTGGTATGAAACAAGCATCCTTCTGAATTCCTTGTCTGGAATAGTCTGAACTATATAGTGTGTCTGGGTATAAATTAGATCTTTATTGCTTACATCATTTTGGTGAAATTAGGTATCAGGGTTTTAATTTTCTTAAAGTTCACCTTGACTTTCCTGGTATATAATAGAACTGTTTTTTTAAACTACTTTTCCTTTTCTATGTTACTTTTTTTTTTTATTAGCGCACATGATGTGGGCTTTCACAGCAATTCTTCTGGAAGGTGACTTTTCTTCAGTAACAGAGATAAATGCTCTGGTACAGACACAAATGTTTCTCATGTCCTTGGAAAGACTTAAAAATCTCCCAACTTCAGCTAGCTTGAGACTGTTAGTGTCCAAAATTGAGCGTAGCATCAGTGAAGACCAGCCAGGCTGCTTTGCAATCAGCATTCTGGGAGAATTCCTCTTCACGGTGATGTCATCTAGTGACCTTGAGAACACAAAGGTATGGAATTCTTAAGTACTATTTCTTCTTTGAGCCTATAAATGAGAGGTTGAGATAAGTCGTCTTCAAGTCAACCCAGTGTCTCATCAACTCTATGCAGAGTTCGTAAACTGATTCACTGTTTTTCCCGTTGTGTGTCCTTTCCAGGTTTAACCTATTATTCTGCTCAGGGTAAACCTGGTCATTGGCTTTAGAAATACCTTTTAACAGATGGACCTTGAGCAGCTGCTAACTGGCAGAATAGGTTTTGGTTTTTGTGCTATAGACCATTAGTGCTTATAGTGGGAGTTTTGGGTTAACCAGATATGAGGCAGTGAGGATTGAGTTATAGTGGCTCCAATTTAAAGGACATTCTCCCTGTTACATTTTTTCCCACACTGTCTATAAAAAATGATAATGTATGTTTTGGAAAATATGTGATTAAAAATTAATGTTTCCCCTTTGACTACATTTGACATCTTAGAACAGCTATACTAACTTACAAGATTGTGAGTCCCTTTTTTGTCCAGGACACAAAATTAAGTTCATCAGAATTCGCAGTTTCTAATATACGTTGGTCTAAGCATGGGTCCTGTTCTGCTGTTGAATTATACTCAATTGTGTGAGTGACCATTTATTTATCTTCATGTCTTCAGCTTGTTTCTCTTGATAAGCCCTGGAGTTGTTTCAGTTTTTTTGCTTTGATGAACCTTACTGCTGTGAACTCTTTAAGTGCCTCCCCACATTCCCCTCTACCCTCTCTGTAACAGTTTCTTAATGCTTGTATTTCTCAGCCAAGTAAATAAAATATAAAAGTGTAGGTGGGGGAGGGGGTTTGATAGGTTTGCCAGCTCTGTTTTGCCAGGGGAAGTCATTTAAAAAAAACTGACAGAATCTCCATTATCAAATATCATTTCCTGGATGCTTAGACACCCAAAAGTTGGATGCATGTAATTTCAGAAGAGAAACTGAATATGTTTCACTTTATGAAAAACCTCTTTTTTTTTTTATAATTTTGTCCGGAACCAAGGAAGATTATTCTACAATGTCTGGTGAAGTGCTTGACACTTAGGCCGGAGTCTGCTTATTTTCCTTAAAGATCTTAAGTGTTCCTTATACATTTCTAACTATTGAGCTGTGGTTTCCCAAATGAATTTTCTGATTAAAAAGCTAATGGGCAGTGTGGAATAATGAGAAGCGATAGGCTGGCGCCCCACTGCAGCCCCTTCTTAGTTCAGTGACCCTGAGCCAATCTTTGACCTTTATAGCCTTCATTTGAAAAAAGGAATGGTTGAGCTGGATGGGTTTCAAGATCTCTCCAGGTTCTTAAGGTTCCATAATGGTACAATTCTGCTGACGGGGCTTCCCCATTCTGCATGTGACTGCTACCCTAGGATGAGATTCCTCAGGGCACAGGTTATGTCTTATTCACCATCCCAACTCCCCTCTCCCCTGAGCTCCTTGCATGTTGGATGGCACCATCTTCTCCTTTGAAAGACCAAGTGTTAGCCTATATCTAATGTGTTCCTTATCTCTAGGTCTCAGTTTAAATGTCACTTCTCTAAAGAGGACTTTTCTGATCCCCTTTCCTATTTTACACCCATAGATTCTTACTTTCTTTTCATGGCATGCCTTGCCATTTTCAGTAATAGTTTTGTCCTTTTGTTTCTTTAATATCTTCTCTCTCTCCTACTGAGTTCCCTTCTCTGAGTGCCTGTTTTGTGGACTCTCATGGTAGCATTTATTAAGTGGTAAATCCATGCTTCTTATCCCATATTAAGACAATGGATAGCCTCTGGTGTATATGTCCTTTTCTCTGTTCTTTGAACCTTTCTGATTTTTCTCTGTCATCCAGATATAATCCCTCCTCACGTCTACCAGATCGAGCCCTGCACCGTGGTTCTGCATGCGTTCTTCTGTTCTTTGCTAGACACTAAATGGGAACTCCTTATCTGAGTCATCTTGAGTATCCAGCACAGTGCCCTGAATGTTATAGGATTTGCATATTAGAATGAATGTGAATGTCTTTGTCCTTCAAATGTGTTGATGTTTGAGACACATCTATTTTTTTCTGTGTCCTTTCAGTTGTAATTTAAGCCTCTTTGGAAAGCTCCATCTCAAAGGATCCCTGATGCCTTTTTTTTTTTTTCCCCCAGTAATCTCCTTGTTTTCAGGTTGGTGCATGGCCCCTTTGTAGTTGTCCTGAATTGTACAGGTTGTCACACTGTTTGAAGTTATGTGTATTTCTTCCGTGTATCTTACTTAGTTTTGCTTGCAGTCACTGCATGGAAGTACCTCTGGATTGTAAGCTGAGATCTTACTGTCTTCCGTCCTCGGTGCTTTGAGCATTTATGTTCACTTTGGTTATTTTTATTTGAGCAGTAAAGGTTAACAAATGAGGTAGGGAAAATTCTGCCCAAATGGATCATCTACGAGGGGGATGATTCCATGCCCCAGAGAGTACGTTTCACAAGTAGTGGAACAAAATTCTGGGTATTTCTTGCCCTTTTGAGGTGTGAGTTTGTTGGGTGCATTAGAAAATGTGATGGGCTCTCACTCTCTCTCTCTCACTAGGCAAATATTTAATATCTTAGGATATTGGGAGAGGGGATGAGGGCCTGATGAGAAGCTAGGAGGGAAGGGGTGCCTGGGGGGGGGGGCGCTCACTTGGTTAAGGGACTGCCTTCAGCTCAGGTCAGGATCCCAGAGTCCTGGGACAGAGCCTGCACTGGGTTCCCTGCTCAGCAGGGGAGTCTGCTTCTCCCCCTCCCCCTGCTCATGCTCTCTCTCTCCCTCACTCTTTCTCCTTCAAATAAATAAAATCTTAGGGAAAAAAAAACTAGGAGGGAAGTAAAGGGCTGATATGATACATACAAGACCATTAAGGAAATTTGATCTCCTTCCTGCTCCTCCTCCTAGGCCCCCACCCTGGCCCCTGCATGCCACCTTCACCTTTGGAGTTTTGGGTTTCTATCTTCAGTTACGCTTTTCCCTTGTGTCCACGCTGTTTGGTAGGATTGTAAGTAGTTTCTTTATCAGTAAATTCATGTGGGATTGCTTCATCAGCAGACTACACCAGGAAGTATGGGCTGTATAAAGTGGTTTTCTTGGTGTGGTGTGGTACATACTGTTCATCATCAGGCTTAATTTTAGTTCATACTTCTAGCTCTTTAAAATGGCCTAATCTCTTTTATGTTTTCAAGAATGCTAAGCATTTAATATTAATTTCAGGCTACTGTCAATTTGTTGACCATGTTAGGACCTTGTGTTAAACCCTATGCTAGGCTGCAAGCAGATGCCTACTGTGTACTTTAATTACGATTTATCGCAGGGTATTTATACTGTGTGGTTCTTAAATTGTCACCTGAATCAGTATCTGCTTAAACTTTTTTATGTTACACAAACTACTCAGTCTATTCTGTCTGCTGTGGTGGTTAAAATATTTGGTACTTGGAACGCGGTATATAAGAGTTCTTGGTCTGCTTACAGGTAAAGTTCAAGATAGAAAATGTCCTTTTTTTTTTTTTTTTTTGAGCGAGCGAGTGAGGAAAGCATAGCCAGCCTGGTCCATTTGCAGGAGTGTATGTTTCTCTTAGTTGATTTGAATTTTCCAAGTTACAATGATTTTGACAACTTGACCTTGGCATAAATTAGAAATGTGCTGGTAGAAGAAAGTGGGAGCAGAAAACTGTTCTCAAGAAGGTTAGTGTCTTAGTATTTTCTTAAGCCATTCTTTTACTTGTTATTTAACTTCTTATAAAAGCCCTGTTTAATAGGCAGAGTGGGAAAAATGTATACTTCATAGATAAGGGAAGTTACTGAGGTTAAAATATGTCAAAGATCAATAAGACTACTAAGAAAAAAACAAGACTGGCAGCCAACTTCTTTACTTCATGTAGGCGTTTACTTTTACTCTCCTGCTTCCATACCCTCTTATCCTGTCTATAAGACAAGCCCCCGAGAAGGACATAGTTGTCCCCGAGGTCACTTCCCAGCCCTGACTTTGGTTGATGTGGAAGTGTAAACTCCACATCTCCGCCACATGCGATGTAGTACTGAGGTTGTCTTTTCTTGACCTTGATTTTTACCTGGCCATCTCTTAACTCTTCTGAAGAATTGAACCGAAGCCTTCATTTTAATACAGATGGATGCATTTCGTTCTGATAGTTTGGATATGGGAAACCGTAGCTATACTTGGAAGCTCCTGTATAGTATACATAATTTTGATTTGAAGTTAGACTGATCCAGGGCATTTATTTCTGTAACTTTGGTCCTTTAGAATATAATAAGGGGCGCCTGGGTGGCTCAATCGGTTGAGCATCAGACTCTTGGTTTCGGCTCAGATTCTGATCTCATGGGTCATGTGGGATCAAGCCCCACATCAGGCTCCCCACTAAGTGGGAGTCTGCTTGGATATTCTCTTCCTCTGCCCCTTCCTCCCCCAAATAAATATATAAATCTTAAAAAACATATAAGAATCTTGGTGTGGACCAGCATAATTAATGACCTGAGCTAAGAGGCATACCATACCTCTTATCTGATACTCATGTATTCTGGAGTGTAACTCCTACAAGGTCATAGTAAATTGACCAAAAATACCGTGGGACAGTGATTATACAAAGACCCATAATACTCAGTACTTATAAACTGTTGTAAAATTGGAGTAATTTAGTATATGGAAAGCCATTTTCCCAAGTTTATTAGGCTAAAAAACCTATCACAAGGGTTAATAACAGTTAGGTATCAAGGGGAGAACTAAATACTTGTCAGTGTTTATACTTAAATGAGAATTTCAGATTCCATGTTTAGTAAGGTCTCTGTTTTTGGACCACTTTGTTTTGGAAACTCATACACTAGATTAGTAAACAAATATAAAATAATTATTTTAATGCACTACTGTTTAATGCCAAAT
The DNA here is from genome assembly GCF_037043125.1 of Eumetopias jubatus. Lineage (NCBI taxonomy): Eukaryota > Metazoa > Chordata > Mammalia > Carnivora > Otariidae > Eumetopias > Eumetopias jubatus. The sequence continues at coordinate 49,077,762 of NW_028274821.1, read as the reverse complement.
ATTGGTCTCTTTGCAGTTCATGTTTGGTAATACAGCCCTGGAAGAAGAAAATCGACCTAAATTCCACCTGCAAAACAGGCAGTATGCTCTGCACAGTTAGGGACTCCTACCTCCTTTTCTCACAATACAATTTAGACTGGAAGTGCATGAGGATTTTTTTTTTTAAAGGAAAATTACCATGGATTCTGGGGGGAAAAATCAATAGCATTAAAGTAATACTCTGCAACCTTAAAGATTTGCAGTTGATAGAGAATGTAATGTGCCGTATAAAACCCTCAATCTTGGGAGTTCTTCTGGCTTTTTATTTTTAGCTGTGGCTTTTAGTTAACAACAAGAGGTGAAAAGTATAGTTTTCTCCTGGTCTTTGCCTGAAATTACTGAAACTTACAACGCTCAAAGATTTCTCAGTTCAGGAGATACTTGGGAGACCATTATTCTATTATTGGGTGGTGGTGTCCCTTGCTCTTTGTTTAGACCTCTATTTCTAGAAAATTGAAAAGAATGGTGAGTTAATTACCTCAGGATTTTAACCAAATTGTAATTGCTCTGATATTGTCAAATGGACCTAGGGACAGTTTTGCAGTGCTTTGAAAACTTATACCAGAAACAAAATAGCTGCTTCAGGAGTATGGAAGAATGCTTTCAGCCCACCCTCTAATGGTTCATTCCATCAGCCACCTCCTGATTTGCATGTTCACCCTGCAGTAAAGTAGCCAGTCTTCAGGCTCTCTACTCTCCTTGCTCTCAAAGACTTGCTGCAGGCTCAGGAATCTCCTCTGTCCCATGGCCTGACCGCTCTCCTGGTTTGAAGCAGGTTTTTACAGCAGTGTGTTTGGGTAAGCTGAGGGCCACAGGAAAAGTTTCAAGGAAGACTTTTTCTTTATACTTCTGTCCCTACCTACCCTCTCTTCTACCTTGAAAATGTAATTTGTGGTATGTCATTGATAGTTTATAGAGAGTTCGACCTTAAGGTGAATTTTTATATTTTTGTGTGTTTGCCCCCTCTGACTCCCAGTGTAATGCACTCAGTGTGCCTCCCTTTTCTTCTTTCTGGTATTAAAATATTTATTTAGGTATGAATTAACTTTCTCCTCAGCTTCCAGAAGGGATAGGCTGTACTTACTAATTATTATTATTATTATTTTTATGGACAAGATGGCTTTCTAGTTAGTCCCAATCTAGAGTAGTGTAACATGCCAAATTGGATCTCATTTTAGAGTGTCTTGAATGTCTGTGGTGGACATAGTGGGATGTATAGTAACACAGTCGCGATGGGTTTTTTTTTTGCCTCCTTTGTTATGCTTCTTCTTTTGCCATGCTTCATTCTATGTTATGCTTATTTCACAGACAATTAGGTTTGAAATGGAAGATCCTGAGTTTAGATAAACATGACATGCCAAAAGCAGTTAATATTAATTCACCCCACTCTGTACCTCTGTGCCATATCTACAGTGAAGTTAGCAAGCATCTTGCACTAGGGATCTGGTCATTTCTGTTCTCCCACCCATGTGCCAATACTCCGGTCTTCCTGAACCTCTCTACTACCGCTGTAGAAAAGCTGTGCTGCACCCTTCAGCATATTTGACCTTCAGGCTATGATGTTGTTTTACTTGAGGTCCAGCCTTTGCAGAAACCAGGCAAAAGAGTAAAGCCGGTGTTGGGAGAACTGCAGAGAACATGCTCCTTTTAAAAGGGCAGCCTGTTGCCTAATAGCTCTGTGGGAATGTGGGCTCTGTTGCCAGTCTCTCTCCCTTTTTAAGAGAAGCTAGGAATTTAAAAACAAAAACTGTGAAATAGCTAAACTGGTAAAGTTTTAAGTGTTAGACATTATCTAATGTATAACACATGTTTGCAGACTAAATCTGCCCTCTGGTTTCCAGTTGTGACTCCAGGCTGCAGATCTTGAGGACCATGATTGCCTAACAGCTTTTCCCCTCTTTCTCTTGGTTTTCCTCCCAAGAGGCATGTGCATGCTCATATGTGCATGCTCAAATAGTCATACTCATGACTATTTTTTGGCACCTTTCCTTATTCTTCCTTTCAGGTGTGATCCTGTAACCCCTTTCCCACTTTGTGCATGGATTATTTAAGCAAAGTCCATTGTTGTCTTTGAGCTTTATTTTTGGTTTTATTAATTGTGGGCGTGTATTCGAGTGTATAATGCTTGAATCAGGAAGACTTTGACTCCCTCTATCCTTACATTCTGTGGCTCCTCCTTGGTCTAGCTTTTCTTCCTTCTGGTCAGAGGCACTGTTGGGTCTTGTTCACCATGCCATTAGGTATATGATGAGCTTTATACCACGAAGGACGTCAAAAGTGGTCAACTGGCCGCTGCAGTTTCTGTTAGCCATGTTGAGTAGGTCTTGATTAATGTGCAGGCAACCTTGATGGACAAGTAGGAGGATTTATTTGTGTGCATTTTGGTCAGTTCTTAATATAGGAAGCCAACTATCTTTAGTCTCAGCAAGTCAAAATAAGTCAAGATACGGGTTTTTCTCAGTTTAGGACAAGAAGTTACTTTAGCCAAATACCACTGTGTGTTGGCCAGTGATGCATAGTAATTGTTCTTTCTTGACCTGATGGCAGTGAAATTTGTTCTAATGAGTGTTCTAGTGCGGTGTAAGTTTTCTCCAGTCTTAATTTACTACTTCTGCTTCTACCTAGATGATTCCCTTCCTTCTTCTTGATTTCTGTGTTCTTAAAATAGAAAATGAAAAATAGTCTCCTGATTCCTCAGCTCAGTTCCAAGGACTGCAGTCCCCAAGCATTTGTTGTGAATCCTGGGCTTTAGCCCAATATAAGGTGGTTTTAAAAAGCGTGCTTGGGTGGGGCTAAGGGTATAGTAAAATCATATTTCTAAACCATTCTACTTCCTGTATAGTGATGATTCTCAACCAGAGATTGGCAATCAAAATCAAGTTAAAGAACTCTAAAATATGTCTAAGAAAGAATGTACTTCTGTAGATCTCTGCTTTTTTTTTTTTTCTTCCAGAGAAAGTAAAAAACTTGGGGTCATGGCCTCAAGAATGGCTTGAGGATTCCCTTCACTCTTTTTTTTCAAGTTCCTCTGAGATTAAAATAGTAAATGATAGTAAAACTTTCTTTGCTTGTAGGTTGATCTAAAAAGAGGTTGCAGTCTAAACTGCTTGAACTAGCATATTGCCTGTTACATAGTAGGTACTTTCTGAAAGTCTTGTTAACAGTAATTTACATGTAAAAGTGTGTGCTGAGAAAGTTCTCCTTGCTCTTTATATGGGAAAAAGTTATAGCAAGAAATGGGTAGGAAGAAGCTCTTAGCAATCCTAATGTGTTTCTTTGTAATTTCAAATTTTCATAATGAGGCAGAAATCCAGTTTGTTTAAATGGGATAGCTGTGCACAATCTCCTATTACTCTCTGGCATGTTAAACATTAGTAAGGAAAATGCTTCATTTTTGCTTAAATATGTGTCTAAGTTCAGATGTTTAAGTTAGTGGTGGTAGTTTCTATGGCAATGACTTTCCCCTTGTATCTTTTTCTTAGATGGCACAGTATTTAGCATAGGTCATTCGGAGAGACTATTATTCCTGGCTGTGGATTCTTAAAGACTGCCTTGCAAGTCTTTGACTCCTCTGGGTGCAGGTGTGTTTTGGAGAAGCTCCATGAGGGGTGGGATATGAGTAGATTTTTTGCACCTTGTTTTTCCAGTCTAGCACAGTGTGCCTGTCATGCCCTGTAGGTCAGGGATGTTGCTTTTCTGCCCCTGGGTGTCTTCTCTACTCTCCCCTGATACTATTCTATATACCAGACCTTGGCTGGGCTCGGGGAGAGAGGTATAATCTTGTGTTATGCTCTTGGTTTTCCACAATGGTGGTAAGGTTTGCTTATTTTAAACTGTGATGTGTTGACAGTCCCTGTCTTTACCCCTCTCGCTTACTCCCTGAGGCTTAGGTTGTTCTAACAAAGGTTTGTACTTCGAATTTAAAAAAAAAAAAAAATGCAGATTCCACTTGGAGCTTTATCTTATAAGAGCTAGTAGGTGTATCTGGAAAGGGATATGTATGTGTGTGTTGGTGGTATGGGCCATGACAGCCTGCTATGTTTATCATCCTCTATTAACAGTCTAGTGACCTTGACTGGTTCCTCAAAGGTATATAGAGTTGCATTGGAAAGTTCTGCTTGGCAGGGAATGTAAAACCACATGAAAAGTCACATATAAATTTGTGGGAATTTTTCTTACCATCTTGAATTGCACTTGATGTTCTGTCTCTTTATGGATCTCTGTTCACATTTATTGCTGAGGAGGTAAAGGTGAGTTATATGGGCTAAGAGAAGCACACAGTATCTGGCCCAACTCAGTGGTTTACAGAAGGCTTCCTGGAGACCTTGTGCCTCCTTTTCGTGTGCTGAGGATGTTTCCATTACCAAGAGAAGAAGGGTAATGAGGTTGTGGGAAGCAGCCTGGGCATGGGAGCGACTGCTGGGAGTTTGCTGGAGCCTCCTGTGTGTGAGGTGGAGTGGTGGGCATGCCATGGAGAGCTAGGTGGGAACCTAGTCAGGTTGGGTGTCTCACTGCTGAGCTGAGATGTTGCTTTGTAAGCAGTGGGGAGTCGCTGAAGACCTGGAAAAGAGAAATGGTTATGGGATTCTGTGACCCTTTTAGGTGGACCATTGTAGCTGTGGAATGGAGGATGGATTGGAGAAGGGGTAAGCCTGGAAGCAGAGATCTCAGTTAGGATTCTTCAGATGGAATCTTAGCACTGCTTTCAAATCCCAGTTTCTCTACTTAATAGCTGTATGGACTCCTGAAGTTTTGAAATCTTCATTTGTAAATTAAAGATAATGTATATAGCTCATAGTATACAAGAAGATTGAGATTTTGTTTGTAAAATACCTAGCTTGAGGCCTTGCCTGGAATAAGGAATCAATAAATGGCTACTTTGTTTTCCTTTCCTACTTTTCCCTACCTTCTGTTGGTAGTAGGATTTATTAAATTCTCTAAGAGGCACTCAGATAATCTGAATTTCTTTACTATAGTAAAAGATAACCAGATCCTGTGGAGAGTTTAGGAGGATGCCTTAGTTAATTTTATTACTATTTTTTAAATTAAATATCTTCTTAAAATCGAAGTTAGGGCAGGCCTAGAAAAAGAATGTTCAGATTCAGGTCATTTTGAAAATCATGATAGGAGGAAGATGGTAGGAGACAATACAGTTGTATGTGGATCATTTCCTTGATCTGTGGATTGTGGAAACTGTGGCACCATGTGACCCATCTCAGTGTGCACATATTCAATCTAAATTCTAGAGTACATTCATGGCTGAGACTCCTTGCCCATTCTCTCTTGTGTTGAAGTGGAAGATGCTTGTGTCATCCTTAGAGTTCTTAGTCAAAGGAACAATGAGGTAGCAGTTTCTAATTTTAAATATTAAAATTCCAAGAGGCTGAGCAGCTGAGCATGAGAAGATGGAGTTGGGGAGGATGGAAGGCATGTGCACTCCCGCGCGCGCATGTGTGTGTGTGTACACTTTTTAAAGTAAGGTAAATTAAAATAGAAAAGGCTGTAACTCTGATGTGAAACATTTAGGCTATCGGCACTCTGTATATTTAAATGTAGTCTTTAGAGGTCTGGGGTTAAAAATTGCAGCAAGTCAAGTAAAAATTCTTATCCTCCTTAGTCACCATTTGTGGCTGTGTGCTAAATGTAGTTTAACACAGCATCTGCTTCAGAGTCCCTGCACAGGAGCTGACAGTCATGGTTGGACAAAGTCTGCATATTGCACTTTTTGTCCACTGTTCTCTTTTCATGTTAAGAAGCTCCCAACAAAAACTATGTTGCCCATAGACATGGGGGGAGGGGAGCCTAAACCGTAACCTTAAGAGACAAGTAAGCACATTCTCTATGGTAACATTTTAAAAGAGGCATCTTCCTTTGTCTAACAATAATGATACTAGCCCTTAGTATTCATTTGGCACCTCAATTTGTAAAGTGCTTTGCCATACTCTTTGACTAAATAATATGTATATAATTAAAGATTTAAAAGAAAACAGATCCTTATAACCCCTCCCCCCATTACTAGAGTGGAAATAATTTAAAGGCTAGCTGTCTTTGTAGTTTGAGTCTTCAGAATTTTCCTATGTTAAAATGTAGTCTGTGGTACCCTATGTACCTCCTTTCAACCTATAGGAGATCAATATTTGCTTCTCATTAACTTTTTTTTTTTAATATATTTTTTTAAGATTTTACTTAGAGAGACAGAAGCAGGCAGAGGGAGAAGCACAGGCTCCTTGCTGGAGCCCGATGTGGGACTCGATCCCAGGACCCTGGGATCATGACCTGATCCAAAGGGAGACGCTTAACCGACTGAGCCACCCAGGCGTCCCAGCTTCTCATTAACTTTTGGCAGTATCTATGTACATATATAAATAGGTTCTGTATGCACATATATGCTTGCACACCTGCCTCATTGTTCATTTATGCAGTGGGGGGGACTTGCCTCAATGTACTTTTAGAAATCCTTAAGCATTTATTTAAGATGTGCTTTATTTTGGTGATAGTAAGATAACTTGTGAAAGGGAAATCTAAAGTTGAAGTGACAGTCACTGACAGGGAACTTAAGCACTTTGACTCTTTTCTTTGTTAGAGAGGTATCTGAGATCTGGGATTGGGTATATGTGCCCACCATGGATATAATAAGCAAACAACGTCTGAGGTTAAGAAAGAGGCCTTACCTGATCTGTAGTTGTGTAGTATTAATTTTTTCTTTCTTCTCTCTTTTTCTTTAAGCATTAGCTCTTACATCTTAAGTAGGAGATTAACCATAAATTTCCTTGGCGATTAACTGAATGTCAGTTCTTGCTCTCCCCTCTCCCCTCCCCTTTATATCCCCTCTAGAAATGTTGCAAATAACTAGGAATTTAATTACCATAAGAAGCCACAGATGTCCCTAGGTGGTTTTTTTGTTTGTTTGTTTTTTGTTTTTCCAGCTGGGATGTAGCTTTTAAAGAAAACTGTCTTTTAGGGTGGAAAGGGAAGGGGTGGACCAAAGGAAATAAAGTATCTTTCTTAGTTTGAGTCTTGTTTTTTAAGATGCTCCAACTTTCCATACTAAATAATTCATAGTGCTGTTTCTAAATCAAAAGTGTACCTCTCTTGGGAATGTCAGTACTTTAAACATCAGCTGAAAAGAAAAATATATTTCATAGGCGAATACCAGTGAGATGATCTACATTTCAGAGAGGAAGGAAGCTTGGCTGCGTGTATTGATCAAGGTTTAGACTCCTACGGTCCTGCAGGGGGCAGGGTGAGAGTCCATTGCTAGTCTCCACAGCACAGTAACGAATTACAAGATTTTCTGTGTCCAAAGGTGGCTGCTTTTTGTTTTCAGTTTCTCTGAAGTTGGAAAAATATTTGTAGCCTCCCAGCATTATTAAGGAAATATACCTTGTTTTGTTGACATTTTGGTATTAGCCACCAGGGATTAAACACTACAGTTTTTGGCTTTCTATCCTAAGTCTGGCTAAATGACAGTGAAGAGTAAAATGCTAACCTTAGTGGCCAGATGGAGTATTGTGGCCCTTAATAATACTTGTGAGATAAAAATGTTTGTGACCATAAACCTTCCTTGTCTTATAGTTCCTTTAACACTAGGCATAGTTTCTCTTTTGGAGCTTGAATATGACTGTATTTTAGTGTCTGTATCCTACAGTGGAGCTGTGTTTTTAACCTGCCTAATGAAAACCCTCAACTACTGGGATTAATTTGAGGATTTCCAATCAGCCTTTCACAATTTGTTACTACCCTGAGGGGGTTCCCTTTAGCTGTGACTTTAGTGGAAGAATGTGAAGTTAATCCAATTTTTATGTTGATTACTATGTTAACTGTCCTAATTTAGCAATTCAAATTTATCTGCCTATACTAAACAAGAACTCTGCTACAAAACTGTGGGAGTAGTTGATTTTATTCTTATTATGATCATAACTCTTTTTAGGTTCTATAGCCAAATAATGGCATGGAAATTAATTAGTCCCACTGAGGTTAGAATGAAAGAATGAGGTTAGAATGATTCATCACTAGAAGGTAGTGTATTCCAGCCTATAACCAGGACTGAGTTAATCCCTGGCTTAACTTTCACTGTTTTGTAGGTGTATAAATGGCTCTTTTGAAGAATATAGACTGAAAAACTTAACTTCCGTTGCACAAAATGTAATTTATTCTCATTACCTGCATGTATTTTTTTTTTTTTTAACTTTTGGGAGGAACATTGAGATATTTTCTTATTTTGAATTCTGACAGCTTTAAGTAGGTTCTCAAAGGTTACAAATCAATTTCTGATCTACTGACTGTTTAGTAAAAGCATCTTTTAAGTTACTCTGATTTTTAAAAATTTTACATTTACTATTTTGCAAAAAAAAAAAAAATCAAGTAAACTTGAAAGACCTTCTTGGCTTTATTCAGTGATTTATGAATTGGGCCGCATCCTGTCTAGGAGGTAGAAAGGAGCTCCGAAGAACTGAACAAAATGGGAGACTTTTATAGGCGGAAGGGTATAGGGATAAGGAAAGAGTGAATTACTCCATCTTTCTTTGGGGGACAGACTAGGTCAATTAGGCAGATTTTCTCACTAGTGCTGACCAGGAAATTCCAGATTTACTAGTTAAAGGTTACATTCCTGGGAGGGATTGAAACTATAATTAGGTTAGATGTTAAGTCTTGGTTTGCTGACATGGAGCTTACTTAGCACAAGTAACTCCATTTTGGACCAGTTTTTTCTCTTTTAACAATGCCCCCCTTTTGATCAGACTCTCAGTTTAAATGTGATAAAAATTCAAGGCATTATCACCACTCCAGCTACTACTCTGAAGTTCTCTAAGTTTTTGTTGATCCTCTGTGCAGTATTCATAGGCCATAATGATATTTTCTTAATCTCTGTGCTGTTACAGATCATTACTTCAGATTCACAATTTTTAAGTTGGTCATTCTCTTGGTTACTTTTTTGACCATCCAGTCTTAGGGAGATCATTTGCTTGATGCTTAGCAGCTGTGGACATGCATTTATAGCTTTTCGGAGAATATAGCATGGTAGGGAGACAACTATGATTATTATAAGCAGGATAATTCCCATGTTTGGAATGTACTTTGGAGTCATGGTCTCCAAGGCCCAAAGCAATCAAACTCAAGTAAATCAGAGAGACCACATTGAAGGATTCACCTTTCTAAGTCAAGGGACTCACTCATATGATGATCTTATGTCACTGAGTTTCAACTTCCCAAGAGGTGTTAATCCAAGGTTAGTAGGTGGTTTTGGTCACAGCACAGACATCTCCTTGCTGAGCTAAAAGATAATTAAAGGCTGTCTTAGTATCAAGAATGTCTTTGTCCAGAGGGTCTAATTGTTGGGTACTTAATGTTTTAGCCGCAGATTCTGCAGTACTTTCAAAAGTTAAGGGAAGGGCCCTGACCATATATCCTCATTTTCATTTACTTCTAGCCAGAAGAGCATTGATCTGCCAATGGAATGTAATTTTGAATCATGAATGCCTCATGATAATTTCCATTTGAGTCTGTGGCCTTGGATAGGAAAAGTGACAGTCATGGAGGCCTATACATTTTTAGAGTCTGCAGACCACATAGGTGGTTTTATTCTGATTAGCCTTGTCGTATGTCCCTTTCTTCACACAGAGCCTGGACGCAGGGTTCTCTGCGTTTGGGGTCGCTAACCAGAGACTGGGAAATGGACCTGGGGCGTCTCCAGAACCATGGGCAGATTGGCGTTTTTTGATGATAAATCCAGCAGTCTGAGAGGTTACCCCTCTTAGCAGTGGCCTGGGACATACAAATGATGGTGTTACCTTTCCACCCCAATGCTATGGTGAAGCAAAGAAAGAGAAGACAAAAGGGTTTCATGTTTATTTAAAGTATGAAGTCTTGATTCAGTGTCTTGGGACGAAGCAGTCTTCATTGATGTCAGCTACTTCTCTTCCTCAGCAATTTGATTTGAAGGTCTCCAGTGTTTGTATGGGGCCACAGATGTCAGGCGAAGCCTTTAGCTGTGAAATGTGTGCCTAAGGTTTTAGTCTCTGAAGTTTGGCAGCTATCTGGGTAGTGAGGAGTATCTGGTATAGTTCTTTCAAGGAGATCTTAGGGGCAGTAATTCCAAATTCCAAATCAGAAAGGTGGGAGAAAATTTGAAACATTGGTTTGGGGAGTCATAGCCAAATACTTTAGGAAACTAGAATAACTTAGGACCCAGTCCCTTCTACAGGTACGTAACCTCAAAGACAATGGGATTAGAATTTAATATCAACAAAGGTGTAAACAAAATTTCTCTGTAGTTACCCCCATTTTTTCCCCCAGAGGTAATCACAGTAAAACTCATTTGTTTGTGTTAAAACTTGGTTGGACATAAGTGCAGCAAGAAGAGTGGTTGACCATATAAACTCTTTTTAAGATGCCTTTGCTGGAACTTTTCATAAGGAATCTGACATTGAACTCTGAAAAACCTGGAGACCAGGAAGCCAAGCTAAGGACTCCTCATCCCATTTTACCCTATTGTAATACCATTCCACTCAAAGCTTTGGTAATTTGGTTAGTGTTTCACGTTGTGTCCTGGTGCAAGAAGAACAGATTCTTACTGAATTTATGTAAATATCTATGTTGCCATGAAACGAACACTTAGGAGTTTCTGGATTTTGGAGGGATTTGGTAGGGAGAAAAACTAAATGTTTGCTCCGTGTTTACAACGGTATGCTTTACCAAATTCCTATAAGTCATAGATAGTTTAAAAATAAAGGTTTCTTTAAATCTATGAAATCAAAATGTTAAGGAACCAGCAGTGTTTTCAAACAAAGTACTAAAGATTATAGTTCTTCTCCATTAATACTTGTTCTGCTTAAATCCAGTTTTCCCATTAGTTCTGGTGATTTTTACCCAGTTCAGTTTTATGACCTTAATGTTAATAGTAACTTGTACTTGTCAAAGTGCTTTCCATGAATCTCCTTAAAGATGAAGCACTTTTATAGGAATCCTTTTGCAAAAGCATCAGAGTAAAACAGTAACTCTGCAAAGGACAAAAGGCTTAAAAATAATTTCATGTTTTAAAGACCTAAGTGTTCATCATAATGGAATTGACAAGGAAGTTTGGTTATTTTTGTAATACACAACATACAGTATAACTGGAATTATGACTGATAACAACATACCAGCATATATCAGATTTCTTGTGGTTTCATACAATTTCTGGAGTCCTTCTAACATATATCTGTCTATACAAATACAACATAAAAAAGCTTAGTAGTCGGGACACCTTGGTGGCTCAGTCGGTTGAGTGGGCTCAGGTCATTATCCCAGGACCCTGGGATAGAGTTCCCCATCAGGCTCCTTTCTCAGCGGGGAGCCTGCTTCTCCCTCTGCCTGCCCCTCCCCCTGCTTGTGCTCTCTCTCTCTCTCTCTCTCTCTGACAAATAAACAAAATCTTAAAAAAAAAAAAAAAAAGGCTTAGTATTCTTGACAGTGCTTCCTATGTAATTTTATCATGTAAGTCTAATTTAACATCTCCCTTTTTGTAAGGAGAAGTCCTATCTTTTGAGATGTTTCAGGGACCCTCTGAAAAATCCCAAGTTAGTTTGAGGTCAAAAAGACATCATTTAGAATTTGATTTTGTGAAGTTTATCAAAACTATCAAGAAGGTTAATTGAAAACACTTGGTTAAGTAGGATCATAGGTCACTTTGAAACAATATTTATCCATTTAACCATAGTAATGACTAAAGTTTTTTTTTTTTTTCAAGATTTTATTTATTTATTTGACAGAGAGAGACACAGTGAGAGAAGGGATACAAGCAGGGGGAGTGGGAGAGGGAGAAGCAGGCTCCCCGCGGAGCAGGGAGTCTGATGTGGGACTCGATCCCAGGACCCTGGGACCATGACCTGAGCCGAAGGCAGACACTTAATGACTGAGCCACCCAGGTGCCCATGATTAAAGATTTTGAATGCAAATGCAGAAAGTTAAAAAGTTGTGTAAAAAAAAACCAAAAAAACAAAAAACCTTAGCTCTTTTAATATGGAAGACAGATTTCAAAAATAAAGACCTGATAAAAATGACATGAAACACAGAGAATTATTCTGACAAGACACAAAATCTTTGTTTTCCAGGGAGAGTGCTTAAAAGGTAAAGAAAAACTTACCACAATTTCTTATCAGGAGCAGACTGGGAGTCCCAAGAAAACTTTGTCTTTTTAGCAGATGAAGGAAATTTGAGTGTTTTTACATAAGTACACTACTGATTTTAAAGCTTACTTTTCTACTCCTTATAATAAATTGATTTACTTTTAACTAACTGATCCAAACAAGATAAGGTTCTCTTTCTCTCTTCCCAACTTTCTATTTAATTTGTCCTTTATTTTCCCCTTTTCCATTTATGAAATAACCAATTTTACTTTGGGAAAATATATTTCATTTTTCCTTAACAGAAATCCATCTTCAAACCTCATATCTTTTCTAGCCAGAACAAACAAAACCCATATTCTCCTTTCCTTGAATACATAGTTGTTTCTCTTAATGTTTCTAGTCATTTTAATTATGTATGTTAGAATTCTTAATGCTTAAAAACCTTAATTTCTAGTAAAAATAAGTACACAACTGTGAATTGTCTTTTAGCATTAGCATTCTGTGGCTTGGCAAATTTATAAATACTTTTTATAATTTTTGGAAACATGTTTCTCATAGTAAATTTCTCAGCATGGCACAAAAAAGTGTTTACTAATAGACCCAAAATATCTCTAGTTCCTCTGTAAAGGAAGCCAAAAGTGGATAAGCCTATTTTTAGTAATTAATGTTCTTGTGTTTTATCATATTTGGGAATGATTTTGATATTTAATGACTATTCATCATTTAATTTAACTTAGCAAAACTAAGATTTCAGGTTCCCAAGAAAATTTGGGGAGACTATTAAAAAATTTACCAAAAACTTTTATCTTGCTTGCATCTATTTAATTTACTTGTTCTCAGTAATTATGTTTAGATTACTTTATGAAAATTTCATCATAAGTTATTTTGCCTACAAGTTTTATAACAAAACATGAACTTATTTGACTAATAAATCCAGGTAGAATAAAAGTTGTATGTCTGCATTATATTCAGTGTTGATAACTCTAAAGATATGTTTACTTTAATTAGACCTACAAATTTAAATTAACTTTAATACTGAATATTTTCCTACATCCACATGAACTAGAAAAGCATTTGGGTTAGTTTCTTTTAGGTTTCTGAGAATTTTAGGAACACTTTAAGTTATATCAGCACTTTGTTTTCTTAAAGTCAGTTACATAGCATTCTTTTACAAATTAATTTTTGGCAGTACCATCTGGAGGTAGAAAATACCACACATGTATAACATGTGTAGACACATACGAACATGTAGACACACATAAACACATAGATGCAAACAGAAATCATATAGCTTCTATTTTGAAATTGCTGTAAGTCAGATATAATACAAAACTCACTAATTATGAAAGAAGTTGGATCTAAGTTGTTTTTCTGGTAGGTGAGATAAATTGAAGTTACTTGCTTAGATGGTGAAAGCTTTTTACTAATATTTGTGGAGGAGACATTTAAAAGAATTTTACATTTTGTCTAAGTTTTTTTTTTTTTTTTTAAAGATTTTATTTATTTATTTGACAGAGAGAGACAGAGAGGAAACACGAGCAGGGGGAGTGGGAGAGGGAGAAGCAGGCCTCCAGCCGAGCAGAGGGAGCCCGATGCGGGGCTCGATCCCAGGACCCTGGGATCATGACCCGAGCCGAAGGCAGACGCCCAACGACTGAGCCACCCAGGCGCCCCCATTTTGTCTAAGTTTTAATTGACTTTTCCTCTTCTGTTGTTTTGATAAGAATTATCTTCCTGAAGTTTGTCCGTTAACTTGGCAGATTTTTTTTTTTTTTTTTTTTTTTTATGGTCTCAAAAGAAAGACAATTTAGACAGGATTACTAGAATGGGTAGAATGGGTACTTTTGAATAAAGAAGGATAGAGAGGAGCAGTAGGAGTTCGGATTCATCTTAGTCTTTTGTTTTGGGCATCTTTTATGTCTTTGTCATTAGCCTTTTAAACAGGGAATGAAGCTATTTTGGAATCTTGAAACCTTTTGGAGCCTTCTGCATATCAGTTAAAAGAGGTATCCCATCATGTTTGCGTAATCTGGGAGCCCTTACGTTTTAGTGCATGTCTTAAGTGATCTTAGTAATTGGAACATTTCTCACAATGGCCACTGTAATTTCCCTGATGGGACTGGCAGCAGTTTGGTAGGACCCTTAACTACAAGTGGAGTGCAACTCACATTTCTGTCCAGCCACATCTGCCTCAAATGGGGTGCACCCCATTTCTCTGCCATGTAGTATTTTGGGGCCCCTAACCTGATGGTTACCAAGCTAAGTTCTCAGGACATAACACAATGAGCTTCTCTGATTCTAGGTTACTTTTAGTAAGATTTTGTTATTTATGTAGCTATTTACAGCTTTCTGGGATCTTAGTTCTTAGACTTTAAAATAAGCAGGTATGCTGGATTGTGGCTGGCTTACCTTTTTAGAATTTAAGGATTCTCTTTATTATTTAGTTTTAAATTTTTAAATTTTCTAATTTTATTTATTTGTTTATTTAATTTATTTTTTAGCTAAACCTTTGGATCTCTTGGAGCCAGACTGATAGCTAGAAGGGATGTGCATCTGAGTTGGGAATTTTGTGATGTTTTACAGTGTACCCCATTGCATGGAAAGTTTCTTGAGGTTTCAGGTGACTCTAGTATTAATTCAACCTGTTACTTGTTACTTGGCTTATCCTAACATTAGAGTCTTTGAGTTAGGTGGTGAGTGCTCTGACAGCTTTTAAGTGCTTTACCTGTATCCACCAATTTTTGTGGCCTCCCCCGCCCCCCGAGATTTCCATTAACAATAGTCTTCATCTACACAAACAAGACAAATGTGCACCTTAACACACCGGAAGTAACCAAAAGATATTACTGCAACCTGACCAAGAGAAGGCTGTGTGTGCACAACCAGCACTTCCCAACCTGGAACTGGGGAACGGACTGAACCAGCAGACTTTAAGAATGAGAAGTGTGTACTGGACTGGGTTTCCAAAAAGGGAAGTTGTGGACTGACCCAAGGGCAAGAGGCTTGTATTCCTGCTAGCACAAGCTGACCTGCCTTCATCTAGAAACCCAGTTAGGTTGGGAGCTTGATGCAGGCAGAGGGTGGTGGTCAAAAGTAAAAGGAACTTAACCATGGCCGTTGGGAATGGTGAGAAAGACCTAGAACTCAAGGGTTCCCCAAGTACTACTCCTGTGTTTTTGTGGCCCTGGATGTCATCAGAAGTTCTCTTCAGATCTTGTCACTGCCACCAAATCAAAACAAACAAAAACAAAATTCAACTGAATAAACTTCAAGGATCTTACTAGCTTTATTCAGCAATTCCAGAATTGGGCAGTATCCTATCTAGCAAACGGAAAGGAGCTCCAAAGAGTGAACAAAGTGGGAGCTTTATATAGGTGGAAGGGGGCAGGGACAAGGAAAAAGTGGATTACCTCATCTTTCTGTGGGGGACAGAAGGGGTCTGTTAGATGGATTACCTTACTAGTGCTGGCCAGACAATTCCACATTTGTTAGTTTTAAGGTTGTATTCCTGGGATGTGTTGAAACTGCCATTAGGTTAAGAATTAAGTCTTGGTTTGCTGATGTGGGGCATAGTACAAGTGACTTCCGTTTTTTTTTTTTTTAAACATACTAAATCGCTGAATTCTTCTATAATGAATCCATACATAAAATGAGTAACTCTTGATTTAATATTCATAAACTCAGTTTTCATGTGTTGGATTTCCTTATGGAGAACTCCCCCCTGCTAACCCCTTAAGACAACTTTCTATAGAAAGCCATTCCTTTGCTTAATCATCTTATATTCTTAGTGCCCAGGTCTTAATAAATGGCATTGATGGTTGGTGAGCCTGTGAGAAGTTAGAATCAAAACTGATTTCTTGATCATGGATTTAAACAGTTGAATGATGTAATTAAAGTAGCACATGAGTAGCACTGTGTTTCTTCTGGGTATATCCTCTTCTCTGGTGTCACCCTGGTTAGAGTCCCTGGCTTTCTATATCAGGGTTATTGCAATTGTTTGTTGATAGGTCTTTCCTGTTTCCAGAGTTGCAGAGTCCTCCCCTACAATCGTATGTGATTTATTTTTGCAACAGCCATGTGCTGTTGTTTTGCTGAAAATCTTATGATGGCCCCTGATGGGGTTCAGGACACACTATCTCAAAATATGGCACATTGGCATATTGAATATCTTAAGTTGAAGGAGTTTGAGAAAACAGAAGCAGAAAGATCACCCTGCCCCCCACCCCCTTTTCCCCTGAAACATGTTCTAAAACTCTATATGTGTAAGATACCACACAGTACTGGGAAGAAGGAAGACATTCTTACCACCAGAGACAGGGAATTTGGGGCTGAGAAAAAAGTACAAACAAACCTTGTTAAACTAACCCTTCTCTTCCCAGTCACTTCTTCATCACTTAATACCCCTAGCCCAACCCCTTTGTCTTGTCAGTTCTTCACAAATTTACTCTTAAAAGCTTCCTCCTGCTTTCGTTCTTCATTTTCTTGTGAAGGCTCCCAGGTACATATAAAAGTTTAATAAGATTTGTATGTTTTTCTCCTGTTAATTTGTCTGTGCTAGTCTAATTTTCAGACCCAGCCAGGGACCCTAAGAGGGTCAAAGAAATGTTTCTTTTCCCCTAAACCTCCAAGGCCCAATATGGTCTGGCCTTATTACAACTCTTTGACTCCTCTCCCTCTTCTTCTAGCTTCATCTTGGATGGTCTCTGCCTGGAATGTGCCTCTTCTGGATATCCCCATGGGGACGTATTTGTTTACTACTACATCTGTAACAAATAACCATAATCTTGGTGCTTAAAACAATGTCAATTTATTATTTTCCAATTTTGAAGGTCAGAGCCCCCTGAAGTGGGACTCACTGGACTTTGATCAAGGTGTTGGCAGGACTGCATTCCTTTTGGAGTCTGTAGGGGAGAATGTTTTCCTTGCCTTTTCCAGCTTTTTGAGGCTGCACACACTTTGGTGGCTGTCCCCCATCTTCAAAGCCCGTTGAGTCTTTTTCATGCTGCGTTACTCTGACACTGTCTAGCCTTCCTCCTACAATTAAAACAACTCTTCTGCTTACACTGGCCCTACCTGGGTAATGTAGAATAATCTCCCCATCTTGGAGTCATTTGATTAGCAGCCTTAATTCTCTCTGCAATTTAAATCCCCCTTGTCATGTAACAACATACTCACAGATTTCAGAGATTAGGATTTGACATCCCCGGGTGAGCTATTACTCCCCACAGTGGCTAGTTTATATCTCCTCCAAACCTTGCTCAGAGTTCACCTTCTCTAGGATGCCTACTTTTTAATATTGGAAACTGCCCCTCTCTACATTCTCAACCCCAGCTCGGCTCTACATTTTCTTTTTTTCCAAAGCTCAGTTCTTTATAGCTGTTACACTATTTTCTTATGTATGTTCATGTGTGGTCTGCTGCACACACCCCCTGTTGCAAATGTACATTCCAGGATTCATCTTCATTACTGTATCTCAAGTACTTAGGACAGTCCTTAGGTCAGGGGAGTTGCGTATGAGTGTTTGATGGATGAATGACCAAATGAATGAATGAATAATGTGTGAAGCTTAAGCAAATCTTTCTCACCAGAGCTTTGCTTTTCTCTTGCCCAGCATGGATGCCTGAAATGGACATAGATTGAAGGGAAGGACTTGGGACTCCTAAATTCATTAGCTTTACTCTCCAACCTCAAAGGTTTTAATCCTGCCAGCTCTTAGAACTACAAAACCTCAGAAAGAGTGGCGTCAGAAGGACTCTGTAGTTTGTCTGTAGGAGCCATAAAGAGCCAAGAGACAGAGAAATGTTGGTGTTCACTGCCAAAGAACATTCTCCCTGTGACTCCTACAGCTGTTCGTTGTATTGTCTCTGGCAGCTCTTGGACCCTTGTTAGCCCCAAGGCCAAAATTCTGAGCTTGACAAGGCTGAGGAATCCATAGAGCCTGAGAGGCAGCTAAAATGGTTATGGGGGTGGGGTGGGGAATTGACAGGGATTCTAGGATTGAGGAAATCACATGAAGTTTAAAACCACAAGCCTTTATTATTTTAGGAAGGACAAAGGAAAGTGAAGAGGTTTAAAGAAAACAAACTGATGGCTGTAGTTGACACATCAGCCCAATGATTTTAGTGCTTGGTTGAGTTCCTCTGTTGCTTAATTCAGTAAAGCTGAAATACATCCTGAAAATGCCATTTTAGTGGAAAAGATAAAAAATTATTATGTGGGAATGGTGTCTGCTAGGTAGATAGCCCCATCAGCTGCTTACCCAGCTCTCATCTGTAAGTTCTCATTACTCTGCTGATTATTTTCAGTGCTTTAGCTCCCTGCCTTGCATTCCCCAAAGGAAAATGCTTTTGGGCCAAAGTTTGTCTTTATTTTGGTAGTTTCTCCTCTTAAACTTTAGAGACAAATGCCTTCTGTTCACCTTGTAACTTGGCTTTTAAGAGAGGTTTGTGGTCAGAGGAAAGACTTTGCACTATCCTGATTCTGTCATGGTGCTCCACTACTCGAGGTATTGAGAGCCCACTAGCTTGCCAGGAAGTGTCAGACCAAAGTCACTTTCAAAGTGTGAGAGAAATGCTCGCCCTTGACCTGGCCAAGGTGTTTTTTAGAGATGTTGCCTTTTATATTTGCTTAAACATTCTAGTCTGTATCAAAATTAAAACTGCTTGAGATCCATAACTTAGTTATGATGCATTTTTAAACATCTTTGTTTTATAAAATCTGTTTAATTTTTTTTCCCCACATCTACCTGTGCTTCGGCCATCTTCCTCAAATTAGACCCTAATTCCAGATGCAACAACCCTGTAACCTTGCTGGCCAGAGGTTGGAGCACATTTATACCATGTTTTTGTCTTGGCATCCAGCTTTTTTGTAGTTGGCAATTTAGCATGATAGCCTCTTGAAATACTTGAAAGTGCACAAGGCATCAGTCAAGATAGTTTCTCTTTGTTATGCTGTTTAACAAGAATTTGGATTTTAGTGGGTAAGGGTGGCTTATGGAGTGCACCAGAAATTGAAAATATGCTTTCATAATTATCTCTGGTTTGAAATACTTGAGGTGGGATAGAAAACTACTAAGTTTGCATGCATTTAGGAAGGTCACTGCCCTTTCATCCCCAGCTTTTTAAAAAAGAAACTGTTCTTGTCCTTAGGTGTGTTTTCACATGCCTAGTCTATACAACCAGGGATGTAGATATGTGGTGGGTATGGCTGGGGGCCTTCCAGGAAGATGGAATTACATGAGCAAAGCCTGAGAATGTATGCCCTTGCATGTACTGCAACTGTTTGAGGGACAAGGAATGGTTCAGATTTTTTAGGTGCTTGAATATGTGGGCTGGTAAAAGAAGTTGTAGAGGGTCCCAGATGCTTATACTGTTTATACCAAGTAGTTTGTACTTAATTCGGTAGACAGCAGGGAGCTATTGCTTGTTTGGGAAAATCCATTAGGGAGTAGTAGTGTTAGTGTGGATTAGGGTGATGAGGGGGCCTTTGGGAAGGCTAGAGTTCAGTGGTTCAGATGATGAAACATGAGAGCCCAGATTGGGATGGTAACCATGACAATGGAGAAGTCCATGCAGTTGGACGGGCCTGACCAGGGTTTATGCAGTGGTCTCTCAGTGGTCCTACTATGACTTTAACCTGCAAAGGTCTGTTCCCCAGATCAGGTGGGATCTAGGTCTTGGAGACCTTCCCCCCCGCCCTTGCAGACATTGTACTTAATGAGAATTCTCAGAATATATTTAGGATGTTTTTGATGAGCAGTCTGTCTTGTTTGGTGGCTGTTTGTAAGAGGTTGAAAATAGGAAGGAAACTGATGAACCTTAATTTTCAGAACTCTGTATTAGGAGGTTTGAAAAATAGGGACTTTGGTTTTCTCTCATGTGACCAGAAAATTGTTGGTCCTAGATAGGAGAAATCAAACAATAGCATTGATTTCCTAAAATCCACTACTGTAAGAAACTTTAGAAGTTAAAGTACACAGAGGGCCATTTAAGTAAAAAAGGAAAAAAAAATCAACTTAAAAAGCCTTTATGGAGTTTTGGAAGTAAACTGTGTGAGTGTGAAGACACAGAGAGCGTGTGTCCTGTGTGTGTGTGTGTGTGTGTGTTTCCCCAGTAAAATCATGGTTCCACCAAACTAACCCTTTATCATTATCTCTTGTATCTCTTGGAGCCTAGGGAAAGTTTAGCATATTCTAGATTGATCTATGCCGAAGTGCCTTTCATAAATTACTACATGGAGAATAACAGGAGAAAAAGCAGTCTTAATTGGCACAATTGATGTCTAAATTAAGATGTGAACATATATTGAAACATTTTTTAAGCTTTAAAATGAATGGTTCTGTGTTGCTGGAACGTGCCCCCCCCTCCCCGCAAAGAGTTTCAGAGCCAATAGAATCTATAAATAGTGCAGGCCGGTTGTCTGTGGTAGATTGAGGAGAGCAGAATCGCCTGTCCTTAAGTGAAGGGGAAGTAGCTTTTTACATTTTTAGTAACTGAATTGTTGGCCAGCATAAAGGTAAGGGCCATGTGAGCAACTTATTTATAACTTTCCATAAAGGTATGTGTCTGCCTCAAGCAGAGAAACTGTCTGGGGTGCTTGAAATGTAAAAGTGCAGTAGAATCATTTTCCATACACAGCCTTTCTAGCTAGTTGGTGCAGTAAAGTGATTGTTCACATCCCTGGGGCTTTCAGAAAGAGGGGTGTCGATAGATTAGCTTATTAGCGTCGCCTCCTATGGAATAGAAGGGACTGAGGCCATTAAATGTGAATCTGTGGTTTTATGTAGTGAAAAATGTTCAGATCCAATTCCCGAGGGTATTCAGGACATATAGTTAAGCTTGGTTTAACCCCTTGGGTGTGGTCCCACCTGTTATACCCACGTGGTCTACCCACAATTTGACAAGGTTCTTGTCAAAATATTTCATGGATATAAAAGCACTTTATTTTTTTCACAGGTTTAGTTCAACTATAAGTAGTTTTTTTTTTTTAAATAAAAAACATAGACTCAGACTGAATTATCTGATAACAGTGGGAGAAGGGAAGAAGTATAAAACATTTTCATGGCATCCTGTAAAGAGTATGTTAAACCCTTTTGGTAGATGCCAGAAAATGGAATCCGTTGTTACGTGTTAATTAATGTCATCACTCACATCAAGAGTATATCACTTAGAGCCAGGTTTAACTCTAAGGATGAAATTTTTATAATCATAAATACCCAAGTGAAAGATGTTTTTGGCCCTCCTTTGTTACTCATTGTCTATTTTCAGAGACTTGAGTTTTTCGGAATATTCTGTTGACCATTTAAAGGATCTGCATATATGGCTAAAATGTAAACTTTGGCTTTTGTGCCAATATTGTGGCTCTGTTTAGTATTTGGGCAAGTTGTAATAAGTGGTAAATGGCTCATTAACTATATTGGAGGCCTCATCGCAGCACTAATTTCAAATCGTGCTGCGTTTACAATTTACATATTAAAAAACATTCACTTGATTTCGTTCAGGGACAAAGCTGACATCCTATATAAGCATTACTCCACACAATCCTATTTATTGGTCCAATTATTTCAATTGAAAGATGCTGGTTTACTGCCTCTTAGTCTATGTGAACAATTCTCAGTGAAACTGTTAGAGATCAGTTGGACGGTAGTGGCAGAATAACCTCACAGGGTTTCGATTCACTTTTAATTTTAAGTCCCAGGATTAAGGATCATTTATAGTATAATGTAACAGTGTGGGCAAATATAGTTTCCCTTAATGCCTTTCTGATATTTTGGGGAAAGAATGCTTTTATGTAAAGCATTCACTTATGAATTGCATGACTGCCTTTTCTCACTATAAATTTCATTCACATTTCCTTCCTTCTCCCACGTCCTTAAGAGACAGGACAGCATGCAGTGTTTTTGCTTTGTTTTATTATTTAAAAATTTTTTTGAGATGTGGTTTAAGGTAGTTCTTCAGGATAGATGTCAAGGTAACTAGTTAATACTGTTTGAAAATCAGGCTCTTAATTAAAAATGCTTAATTTGTGCAAGAAAACTACATGTTAAAATGAATTTGGAAAGATTAGATTGGAATTGCCTCAAATTCAATTAAGCCACACTGCATGGACGTGCTGGGAATATCAATACAATCACTGTAAATTTTGTACAAACTGATTTGTTGCATTATCTTGCTCATCTAACATACGGTACTTTTTGTGTCCATATTGCAGACGGCAACTCCAAACTAACATGGCAGTCAGACTGTGTGATGTGGCTTCTCTGCTTAGAAGTGGTTCGTGGGCAGCAGAGCCTTGGACTGGGGTCTGTGGGATTTTTCTTAAATTCTGTAGGCTACTTTTTTTAGCATGTTGCAGGAGTGCTGAGGCCATACCAAACACTTGAACTTTTCATTGGGCATACTAATTATTCTTACTTTTAACCTATTGCGGTATGGCCATCATTAGGACTTAAAGCACATTGCAATTTTAACCATAGTGGTCTATGTAGCATCAGAACCATGCTTTTGTATGTAACTTTTTATAATCTAAATTAGGATTTAGTGCAGACTCAAAACAGTGACAAGCTTTTAAAAAAAAAAAAAACAAAAAAGTTTTGGTATGGTCTGAATACTAAGTTACCGTAATTCTTTACATTCTGTTTACTATGTATTTTTTTGGTTACTAAATTTTGAAGTTATTTACAATTCCTGATGCTCAAAAAAAAAATTTTGTTGAAATTGTGAAACTGGCTGAAAATTATTTGCCCAGTAACTGTTGAAAGAGTTTGCATTCTGTGAACAGTTGTGTTGAGCCTATCAATGGAATATGCATTATTTGTAAAATATAGCACATTAGTATCATTTTATTCTGAGCAGATGGTCCTATAGCTGAGAGATGCTGTAATTTTCAGCACACACAGCTTACTGCAGCTGTTCACTTGAATGTTGGCTTAGGAGCTCATTCTTGCCACCTGAACATGGAAATAAATGTGCAATTAAGTGAGGAGTGTTTGTTGTCCTTGCTAAATCCTGCTAATTTCAGTCAATGAACACTTTATATTTCACATGCCATCCCAACGAGTTAAATCCATATCTCTTATTTGGGGTTCATATAGTTTCTACACATGCCCTAACTTTTGAATAGTGATTTGTTTTAATTGGCCTTGGCCACTCTCATCTTGCCACTCGTTGTTTTCAGAAGTGCTGGGCAAAGGTTTAATCCCATAAAAGTTTTGCGTGGAAAATGACCCACAGCTAATATTCTACAGACTGGAACAGTTACGCTTTATTAGGAAATTTGAAAACTCCTTTCTCAGTTTCAGATAAATTTGTTAATTATAATAAAATGCATATCTTGAATTGTTTCGATTTTTTTCCTTGCAGATTTCTAAAGATTTCTTTATTTTACCTTGCTCCTTTTAAGTGTTCTCTAAGAACACTTACCCAAGAGAGGTAGCATGCAGCTTTTAGGAAAAAAAATACCCATTTCTTTGAAATGCAGTCATGGAGGGTTATAGGTTGTTTGATATTTGATAAGTAGTTTGGATTTTGTCTATTTTTTTTAATCACGATAGCACGGATTCTTGCCAGTCTGACCAGTCTCAATCTATCCTATGCTGCCGCCTTTTATAAACATCTCTTGGCAGTAGAGATTTCTTCCTGTATGCTTATCCACTGTTGTGCCCTTTTATTTTTCTTAGGCAATATGCTTTTTAAAAGACTTTTTTCTCTTGTAACACTCTTTCCCTCTACTTTGCTTTTTAAAAATTTTGCCTCAAATTCTTTGCCTTTTATATGTTAGAGACCTTCCCTAAAACTAGCATTCCATCAATTCAGAATTGTCAGTTTTGAGAAATAGTTCTTTGTGGAGATGAGAGCTGTATTGAATGAAATATGAAGGATAATTTGTTCATTGATGCTTTGATTTTTGGATTCCCCCACAATCTTGGCTGTCCAAATATATAGCTATCGGAAGATGGTTTTTCGAAAATTTGGGTCTGTGGTTTGTGACTCTTTTGCTCAAAGGGCGTAGCATTGATTTTTAGGAAACTAGATCCAAATTTGCTTAATAAGTAGGTTTTCAGAGTAGCCTGAACAGTTGGAGGCCATTTTCCCCAAATCTGCTGTTTATCCCGTATTTGGAGTTTATAGGTACCTTATTACTTGCATTTCAACAGGCTTATGTGCTCAAATGAAAATTCCTTGGGCTGGTCTGTTTGCAAAAGTTGAAATATTTATGTAGTTGTTTTGGTGAACTGGATAAGTTTTTGTTTTGGGTTTTTTTTTTTTCCCATTTAAAGTTAGAATCAAGGCAAAATGCCATTTTGAATTGTTTGGGGATTCTATTTTGATGCTCTAGATTAGTCGCCTTGTTGGTGATCTTAGCTGCCAAGATTGACAAGAATGGCTTGTTAGATTCTACAAGGTACACTAAGTACTCATAGCTTCTTTTCCAAGTTACCCTACAAATCCTTTTCATGCCCTAACATTTGACATCTGATATTTTTCTTATTTCTTACCAAGAGAAGAGGTATAAGATATTGTCAATCAAAAACATTTTCAATATGTAACCAAAACAGTACATGTTGACAAATTTATATTTTTTAAAGTACTCTTGCTCCTTGATTTTAAGTTAATGGATGTCAGTTTTAGGATGTCTGTTTAGTTTTCTTAGGCTAACTGAAAATCTCTTCAGAGTTAGGAAGACCATTTTTTGGTTTGTCTTTTTGGTAGCATGTTAAGCACTTCTGTTTTGTAGTATGATTTTAGTCAGGGTTTAATCCGGTGCCCTTTGGTACTAGATTTCCTCAAGTCTTTGGACACCGCAGGTGAGTAAGGGTATGTGAATAGACCCCAAAATGCGGTTCTAGAGAATGTTTAACATTTACAGTGTGCTTATTTATGTGCATGTATGGAATATGTATGTGAAAGTATAATTGTGAAATTAAATTGACTAGCTTAATGTATGAAGTATAAATTAACGTAGATGTTGCACTTTTTGTTGAAGCTTTATTGTAATTTCAGCAGAACGACTCGTATTTAGTGACAAGTATTTACATTCTTGGTTGGAATCTCTAATAGTTTGTGAAATAATGAATTCTGACATTTCTTGTTTTCTCTGTTTTTAGCAGGTAATTGCTGCCATGGAAACACAACTGTCTAATGGGCCAACTTGCAATAACACAGCCAATGGTCCAACCACCATAAACAACAACTGCTCTTCGCCAGTTGACTCTGGGAACACAGAGGACAGCAAGACCAACTTAATAGTCAACTACCTTCCTCAGAACATGACACAGGAGGAACTAAAGAGTCTCTTTGGGAGCATCGGTGAGATAGAGTCCTGTAAGCTTGTAAGGGACAAAATAACAGGTATGCAGTTTTATACAGGTTACTCACCTTTAAAGGATTTGTGTTTCACAGTGTGAGAAAATAGTAAGTTTACTGCCTGTAGATCATTCAGTGCTGCAGTTTTACCCATCTAGGTATTCTCTCTGTTACTGAATACATCAACAGCACGAAACTTAGTTTTAAGAGTTTTGTTTTCCTTTTAAAGCATAAAATATTTTTATGGGCAGTATATATTATAACTAGACTTTTATATACCCTGTACTGTACAATAACATCTCTGAAAATGGTTTTAGAAGTCTATGTATGTCTGGGACAGAAAGTGTCATGTTGACCTTTAGTTTTTAGTTCCCTGTGCTTATGTGATTTAGCATTTTAACAATGAGATATAAGAAGCATATTCTGTTTGGGAGAAGAAGAAACCTCTTAAAATGTCTTTTCCTTGAAGTCTGTATAGTTCTGTTTATAATGTATGTGACAGAGTAAATAGTAATATTCACATTGTCAATGTATAAATACTTGCACTGATATCATTTGAATGTAGCAAGATCTTATGTTCTGTTCCTTGACAAGGAAAGGAGAAAGTGGTGTATGAGTATTCCTCTTATCATAAAGACAAAAATGAAAGGATGGGTAATTTGACCTTTGATACTACATTTTGAATATTGGGTAGTGGAAAATATCCTTAGTATTTTGTAAGATTCAACTAAATATTTAGAATAAGCCAAAACCTAATTGAGCATGTTCTTGGGATACAAGGGTTAATGTTTCCTGTAGGAGTTGCTCTCAAACACTGAAAATATACGAAGTTAAGTGTAGAAAGACTAACTTTCTCATGTTATGGTTAAATTTGAGTGATGTATATTAAATTGCTTTACATGGCTTATAACTCAAACTATAAAAACTAAATATTTGAAATGGGCAAATACCTAAAGGCAGTGAGAAGAGTTTGACCAAGAATCTGAACTTTAGTCCTATGACCTTGGACAAGTCAGGTCTTGGCTCCAGGTCTTCCTTGGTAAAATGAGGTAGAGGGCAAAGAAAAGGGTCACACTAGGTGATTTCTGCAATCATTTTTACTTTATTTGAGATAGTGTCTTTAGCTGTTCTTTTATCAAGACAGTAGGGCTTACTGCCTCCAGGGTGAGTGAGTGCATTCTTTAGAGCTATCACCTCAGCTTGGCCTCACAGTCCTGGTTCCTTGAGCTACAAATTGAAGCTCACAGAGAGAACATACTTAAATCAAGTAAAAACTAAGTAAAACATAGTTGTCATCAATCCATACTGAATAATTACATTTTAACTAGTTATGTTACTTAGATATTCACCACAATATCATCAGGAAGATTTTTTTTATACTGATAATCAAATGGAGAATATTTTTCCATTTCTTTTTCCAAAATTGGTGTCAGTAGCATATGTAAAATTTATAGACAATTTTTGAGAAATTGAAAAATGTAGAGAACAGATGGCTCTTAATACATTTGTCCTGACACTAAAATTTTATTACTATCTTTTTAGCAAAACCGCTTCTTCATATGTGAATTTTGCAACCTCTTTGACATAAATGACTGTGTGATAAATGGTATAAAGGCCATGACATCAATGATGTGATTTCTGGTTTGATTGCTTAGTAACTGTCTCTACCATAAAGAAAAAAAAAAAGATTCTTGAACTAGATATATAAATGTTGAATTTTTTTGTTATGATACTGTGAGTAGATAAAAATATGAAGCAAATCTTACATCCTTTGTACTAGGCATCTTCCACAGAAAACATTTCAAAGATTTTTATCTTTCATCTCTGGGTGATCTTGAATTATCTTATTCTTTCATAAGTCTTTTACTAGAGCTGTTTTATGGTGCAATAAATTTGAATTCTGTGTCTTCATACCCTTTGCCTCCCTGTCTTTAGTGTGATAAACAGTGGTAATGGAACCACAGTGCATGGTAATCTGAAGTATGTGGTTAGATACCGGCAAAGTGCATTAATATTTGCTGTCCATTTCCTTTATCCCCCACCATTGTCTTTTCAGCGAGAGGGAGCCAGTGAAGTTTCCCACCATGGTAAAATTTCTGTTTAAAACCTCTGGTAAGCAAATGGAGTACTAAGAAAATCCACAGTGGGCAGGAGGGTCAAAAGATGTTTTCTAAGCTTCATTCCAAGAGACACAGTCATACTTGTTCTTTAGAGTAAATGTTCCATTGACAGGCAAGTTTGAGAAATGCTGCCCTTTATAGTTTCCTATTTAAGAGCCAAACTGCAGGTCATTAGCATATTAGAAACCATACATTAAAATCCTGCAGTAAAGAAACCGGTTTTCTGGCCTTATTTGACCACAGAACTCATTTTGGGGATATCTCCCCAATACTAGATTTCTTTCTTTCTTTTTTTTATTTTAAGATTTTTTTTTTATTTGACAGAGAGAGACAGCGAGAGAGGACACACGATCAGGGGGAGTGGGAGAGGGAGAAGCAGGCTTCCCGCTGAGCAGGGAACCCAACGCGGGGCTCAATCCCAAGACCCTGGGATCATGACCTGAGCTGAAGGCAGACGCCTAACGACTGAGCCACCCAGGTGCCCCTCCAATACTAGATTTCCATTGAGCATATAAAAGCTTATGCTATGAAAGCTTTTGAAATCATTTAACAGATTATCAGACACTCCTAAACTCTTCTGTAACCTGTTTATATCAAAGTATGAGCATGTTTCATAAATGAACATCCATGATAATGAACTATGTATTATAAAAAAGTGAGTAGGTAAATAAGAATACAGAGGACCTCTTCTAGTAACCTTGTTTTGACATAGTCCGCTGACATCTTATTCTTAGTATGGGTTAAAATGGTGTTCAGAGGGTCTGACTTAGTTTCAAAGCATAAATTTAAATATATATTTTTTTTAAATTCTGAGTTTCTTAGCGAATATTTGTATTGAACAAAATATTATAGTAAATGGTAGATTTCCAAAACTGGATTTTGAATAGTTGTACTTTGCCAAGTGGGCATATCTTCCTAAGAAGCTACTATTCACATATCTAGAAAGATTGAATTTGTGAGGATTTGGGCCCTGCCCTGTGGTGTTTAGCATTAGCCAGTTTATGTGGTTTCTCAGTTCACATTTGTAGGGTCAAGTCTGAGTTCCTTGGTCTAATTATCCAATTTATCCTACCGCCTGGGGAGCTACCAGGCCAGCTCTTTGTATTCTGATTTTGTAGGAAGTAAGCATTAATTTTCTCGGTTATAAGAAAACTATGAGATTACTCTTTGGGAAGAACATTTAAATTGCTCTTTTTCATTTTTCTTAAATCTTTCCCTGCTTAAATAATGCCGAATTAGGAAACTGTATCTCAGGTAAAAAAAAAAAAAAAAAAAAAAATCTAGTTAGGAAAGTATGTGCCTCTTTCCGAAGTCCTGAAAGAGAGTATATAATTTTTAGATTGTGTTGTTGTTGGCAAATTAATGTCACTATTTTGATAGAATGAAGATTAGAGAAATACGTTAAGACACCTCTTCAGTAGTAAATATAGTAAGCTTCTCTTTGGCCTAAATTCTATTTATTATGTTGTTTTTCAGGCCCTTTCTTTGGGCTCATGCCCAGCTTTATGCTTCATCCCATTTCCTGTCTATAGACATTCATCATGAGAAGCTACTGCTGCTTGTACAGTTCAGCTGATATCGGTCCATCTCTTTGAGTTTATGCATTTTAGAGTCCTTGACACCTGCTGATGCTGCATTCTAGAGGAGTGAAATGGATTTTATGATGCAAGGAATGAGTAATAGAATGTTAGAATCAGAAACGTCCTTGAGGTGACCTTAGCCAACTCCCTCACTTAACAGGTGATCTGAAGCTCAGGTTTGTTTAAATGACTGAATAGTCCAAGACCACATAGCTGTCAAGTGGTAGAGCAGGGACCAGAATTCTGGTTTTCTGCTTCTTCCCTGGGATATTTCCTCCTTGCCTCTTGTTAGAGGCCAGAACTCTTTAAAAATTAACCCAGGACCAACTGATGAATTTGTAGTGAGACAGATAACTTGTACAGATCCACTGAGGGGCATCTTTTGGTGGGTGTGTCTTCAGAAGGGGAATGAGAGTTTTGAGAGTCAAGGACTGACGGATACATGAAATGAAGGAGAACATCCCTGCCTCTCTACAAACTTTGTAGCCTGTAGTTGTGAATTTGGATATTCTAGCTCAGTGATTGCTAAATCTGGCTGCCCATCCTCATGTGAAGGAGTTTTTAAAAATACAGATTCTGGAGGCTTTGGGAATCTGTTGTCAGAAAGCTCCCCAGGTGATTTTGAGGAGCAAGCAAGCAGTTTTGGGAATCAGCCTTTTGAGGTATAGTCAGGGGAGTTGCCTGCATTGGAATCACTTGGGATGACCACCAGAAATGCAGCTCTCTGGGCCTTGCCCAGACCTACTGAATCAGAGTCTTTGAAGTAGGGCCCAGAATATTCCATTTGCCTGGGAGTTATCCACTACTTTTCCTGAACATTTTGCAGGGAGATAGAACCAGAATATTCCAGGTTTACCTGAACTCTGGCTGGAGATGGGTGGGAGAGTTGTTAGGACTTCAGTGCCTGATCTACGGCAAACTGAGTTTCAGGGGCTGTCCCCTCCCCAGTGGTGGTTTCTGATGTGTTAACTCCTGGGGTGCAGGACTAGAGATGTTTAGTCGTTAGGCTCTGTATTGAACACCTGACCTGTCCCTGAAAGGGTGTGTGTGTGCACATGTGTAACTGGTTTTCAAAACTCCAAGATAGCTTGTTCTGTCATTGTTACTTTTCCTTTCTTCTAATAGAAGAGCTAGAGAAGTATAGTTAGTGGAAGACCTCAGGTAATGAGTGATGCTCTTTTTTATCTTGGAGTGATGTCTTCACTATTATTCTAGGAATTGTTGGAGGTGGGTCCTATGTTGACCCCGTCAGCCGCCAACTGGAATCTTTCAGACAAAAGAGAAAAACAAAGACCCAAACAAATACAAACTGTAGGGGACCCAAGGAGGGACTTTGCCAGTGTTCCTCCTTGGATGATTACCTCTGAACAGACAGTGCCACCTATGGTAACACAGACTCTCTCTCCTCACTCCCCCCCCCCCTTTTTTTTTTAAATAGGAAGGTTCTTAGCTTTTCAGGATTTAAGCAGTAAGTGGTATTTTATTTTTCTAATCCATACCTTCAAATTTAATAGCATTTGTTTACTGTGATGAAGTCAATACAGTGAGCCTCAGGCTGTTTTGATGAACATTAATTTGAGAAGGTGGTTGTGTGTGTCCGTTAAAATCCTAAAGTCAGCTGTTCGGTGTCTATAGTATCAAGAGATTAAGAATTCTGATTCTTTCAGACATGTAGTTGAAGAGGGCAGAGTGGGTGAGTGGTTGGTGGTAGCTTAATAAACACCTCACATTGCAGACTCTGAGTGCTATTTAATTAGACATTTAGCAGAAAGGCTGGTGTGTGCTCAGTTCCTCACAAAACCCGGGCACCTTGGCTCTTACTAGTAAATGCTTTGGTGGTCCCTAATGCATTAACTCTGAAATACAATACATTTGAATATGGCTATCTTTAGATTTTAGTGACTAAATTTGCATAAAGTGGTATTTGTATAAAATGAATTTTTTTTCTTTGGTGGTGGTACTGAAGAAACTTTTTTAATTGCACCTTTGTCTATTTTCAAAGGTCATGACTAGTCAGTCACTTAAAAAATTTGTTACCAGTATAGAAGCTTTTTTATAAAGTTTTGGGGGAAAAACTTTAAAATTCTATGTTCACTTTTCCGCTCAAACCTTGAACTCAGGGTGTTTTAAAGAACAAATTTTAATGTCAGCATTGAGTAATTTAGATGAAGAACTTCAGGATGATGAAATTTAAAATTTATCAAATTTAAGAAACCAAATACAGTCCTTTATCGTTATCAGGGAGGAAAATCTTTTCCTTGATTTTCTTAGTTTAATTCACAGGTCCCCAGGGACTGAACCTAACAAAGGATAGATTAGACAGTGTTTTATGTCAACTCTATCTCAAATAAAACTGGGCAGGGGCAGGGAGGATTAACAGGAGAGGCACACAATTTTTATTAGTATTTTATGTGCACTGGAGCTCACAAAAGAGAATTGAAACTCAAAGAAGTGGTTAGACTTGGGGGCTTATACCATTTTACCAAAGGCAAAGGGGTTTGGGTTCTGAGGCTTGGTAAATTGTGGGGAAGTGACCAGGACTTACATGGGAGAAACTAATGGAAGGTATGGAGCTATTTTAGCAAGGTTTGTTTGTACATTTTGGTGCCAGCTCTCCATCACTGGTGGTGAGAGTTGCTCTCCTCTTTCTGGCACAAGGGCAGGGACCTCTTCACAAGGGAAATTTGTGACTTTTTTTGTAGGCAGAAAAGGGTAGGGAAGAGAACTGTCTGTGTCTGTTGATTATTAATTGCCTTCAGCTCAAAATAATTGTAGGCCAAAATGGCATTATTTGGGGTGGTATCTTCTTTAGGACCCCTTTATCATGAAATAAATTAACTTTCAATTAGCAAACCTAAACAGAAAAGATTCTTCTTTGGATATCCAATGGTAATGCAACCTGAAATGGCTAGTTGCTGGGAAGAAAAGACAGCTATCGTGAGGATATAAAAAGTTTGGAGCAAAACCATTGCTGATTAGTTTGTCAATCATCTGGATTTTAGTTTCTCTGATTTCTTGATGTTGATATTTGTGTTACTCTGTGCTTTATTCCATTAGAAGGAAATGAAGAAAGGTACTGCAGCTCCCTAGAGCTGGTTACACATTTTTCCAGCAGATTTTTAAGAATATCTACTGGGAATGGGCGCCTGGGTGGCTCAGTTGGTTAAGCAACTGCCTTCGGCTCAGGTCATGATCCTGGAGTCCCGGGATCGAGTTCCACATCGGGCTCCCTGTTCAGCAGGGAGTCTGCTTCTCCCTCTGACCCTCTTCCCTCTCGTGCTCTCTGGCTCTCATTCTCTCTCTCAAATAAATAAATAAAAATCTTTAAAAAAAAAAAAAAAGAATATCTACTGGGGAAATGAGGTTGAACCTGTTGTGTAAATGAGGTTTATGAGTTTTGATTCTGTGCTTTGTTGACCCATATCATCACTGAGGCTTCTAGAATGATCATGGTTGTCTTGTCAGTAGATTAAGAGCATGCATTGAGTGCATATGACTTGATTCCTTTATTAATTTGGTACAAAACATAAACTTTGTTAATGTATTCCAGTTCATAGAAAACACAGTTGAAGTTCTTCTGTAAGGGGCCCTCCTCTTAAAATTCAGCCAAGTGTGAGTACGTGTGTGCTGTTTGCTATTCCAGATCTTTTCACACTGTTTTTTTTTTTTTTTTCTAGTTTTTGTTTACTTCTGCATCAGGAGATTGGTAGCATAGAGTAGAAACCACTTTAAGTTTATTATTTCGTGTCTGTCCTAGTAATGGTGGAAAAATGTAGAAGAGAAAGAAGATGGTGAACTAAATGGGAGAAGATAAAGAACAATTAAATTCTGATACAGGATTTCTTCTTCCTTCTGTAATCCATAGAATGTTCAAATCCTGTTTCTCCTCACCTATGAAATTGACTCTCCCCCCTCCCTTTTCCATGATGTAATACAAAATCAACCTGCTTTTCTTTTGATGGTTTTTATTTCACTATCTTACCTATTACGCTACTTTAGCGTCAGCCTTTGTTTTTTAACTTCCAAATTATGAATAGAGCAAAGCATTTTGATTTTGTACCTGTTGGAACATTTCCTTTTAAATATTTCCTGAACAGAAGAGTTGATCATTGAAGCTAAAACCGTGCTTCACAATTCACCAGCTTCTTCCAAGCTTGTTCTAAGTTAATTGACTTTCAGTGTAGTGCATTGCTACTACTGAATTTTGAGAGCTGTGGAAACCCTCAGAGGTTGCCTTTTCAACTGAAAAGGTCAGCTTTAAAAAATATTTCCTCTGAGTGTCGTTTGATTTGTGAGGACTATGCAGTGGCTTTAGTTAGCATGTTTTACTCCTTAAAACATGGTTTCGCTTTTTAAAGTTTTGCAGTGTCAATATTTTGACACCATTGAATGTCCTTTTATTGGTGATGGTATCTGTCATCAACTATATTCTGAGAAGCTTTAAAGCTGTAAAGCCGCATTGGCAGCTCTTCCAAGTATTGTGAAGAAACAGATCCTCAGTTAGAACTATCTTTTTGTGATTTATCTACTCAGCCTTACATCATATATCGTATTTAACTAATGGAGGATCATTCTACATTGTTCTAAATAAGAAGAAAGATTCTTACTCTGTATACCTCCTTCACGGAAACAAATGGAAGATGGAGCTATTTGATTTAAACTGTGTTCATAGCACTCCTTTGTATCTTTCCATGTGAGATGGGCTTCAATGCAGTGGTAATAGGATTTACCAAACCCCTATGTACACTAGGGTTGTTATTTGCTTAGCTTGGGATCAAGTTCTTAGGATTAACATTGATACAAAATGCCTGCTACCTGCTACTCCCCAGCTAGGGAGGTGGCCTAATGAGGCTATTTTAGAGGTTTTAGCCTAGAAAGAATGTGTGACACTTGGGTTCATATCCCGGTCTAGCCACTTACTTGTAATGTAGCCTTTTTTGAGCTATTTGACTCCAAAGGTTGAGTTTGTTTTATAAAGTGAGTAGCACACAGGCATCTCTCTCTCTATCCTATCCCCTTCTAACCAGTTAATACACATTCAGTTATAACAATTGCAGACTTTATTCCTTAGGTGAACCAATTTTGAAAAGATCTTCAAATAGATCTGGTGCCTTAGAATTCTTACAGTTTTTCAGGCACGATGTGGGAACAACCCGAAGCTAATGTTCTGTTTTTTGCTTTCTAGGTGATTTGACCAAGATAATTGATTTTCTAGAGGTGGGACAAAATGGGATAGGAAGTTCAAGGCAGGACTTGGGAGTCCAGAAAGATGATTACTGATAATACATCATTCTGTGTGAACTAGTGTGCTGGAGTGTGGAGTTACTGCTCTGTTGTGGTATTGTGTGCATGTTATTCAGAATGAATGAGCTTGACTTAAAATATGAAGGTGCTCTCAGCTGAGCTTCCAGTGGACTATTACTGGCCTGCAAGGTCAGCAGGTTGTTAAATTGCGTCATGAGGTATTTGTTAGATAAAAACTGAGGCTTGTTTTCACTTTTATGGACATCTTCTTCCTTAAAAGTAGGCTGAATTTACATGGGCGTGGGAAACCAAACTCGTTTCTTCTTGTAATTGTTTTCAAACACATTTTGTAAGATTTCTGTCCTTACTTGCCTACGGATAACGAGAAAATCCTCAACTTTTTTGGTACTTGCAGATGTTGAAAGTCTGATGTTGTGATATTAAAAAGTCCAAACTAAAAAAAAAAAAAAAAACCAAAACTAGTACCCCTTTAATATAAATTGTAAATACTATTACCAAATATTCTGATTTCATAAAATAAGACATTCAGGTAGGGAAATGCAGAGACCTGTGTGTTTGGATGTTAAGAAGCCCAGAATTCCTATAGTGTTAGCAGATCAGAGACTTCCAAAAAAAATTGCTATCCCTTTGTTTTCTTTCTGTTGGAATTCATTGAAAACATTTAAAGCCTTGCTTTTATTCAGTCATCACAGACTTTACAGATTTGTGTAAGGGGGGTGGCGATTTCCACGAGGGCATGGTTAACTTAGCAGATGCAATTTTACATCTTGTTTTCCTTTTTTTGTTAAATCCGTATGCATATTGTGAATTAGAGATTATTTTTAGCTCTTAATGAGTTCTTTTCTCATCATTGTACTTTTTGTTGGAACTCTGTTTTCTACATAATGCTTTGATTTTGAAGGGGGAGTGTATATGGCTCACAAATCCACCCCCAACCTCCTGTCCAGCTACACAGAAATTTGCATTTCTGCATTTGAGGTAATAGATCTGGTTATTTTTTTTACTTTGTACGGTAGATGTGGTCTTGTCCTTGACTCTTCACAACCTGTTTGACCTTCCGGCTTTATTCTGAGAAAGTTAAATTCTCCTTTTGAAGTAAGGTTTAAAGGAGGCAGAGCAGCATGTAAACAGGCAAACCAGAGTCCTTTCATTGTATTCAAGGTCACTGGAGCCTGAGGGAACAATTTTATTTCCTCACATTTTGATGCTTTAAATCCAGTCTTAAGGTGCCACTGGGTCAATAACACAGTGGCCTCCAAGGCACGGTTCTCCAAGTCCTCTTTCCTAACCCTGGTACTAGTCCCTGAGAGCTTTTTTCATACCACTGAAATGAATTATATAGTTTGCTCTTAGTCCACTTTAAATGGATCTGAGTAGGTTGGTTATGGTGTGTCAAATCCGTTGTCCCACTGAGTCAGTGGTTTACATTGTCAGTATCAGCGATTTTGGACAGTCTAAAGGTATTTTGTTTTTGTTGTTTTTTTTTTAATCAAATTCTAGTTTCAGCTTTTTCCTTTTTAGAGTACTTTTATCTTTAACTAGTCCCCGATACAGAGTTGTAACTGTAATTGTTTGAAAGAATATCCAGTTGGTTTTATGTTCTCACCCTGCAACCTGTTAAGATATTTATGTAAGCTTAAAGGATTAGAATGGGGTATCTGTTCAAGTAGCTTTTAGTGGAAATATGGCATGGGGGTCCGGAGGGGCCTGGTTTGGCCAGGGTATCAAATAGATTTAAGGAAATGATACAGAAAGTCTTTGAATAACACCTTCATTAGCCTGTAGATTCTGCATTCAGAAGAAACAAGATTCCTTTGGGGAATGTAATAGTCTAGTATGGCTCCTGGTCATTTTGTGTTTCCGTAGAAACTTTGCTTCCCTTCTTTTAACTTATATGAGAATTACAGAGAGTGAAAGTGAAGGGGTAAGTTAGCTTTGTGAGCAATAATGGAATCCAGGGTCTTGGGGTAACAGGCAAGATTGGGAAGTCATTATGTCTGATGGCAAGATTTTTAAATTTGACTGAGGACTATCATTTGATAAGATATGATAGCTCATGTAGTTATCACTATGATTAACCTTCAGTTTTTTTTTGTTTCTGGATATTCAATCAAAAGTCTTGAGAATTGCTGGGAATAAGAAGAAATACCGGGTTAATTTCCATGTTTCAAGAGTGCAAGGACTAAAATGAAGATGTGACAGTAGCACAGAAGAGCATAATTAAATT
This sequence comes from Eumetopias jubatus, assembly GCF_037043125.1. Classification (NCBI taxonomy): domain Eukaryota; kingdom Metazoa; phylum Chordata; class Mammalia; order Carnivora; family Otariidae; genus Eumetopias; species Eumetopias jubatus. The sequence goes on along the minus strand of NW_028274821.1, from coordinate 49,041,120 downwards.
GTTTAATTGATGTTTAATGTAATCTTTCATAGTCTGGAGGCTTAAGAAAAAGAATTGTCCCTCTCCCTTTCTTCAGAAGAATGCTGCTTAGAGCCAGTCAATCTTTATCTCAATCTCAACTAATCTTAGAGGTATCTGAAGTTTTTACACCTTTACAATTTACAACTGTCTATAGGAGATAAAGCTTTTTAAACCCAGTATAAGTTCTACTTCCTTTAGTCTCAGATGTAATTTTTTGAGAGAGGAGTGGAGTTCAAGAACCCAAGTACAGTATGGAAGGCTTTGGGTTAAAGAGATGCATTTCAGTGAATAGATATGTTTTCTTGCTGGGAAAATATTCTTGCTTGAGGAAAACGAGATTGATAATCTAGGTATAAATGGACTACCATAATAATGTTGGTGTTTATGAGGACAGCTAGAAAAAGCCCTTATTTTATACATTGCAATATGTTTGGGGATAGGGCTTGACTGGTAAGTGATCTGGCACCATACATAAGATTTTTTCAAGTTTTCCCAAGATAAAGGAGATTAGTTTGTAATGTATACTCTTTAGGCCCCATCTCCTTTATAAATAAATAGCAAGGAAAAAATTGTCAGCAACAACATAAGAAAACTCCTTGACACTAAAGGTTATTGAATATTGGAATGAGCTGAAAGACTAATGTTTAGTGAAATCGTCATCTGAGTGGTATACTTGTACTTGAATACCTACCGTTTTGTATAGCACTCGACAGGCTAGAAGGCTCTTTAACATGACTGATTGCAATTCTCTAGTAGGAACTGACTTGTGTAACTTACTTGACAAGGGCAAGGTAGATGGTGTCACAGGGATGAATATGAGAGAGTGCATATAGTCTAGCTTTTTTCCACAGATGAAGTATCCTTTCACAGATGTGCATCTTAGGGCTGAGTTAGCAGGAGGCCTTACACTCCCAGCCCCCTTTTCTATAGGGGACACTTCTGGCAAAAAGATGGATATTCTGAATGAGATGCCTTATGTCACCTTTCTTTGCCCTAATCTTGAAATATGTTTGCGGACTTGCCATGTGATGTGACCCAAATAGCTTAGGAGTTCTGTCTGTAGAAGTTGCTTCCCACATCAGACGTCCTTATTAAAAACACAGCATCTTCCCCAAGAGTGAGCCTCAGATATGTAATCAGGTAACTTCAGTAATAGCAGATGAAAGAAGCATCATTTTAAAAGTCCTTAAGATAGGGGCACCTGGGTGGCTCAGTCTCAGTTAAGCGTCTGCCTTCAGCTCAGGTCATGGTCCCAGGGTCCTGGGATTGAGCCTGGTGTCAGACTCCCTGCTCATCGGGGAGCCTGCTTCTCCCTCTCTCTCTCAGCCTCACTTGCTCTTGCTTGTGCTCACTCAGCTAAAGAAATTAAAAAAGATAAAAAAGCCTTTAAAAAAAGTCCTTAAAATAAACCATAAGTGTAGGTACCTAGTATTTCTTTAATTATTTATTTTGGAATCTCTGTACCCAATGTAGGGCTCAAACTCACAACCCCAAGATTGAGTTGCATGCTCTGCCAACTGAGCCAGCCAGGCACCCTAGGTGTACTGGTTGAATAAAATTCTTTTTCCCACCATTTTGCTTTAGGTTCATGGGTACTTGAGATGATAAAATGGTAGTAAGTTAAAAAGATTATTTTTGTGTTTAGGTTTTTCCTGTTTCGTGGGGGAAATTGTGTCCAGAGTTAGCAGCAGTGGTCAGATGGACTAAGTTGTGGGGTATATGATTTGCATATTACCTTTTTAATATACTTTTTAGTCAGTGGTAAGAGGGCAGCCTCTGTGCTTCTCGAGGTCAGTGTGATGGTGCATTTACTGTGATGCTGATGAGGACAGGGACACATCACTTTTGTGTGCTAATGAGTCATTGAGCAAAATCTTTTAAGCATTTGCTTCTTAATTAAAGCGTGTGAATTTTAAATTTGGAGGATCACAATAGTTAATCTTTTCAACTTTTAAACTAGGTTATTTTGTCAGAGATGTGTATGTGATATGAATGTGCCAATCATGGGAGCCCGACCATTTTGTATTTCTTTTTAGAAGCCATCTGTTAATTGGCAGGCAAATTGCCCTATGGTCTCAGAGTGGTTGCTGTAACATAGCTGTCCCTCAGCAAAAACAAAATGGATATTTATTTCTGTCTGGGTACCTTTTGGACTTAGTTTGTAGCCATGGTTCCCATCTGACCTGCAGCTTTTAAACTCTCACCTAGTACTACTGGCTTCCTCTCTAGATTGTTTTCTCTTTACTGGTTCAGAGAGGGCTTTCTTGAGGTCCTTGAAGCTGTGTCTGCAGTATTTAAATACGTTTCCTTTATAGTCAGCATTTATACCCTAACCTGACCAAACACAATTGGTCTGTTTGGGGATTTCTCCTAAGTATAAAAATCAGTCCTTTTGTGTGACTATTGCCGGGGGGAGGACAACCATGTTCCCCGTATCCTCTTGAAAAGGTAATGCCTTTCTTTATTAAATATAAACTAAACAAAATGTGCTGTACAAAAGGAAAATCACATGTTATTTATACCTAAATTTTTGTGTCAGTTGGGGACAGTGGATGTCCTTTGGAATTTTACTTCCTTTGTCTTCGCTAAAAATATCTCTCATTTAATTATGGTATTTTTTTATTGAAATAAAATGAACTAAAGTGAAAAGTCCCCAAGTGAAACCTTGTTACATATATTGAGTATACTTTATCAGTGATACAGATAAGAAGGTGAAATGATACATGTTTTTGCTTGATTTGAAACTTTTTTTTTCCAGATGATGATGTGATGCTACCCATGGTCTCCTCCCCCGCTTTTTTTAAGTAGGCCCCCACACCCAGTGTGGAGCCCAACATGGGGTTCGAACTCATGACCCTGAGATAAAGACCTGAGCTAAGATCAAGAGTTTGATGCTTAACTGATTAAGCCAGCCACATGCCCCCCAGGGTCCCCTTCTTAAATGACCCAGCCTTCCCCTCTTAACTCTCTTTCTTTTTTGACTTGGTATCACCATTTGTATGTGTAGGACTTAGGCATGTGGGTGCATTCAGAAATCGTGTATAACCTTGTGTTAGCTGCACAAAATGTCAAAATAAGATTTAACACTTTGTGTTTGTTTATGGTACTATTAACACTTTCCACCCATAAGAGCAACTTAACTGGGGGTTGGTGCGGGGGAGGTTTCAGGTATATTGGAGGTTTTGGAAGATCATAAGTCTTCCCTGGGTAGTCAAGTTGGGTTTTGCTGTTTGATGGCTGGAGTTATCCATATCTGTTAGCTGCATAATTAATGAATATTAGAGAGGCTCTTGGGTTGGTGCTCTATTTTAATTGCTGAGTATTAAGGTTTAGAAGGTTCCTTGTCTTTTGTTAGTGTTATGAAGGTGAGAAGGTACATGGAAGTACAGAGATACTGGGGTAGGAGGGTTTGCCTTTGATTCCATTCCTGGCCCTTATTATGGAAGGCCCACCGAAGGAAAAGAATAGTTGGTCCAAAAGTTCAGTTTTGGGTGTAGTAGTTGGTCCAAAAGTTCAATTTTGGGTCCGGTTAATCATGCTTATTCTAAGGTCAGAGTAGAGGCTCAGAGAAGGGTAGCATGAGCAAAAGGTTTTGTGGACTAGGAGAATAAGGAATAGATAGGAGGTTAGCCATTTCAGATTTGTAGGGACTTGTGAAAGAGGTCATGGGTTTTTATCCTGTAATTTTTGTTTTTTAGAGATCTCTGGGGACTTGAATGAAAGACATTTGGGTCCAGATCCTTTTTCTGGCTTATCAAAATTTCTTCCTCAATGGTCTTCTTGATCTTAGATTTGTATGTCCTGATTGTTCTAGGCTTCCGAAGTTAACCTCCCTAAATTTCTCTCTCATCTTTTCTTCATTGTCCCTCCCTGCTTGGTGCATGCTGCAGTATGACCACTACTGACCTTCATGTGGGGCGTCCCCGTTCTTATGGTCAGCTTCCTTCTACACAGACCACGTGCTGTTCATTCAGCATTCAGCCACGCCTTTGGTCCAACCATCTCCTCTTTCTCTACACGTTAGCTCTTCTCCGTATGCCTATTTCCTTATTTCTCTGTCAAGAAACTCCTAAGTTTCTTCTGTGTTTCAGCCAACTAAATATATCTTTTGCAAGTTTGTGCTGGTTGAGCATGAAACTCCAGTGATTAACCATAGATGGTCCACATTCATTAGGTGCCTGCATCTCCCTTATTTACTGTCATGCTTTAAATTTTTAAGCAAAGATCTAAAGAGGGCAGAGAGCATGTGGTATTGATCCCACCTGCTTTTCTTTAGCTAGGAAACCACACTGTGCGTATAAAAGCATTTCAATGCAATCTGCTGACGAGAGAAGTGTCTTGTGTGGGAGACAATTTTGGCAGTAGCAAACATGTTTGGCTTTAGCCATAAGAATTGCTTTCTGAGTTTCTGGAAAAAGAGTATGCAAATCAAGTCCTGTTTTAAATGAATCTTTTTATAATGTGGATATCTCTAATCTGTTTTGTAATGATGGATTTGTTTTGAGGATTTAAATGGTTTGTGCACCTGCGGCATGCCATTCCTTTTTTTTTCTAGTTTTTTTTTTCTTTTGTACATAATATCTTGATGGATTAGGAAAGAATGGTGAAGTTCCAGTCAATCGATGACATGACAACAAGAAAAAAAGTTGCAGGTGTATTTGGAGATTATGAATATCCTGGTTGAAAACGTGACCTTTGGATACACGGAACTCTGCTTCAGTGTAATTCCCAAACTTGGCCAAAGGCAGTTAAGTATATCCCAGGAAGACCAACTTTGGAAAGGTCAACCCTGGCTTTGGAGAAACCTAACTACCATTAACCAGCTAACTGTGTGCCTTTGAGCAAGTTAATTAGCATGTCTGGGCCTCCAAATTTATAAATATGAAATTGGTACAGATCTATCTACACAGAGCTTTATTGAGAGAATTAAATATGAGTATGTGTATTGGAAGACTTAAAAGTTGCTTGATGCCAGATTATAATTAGGCAGTGGTACTGTTTGTTTCTAGAAAGCTTAGATAAAAGCAGTCATGGACCAGTAGGAACAGACTTTTCCCATAGACTTAGTTTTTTGTATGGGAAGGCTTTGGCTGGTGAGCTTTTAACTTTTGGATGAGTTTTTTTTTTTTTTTTTAACACAAACTGTTACGTGTTCAAGAAGAAAATTTATCTCTTAAGATTTTTTAATCAGGTGGAAGTGGTGGGATTTGTAGACTAATATTTCCCATTGTTCTGGACAAAACAGGGAGCTCATCATAGTGGTTTGTGAGATTCTTTGACACAGTTTCAAAGGGCACTGAGCTAATTCTAGTGTTTTAGGATGTTTACATTTTTTTTCTTGCAATATCTAAATAAAAATGTCTTACAAAGAGAGAAAAACACATTAAGCTGTATTGCTTTTTGATGGACTGCTCACCAGTGTGTGTGTATGTATATGAGTGTGTGTGTACATGTGTGCATAGATTGACACCAGTTGGTAGTGCAAGCAACAGCAGATGCCCTTTTTACTACTGCAGTTGTTAACTGATTTTTCTCTTTACCACAATATTTTGAGATATACAGTTCTTTTGCCCTCATCTCAAATGATATTTACATGAACAACTCCATTGCCTTTTAGGAAAGCACAGGATAAAGCAAATAACTCAGCCTGTGTGTGTGTGTGTGTGTGTGTGTGTGTGTGTGTGTGTGTGTAGTGTATGTAGAATTATAAGAAATTTGTATAGAGGCACCTGGGTGGCTCAGTCGGTTAAGCATCTGACTCTTGATCTCAGCTCCAGTCTTGATCTCAGGGTCATGAGTTCAAGCCCTGTGTTGGGCTCCATGCTTAATGTGGGCCTACCTAAAAAAAAAAAAAAAAAGAAAAAATTTTTCTAGAGTTAATCAATAAAGAAATGAGAATGTGGGGGCTGACCTAGATCTGCTGAAAGTAGTTTTGCCTTAGCTCAGAGTTGTTGTTGTTGTTGTTTTTTAACGAAGAAAGTTGTTAGGTGTTTTTTTGTTTGTTTTTTGTTTTTGTTTTTGAACTGTAGTGTCTGACTTTCTAGCCACCTGCCAGTTTTTTAGCTTTTGCTCTCATTATGGGGGCAGTTCCAGTATTTAAGGTAGCACTGCTCATTTTTTTTTTTTTTTTGAGGGCAACTACCTAAATTAGTAAGTAATGAGAGCTGGCTTTTATTTTAACTGTGGTGTTGAGATGCTACAATACATCTACAGTGAGATGCTCACTGTCTCTGGCTAGAGAACTTCCAACGTGAAGTCTTATTCTGAGATGTATTTGCTGGAACAATTGGCTTATTTTCCTCACTTTCGATAAAGATCTTATTTTCTAATTTTCCTGGTCTTGGATGCAAGACATCTTAGTACCCATGTGCAGTACTCACGAATTTAATATGCTGTTGCTGTTCTCCATAGCCTAAGACTGAATTGTGTGGGAGTTCTTAATGTTGTCTGAAATTGTGGTGTATTAAGAATCCACAGTTTCACCAACTTGCAGGTCATGCTGCATTGCCAGCAGATTCATAATTACTGGTATTGGAACCATAGGAAAATAGAGCTCTGTCAGTTGCATAATCAGAGGACAGATATGGCCATTAAAATTAACTTGAAAGGAAAATGCCTTGGTGCTGAGGATGTTAACAGCTCCTTTTAGAATTAGGCTGCTTAGGTAATATTTACCAGATGATCACTATTTACAACTTTGATTTCAGCAGAAAAGTTACAATTTAAAGTCTTCTCTATTATCTCAATATATTTGTGAAGTCCTAAAAACCTTTTTAAAATATTGGGGCATTTTAGTCTTAGGCCAGCTTTATTAACATTTGGGTGGAAGATAAGTCTTCGAGTGAGCCATCTGTTTTCTGTATTATGTGAGCGTCTAGGTTGAATTCTCCTTCCTTGTGCTAATCCCTGGTAATGTCCTTTGGGAAGCTGGTAAAAATGCTCTGAGCTTTCAGGGAGGCTAGCTTGTTTTGTGGTAATAGGATCTCACTAGTCCTGTGCCTCACAATTTGATCTTCCTCATTAGAGGGCAGCTAGGAGGACCTGTTTAATTTGACCTGAGTTAGTTGAGTGTTTAAATGAAAGGTCTTGCTGCATCTGGCGTGCTACATCTGAGGTGACTCAGGCTAAGTCAGGAATTAAAATTTGGAGAGAAAACGTGACTGGAGAGGATTGCATCCCTCTGTTCTCCTAAGATTCTCTCAAACCTTTCCCCTGATGTGTGTGGTATCCACATGGTTTTGTTACACATCAGATCCGAGATATTAAGAGAGCTCCTTTGGAAAGTCTGGTGCTCCCTGCTTTGGTGCCAGAGTTGCAGTGCACAGCCTGTCTGAACAGACACACATAACCAATGCCCAAGAACAGAAAGTCCATCTGAAGAATCACAACACATTTGGAACTCTAGCGTGTGTTTGGGGGAGGAGGAAAGAAGGGTGTTACAATGAGGGAAAGGGATAGGTCTGTCTTTAAAAACAAAAGTTGCACCCCCGCCCCTACCCCCAGAGTAAACTTGTTTTCTTAATTCAAATTATTTGCTTTTTTTGTTAGGGGATGAAGTTTTATATTGGGCCGCGTTTGGAGACAGTGAATCTTTTCAAATTTTTTTTTTTTTTAAGTATTACAGTATTAGGCTTGAGATTGCAAATAGTCTTGATTCTCAGAGAGGACCATAGTGACCTGTTTCTGCTAACTGTGGGATTTAGAAAAGATTCATGCTGCTTTTGTCCTTTTTTATTTCATAAAACATTGCTACTGCTCTAAATGAAATAATAGATACACATCAATCAGCATAGTCACCTTTTATTGTTGATTCAACTACCAGGTTTTTACAGAATTCACTCTGCATTTTATTTGACTTGTACATGAATAGTCTCGGCAGACTTAATTATATTAGTGAAAAAGCACTTTCAACAAAATTATATGCTGACATCCCATAATTCATACTTACAGATTTGTGAAACAGATTTATGTAAATCTATCAAATTACTCTAGGTGACATTTTTTAAAATTGAGATTTCATTTAAATGGTATTTGTCGAAATTTTTCATGAAAAATTTTACATGAACTATTTTAAAAAATACATCTCACATCACTCCCTTATAAGGACAGAACACTGTAACATTTGAACACCTTTGTTCTGTAACCCTTCTGAAACAATGTAGGGACGTTGGGAGCAGGGTATCTCTCCTCTAAACCGTAATTTCTTGAAAGGCAGATGGCTGTTCCTTTGTTCATTAGCTCATTTGTTCATTCATTCAGTGAACATGTAGTTAATAATCTGTGCTAGGGTTTCCTGTGCCAGGAACTATTCTCAGCTTGCCCTTGCTCAACAGTTTAAAGCGGGGTGGGGAGATGGTAATCCAAGTTGACTCACTACCCATGTGTAGTAAGATAAAGGTATATAATATAAGGGCTGTGGAAGGACGGAGGCGCATTGAACAGTGTGTACTGGGAGTGGGACAAGTTGTGTCAGGGAAAGGGTCTTAGAGAAAGTCTCCAAGGGTATGTGGGAATTGGCCAGTTGGAGATGTGTATTCCAGGCACAGGGAACTGAAGGTGCATTTTAGGGTATGTGTGGAGGAGTAGTGGAAGTAAACAAGAAGCCGATGACTACCTGGGAAACCAGAGCATAATTGGAAGCTCATCTGGGCAACATCATGATGAGGACAGCTGGTTTAGGAGTTCACAGGAGTCTAGGGAAAGGGTGATTGATGGCTTAGGGTATTGTAGCAATAGTCCAGTTTAGAATAATACATGAGGATCTGTGCTAATGCAGAGGTGGGGTGGGGAGGAGGGGCAGATTTAGCTGTTAGAACGGGCAGGATAGGTTACCCCTATGGGGTACCCCTTGCCCTGAAATCCGTCTTACAAAGCTTTCCTGTTAGACTGTGAGTTACTCCTTCAAGCCTTGGATCACATGTTACCTTCTGGATGAGCCCCACCTTATATAAATAGCAGCCCTGACCCCTCTCCCCCAACACTCTGCTCTCTGCTTCTTTTATCTCTTTAGCCCTTATTTTCTTCTAGTACACTGTGGAGCTTGTTCTCTTGTCTCCTTCTAGCCGAGGTAGGGGTTTTTGTTTTCAAAGATTTTATTTATTTTAAAGAGAGAGCATGAGCGAGCATGTCAGCAAGTGGTGGGGGGGAGGGGCAGAGGGAGGGAGAGAGAACCTCAAGCTGTCTCCCTGCTGAGCATAGAGCCTGCCGAGGGGCTTGCTCTCAGGGCTCTGAGATCACCCTGAGGTCATGACCTGAGCAGAAACCCACGAGTTCAGCGCTTAACCGACAGCCACCCCAGAGCCCCAGAATTGAGATTTTTATGAAGAGGAACGTTTTGTCCTTGGGGACTAGCAGAAAATAGACTTTCTACAATTGTTGAACAAATGAGTGCTAAATGTTGGTGAGAAATACGTAGGATGGCTTTTTGTAATACAGAATTTTACTTTCCACAGTTCCGTGTTGAGAAGGGTCTCACTTAATATTAGTTGGATAAAATTAACGTACCAGGTTTATGATCAAGAATTATGGAAGTCTGTTACCTTTACCTTTAAACCTGAGGGGGGTAATTTGATATTCTGCACATTGGTAGTAATTTGAAATAGAAAAGACTAAATAAAGTGACCTTTGAATTAAATGGGTCCAGAAGATTGTGTATTTTTAATTAAAATATGCAATTAAATTTTTAATTAAAGTATGCTAATAAAAGCAATGTAGATGGCAGGGGAATGGCTGCTGCTTTGAATTATGCACAGTTTGGGATAAACTGGCGTTTGCTGTGTGCCCCACCAGCACTTTGTTACTGTAAGGACTCTTCCTGATTTCCCCTTCCCTGACCCCCGCCTCGGTCCCACTCGGAGGCCTGTGGAGTGCTTCAGCTCTGTGCTTGTAGATCACTTGACTGTGGTTCTAAGTAGCCTGCTTCTCACTGTTCGTCTCATGCCAGGAGCAGTCTGTACGTGATTTTTCTACCTCTTGTGAAGGATCTTCTGTGGCATATATATTAGATTAAACAGGACAATGCAAAAAAGAAGGCATTCCCACACACAGAGTATGGAATACATGTGCTGAAGTGTGGCATTGACCTGGAGTCTTCAGTGCCTGTGTGGAGGTCTTAGGCCACGTGATTGTTCATGTGGCTTTCTCTGTGGTGGGATTCTAGAATCCTTGCCATGGCCGTTTGGACCAAGCCTTGGATCAATGGTTCCAAAAATCCCTACGAGCCTTGAGACCACAGGTTGCTTGTAAGGATAGCTGGGGACAAGTGATGTTGACGTTATTCTTGATGTCCAGTTACCAGAAGGAATTTTTTGGCTTTTAAAGATACGATTTGTCTTGAAGGTTTTTTTTGGAAGGGGCTTTGTCGTTTTGTTCAGTTTTCTTTTAATCATGTTCGGCTTCTTTATACTTGGAATTTAAATGTAGAGCTTTATAAATTTTTTTTAAAGAAAGGATTCTTGGTTTTGGGATTATCAATATGCACGTTCTAAATTCAGAATGATTTGAAAACTAGATTTGAATGGTATGGATAGATGATGCTTGGTTTCCAAGCCTTCCCTGGTGGTTTATGACTGTTACTAGCTGATGAATACAAGAGTGGGAAACAGCGGATCCTGGCTAAATAATCTTTCTTGATTTTGACTTGGTACTTCTTTTATTTTTTTTAAAAATCTGTACTCAGGATAACCTGAAGTGAAGTGGTCACTATATAAGATACAATTTACTTTGTCATAGGAATGAATAATAACATTAAATTCATATATACTGAAACTGATATTTGCACATGAATTACAGGGATTTGAGACAGTGGACAACTGTCTCAAAACAGTTTGTGGTAGAACCCTCTTCGAAAATGCCTGGTTACATTATACTTCATATTGAAGATGGTCTGGGTTCATATATTAACTAGCTATGAATTGAGTGCAGAAGAGCTTAGCATTTGAGAGTCCTGGATTCAAATCTTGTCTCTACTTCCTACCTGCTTTTTTGATTTGAGGATGCTAATTGACCTTGCACAGCTTCAAAAATCGTATCTCCCTTTCAGGAGAAGAAAATGAGTATCTCACATGATATATGTGAGGCTAAAATTAAACAGTGAAACACCACACAGCTGGAAGGTGAGAATGGGGGGTGGAGCCTTGCCTATCTTGGTATCATCTGTGAAACCTTTATATATTGTTAAGTATTCAGTAATAACTTAAAGTGAAAATTGCTCAAGTTCCAAACTCCCTTGTGCTTCTGGTGCCAACATGCTAATTCATCTATAGTGGATTTAGAAATGTAACCCTTTTGCAGCAAATATCTTCTTTTGTATTATCTTCCTTAGATTAATAGTAAAATTTTGCTTACCTCAAACACATTCTAATTGATGGGTGGTGATTTTCCTAATAACGCCACTAAACAAATTAGAAACTTTGTGGAGAAGTCATTTAGGGATAAAATGTTGTCTGAGTGTAGTCAATTTACAGGTAGTAGAAACATGGCTGACTCATCAGCTAGCCATGATTGCTATGGGGGAGGGTCAAGTCAAAGACCCATTTAGTGGATGGACCATCTGACGTGATATTGATGATAATGCCTTTGGTTAAATGCATAACACCACTGTGTTTCTCATTCATTCATTTAGCAAGCTTTTGAGTGCCTATTGTGTGCTTAGCAGTAAGCTCTCAGAGGCCAGCCTGGCGGACAGCTAAGCAGGGATTGACCCGGCAGGCTTTCTCCTTTACCTGGTGACCCAACTCCAGCAGGCACTGCTGTGCCTGAGAGTGACCTCCTCAGGCCAGTGAACGGTTTCTCTGAAGTGCTGGGTAACTTGAAGGGTTTTGGTGGGAAGACATCACTTGTATCTGAAGATGCATCTGTAAAAAAGACAGTCTTCCTGCAGGGTGTCTTCACATGCCCAGACCCTTAGCACGTGGCCCCTCTCAAGGGTCCCAGATGCTAGATTTGCAGCCCCAGATTATCTCTCACCATTGAAACTGATTTTCAACCTTGGCTGCATGTTAGAATCAGCATAATTTGAAAAACCTGGTACCAGTGCTTCATGATAGACCAATAAAATAAAAGTCTTTGGGACTAGGACTCAGGCAATAGTTTTTTTGTTTTATGGTTTTTTTTTTTAAGTTTTGTAGATGATTCCAGTGTGTGACCAAGGTTGAAAAAGCACCTCGATTAATTAGAAGCTGCTAAAATGCAGGTGTGATAGTGCCATATAGGAGAAATAGAGTCTTAATGCGGTTTTAATTGATTTGATACATTTTATTATGGAATAGCAGTGTGACAAAACTATACAATATTCAGCTTGCCTTTCCTTTACCCATTATATTTGTAGCATCTTCCTGATTTTATTTATTTATTAAAAGATTTTATTGAGAGAGTGAGTGAGCATTGCGGGGGGGTGGTGTTGGAAGGGCTGAGGAAGAGAGAGAATTTGGAGCAGAGCCCAACAAGGGGCTTGATCCCACAACCCTGAGATCACTACCGAAGCTGAAATCAAGAGTCAGATGCTTAACCGATTAATGGACTGAGCCACCCAGGGGCCTCCTGATTTAATTTTAAATGAATACATGGAACCTCATTAACATATAGTGGATATGTTTTTTTTTTTTATCTTTTGACTAAAGTGGTTTACTTTCATCAGTAGTGAATATTCTCATCACTGCCTCAGCAACCTTGTTGGGTAGAAATTACTCTAATTTTAGAAATAAGGACAATAGGGCTCAGAGAAGTTGAGCAGCTTCTTCAAAGTCAGAGAGCTGGTAAACAGCAGAGGCAGGATTAGAACTCCTGTGTGTCCATCATAAACTGCTTCCTTGAGCAGCTTTTATGTTTAGCCCATTTGAATCCTGCTCGAAGACAATAGAACTGCAGCACATTTTGTAAGAGGGCACTATGCATGCATTAGACCCTTGGTAAATGTCGAATTAGTAAAAACTGAATGCTTAAAATACAGTGGCTTCCCATGCAACTTTCTAAAAATAGAACCATGAGTAAAACAAAATTTCTGATTAGTGTGAGAAAAAATAATGAACCGAATGAGTTTTAGCTCTTCTGTCACCCTCTTTTTTTAAAAACAGGAAAAAAAATACAATTTGATAAGAGGGCATAAGTTAGCAATGATTACCCAATTTTTTTTTTTTTTAAATTGAGGTAAATTGACATATTAGTTTTGGGTGTTGTACAACACCCAAATTCTGATAATGGTCCCAAAATACAACCACAAGTTTTCATGGTTATTTGGTACTGTATTTAGTGTTCTGTCTCTCTTTTTTTGTGTAGTTAATAGGGAACCACATTAGGGAAACCAGTGTGGCTATCCTAAATACCTGTATTCATAACCACATGCACCTTCTCTCGTCAAGGAAAAAAAATCCCTCAGTTTGCTATGAAATTGATGAAAAAATATATTTAATAAAAAGTGTTTGGACCTTTACTGAGCATCTCCTGGGAAACCCTTAATTAGTTTGGTTTGATTTTTAGTAGACTAAACCTGTCTTATGTCCATTTTTGTTACTTATTCTCCTTTAGTGTTTCTTACCTTCTGAAACTGAGAAACTTCCTCTTAGTTGAAAAATTGACCTTTCGAATTATGTGCATTCCATTGATTACAGTCCCTTGAATACCTTCCATTTTGTTTGAGAGCTGGGATATCATTGAGCCGGGGTTAGAGCGCTCAGATGATAGGGAAAAACCACACAGTACTCCTTTTTAAGCAACTCTTCAGAAATTGTGTTTTATTATTTTTCTTTTACTCTTTCTTCCTTTCCTGCATGTTCTCATTGGCTTGGATGTACTCGGTGTAAATCTTTGTGTTCAGATTTCCCTGTATCCTTATGTAGGTCATCAGACCTTTTTTAGAAAATTGTATTCAGTTTATTTGAAGAGGCTCTCCTATAAAATAAATGTACATGTGTACATATACGTGCACATGTGAACACACAGTTCTTCACCTTTTAAGTGGAAATAATTGTACTTGGTAAAGGCTGTAAATTCGTCAGGGTACAATGTACAGAATGCTGACAGATTCTTGGTTGATGCTTGACGCCTTCCCCTTTTATGGGTAAAGAAAATGAAACTGAAAAAGTCGTGCCCGTGAAGCCCACTCAGCAGCTTGGCGGAGACTTGCACCCACAGTTTCTGAAGCTGAACCTTGCATTTGCTGCTGGGTGCTCTGGCTCAGGCAGGACATGTTTGATGGAATGCTTTGGAGATGTGGGGGTGAGGGTGGGGTTGTTGTTTTGTTTTTAAATGCACAGCTTGCTGAGTTCTAACATGTTTAAACTTGCAAATGTAGTAGACAGGAGCTGAAAAAAGAAGACCACATGTATATTTCTAGGAGAATTAATGTAGACTTCTTTTTACTATTGAGAAAACGTGCTGGTGTTAATGACCTGACCATATGCCAAAATGAGAGTGGATCTCTGTCATCAGTGGTGTAGAACTAATATATGCCTTTTTTCTCCTTCCCTTTCATTAGGGCAGAGCTTGGGATATGGCTTTGTGAACTACATTGACCCTAAGGATGCAGAGAAGGCTATCAATACCCTGAATGGATTGAGACTTCAAACCAAAACAATCAAAGTATGTTTAAAAAATTTTTTTATATCTACTTGCAGAACAGAGATTAAAAATGATTCAGGTCTTCTTGTAGTTCTCTTCCTTTGTTTCATGCCCGCATAGACACTTCTCTGGGAGGCATAGCAGAATTTTTTGTTTGTTGCATGATGGGGGAAAACTGTTCACGAGCATTTTATGTAATCACTCCTGTATTAAGGGGAGGGGCGGACGGCAGCAACTTTCTGTGCTAAGTACTCTATGAAGCCTGCTGAATTACATCTCCTTCCTTTGGAGAAGTATAGCTTGAGGAAACCTTTGACCAGTTCTTTGAGCCTAGGGCTTGGCAGACTTGTTCTGTAAAGGGCCGAGTAGTAAATATGTTAGGCTTTGTGGGCCATGCAGTCTCTGTCATGACTTCTCAGCTCTGCCCTTGTAGCTTGAAGCAGCCATAGCCAGTAACTACGGGAATGAATGGATGCGACTGTGATCTTAGAAGACTTTATTTATGGAAGCTGAAACTTGAATTTCATGTCCTATTCATGTGTCACAAAATAGTCTTTTTCTTTTGTCCCAGTCATTTAAAAATGTAAAAATCATTCTTAGCTCCTGGATCATAAAAAACAGCTGGGAAGCTGGATGTGGTCCTTCGGCTCTGTTCTGACCCTGCTCTAACTTTGAGGAGACTGACTGGACCTGCTTACATGCCACACAGGTTATTTTTCCTGTTATGTTTTTCAAGACAATTGGTCGGTAATTTGTGGGTATTTTCCAGCTTTTTTGAATTTTTGGAATGCCGACATAGATTGTGTCTGGATAAGAGGTAAATACAATTTGCAGTATAGATTTCTTTTTAGAAAATAAAAGGGATGTTGCTTCTGGCAAATGCTTAGTGCACGTGCCATCAATTTTGCCTCTCCAGCCCAGTGCAGATATTGCCGATCAATCATGGCAGTCTTTCTCACTGAGTCTAGATGTGGCTCCCAAATATTTTTCAAAATAGTGCTCCAGACAACCTCTATCAGTTGACTCAAGTTGGAACCTATTTTCCACCCTTGATTTAAGAAGTCAGCTCAGACTATAGCCTGAAGTGGTGAGGGGAAGTTAGTCAAGGCTGACTGTGGCATCCATCTTGCTTAGAGACTTGTCTAGAAGATTTCTGCTCATTTTTTCAGAAATCTGGAAATGCAGTGTCATCTCTGTGCTTAAAAGTTGCTTCTCTCAGAATTGTCAGCTAAGGTAATTCATTAGCTCTGGATAGTTTTGACATCTCATTCTTTATATTTATTGGCCCATAGGCAATGCCTCCCAGCTCTGTCTCATCTAAAGGGAACTGTATGGGGGGCTCCCAAATATATTTGGATGTAAGATGTCCAAGAATTCTACATATTTGTTGATTAAGAAGATGTCCTTTGAAAAAATTCACTCTTTAGCCAGAAAATGAGCTGGTTATTGTGCTACCAAAATTTGAGGGGGCAAGGGGTGCCTGGGTGGCTCAGTCGTTAAGCATCTGCCTTCGGCGCAGGTCATGATCCCAGGGTCCTGGGATTGAGCCCGGCATGGGGCTCCCTGCTCAGCGGGAAGCCTGCTTCTCCTGCTTCCACTCCCCCTGCTTGTGTTCCTGCTCTCACTATCTCCTCTCTGTCAAATAAATAAATAAAATCTTAAAAAAAAAAGTCCTTGTGATCATAGACTGTATTAGAAATCTAATTTTTCCCCCTCAAATTTTTTTTTTTTAAGAGAGGCACAGCGAGAGAGGAAACACAAGCAGGGGGAGTGGGAGAGAGAGAAGCAGGCTTCCCACTGAGCAGGGAGCCCGATGCGGGGCTCGATCCCAGGATCCCGGGATCATGACCTGAGCCGAAGGCAGACGCTTAATGACTGAGCCACCCAGGCACCCCACAAGGACTTGGTTTTTTAATCTCTGAATTGCTTTTTCTAATTTCTATACTTCTCTGCACATTTTTTGTGTCACAAAGGTTAACCTTTTACTAGTACTTTTTTTTTTTTTTTTAAAGATTTTATTTATTTGACAGAGAGACACAGCGAGAGAGGGAACACAAGCAGGGGCAGAGGGAGAGGGAGAAGCAGGCTTCCCGCTGAGCAGGGAACCCGATGCGGGGCTCAATCCCAGGACCCTGGGATCATGACCTGAGCTGAAGGCAGATGCTTAACGACTGAGCCACCCAGGCGCCTTGTTTTATTAGTACTATTAAGCACTGTTACTATTAAGTAATAACAAATGCCGTTAAAAAAAAAAAAACCCTCTAATATCCAGTTATCTTCAGTTTGTTTTCTGTGCTCTCTGTACTCCTGAGGACTTTTGCAGGCCTCCCCGTGTTAAATTGATTTCCAGAATTGCTGCTAATTTATCTTAGTGTTGAGGTCCTGAGTTGTGGTTAAGATGAAATTGGAATAGATGGTTGGGATGGCTCACACCACAACATACCCTTTTCTCCATTCCAGAAATAGCCACTCTTATTTCTTTCTAGTGAGTCAGTTCTTTTGCTATAAGTTCTTTTGCAATAATGTCCACAAGAGGCAGAAATGCAGGGGAAATGGGTCGCCAGAGTAAATTTCCATGGCCTGCAAGGAGTCCATTGATGACAGCTGCTTCCTCCCTGCCCATTGCCCAGCTTTCTCTTCAGGGCCCAGCTGCTTGGGCAGAGTATGTGGAAGAAAGGACAGTAATGCCTTGTGGCTTTTAAACTGTGACATCTGCTACTTCTCTTCTGATTTTCTGAAATGGGGGTGGGAGTGGTGGGGAAGCAGCAGGCTACTTCTTTCCCCGCCCCCATTCGGTTCCTGTAAAAATATCAGATAACAGCTGGTATCCTCAATTTGGCCCAGATTTCTCTGAGAGGCAAAGAAGACCATTTTCCAAAACTACACAGCACCATTTTTGTCTGTTTGTTCTTTGTATGTTTTTTATTTCCTCTTATTTTCACTGAGACATGTTTCGTATTCTTAGGCAACATCTTGAGCCAGTTTTTTCTTCATGTTTGCTGCTTCAAGTACCTTTTGGAAGCTCCATTTAAACCATTCCATTCTCTGGGATACCATTCCATAAATTAGCCTTTTTACCCTTCTTGCCGTCCATCCCGGCAGTGGCTGTTGGGCTAAACTTACATAGACACTACTCTCCTCATATTGCTTCTCACTCAAACTTCTCTTGTATTTCCCTACTCTCTTATCATATCATTTGAGTCAACTTTGGAGTTGAACCAGTATTATTACTACTTTGTGTGGTAGTCAGCCTGGCTCTTCCCTGGCAAGCTGATCTTTTCAGGCTCTGCACATAATGCCCCTGTAGGTCTCGCTTCCTGGCATACCTTTTCACACTGCTTTAGTTGAATAGAATTTATGGGAGCCCATCTGAAGTTCTTCCTTCAGCTGCTGCCCCCAATAAGAGAGTTGAGACCTTAGTGCTCAGAGTTTGGCGAAGACCAGGCTCTTAAAACTCTTATATTTAATGTGGCAAAACTCTTTCCCTTTAGAAAGCTGCAGTAGACTAATTAGTACATACATCATATGTGAGTATTCAAATGTCTGTGTGCTCCTCAAGTTGTCTTCCAAGCCACCTAGCATTTAGTATGCATTTGGTAGAATTCCTAGGAATTGGAATATTGAAACAGTGAATCAAGTGCTGTGAAAGGTGGTTTATTTAGCAGTTTCTCCTGGGGCTTCCTAATAGCATTAGCCCAGTAGGGTTTTGTGCAATAGATGGATGGTGTGTTGAATAAATGACAGATGTTCAGTATTTCTGCAGTGAGTGAAGCAAAGTCCCTCAGGCGCTGCGAAATCCTAAAGCAGTTATTCCTAAAGTTGGTTGCATCAGAATCACCAGGAGAAGTGACTTAGAAATGCAGGTTCTTGGGCCCACTTCAGAACTACTGGATCAGTGACCAGAGGTGAGATGTAGGAATCTGCTTTTTAATATGCTTTCCAGTTAGTTCATGATAGCAGGTCTAAGACCTAGCACATAGGAACACCAAAACATACCTTTTCTGAATAGGTGGGTTCTCTGTTTGGCATTTTTGCATGCAAAGTTCAGTTTGTTTTCATCTTTTACCTTGATAATCTTGTGGATAATTCTTAGCATGCTGAATGATAGTTCAGCATTCAGAGTATAAAAAGTAGTTCATATCATCTTCACTTTTTAAAAAGTATAGCTTAGAAATTAGAAAAACTTAGTATGTTCACCTTATGTTAGAAAGATATTTATTATAAATAGCATTCATAGGTTAAAGTTCCAAAGTGGTTATTGTCTTCTCCTAAGGATCCTATTTTTCCCTGATTAGGTCGATGTTTTGGCAGCTTACCTTGCTGGTGATGTCACACCATCTCTGAGCTTCACGGGAGGCAGTCATGCTAAAGCCTGCCTACGTTGTCCCTGATACTGAGATGGTAAATACAGTGTAAAGAATACGAGATGTTCTTAACTTCTTATATCAGGGAGGGTAGTGAAAAGGTAGTATATGCACAATTCAGGTGTGGGGGTTGGGAATCTCCTCATGACAGTGTCAAAAACTGTATACTGGCGGGGGAATCTCATCAAGAGCCCGCTGGTCCCCATGGGAACCCTTCATTTTGTGGTCATGTTCTTTGCTTGTTTTTAGGGGTCTCAAGTACTGATAAAATCTAAATTGGTATTTGAAACATGTATGGCTTCAAGCTAATAACTCCTTCCCGCCCCCCAAGGGAAAGTGTATTTTTTGCCTAGGTTAATGGTATAAGACTTAAATTCATAATTAGTGGAGTAAAATATTGAATATTTCCAAAAAATCTTATATGCTCCCTTCCCCTCCCTCCCATCAAGTACCGTGAATAGGTAATGGAAGTCTTTCCTCCCAGCATCACTCCCAACTTCTCCCCCTCTTCTATAAGGAGTGTAGGAATCTTTGTTATTCCCAAAAGTGGGTTTGTTTTATCTGGAAGTGGGAGGTTTTATCTCAAGGAATAGAAGTTTTTTTTGTTATTACTGATAGGTACCCCGAGAAATTCATGGCTTCTCTGCCCCACTGAAGAAAAAAAATTCCTATTTGGAAATACTACCAGCATGGAAAAACTGCCTAAATTTGGTTTCGATTAAACATTTTTTTTTTTAAATCATTCAGACATAAACCAGCCTAAATTTCACCTTTGCTTAAAAGTTATTAATTGATACATGTTGATGTGAAATTTCTCATATTAAAGTAACCAAACTATTTAAGATCATCTGGAAAAACTGTTATAAAAATTGGAATACTAATTAAAAATAGTGTCTATTTCTTAAAGTGTTCAGTTAGAGAACAATTAAGTAAAGCTAATAAACCGTTATTCTGAGCCATTGTGTTGCTTTAAATTATCTGTTAGTTTATATCTTTTCCTCACTAGCCTGTTCTTTTCCCAGTAACAGTCATATTCACAGACTTGTGTGTGTTTAGCATGAACTATACTCCTTATTTTTTTGTCTTTTCATTTTATTAACAGATTTTTAAAGAACAAAAGTTTTAAATTTGACCATGTCTAATTTATGAATTTGTTCTTTTAATAAATCATGCTTTTGGTGTTGAATGATGATACACCCTTGCCTAACCCAAGGTCACAAAAATTTCTTCCTATGGAACTATATCCTTAATAATACAGAAGGAATACAGAACTACATTTCTGAAATTTTAGTCTCCCTGACATTGTGTGATCTTGGACAAGTCTTTTAATCATTTAAGTTTCCATTTTATCTGTAAAATTAATTTATTCATCACTGAGAATGTTTATTACCTGCGTCTTTTTTTTTTTTTTTAACTTTCCATGGTCTGCCAAATTGCATTTTAAGAAAGGCTGTAACTATTTAATAAATATTTAATGAACTTGTGGTTATCATGGAATGATTTAGTTAGTGGTGAAATGCAGCACCCCATCCTGAAGAGACAACAGTTTTAACTGTTTCTTTTTGCCGTTGTTGAAAGTTTATCCGCTCTAGTAAAATTTGTGCTGGGAATCCGCTCAACCCTGTTTTTGGTACAGAATTACCAGGGAGGGCATTGGTTCTCCCTTACCATTGTAAACTGTTCTTTTATAAAATTCAATTCTGACCGTTAGGAAATGCTGCATAAATCATTGGCTCTTCGGTGTAGGAAGGAAAGGGCATGGAAGCCGAAATGTAAGCGCAGTTAGGCTTGCCACCTGGTAGGTGCTCTGTTAGAATATCTGCAGCACCATTTTGGGGTGTTTGAGACAAGTGGGTTCATAATAGCAATAATGCTGAGAGCTTATGCTTTTGTAGGGAAGTTTGAAAGCAGATGGTATGGGAACCACATAGAATTAGAACAGTAAGCGGCGGCGGGGGGGGGGGGGGGTAATGCAGAAAGGAGCCAGAGAGCATTGGGGGATTTAAAAAGGCAGGTGTGCCATGCCAAGGTTTTATATTGTAGGTGAGGGAGAACACCAGAGTTTTGAGCAGGGCAGTGATGGATTGGACTTAAGTATTTGTGAGGAAGGGAAGGTCTGTTTGGTACAAACCCCATGTCTCTCTGAGACGCTCAGGCTTACCCCAGTGTTCTTTTGGCTTGTGTAGTTGATTTTGTTTTCTGTGCAGGTACAAAGTATAGATGTTTGTAGAAGTGTGGGCTTCACAAACTTACCAAGCATCTCCTATAAAGTACCCCACATTTCAGCACTGCTGCATATGGATCATCATTTACCTTTTACCTTGACCAGATGTGGAAAATTTGAAAGTAATAGTCTGAAGGACAGGCCTCAAATTAACTGACAGCTTCTGAGATGTTAACCTAAATTGCTATTTGGCTGGCCAGACTTTGTTTGTGGAGGGACAAAAAAAGTGGAAAAAGTACATACCAGGAGTGGAAGTGAGAATGGAAGCTGAGTGAATAATTTCTTTGCCTTTTTAAAAATAAAGTCTGAATGTATAGTAACTTCATTTTTAACCCGTGGTCTGGAACTTTCTAGAGCCATGTGCCAAGTTTTACCAGTATATTGCTACATCAGATTATCAGAACCTCTTCAATGCATTTAAATAAAGTTCTTATATCTATATTGAGTCCAGTTTACATAGTCCTCATTTGAAATGAGGAATAAGATTTTTTAAATAAGGTATTATTTGTATAATGCCCTTCATGTGTTTGCAGAATACTCCATTGTGAGTTTTTTTTTTTTTTTTTTTTTTAAACTATAAAAAGCACCATAGGTTGTTACTTACCTTGGGTGGCCTAGAGAGTCTAGCCTAGTCCAGAACTTCATTGTCCCAGCTCAGGCCTGCTAGTGTTACTCCTGCTCCTTCCAAGCTCCCTTCATAGTGGAAATGAGGCATTTGAAAACTCCCAGAGGGCAATAACTTGGCGTTATCCGAATGGCTTTTCTGTAGATACTTTTTTCACGGTTGCTAGAGCAGAGGCTGAGCCCGCACAGAGCGATAGGTGAGGAGGAGGGTTTCCAGTAGCAGTGTCTCCGCTTGCTTCCTGCCCGTCCCTGCTTGTGAACCACAGGACAGGGGGATGGTGGGAGAGTCTCAGCAGTTGACTGAACCCATCTTTCTTAGGAAGGAGTTTATGGATCATTTTATTATCCAAGCCTCTACTTTTCCTGCCTGTTTCATAGATGTGTATCAGCAAAGCCATTTCTACTAGACACTGTTAACACTTGTCTGCTTATCTTTTCTACTGCTCTTTAAGGGTAGGGTAGGGCTTGTGGCCTTTCATTTGTGACTTGGGAGAAGTATTACCAGGTAGTTGAGTGGCTTCTGTCTGTTCTACAAAGTTAGCTTTTGAGAGGTTAAGATAGGTGTGCTAACTTCTGAAGAAGAGTCCCTTAATTTCTTTATCTACTTTTTGTAGTAGTTGCATAGGACTTTTATCCTTCTACTTGTCTGGATTTATGCAACAACAATAGTCTCTTGTAGGCAAATTCCCCCCCTCCCCGTTTTTAAAGATTTATTTATTTAGTGAGAGCACGAGTGGTGGGGTGGGGTAGGGGGGAGATGTAGAGGGAGAAGCAGAATTCCCACTGAGTGGGGAACCCACGTGGGGTTCAATCCCAGGACCCCCAGATCATGACCTGAGCCAAAGGCAGATGCTTAACCAACAGGCAAATACTCCCTTTGACCAATGAAATGCAGCTCAGGTTAAGGGACTTGCTCAAAACACAGTGCAGCTAACAGCACCACTAGGAACAGAAATGTAAGGTCATGCTGGGTAATGCTGGTGGCTTTTTATTATTTTCTTTCCATCTCATATTATTGATATTCAGGTGTTTTCCTTAGAAATAGGTTACAGATACCACTACAAACAAATGGAATATTCTCTTGGGCACCTTAATTTGTGTCTTTTCCTGTCTTGAGACTTTCTGGATCAGATCTCTGTTAGGTGTGAGAAGTGGAGCTCTTCTTGGCGGTGGAAACACTGCTCTTTTGGGCTGAGTGCTGGAGAGAGCCACATCTCCAGCTTGCGAGGAACACCCATGTCTGGGGGTCCTTTTTAGCAGATGGGCAAGTTCACATAGATTTAAGTATTTTGATGGTAACTGGAGAGTAAAATAATTATTTAGTAACTCTCCAGATCTCTGTTCTATAGGACACGACCCATTCAGGAATGTTTTTCTGGTAGGTTCTTGCAAGTCTTAGATGCACGTTTGAAAGTTAAAGTGCATTTGTTACTCAGTTTGTGCAGTCTTTTCAAGAGCACGTGTGGTCCATTTCTTTTCCTCCCACCTCTGCTAGATTTTCCTGTGCTTGTCCTTAGCATCATTTCTGAGCTACAAGCACCACATCTGACTGGTGGGGGTTTTTCTTTGGGAAGTGTCTTGACCTACTATTTATAGTTAAGCAGGGAAAGTGGGCTGTGTTTTGAAAACGGTATAGGTAGCCTGCTACGTGTGTGCCCCCCCGCCCCAAGCGAGAAGGGCTCCTTTGAATGCTGCATCAAGACCTCGAGCCCTAAGTCCTGGATTTATGTCCTGCTCTCGCTCTCCTGGTCTAGCTTCCTCATTTGTAAAATGGGGGGGTGGGGGTGGTACTGACCGCACAATTGTTGTGAAACGTGTTATTTAACATCTGGAGTTAGAAAAGTATTTGGTGTTGGCCTGTGACTTTCAGCAAGAGAAGATGAATATTGTTTTTCAGTCTTTTCTGTATTAAAGTGGTATTTTAGAAATCTAGCTGGGGAGTAATTGAAAAGCTACTTTTACTCTGAAGAAAGTAGTCATTCTGTCTACTTCGTTGGTTTAATTTTGTTGGATATTTAAACTATCGTAGGGGCTCCTGGGTGGCTCAGTCGTTAAGCGTCTGCCTTCGGCTCAGGTCATGGTCTGGGATCGAGCCCCGCGTCGGGCTCCCTGCTCGGCGGGAAGCCTGCTTCTCCCTCTCCTACTCCCCTTGCTTGTGTTCCCTCTCTCGCTGTGTCTCTCTCTGTCAGATAAATAAAATCTTAAAAAAACAAAAACAAAAATAACTATTGTAGTTACCTTGTGCTATAGAGAAGTAGGTTGTGAAAAAAATCAATAAATCATGCTAATGTGCTCTATTTTTTGGTCATTAGTATAAGGTTACCTCCTCCCACGGGAATGGGAAGTGTAATCCTTCTTGCATAGGTTCTGGGGTTGCTAATGAGTCTTGAAGTGACCCTCACTGACCCTCAGGTGAGCAGGGGGAAAAGCGAGGGAAAGCAGAGTGCCTGCGTGGTCCTGGAAAAACCGATCATTCAGAATATGCTTTCATTTCCACAAATTTTGTTAAATGACTATTTAGAAATTTGACTATTCCCACTTGTTTCACCCAAACGACCCTGTTCATATTCCTAGAAAGATTTCTGGAGTCACTGAGAGTGGCTCTGACTGACCTCCTAGAATTAAGCACAGCAGCCTTTTGCACAGACCAGCCAGGCTGATGAGCTCCCTGATCCAGCTGAGCCCCAGCTAGCCAGGCAGATTTTTGGAAATACCTTGGGATGAGTTTTATGTGCTTTGTTTTACTTTTATATTTTTGTATTTGCTGGGGATTTATATTCGTATGTACTTTACTTTCAAGCTACCTGTGAATTTCTTACTCATTTGAAAACCAACATTGGTGGGTGACAAGGAGGAGAGCTAATTTCTAGGAATCCCAAATATGCCCCCAGAGTTTGAGGATTACCTATTTAAAGTCCCTCTACATAAGGGACTGCCAAAATATTAATGTTCATCAGAATCCCTGGGGTAGGGTGGTTGATAAAATGCATATTTCTAGATCCCGATCAAAACTTACTGCATCTGAGAACAAAGGTTGTATTTTAAGCAACCACTACAGGTGATTATTAATAGGTGGTGGTCTGACACGAGAAACATTGTTTGGTGGACCTTAATGATTTGAACTTGGATGGATCTGTGGTGCTTGTCTCAAAACAAATCCACATGTAAATAAGATTTTCATTTGTGGGTTCTATCAAACTATCTGGAATACTTGTGGTTAACAGGCATACTTTTATTGAATATAATGCTGGACTTACCTAAATAATACATTCTTTCTCTCTCTCTCTCTCTCTCTCTCTCTCTCTCTTTCTCTTTCTCTCTCTCTCTCTCACACACACACACACACACACACACACAGAATACTCATTTTCAGAGCATTTCAGTGTCATTAAATACTTTTAGCATTACAAGTACATAAACGTCATTTAATATTTGATTCTGAGAGGGAATTTGCAGCATGGTTCTTCTGGGGCCCATTTATTTAAAATGGATATTTCATATTAGTTTAGAAATTGGGAGTTGAATTATATGATTCAACATGGTTGTGAATCCTTAGAATATTGAAATTGCTTTTAAGATGCAATAAAAATTTATTTCCTATTTATAGGCTCCCAACCACACCCCTCTTCTCCCCCTCCCCAGTATCTGGATGTTTGAACTTTTCTAGTCATGGTTTGAATAAATGGGAATTTGCTCTATTATCATAAAAACTCCCACAACATAGCATGTTATAAATATTTAAAGAAAAAAAAAACCTCTTTCCTCTCTGTCACCTTAATTTAGAAACCTTTTGACCTATAAATTGAATTTTTTCCCAAAGCTATGTGAAAGCAGGCATACTGTCACCAGAAGGCTTAGAATGTCTCTGTTCTCAGATTTGCAAAAATGGGTTAATAAGTTATTGTCACCAACTTACAGGATTTTCCATAGTGTTCTTCATTAACCAGTGTCTTGGGGGAATTGTGAAATATGCATTGTCTGCATACTGCTCTGGTGTACAAAGTCAAATGAACTGTGAAGGTGAGGGCTAAAAACACCCCTCTCACCTTTGTACTTTGTCCTTTGAGTATTAAAGAACATTGATCTACCAAGTGGCAAAGGGGGTACAGTTTGGCGGTAATTACAGCCAGTGAATGTTATTGATGCTATCAATCAGTGAGACCCAGGGAAAGGGCACAGTGCCAGACCATTCAGTGCTCCCGACAGTGTAATTAAATACCGCAGGACTGGATTCTTAAGGTAAAGTGAGGGGCTTCCGCACATCTGAAGCAGGAGAGCATTTTGTCTTGCAACCCAGGTAAAGGTAGTTATCCCCTCATATTGCTTCTCTTTAAATTTTTAGAGGAGGGCGCCTGGGTGGCTCAGTTGTTGAGCTTCTGCCCTCGGCTCAGGTCATGGTCCCAGGGTCCTGGGATCGAGCCCCGCATCGGGATCCTTGCTTGGTAGGGAGCCTGCTTCTCCCTCTGCTTGCTCTCCCTGCTTGTGCTCTCTCTCTCTCTCTCTGTCAAATAAATAAATAAAATCTTTAAAATAAATTTTTTGGAGGAGTCTATGAATGGCAGTGATACGGTCTGTTCCTTGTGTACATTTAAGGTTATCGGTGTTTTCCTTAAAAACCCTCTTTTTGTAAGATCTTCACACTATCATACAAAAGGCTTTAGGAATACAGTAATTACTTTTTGTTAAAGCTGTTTGGGGGGATATACAGCTCAGGTGTCTAATAGATATTTGGAGAATGAGGGATTGTCTTTGAACGAGACTATTAGTCCTGCAAATCAGTTCATTTAAAAAAGCTTTCCCTGTGATTATTCTCTAATGTCTCATCATGTTGAGAGAAAAATATCTTGGTGGGTTGAAGTTATAAAACATTCAGTAATATTTCAGGGGTTAGTCCTTTTAAATTGTCTATTGAATAAATTTTTCATAGTTGTATAACTTACGTCAGGTCCATAAAATATATTTGGTAAAACTTTCTTTGGTTCTGGGAAGGATTTATAATAATAATCTTATTATCCTTTTTTTTCCTTTTCTCATATGTTATATATGTGTTTCACACACAAATTTTCATCTAGATCTATGTGAGAGATAAATGCATAGGCAATCCAAAATGTTTGTTACTCTTTTTTTTTTTTTAAATGGTGTTTAGTTCATACTCATTAAAGTTTACCAAAGACAGGCTCTCCTTGAAAGAAAGTGAGGTGGTTTCCTAACATTTTGTGCATATGTGTGTGTACATACATGCATATACACACTAGATTCCTGACAGTTGGGTTAAAACAGGCTCGAAAACACTTCTTGGCTGTTGTGGTTTAGTTGTAATATAGGTATGGGTTGCAAACTGTTTTTACATTTGCAACAGGTGTTTGAAGGAATACTGTTAGAAATTTTCCTTTGGATGTTTGAGGAATAATTTTTTAAGAACATTAAAGCTTAGTAAAAATGAGTACTTCATCTTCAAGAGTCTTATCCCTTTAGGGGCTTTTACATTATATGGAATCATTGCAAGGTCAGTGATTTGTTTCCAAGTTTGTATGGAAGGGCATATGCCTTAAAAGTTATTAATGGCCATCGTACATGTGCTTTTTTTTCTTCTCCCCCCCCAAGGGCAAAGATATCAAATATAATACTAAAAAAATAATTGCAAATTGTTTTTTAAAGACTGTACAATCTTGGATAGAGAATCTTAGAGAACATCTGTGAGTAATGAAGTACTTAATTCTGCAAGCGTTTTGAGTGTCTAGTATGTACCAGTCAGCTTTGCTAAATGTTGGAGCTGTGCTAAAATATGACAAGATATTGTCTTGTCCTTGATGTCATTGTGTAGTAGGGAGAGACAGCACTTACTTTATACGACCGTTTTTTTTCTGATGTATGATAAGGGAATGCACAGTGCAATGGGAGTGGATATGTCACTGGCTGTCAAGAGAGGCCTCTGCAGTGGTTTCAGAGGTAATAGGGTTTTACAAAATAGGGTTTATCATGCAGAGCGAGAAGACAGGTATTATACATAAAGGAATGTCACATCCAGAGGCACGGAGGCCTTTATGTGACATGTACTTTTTGGAAGAAACTTACATCTGGAAACTATAAAGTATGCTGATTCTGTCGAGTATTAACCTTCTTTGAAAGTAGTTGGGAGGAAAATTTGATTAAACCTAGCCCCATAGTTTACATTTATCCTTTTTTTAAGTGAAGACCTAATTCATAGAAGGAACTATAGAGATGAATTTTGGGCCGATTAATTCATTTGTTCATAGATACCTCTCTTCCTTGTTTTGCAAAGATCCATGGTAACCTGTGAGACTCATTTAAGATATTTAAAAATGGTACCAAGATGAAATTTCTCTGTGGAGTATTTAGTGTACACACAGAAATAGGATCATTATATTTTCATTACTGTATGTATAAGTAGGTCAAAGAAGACTTGGATATCTGAACCAACATTGCAGCAAAGCAGTTTTTCTTTTAGTTATAGAACAAAAGAGAACTTATTGTAGATGGTATTTAAATTAGCTTTTTAAATGGCCACACTGATTTTGACTATTCTCACCTAGTTCATGATGGGAAAATTACCACCATATTGTATATGTATATATATTTCTGTACACTGTCACTCCCCTGCTCATAGAAGCTTCACTGTGACATTTAAGGGCTCCAGAATCTGCCCCAACTTGCTATTGCAGTGTTGTCTTTGTTCTGCAGAGATGCTTATCCTGCTCACCTGGGCTCCTCATCCTTGAAGATGCAAGTCAAAGTCTTATCTCCTGCCTTGGGTCATTCTCTGCCTATACTGCCCTGTACCAATGTCATTACTTACTGACTTTATTTGGCTGTAAAAGCATTCTTTTTTTTTTTTTTTAACTGTACGTTACCTTTTTCTCCCCTTTGGTGGTCTACTCTCAGAGGGCAGGCATCTTTGTCTTCAGAGCAATTCACAAAATACTTAAGCTTTTATTTAAAACTTCTGAAGGAGGAAATTTCTATATATTATAAGGAATGGTGGAGATGTGCTCTGTACGCTCAAAGATAGGGAAATTCACAACTGAAGCGAAACCAAAAGTGAAACTCTGACACTTCCTGATAGGTGTTACTATTTATTGAAGACACAGTCGAATGAAGGATATATAAAGGACTTACCTGCTTTTTCTTTTGTACAGTTAATGAAGATTGAACTATTGTTTTCCTTTTATGTGTGATTTTCTACGTAATGTCTATCAGCCTGTGTCTTTTTGTCCTTCATCACTTTCATGTGTTTTTTTCCTCTCTCAAACCTTAGATAGGTTATGTTCAAGCCCTAGGATATGTAACCCATCAAAATTGGCTTGTTGAGAACCTTCTTTTTCCACACATTACCAACCAGTGCTTGTTTACTTCTATCATTAAACCTCTCCAGTTTACTTCTACCAAGTACCATGGAGACCTTCTTTCGGTTTCACTTTCTAACTCAGCATTTAATCTGTTGGCAGTGCTTTAGATCTACTAGACGGTCCAGTGCTACATAAATTATATTTTAAGTTTATTTTTGGAGGTAAAATTGTAACCTGTACCTTTGGTAGTATGGCTTTTGTTAGAGATTGCATCTGATCATACTTCAGAATCTTGAAAGAACCCTTAAGCTACTACTGGAGAATGGTTTTCTAAGAATTGAAGGAGTACATCTATTTTTCTGCGAGCCAGTTTAACTTGTGTTGTTTCCAGTGAAGCACAAAAAGCCAGATTATTTGGACAAGCATCATACCTTCTAATCATCTTGCCGGAGAGGTACTTCAGAAAGAGCCCCTGCAGGAGGCCATGGAATATTCGGTCAGCAGGAATCAGACGGCCTCCTTGGTGGGTGGGGTTGTAAGATAGGCACACGGATAAGAATTAGTTTCAACCCTCTAGGAATTTACAGCCTAGTAATATAAAAGCTCTGTAAGTGAATTGCAGTACTCTTACCTGGGAGGAGCCGCTGAGGCAGTCTGCTGCTCTGGCAGCATGGAGGAAGCCCCAAACACATCTGAGTATTGAGGACTAAGTACTGAGATTTCCCTTTTTCTTTAAGTTTCTCTAACATCCTCCTAGTATATTTAGTGATAGTGTCCAAAAATGAAAAAAATCACAGTACTCCCTGCTAGTGTTACTATTTTTTTCTACTGTGAAATCACATCGAGTCATTAGGCACTGGAATCCCATATTCAGAAGCATACCTGCAACCCTAATCTGAAATTAGGCACTGTTCCCTGAAGTCCACTTAGTATTTCTACCTCTGTCTCTCCGAAACGGAGAGGATTCTCTGTTTCCCCTCTGTTTTCTCATTTTGCATCCAACTTTAGGCTCTAACAGATCTTTATGAGAGAGAATAAGGAGGCGGGAGGATTATTTAATATGCAGCAGTTTGATGAGAGAAATAAAATTAAGTTGGTCTTTTCTATCAGCCCGTTTAAAGATGCAGGATGTTGGCCCTATATATGACAGTAAGACACCCTTTTCCTCATGCTTCAGCCAGGCTTTGGGCTTTCCAACACACTCCCCTGCCATTGTCTTACAAAATGCTTGGAATATTGTACTATTGTAATAATTAGTAAGGGTTAATTTTGATAATAACTGCCATGGATTTGGGAGAAGTCTTATTTATTTACTCTTTGAGCTTTTTTTTTTCCTGTTAAAGTGAATACATCTTTTCTTGTGCCAAATGGCTCCCCATGTGTCTTATCTGTGTCCTCTCAGAGATTATAGTTACATTTGAGTTTCTTCTTACATAAATTACGAATTGTAATGATAATACCCCTTCATACCGTGCTACTAGGATCAATTCACCTAATATATATAACATACCAGGGGGCGCCTGGGTGGCTCAGTTGGTTAAGTGTCTTTATTTTGGCTCAGGTCATGATTTTGGGGTCCTAAGATCGAGCCCTGCATCAGGGCTCCACACTCAGTGGGGAGTCTGCTTGGGATCCCTCTCTCCTTTTGCCACACCTCCCCACTGCCCCATACCGTGTGCGTGTGCGTGCGCTCTCTCTCTCTCTCAAATAAATCTTTAAAATATGTATATATATAAAATATACCAAGAACAGTGCCTGGCACATGGTAAGCATTTAATAAATGTTTGGGGCTATCATTATGTTGTTATGATTTTATATATACATGAAATTCTTATGGTATGATGAAACTTTATTATGGTTCTCCAGCTCTGTGTTAATAGTTTTATTTTTCTTTTTAATCCTTGTGAGGTAAGGACTATCATTAACATCAGATTGCAAATGAAGAAATAGAGGCTTCAGAGAATGTACGGAAATTATATACGGTAGTTATATACCTGGTAAGGTAACAGAGCCAGGACCTGAACTTAGCTCTTTGGGATTCCATGCCCTGTGTTTGTACTACGGCATAACTTCGGAGGGCTCTGGTACAAGCATCAGTTTCTGGCCACTAGTTCAGAGTATGCTCTGTTGCAGCCAGAACTTCACCAGTAATAATGCATTTTCTTTTGCCTCTGTAAGTTTTTTGACCTAGTATTAAACTAATTCATGTTTGCCTCAATTCTAGCCTATTTATATTACCTTTTTTTTTTTTTTTTAAAGTAGGCTCCACACCCAAGGTGAGGCCTGAACTCATGACCCTAATGAGATCAAGGGTTCCATGCTCTACCAACTGAGCCAGCCAGGCTTCCCTTACTTAATACTTCTAAAGATATGTGGCCAAATAGAGTCTTAATTTCTCATTTTTAATGTTAAAAGTAAGGGAGTTTGCTTTTCCTAATCAGTACAGAAAACTGCTTAATGCAGAAAGGGTAGGAATGAACTCTAGTAGTTACAGCTGAAATTCCCCCCCTTTTTTTTTTTCCTCCAAGCCACTTTAGTGTAATCACTTTCTAAAATTTTAATGGGCTAAGTGAAGGTGTGGGATTGGAAATTCAATAGGGAATATCAGTGCCATTTGATTAGATTCCTGCTTAGACCTTAGGATGACTAATCCACCGGTGCTGCAGTTGTCCATCTGATTTAATCCACCCCCCCTTCAGATGCCACATCACTACTTGATCTGCTTGTTTTTTTATTTTTTTGTTAAATTCTTTACATGCAGAGATCTTTAAAAATTTGGAAGACATTTTTGGCCTAAATTGCATTTCAAGAATGCTTTACCGTGGGCTCCGTGTCTGCCTTTACCAACGCGAGAGTCCTTGCTGAACCAACTGTGTACTGTAGCCAGGCAGAAGCAACAATGAAAGGGCAGATGTGATCTACTAACTTTGATAGTTTATGAAATACTTTGATACTTTAATAAAATTAAAAAAACACTATACTTAATAGGATACAAAGATGTCTGTCAGGACAGTCTATTTGGACCCTAACTTAATTGATACACGTGCATAAAATGGATTTTGGGTAACTTTTTTTTAAGATTTTATTTATTAGAGAGCAGGAGAGAGCGAGCACGAGCAGGGGGAGCAGTAGGCTTCCCACTGAGCGGGACTCAATCCCAGGTCCCTGGGATCGTGACAGAGAGAAAGGCAGACACTTAACCTACTGAGCCACCCAGGTGTCCCTGATTTGGGTAGCATTTACTATAGACTGCTCAGTGTAGTTTTTCAGAGGCTGAGTTTAAGATGTGTGAAAAAGGAAATCTAATTTGTCAAATATCCAGTGTATGATGAGTTGCTTAATACAAATCTTATAACCAGCACACTTTTTTGTTTTTCTGTTGCTGTTCTGTAGTTTTAGTGTTGTTTTTAATAATGCCATATACGATCACTTTATTCCTACGACATTACTTATTCTTTGGTTTATTTTTAAGTTGAATATGAGAATCAACTGCTTTGAATTTTATTTAATGTTGTGCTGAAACTTGGACATGATGTGAAGCTAGGTAGTCTCTCTAGTGAAATACACACAGTTGCTGTTTTCCCTTTCTGTTAAATGACATGAGATCTTTTTTTTAAAGTATGTTTAATATCTAAAATACTCTGACTATTCAGGGCACATTTTAATTTACTTGGTGTAAAGCAATAGTGCCCAGATTCTTGGTTTGACTTTTCTCTCTCCGGCTGCCCTCCCTTCCCCCTATCTCTCTTAGTTCTTTTTCAGACATTTCCTAAATGGTTCTCAGGCAATACTAGTAGAAGAAATACAGGAACTGTCCTAAGGAAAAGACCCATTTTGATGTATTTCAGATTTTCTTACGCGAATAGAAGAAAACAATTAGCAGAGCTAAAGTTCTTACCTTCTTGCATCTCTCTTCTGGTATCTCCTTGTAAATGTCTGATCATCCTCCCAGTAATTGTCATTTTGCTAGAAACTTGTGTGATTTCAGACTGTGCTGCAGCCAGTGGTGTAGTGGAAAATCCCTTGCTCTGCCTCTTTGGACAAGTCATACCACCTTTGTGTGCCTCAGCCTCCCTTTTTCCTAAATATCAAGAAATTGGGCTAAACGATCTCTTTTCTTTTTGCTCCAAAATTAAGACCCTCCCCTCCCCCCAGCAGCATTATTCTGTCAAAGGTTTTATTGCCTCTGGGGATTTGAGTCCCCAGTTTGTGAAATGAAACTTCATTCTTGACATGTTTAATGGCATCTGCACAGAGTCTATGCACAGAGTACCATCACATAACGACATTTGCTATATCACAACACAGATTATGGCCCCTCTTAACTTTATAGACAAGATTTCAAACATGAAGTTTCCCCCAGTTAGTGTGTGATTATAAATCCTCTTCATTACAGTAAATGTGTGGCAGGTACCAGGGTGTGCAAAGTAGGGTAAAGACAAGGTTTTTTACTTTAAGGACGCAAGACAGGATAAAAGACAAGTTTATCTTGGCTTGCTCTGTGTGGACAAGAACAAGGTGTGTGTGGTGCAGGGTGGGTACCGTACAGCAAGGGTACTAACTTGGACTAGATGAGAGTGGATGTGAGGCACTTGATGATGCCCTTGTTGAGTCCAAAGTGACTCACATTTTGTTGAGTGGGAGGAGCAAGTTGTACTAGAACAGGGAAGTAAGAGAGGAAGGTTTGGAAAACTACTGAAGGTTGTGTGTGTTTATATAGAAAAGGGAGTCAGTGCCCCAAGCATAAAGAACTAAGAAATTTGAAATCTTAAAGCATTAGGGAGCCCCTGAGGGATTCAAAGCAGAGAAGAACACAATCAAATGTGTTCCGTGGTGTTGCCTGAATTAAAACAATCTTTATGAGACTCAAAGCATTTAACAGATCAAGCCTCAGTAAAATTTGAGGTCTCACATGTATTTTCCTCTGATGTAGTTTCTGAATTCTGCCTCTTGGAATATCTATTAAAGGTAACTCCCCTAATCTATAATACCCTTTTTAAGCCTTCCTGCTAGGGGTGATTATTGCTTTTAGCTCTAACACCTTTGCTAGAGCTAATCTTTAATTTCTTATGGACTTATTTCCGTATGCTTTGTTCTCTCAGGGTTACTCATTTGCAACCCTTTGTGAAACATGCATGCCCTTAAAAAACTTAATCTTAGGCTGTGATATGTATATGCCTTGATGTGTGTTTGAGACTTGTTCCTGGCAGGGTTTTGCCTTTAGAAGCAGATAAAAGTACAATTCTTCCTTTTGGGTGAATTTTGAGGTCTGTGGCCTGAATTGTGGTTGGGGATCACATCCTTCTATGTACTTGACTTCTGAGCTCTTTTGGAGGGTCCAGTGTAGCCACCTGTCTGTAGAAGCTTAATGCTGCCACAAGACCTTTGCTACACCCTACCAGAGCCAGAGCTAACTTTTACTTAGTGAGATTGTCATTTTTTCAGACAGTCCCATCAAGACTCCATTTTTTGATATGAACAGCAATTAATTCTCAGTTTAAATAGGCACACGCGTGACCTTGTCCATTCCTTTCAGCTGACGAGATTGAATGGAGCTTTTCAAAAAAAAGTCTGAAGTGGCAAGGATTTAATTTTCAGGTTTAATGTTTATAGTCCTGGGTCAGTAATTGACAAGTGATAGAAGTTGTTTGGTGGTGATCTTGCCAGTGGGAGGTTTTTCAAATGTCCTTAGTTTAATAAAGAAGGAATTGCTTTGTTCATTTGTAGACCTTATCTCTTTAATCTGTTGGTATTAATGTCCATTATCACTGATCTTTCCTTGATGAATCAGAGAGAAATGAGAGCAGTTGTGTTTTTGGACAGAGGCATTTCGATGGACTTCTATTGAAAGTAATGTACTGGGATTTTAAACTTATTATGTACGTGAAATAAAGAACTAATTCTTATCCAAAAGATATTTTCCTTCCTTTTAATTCTGTGTATTTTGATTAACTTGTGTTTTGATAGCCCATTCTTAGTATATGTGTTACTTGTCCTTGAATGTTTAATGTATAATTAGTTTTAGTTGCTGATGAAGGAATGAGTTTTTAATTACAAGGAGTATATTGTTTCAACTATTCCATTTTCAAGACCTAATTACTTTGATAAATCTATTTTTATCTCTATTTTGTCCAGTGTGATCTCATTTGTGAAGAACAATTTGAGAAGCCATTGGCTAGAGCGTTTATTTGCCTGGTACTTCTGACTGCTTCCTTTCCTTCCCCTCAAGTAATCTCAGTATTGCTTGCCTTTGTTTATTATATCACTTGTAGGGTTGTGAGAAATTCCAGAATAAACCTGAGTTTTAAATTGCTATCTTTGGAGTAGATTGGTGTTCAGTGTTGTACTCCCTGTATCATCTTTAAATATTTAAATTGCAGGCTCTCTGGCTGCCTCTTAAATTAGATCCTTCACTTAGTAGTTTTGACATTTCATAACCTTACTCCTCAGGCATTAAATACTCACCTGTTTAAATGGCAGTGAAAATTTAAAATCCAAACCCATTCTGTTAATCCATTGAATGTAGATTGGAGAACAGCTTGCAGTTGGTGAAGGAAGAAGCTATTTTGACCCCACTGGGACATATGCTGGAGGTTCATTGTATTGAATTATTTCTAATATATAATTTGCCATAAAACAAAACCATCTCTTGGGTCTTCTCCAAGAGGTTTTAACCTTGAAGAACCATAAAAATAGACTTAACACTGTGAGGTTTAAGATAGCTCAAGAGTGGTTCTCCTGGTGATTTAAGGCACCAGTGCAAGCTTCACGTCCACAGAAAAATCAGAATGGAGAAGGTTGCTGATAATTTCTAGATACAAAATTCTGTCTGGAAACTGATTCGAATCTCCAAGAACAAGTCCTTATCCCACTGGGGGAGTCTTCTTCCTACTTTGATCTAAGTACATTCCATTGATAATCCCTTGAAATGGAAGAAGAAATACTTTGCTTGTCTTGGAAGGGATGATGTTATTGACAGTGATGTCTTTGATAGAGCAGAGGAGGGGCCTGTTAATCCTGAGAAACAAAGGTGTAGGGGCAAGACATAACCCCTTGGTCTGGGAGAGGGATGGTTGCCCTTACATTTTTTTTTTTCTTGGAAGTGGATGAGGGATAGAGGGGAGATACATTGCTCATTTAATTCATTCTAAGAATTAGAAAGTAATAAAAACTAATTTAAGAATTCTAATTATCATGCAGTTTCTGCAGTGAATCTCAATTAGTGACCACTCATTCTTGGGAGAAGTTACTTTTTAGAAATATTAATGGAAAATGAAATACAGTAACTTTGACATAACTACAATTTCTAGTGTCATCCTCTTCTATCTTAGCTCAGTTTCAATGTGTGTGTGGGTGTGTGTGTGTCTGTGTGTTTATAAGAAACAACCAAGATTCATTTAATTTTTCCAAACTTTCAGAACAAAAGTTACTATAGTGTGGTAAATTCTAGAAAGAAAACTGGACAAGGAGACAAGGACATGGGGTCAGAAGATCAGAGTTTGAATCCAGTGGTATGTAACATTAGGCATGTTATTTACCTTGTCTGTACCTATTTGCCTAGCTATAAAATACTAATGCGTGCCTTACCTCTCACAAACAAAACACTATTTGAAAATGCTTTGCACATGGTGAAGTCTCGTAAGTCCCTAAGTGTAAATTAAATGGAAATATTATTTGTTACTACCGTGAGTTTATATGCAATGTAGTCACCTCTGTCCTGCCTATGGTGATGGGAACCGGTTCCTGAGGAAGTTCCTGAAAAACACTCTTTTGAGGAGGCTTATTATTGGTTCTTGGAGCCCTTTTAACATAGTTGCATTCTGGGGCGCCTGGGTGGCTCAGTTGGTTAAGCGACTGCCCTCGGCTCAGGTCATGATCCTGGAGTCCCAGGATCGAGTCCCACGTCGGGCTCCCTGCTCAGCGGAGAGCTTCTCCCTCTGACCCGCTTCCCTCTCGTGCTATCTCTCATTCTCTCTCTCTCAAATAAATAAATAAAATCTTTAAAAAAAAAAAAAAACAAAACATAGTTGCATTCTAAAAACGTACCCAGGATTTGTTTTAATCAGGTATGGTAGGACGTGCAGACATGGAAATGATTGTTATGAAGAAAGAAGTTTATAGTTACAGATCTTTAGAAACGGGGGGTGACACATGACATGTAAGGCCACATGGGGAAGCATCAGGGTTGGTCAAGAGGCAGAGAGGAGGGCAGAGTATGGCCCAGAGCTTTTATTGGAGTTCCTGGTGAGGAGTAAAGGGCGAGGCACAGTAGGTGTGCTGAGTAAGTTTAGCAATGGTTAGTTTGAATAATTTTGAAGGACTCTAGCCTGGTGGGGGGTGGGGGTTCCTAGTTGTCAGGCATCTGGCCCTGGGGTTAGGACAGGGGGAATAGGCTTGGTGTGTGAGAATTTGATAAAGGAGTTACGGGTGTGGGCTCTGCATTGGTTGTTTATATATCAAAGGCATGCTCACGGGAGTCATTTGCTGTCTCCCTGGGAGGGGCGGTCTCTCCAGGATCAAGGCCCCAGATGCTAGAGCATCAAGAATACAGAAAATAAAATATTGTCAGTACAGGCTGAGAATTAAAGAAGCAATGTGAACTCAAGACCAGATGTTGAAGGAAAAAAAAAGCAGATAACATAGCTGACCCAAGTATGTTTTCAAAGCTTTTATATAAGCACTAAATATAAACCCGTTTTCCTAAATATATTTTAGGATAACTTTTAAAACACTCCACCTACACTCCTCTGAAATGCACACAGCAGTAAATGTCACTGCATGAGTAAATTATTCTGGAACACAGTAATGGACTCAGGTTACTCTCAACTTTAATGGTCTATGTCTTTACCTATATTCTCAGATGCATGGAGAAGTAAATAATATAGTCACCTAGGTTTTTAGGTTCTGTGCTAAGAATTTTTTGTAGATTAGAAATTATTTTATTAATTATTCCTAATAACCATACAAAGTTCCAGTTATGTGGTAATAGATAATTTATGCAAGTTCACAGAGCCTTTAATGAATTGCACATAGTTTTGAGCCCAGGTATACTGGTTAGAGAGCTGTCCCCTATAACTACGTTATAATACCTCATGCCTTGCTTGAGCCCATGCTTCATTAGCCCTTGGAAGGGAGCCTCCCAACTTTGAGAATGTGCAGATGCTGACTCTGTTGCCCTTGTGAAGTGGCTCTTCCTAAAGGGAACCACTTCGGTCACGTGATATCCAGAGCAGACTAACAGCTGACTTGCTGAGAGCTCCCTGCACTGAAAGCAAGAGTTTAAGTGGTGGGATTTTTAGCGTACCCTTATAATTGAGAATTGTGCTTTAGAAAAGAAACTGGGTATTCATTTTTTCATACTGCTGAGTGCATGTATAATTCATTTGCTTTGTTTTTTCAGTTAATAGCAGTCCCAAGACTAGATTCCACTTGAATTATTTTGGTGATCACGTGGAATTTTCCTTAATTTCTTACTTTTAACATTTAAGTTCCCCAGTCTTCATTCTTCTTTTAGGTGTAGAGAGAAAGTACATGTGAATAGTTATCTATGCTTTCTACCACTATTCTAAATTCCTTGTGTTTGTCGGATAAGACAGTGCTCACTTGACTTCAGATATAGTCTTTGGACCAATAGGTGTATTTTCACTCGTTAATGAGCAGATTTGTTGAATAAAGGATAAGAATATTAAATGTTAACACTAGTGGGGCAGGGATGAAAGATAGCAAGACTTTTATAAAGGAGTATAAAACCTGGCTCCCCCCCCCGAAATGAAAAGCCAAAAATAAAAAGGTGATAACACTGTGGACATAATTTAAACCATGGGGAAAATATTTGAAAATACCAAAACCTTGTTTAAATTGAAAAGATGGTTTTTTTGTTGTTGTTTTTGTAATGAACAATGGACTAGATTAAAGGTGGATACTAATAGATAAAAGTAGCAAGCAGTAGTTACCATGTTATGGTACCTGAAAAATCAATCTGAGTTAGATCCACTGGCCATTTTTATGAATGATCTGAAAGATGGGGGCTGTATTGTGAAGTTCTTGCAGTTAGATAGTCCAGGAGAGCTTAGAATTAAACGAGAGGGAATGTGGTCAGGAATAACACATGAGACTTAGAGCTATCTGAAAATTGGCAGAGAGAGTTGTAAGCAAAGAGCCATCGATTATAATTTGGGCAAGCTCTTGGTGACTGCATGAACTGTCCCTTAAATCCTCTGGTCTAGGAAGCTGGTGTGGACCCACAGGATCAGTGGCATATTAGATGGGTTTTACTCAGCAAATATTCAAGCATCTATCACATGCCAAGATACTGAGGATAACCATGATAAGAAAGAGAGATGTAGTTCCTTAGAGCATGGAGCTTACATGAAGAATGTTGGTTACAAATAAATACAGGCAGACTTATTTTGTCTTCCATCCTTCTAGAATTTTGGACACTATATCTTAGAGGAAGCTTTTTGAAAGGATACATAAAATGGTAGGTAGAGCCAATAAAGAGACTCAAGACCTTTTGGAAAAATCAATGTTACAGAGACTTGTGGACAAGAAGACAAAAAGCAAAGAATAACAAAGGATCTAGCTCATTCACCTACTTAAATTTCTGGGAGTTTAGGGATGATAGAAAGTTATTTTGGCAATGAATCTAAAAGGCATACTTATGTGACTTTTTAGAAACTTTGTACCACCAGCTGCAGAGATGGGAGAGGCTCAAAAACAGGTCACAAGAATGTGTTGGATGAATTTAGAGTCCTTAAGCTTAATTATTCGATTGAGCCTACATTCCTGGTTTAGGGGGTTGGCCCCACTGAGGACAACCTATTACCATGATTAGTACTGTGCTATGTGATGTGTTTTGAAAACCTGCAAACCTAGGGATAAATACTCTATCTTCCCCTCCCCCCCCGGAGGGAGTGGCATTTCCCATTTGTTGAGCATTTTCTCCAGAAATGAGTAAAACTGTTAATACCGGACCTGCTTTTAACTTCATTGTTATGTTCTCTGTATGGAAAAGCTGCTGACTAACTTTAGACAGTCCTTGAGTTTCTGAAGGGAGGTAACTGAGTGTGTGTAGATGCTTAATTTCATTTTCCTTTCCTAGGTTTCCTATGCTCGCCCAAGTTCAGCTTCTATCAGAGATGCGAATTTGTACGTCAGCGGACTTCCGAAAACAATGACCCAGAAGGAGTTGGAGCAGCTCTTTTCACAATATGGCCGCATCATTACTTCTCGTATTCTTGTTGACCAGGTCACTGGTAAGTAGGCAGCTGCTCTAGACAATCTTTTACACTTTCTGAGTGGCAGATTGTGAAATAGTCTCCCTTTCCATATAGCAGTCTTGCCTCTGGAACACATCAAAGGTATATGTGGACCAGAAAATGCAATTTTCTGCTGGAATTGTTCATAAATATGCATGGATAAAAATAGATTGTGGAGTGGAATGAGCGAGCTTGAGTCATTTCCACCCCGAAGGGGCAGGTTCGAAGTCCGTTTTATGGCATGTAATAAATTTGTAGGTGATATAATCCTCATTTACAAGCTGCCGCGTGAGGAAAGCCCCTATCCTCCTCATAAAGTACTCCTCCTAGTAAACAGTCTTGTTTTCTTGTAAAAAGCATAGTTTAATGCAGCAGTATGTACCTTGTGCTCTAAGGGAGGATGACACTGTGTCCACAGTAGCATTCAGGCTGGTTTCTAGGTCCATGCCGTATCAGATTGGCATGTGTAAGAGTTTGACATTCTGAATGTTAAAAATGTATTTTATGCCTGGTATAACTTTTGACCAAACCGAAATGAGAAGAATAATAGGTTTATTAAAACTTTTGTAAGGGAGCTCTTCTGCCAAAGCTTTTAAAGAAAAGCTAGCAATATAGATTTGATTATGGATTTTAAAGAATAAATTATAATTTTCTACTATAAAAACAATGCATATTCTTTTTAAAAACGTATTGAAAACAGAGAAACATGGTAAGGAGGGGAAAATTAAGTAGTGCCATATACTCAAGCAGTCACATTACGATTTTATGAGTTTTGGGGAAAACATAGATTTTCCTCTTTAATTTTCTTTGTGTTTCTTCCTTTTCTTTCCTCTCACTTTCCCTGTTTTCTTTCTCCTTTTTCCCTGTCTCTTCTAATACCACCAGAGGAGATTGCATCATCGTGTATTACAATGTCTGTTTTCTCTCTAAAGGAAGCAGTGGATAATCTCTTACAATCCTTTGTATTTCTGTGGGTCTGTTAATTCTCTTCTTTCATTTCTGATTTTGAGTCCTCTCTCTTGTGTTGATATATCTGGCTAGAGGTTTATCAGTTTTGTTGATCTTTTCAAAGAAGCAGCTCCTGGTCTCATTGATCTGTTCTGTTGTCTTTTTAGTTTCTATATCATTTATTTCTGCTCTAATCTTTTTTTTTTAAAGATTTTATTTATTCATTTTGAGAGAGCAAGAATGAGAAAGAGAGCACATGAGGGGGGGAGGGTCAGAGGGAGAAGGGGGGGACTCGATCCTGGGACTCCAGGATCATGACCTGAGCCGAAGGCAGTCGCTTAACCAACTGAGCCACCCAGGCGCCCCTATTTCTGCTCTAATCTTAAAAAAAAAAAAAAAAAAAAGATGCAGTAGATTAACTACAGAATAAAATCAGACCAAGTTCTTAATTCAAGTGAAGATCTGAGTTTGAACAGAAGCAGTCCATGTTCTGCTCCCCTGTGCTGTTAATTGGCTTCATACATAAGAAGCATCATCCTTAGAGTTCTGGGTAGAGAGATATCATATACATGCTTGGGAGAATGGCCTGTAGGTTTTGCTGTATGAAGAAAATTTTGTCTAGGGAAGGAATATAAAAAATATGGTCTTTTCATCAAAGCTGCATTTTATAATCTTCCTTGTACATTCTGTCACTCTGCTGTATCACACAGACTGCTAGTTGGTTAAATAGAAGAAATCCAGGTCTAGCAATCCAGGTAAATTTGCTTAAAGCAACAGAAATGCCCTTTTTTTGGTTCTTATCATTCATACTTTTTAATTCATCATTCTTAATGAAAACCTGGTGAGTGGAGAGTAGATTTCACTTCTGTTACAGAAGGCCCATCTCTTTAACTCTGAAGGTGGGCATTGTACCAAGCCTTTGGGTTATTCTTTTTTTTTTTTTTTAAGATTTATTTCAGAGAGAGAGAGAGAGAGAGCGCGCGCACACTCACAAGTGGGTGGAGGGGCAGAGGGAGAGGATCTCAAGCAGACTCCCCACAGAGCGCCAAGTCAGACTTTGGGCTCCATCTCACAACCCATGAGATCACGACCTGAGCCAAAACTAAGAGTCAATTGTTTAATAACCGACTGAGCCAGCCAGGTGCCCCCCACTTTGGGTTATTCTGATGCATGCTCAAGTTAGAGGGCCTC
Organism: Eumetopias jubatus; assembly: GCF_037043125.1. Classification (NCBI taxonomy): domain Eukaryota; kingdom Metazoa; phylum Chordata; class Mammalia; order Carnivora; family Otariidae; genus Eumetopias; species Eumetopias jubatus. The sequence goes on along the minus strand of NW_028274821.1, from coordinate 48,998,627 downwards.
AGGTTTAGGTGACTCAGTCTGTGTGGAGGCTGTTGCATTGCTAATCTAATGCTTTCCTCATGGAATAGTTAAGCTCTAGGGGGTTATTAATTCTTCCTGTTAGTGGATAGCTAAAAGAATATATTTACTGTCATTTCACCATTTTATCTTTACTCTTTATACTTAAGACTTTCAAGGTGAAATTATTC